>NC_139146.1:96608146-97208146 GCF_964270905.1 Leucopleurus acutus
AACCAGAAGACCCACATCACGAAGGGGTTGCGAGTGAGGCAGGCAGGAGGAGCATCACAACACAGGACCCATAGAATACAAAAGTTGAGGAATCGAGCAGTTGGAACCTCCCAGCAGGCAGCCAAGACCACAGAGGCTATGGGATCCAGGCCACAGTGAACTAACACCAGAGAGCCCACATCATGAAATTGTGATCAACCCAGCCGTTGGAACCTCAGAGCAGAAGACCCACATCCCCATGGGGATGGGAACCTAAGAGGAGTGCTTGAGCAACACTGGGCTCACTAAGAAAAGTTGGGGAGCCCAGCAGTTAGGGCCTGACGTCAGAGGGCCCTCATCACAGAGCTGAGGAGGCTCCCAGCAGGGTCCAATTGCCACCAGAGGGCTCATGTCAACAAGGCGAGGTGAGCAACCCAGGCAAGAGTTACCTGATAGTAGAGGGCCCACCTCACAGATGGGTGAGGAACCCAGCCAGGATCAGACTCTCACCAGAGGGCCCACATCACAAAGGGGATGGGACCCAGTCAGGATTATCCTCACACCAGTGGGGCCTCATCATCTTAAGGTGAGGAACCCAGCACATGTGTCCTCAAACCAGAGGACCCACATCACCAAGGGCCTTGGAGTGAGGCAGGCAGGAGTAGCCTCACAACACAGGGCACATAATATAAAAAACGTGAGGATTCCAGCATTTAGACCTTCCAGCAGGTGGCCCAGAACACCGAGGCTATGGGATCCAGGCCACAGTGAACTCACAGCAGAGGGCCCACATCACAAAACTGTGAGCAACCCAGGAGTTGAGACCTCAGCGCAGAAGGACCACATCCCCATGGGAATGGGAACCTGGCTGCAGTGTCCTTGCACCACTGGGCGCACATCACAAAATGTGGGGAGCCCAGCAGTTAGGGCCTGACGCCAGAGGGCCCTCATCACCGAGGCGAGGAGGCTCCCAGCAGGCTCCAAGTGCCACCAGAGGGCTCATGTCCACAAGGCGAGGTGAGCAAGCCAGGCAGGAGTGACCTCACAGCAGACGGCCCACCTCACAGATGGGTGAGGAACCCAGCCAGGATCAGACTCTCAACAGAGGGCCCACATCACCAAGGGGATGTGAACCAGGCAGGAGTCTCCTAAGACCATTGGTCCCACATCATCGAAAGGTGAGGAACCCAGCACATGTGGCCTCAAACCAGACGACACACATCACGAAGGGGCTGGGAGTGAGGCAGGCAGGAGGATCCTCACAACAGAGGGCCCAAAAAATTAAAAAAGTGAGGAATCCAGCAGTTGGAACCTCCCAGCAGGCGGCCAAGAGCACAGAGGCTATGGGATCCAGGCCTCTGTGAACACCAGAGAGCCCACATCATGAAAATGTGAACAACCCAGCCGTTGGGACCTCAGAGCAGAAGGCCCACATCCCCATGGAGATGGGATCCTAAGAGGAGTGCCAAAGCATCACTGGGCTCACTAAGAAAAGTTGGTGAGCCCAGCAGTTAGGGCCTGACGCAAGAGGGCCCTCATCACCGGGGGGAGGAGATTCCCAGCACGCTCCAACTGCCACCACACGGCTGACTTCACCAAGGCAATGTGTGCCAGCCATGCAGGAGTGACCTATCAGCAGAGGGTCTCCCTCACAGGTGGGTGAGGAACAAAGCCAGGAACAGACTCTCACCAGGGGGTCCACATAACCACGTGGATGAGAACCAGGCAGGAGTGTCCTTACACTAGTGGGGCCACATCATCGAAAGGTGAGGAACCCAGCAAAGGTGGCCACAAACCAGAAGACCCACATCACCAAGGGGTTGAGAGTGAGGTAGGTGTCTGGACGGGCATATTTAACACTCATTTCCCACCAGGAAGAGAAATTAACCAAAGGCTCAGTGTGCCCTGCCAGAAGCAGATTAGGGCCTGAAGCAGTCTTGCGGGTTTGCGGCCAGCTCACAAGAAAGCGAGTTGAAGAAAGGAGCTCAGGGGCCCTGTAATTCACAAACCTGCAGAGTTATAAATGACAGATAACGTCCAAAAATATATTGAAGTAAGGCTGCGAAGAGTACTTGAAAGCGGGGCAGAATTGCAGGAAACCGATTTCAGGAGGTAGACTGGATTTGCATTTAAAGCATAGGAAAAGAGGCAGAACATCGACAATGATGCACTTGGCAACAAAGGGCGTATGAGTTTGTTCCTGAATATATTCAGGAAAAAACATATACGCCCTTTTTGGCAAACCAAGCAAGCTTGCAATGGAAATCCGAACTACTATGAAGTGTCACTTCCCCCCGGTCTAAAGGGCCATCTGAGAAAAGTGTAAAATCCAGAAAGGCAAGACAGGCCATGGGGAAAAAGGAACCTTGTTATGCTGATGGGCGGGAAGTACATTGCCAACAGCCACTCTGGAGAAGTGTATGGTGTTTCCTGATACATCTGAAAAACAAAGCAACAGAGTCTAGGGCATTTCCACTTATGGTCCTATAGCTTAGGGAAATTAAAATCAAAAAGACACAGCCACCCCAAAATTTGGGACGGCTCTGTTTACAGGAACCTCTTCTACAGTACGAGTTAAATATCCCAGAGAACAAATAATTAATAAAGAAGTTGCGGTACTTACGTACAACAGAATACCACTCAGCAATGAAATCTGTGTCACCAGACCTGTACCAGCATAATGAGTGGATTGAGGCATGATGATTCTAAGTGAAATAAGTCACACAGAAAAAGAAACATCATAAGGTATCACTAATGCACGGAATGTAAACTTGGCTACACATGAACTGAATTACAAAACAGAACAGGGTCTCAAGATTAGAAAACCAACTTATGCTTGCTTAAGGGGAAAGGTGAGTTAAGGGGGTGCTGCATAAAACCAGAGTTTGAAATTAGCACAGATACCGTTCCATAAGCCAAATATGTAATAGACAAGACCTACCCCCTGCTCAACGAAATGGACTCAACAATGAGGTATCACCTCACACCTGTTAGAATGGGCATCATCTGAAAATCTACAAACAACAAATGCTGGAAAGGGTGTGGAGAAAAGGAACCCTCTTCCACTATTGTTGGGAATATAAATTGATACAGTCACTATGGAGAACAATATGGAGTTTCTTAAGAAACTAATAATAGAATTACCATATGATACAGCAATCCCAGGACTGGACATATACCCAGACAAAACCATAAATCAAAAAGAGACATTCACCGCAATGTTCATTGCATCACTATTTATAATATCGAGGTAATGGAAGCAACCTAAATGCCCACAGACAGACGAATGCATAAAGCTGTGGTACATATATAAAATGGAATATTACTAAGCCATGAAAGGAATGAAATTGGGTCATTTGTAGAGACGTCGATGGATCTAGAGACTGTCATACAGAGTGAAGTAAGTCAGAAAGAGAAAAACAAATCTTGTATATTCATGCATATATGTGGAACCTAGAAAAACTGTACAGATTAACCGTTTTGCAAGGCATAAATAGAGCAACAGATGTAGACAACAATCGTATGGACAACAAGGGGGGAAAGCTCTTGGAGGGGTGGTGGTGGGAGGAATTGAGAGATTGGGATTGGCATGTAAACATTTATATGTATAAAATAGATAACCAATGAGAACCTGCTGTATAAAAATATAAAATAAAATTCAAAATTAAAAAGAAATAAAATTTAAAAAATAAAACAGAAAAAACAATTATTCCCTTCACATACATGTATTTATATGAATAAATTATTTCCATGCTTATATCTGTAAATACAAAAAAGCGGAATAAAATCTACCTTGAACCAAAAACAAAAAAGAGAAAAAAAAAAAACAGAACCCACCAGTTACTCAGAGGAAAACCGTATCAGGGCACTTGCTCCAGTTGTAAACAATTCTGAAGTTGGTCAGTGGTGGGGAATCGTCTCCCATTCAGCCAGCAGCCCCCACACAACAAGCGTCCTCATTGCAAAGCTGGGGCACTGTGCCGAGGCATCTGTGAGTAAACGTGAGCTGAGCCCCAGGCCAGTTGCTGCTGAACTGTTCCCACCCTTCCCAGGTAAAACACCTGAATATATACAAGGACTTGAAAGCCTAGAGGAAGGGCCATGGAGCCACACGAGTGACAGCATGCCAGCTGACTTGGTGCCTGCAGGCCAGCCAGGATGGTCCTGGCCCTGGGTGCTCTTCTGGAAGATTTCCATTTCCCTGCCTGAGATACCCGTCCTGTCCCTGCCCCCACTGCTTTTTTCCTTCCTCACCTCTGCCCAGGGAGAAATTCCAGCAGCAGGTATGGGTGACACATCCTCTTCTTTAGCAGGTGGCAGCCTGGCAACTGCTGCAGAAAGTCCAGCAGAGCCCCACTCACACTGGGCCACCCACAAAGCCGTGGCCTCTCACTCCCTCCCACCAGCCCAGCCCCGAGACTGCTGACAGGGCAGAGAAAATGGCGTCAGGCACAGCTGCAGGGGCTTTTACTGCCTGGAGTGGTATTTATATTGATCTCAACCCAGGCACACCTGGGGAGGGCTGGCCGGCATGGTAAGGCTGCCCAGGTAGCCAATCATCACCCCTCAGGGGCTCACAGTTGCAGAAAATGGAACTTGCTGAACCGGGCCAGGTCCAAGGAACAGGTGTGGGCTCCTGAGAGTCAGGATAGACAAGGGGCTGCAGCTTTGGCTTGTTTTCTAATCATTTTATCTGGCCCATGAGTGGGAGACAACTTCAAGAAAACCCTCTCCTAATGAGACGAACCCAGGAGTCAGGGAGAGGAGGGGTGGGTGGTGGTTGGAGACAGAGGCCTGGTGCCCTGGGTGCAGTGGAAGTCTCTGGAAGACCAGGTGGAGGGAGGCCACACAGAGTGATGCCCAGGGTCACAGACCTGTCAGAGCTGCTGTTTGTTAGTTCAAGTCCTGCTCTGAGGTGCTCTGTGTCAGCTCTGAGCGACAGGTGAGCTGTGGGTGCTCTTCAATGAGGGCTATGTGCACGGTTCCTGTGTGCCCAGCCCTGCCACGGTACCTGCAAGGGTAGCTCTGTATCCTGGGAGGGGCCTGACCATGAGAGCCCCGTGGGCTGGGTTGGGGGTGGGGTACCTGCCCAGGAGAGCTCCATATCCTGGGATTGGCCTGACCACGAGAGCCCCATGGGCTGCTGGGGACCTGGTAAAGGATGTCAGGACAGTCAGTGAAGCCACCGAGGATATACCTCCAGTTGCTCCTGATTCCTACACCCTGCTGGTCATTCTACCAACCACCAGGACATGGTATTCTGTATTAGTCTTCAATGATGCCTTCTTTTGTATTCCATTAGTCCCAGAGTCACAAGAAATTTTGGCTTGTGAGTGGCAGGACTCAACATACAACTAAAACAATACTTCCGGGCCGTCTTGCCCCAAGGGTTCAAAAATTCCCACACCATCTTTGGGGAAAGCTTAGCTAAAGACCGAAAAGTTCTACCTCTGGAAAAGGAAACCCTCCTTCAATATGCAGACGACATTCTGATCGCCAGCCCTACTAAGGAGGCCTCTGAACTACCAAGCCAATAAAGGATAGAAGTTGTCCAAGAAAAAGCTCAAATATCACAGACTGCGGTGACCTGCCTGGGCTTCATTCTCACACAAGGTCAGAGAAGCCCATCCCAGGAAAGGGAAGAAACCATTTGCAGCCTTACGCCTTTCTAAAACTAGAAGACAGCTTAGGGGTTCCTGGGGAGGCCAGGGTTTGCTGCTTCTGGATCCCTAACTACAGTCTACTAGCTGGGCCTCTATATGAAATACTGAAAGGAAAAGATGATGATCCTTTTGAACAGAATACAGAAGTGACCTTTCAAGAATGGAAAGAGCAGTCAATTCAGACCCTTGCCCTGGAACTCCCTAATTGAGCTAAACCCTTTGACCTTTCCATTCCCGGTGAAAGGTGAATCGCCATTGGAGAATTAGTGCAAAAACTGGGACCACTTGAAATGGAACAACGCAAGAATGCCATCCAGGTAGGATAAACTACAGTCACCAAGGGGCTTGGCCCACTGCCACATCTGGCCAAGATACTGGCGGTATCTAAAAACCTGGAAATCAGCAGCCCAAAAGGCCACCTCCCTCCTAAGGGAAAAGGACCCCACATGGTGATCCTAATCACCAACCATGCCCTGAAGTTGCAGGGTTCGCTCCGTGGGCACACCGACCTCGAGTGAGGAGGCCCTCCAACTCCAACATCCAGAGAGATAACCGGGGGCAACAGGGCACCATGACGACTCGTGTGAACATCACTTGACCTGGAGTTTCTCTCATAAAACAACAATAGTGTGTCCCGAAGGAGTAGACTACTGCTTGCAGGACTTCCTGCACCCAGAGGGGAGCTAATAATCTTGGCGGGGGAACCGTATATCACACTGTCACCATAGAAAAGCCTACAGACACTGTGATGATGGTGGCCAATAAGACCGGCTGGACTCCTGTTTACTTCAAAAGGCTGTTGACTCAGTGGCCATCATGGTCCTCGATCACCACTGACCCTGGACTGTCTGGGAGTTGAGCGGGCAGGGCTCTGACACCTGGTGCTGTTTTTACGTTAATTCAGGGGCCTAATTGAAGAAAGAGCAGACTACTGGTCAGAGCATCTAGGCTGGCAGAAACGGTCAGCCTAAGGTGGCCGAACAAATGTGGGGCGGGGTGAAACCGGCCCCCACAGCGTCTCTGCACATCTCTTTCCTGGACCCTTAAAGGTCATTAGAATCTATAACACTTCCAATGCTGGTGCTCAGGCGGACGAGCAGGGAGGCAGGGGTCCTGGGGCCAATCAACGTCACCTGGAGGCTGCTGGGGAGAAGTTCTGACCCTCGTCCCCTGGTATGAGGGCTCCCAACTCAGCACTCAGCAGTTACAGAAGAAGGGTCTGCACCCTCAGCACTCCAAGAATGAGGAACGGGACAAAAGGCAGAGGAGGGGTTTGTCCCCAGCAAAGCCCATTAAAAATCCCTGGGAGATAAAAATAGAATGTGGGCAATAAAGTCAAGTCTGACCTTTTTTATCCTTTGTGCTTTGTCTAATTTCACGTGCTCCTAGGGTCCCGCATGCAGAGGTTCCACACCCGGCACTTCAGACCAGATTTCCTGGTGCAGAATGGCTGGGTCGACACCTCAGCTCCTGGGGCCCAGTGCAGACTCCGAGATATAGAGCCTGAGCTGCAGCCAACCCGGCCCTTGAGAGCTCCGCCCCCTCCCTCTCACTGACTCTGACAGGATCTCTACACAGCAGCCCAGCCCACAGCCCACGGGGTAGTGCATGCTCTCACCTCTCCATTCTCTGATGAAAATATAAAGTTTCCTTTGCTTGGGAACCAAACTCAGTCTCGATCTGTTGGCCCCAATGACACTGGGCAGGGGGACCCTTGTTGGGGTCCACTCTGGAGGATCAGTAACAGAAATTGAGACTATTGTAACTTCAATGAACAGATGTGTGAGCCAAACTGTAGTTAACATAGAACAGTTTATAAGGCTCGGGTAAAATAAGATGTTTCTAACACTTCCATTTGATATTTCCATCACTTTATTATAAGCAAGTTCAGTGAAAAGGTTTGTCTTATTTGTCAGGTCAATATTAGAGAAATGAAGTGATTTCTTTCCAAGGATGTACATCTAATAATCTTGGTTAAAGCTTCAATCTTGTTTTAAATGCTTTTCCATTGAAAATGATACCTCTCTTTCAGCTCCCCCATTTCTGAGAAGTATAAAATCTTACAATTTATTATTACCAAAGGGGAAAGGTGGGAGGAGGGATAAATTAACAGTTTGGAATTAACACATACACACTGCTATGTATAAAATAGATCATCAACAAGGAACTACTATATAGCACAGGGAACTACACTCAATATTGTGCAATAACCTATAAGGGGAAATAATCGGAAAAAGAACAGATATTTTTATTGACATCATCTATCAATGACAGTTAAAGTGTAACCTAAGGGAAGCCGGTGGTGAGTGCTTCTGACCCTGAAGACTTCAGTCATCTAAAGTTTGGACTCTGCCTACTTCCCAAGGCCCTTAATGAACATATGTGTAGCCGTAGCTTAAAAAACTCCCCAGTTTGGGTTTCGGGGAGACACTGATTTTGAAAAAGCCCTGGTGTTCTCCTTACATGAATGGGACTCTTCCTACTGCTAAAACATGTCTGTCACATCCAGAGGATGGTATACCGTCTGATCGGGAAGAGTTTGGAAAAGGCATCTCATCTCCTCATCTCCTGGTGCTCGGGTTCACCCCTCCAGCGTCTTTACTAACAGTCTCCCCACTTGGAGATGTCAACACTGTCAACATCCTGTTGCGTACAGTTTGGAATTTGTCCAGAGGATGAAGCGGAAGGATGAGGAACAATGAGAGACAAGTCCTAGGTGTTCAGACAGGCACATGTCACTCTAATTTCCAATCAGGAAGATGAATTGACCAAAGGCTAGGGTTGCCCATGGAAACAGTATAGGGCTTGAGGAAATCCCACTGCTTTGTGGCCAGTTCCCATAAACACAAGTTGAACAATGGAACTCAGGGGCAGTAAAATTCACGAAACTGCAGAGTTGAAAATATCTATCACTGAAAAATGTCTTGAGGAAAGTCAGAGAAAAGGATTGGCAAGCAACGGAGAATGGCAGGAAAGGGATTTGAGGAGGTAGAAAGGACTCGCCATTAAGCACAAGAAAAGGGGCTGAACATTTCCGACATTGCAGTTGGCCAAAAAGGCTGTATGCGTTTTTTTCTGTATATATTCAAGAAAAGGGCATACACTTTTTTAGCCAACCAAACAGGTGGGCACTGGAAATCAATACTACAAAAGATATCACTTCGCATCAGTCAGAAGAGCCATCCTCATAAAGTGTAAACGCCAGAAATGCAGGACAGGGCAAGGAGAAGAGGGAGCCCTGTGAGGCTTATAGTGGAAATGTATATTGCCAACGGCCATTCTGGAGAAGTGTATTGTGTTTACTAAAGCATCTAAAAAATGAGCTACAGAGCATAGGGCACTTGCACTCATGGGCGTATATCTTGGGAAAAACAAAAATCGAGAGGACACAGGCACCCCAATGTTTACTGCCTCTCTGTTTAAAAGATCCTCGACTAGGATATAACTTAAATGTCTCTGGAGGGAAAAAATGGATAGAGATGTGGTACTTATGTAGAGTGGAATATTACTCAGCCTGGAAATCAATGAAATATGGCCAGTTGTAACAACTCCGGAGGAGTTACGTATGATCATTCTAAGTGACATAATTCAAAAAGAAAAAGACACATATCATAAGATATCACTTAAAGGTGGAATCCAAAATGGCTACACATGAAATAAATTACAAAACAAAAACATAGTCAAATATGTAGAAAACACGCGTAAGGCTGCTAAACGGGAAAGGTGGGGAGGGGTGAGGCATCATCCAGGAGGTTGAGATTAGCAAAGATACCATTCCAAATACCAAACTGATAATCAACAAGGCCTACACGGTAGCTAAAAGAACTGCACTCAGCACACTCAAGTCACCGGAAAAGAATATCTATGACTGGTAAGAATCTGAAAAAGAATTTATTGATGTCTCTCTGTACGTGAATCAAGTGGATGTACAGCAGCAAGAAACAGAGCTTTGAAAATCAGCTGTAACCAATATAGTAATAAATTGAAAAAAATAAACGACAGAGAGACAGAGAAAACCTCTTACAACTTTTCCTCAGGGACGGTGATGCAACATGGATTGAACACATCTAGACCCACAGCAGGATGAGACATAAGGCTGGAAACTGTTTGCGCTAAGAGAAATGTGAGGTTGGGTGAGGAAATGCACACCCTTTAAAGTAATACTACCTGGTACCCATTCAATGGGTCCCAAATCTGCAGGTTCAAGGAATCTTCCTACAGCTAAAACATGCATGGAAAACCCAGAGGACTGTACACCATGTGATCGGGAGATGTGTCTAAAATGCACCTCATTTATCCTCTCCTGGTGCTCCTGTTCATCATTCCAGCCACGTTACTTAGAATCTCCCCACTTAGAGAATCAGCACATTTAAACTTCTGTTTCACACATTTTGCAAATTGTGAGGAGGATGAACGGGAACAGGGGGAAACAATGAGAGAATAGTTGTAGGGGTTTGGACGGGCACATGTCACTCTAATTTCCCATTAAGAATAAGAATTAAAAAAAGGCTCAGCCCGCCTCGCCGGAGCCAAAATAGGGCCTGAAGCAATCCTGCGGTTTTGAGGCCAGCTCACAAAAGAGCAACTTAAAAAATGGAGCTCAGGGTCACTGCAATTCACAAACCTGCAGAGTTATAAATGAAAACTAACGTCCAAAAATATGTTGAGGTAAGGCAAAGAAGAGGATCTGAATGCAAGACAGAATTGCAAGAAACAGATTTCAAGAGATAGATTGGACTCGCCTTTAAAGCACATGAAAAGCGGCAGAATTTCGACAATGATGCAGTTGGCCCAAAAGGGAGTATGCGTTTTTTCCTGAATATATCCAGGAAAAAACGCATACGCACTTTATGGGCAACCAAGCAAGCAAGCAATGCAAATGTGCACAACAAAGAAGTCTCATTTCCCACCGGTCAAAAGGGCCATCCGAAAAAATTGTAAACACCAGAAATGCAGGACAGGCCATGGAGAACAGGGAGCCTTTATACGCTGATGGACAGTGTGTGAACTGCCGAGAGCCACTCTGGAGAAGTGTATGGTGGTTCCTAAATCATCTAAAAAACAGAGCGACAGAGCATAGGGCACTTCCAATCACGGGAGTATATCTAGGGAAGTCTAAAAATCAACAAGACACAAGCACACCACAGTTTAGGGCTACTCTGTTTACAAGAACCTCAACTTCAGTACACCTTAAATATCCCAGGAAAGAGAACAATGGATAAAGAAAATGTGGTACTTATGTACAATGGAATATCTCTTCACCATGAAATCAATGTAATAAGGCTAGTAGAAGGATAAAGAGTGGATTGAGGTCCGATAATACTACTTGAAATAAGTCAAACAGAAAAAGAAACATATCATAAGATATCACTTATAGAGGGAGGATAAATATGGCTGCACAAAAAATGAATTACAAAACAGAACAGTGTCTCACATTTAGAAAACACACTTATGTCAGCTTAAGGGGAAAGGAGAGGTGGGGTGATGCATAAAACCAGAGTTTGAAATTAGCACAGATACCGTTCAATAAACCAAATAGGTATCAGACAAGATCTACACCTCGCTCAATGAACTGGCCTCAACACACCCTATACACCGCAGAGAAATATATCTGAGTAATAAGAATCTTAAAACCCATGTATTGATATATCTCCATAAGGGAATCAAGTGTGCGCAGAGCGGCACAAACACAGCAGTGAAAATGAGCTAAACCCCATTATAGAAATAAATTTTAAAACCAAAACGCAGAAACAATGAAAGAGAGAAAATTTCTTACAAAATTCGCTCAGGGGCTGTGATGCAACCTGGAATGACCACATATAAACCCACAGCTGGATAAGACATAAGGCTGGACACTTGGGGCTGAAAGGATTGGAGAGCTTTGGTGAGCAACTGCCGAAAGTTTAATGCAATACTTCATGCTACTTATTCCAAGGGTCCCAACACTCCAAGTTGAAGGGAATCTTCCTACAGCTAAACCATGCATGGGAAATCCAGCGGATGGTATACCATATGATCGGGAAAGGTTTCTAAAATGCACCTCATTTTCCTCTCCTGGGGCTCCGGATCAACATTCCAGCCACTTTACTAACAACATCTCCACATGGAGAGTCAATGCCTTTAAGTTCCGGTATCGCACAGTCTGCAGTTAGTGCGGAGGATGAATGGGAATAGGGGGAACCAGTGAGAAAATAGCTGTAGCGGTTTCAATGGGCACATGTCACTCTAATTTCACATCAGGAGGAAGAATTAACCAAAGGCAGAGCAAGGCGTCCCAGAAGAAGAATAGGTCCTGAAGAAATCCTGTGGATATGAGGCAAGATCACAAAAATAAGAGCTGAAAAATGGAGCTAAGGGCCACTGCAATTCAAAAACCTGCAGCGTTATAAAGGCCAACTATTTTCCAAAAGTATATTGAGGTAAGGCTATGAAGAGGCACTGAGAGCAAGGCAGAACTGCAGGAATCCGATTTCAGGAGGTAGACAGGAATTGCACTGAAAACATATGAAAACACTCAGAACGTCGACAATGATGCACTTGGCCAAAAAGGGCGTATGCGTTTTTTCCTGAATATATTCAGGAAAAAACGCATACGCCCTTTTTGGCCAACCAAGCAAGCTTGCAAAGGAAATCTGCACTACAATGAAGTCTCACTGCCCCCCGGTCAAAAGGGCCATCCGAAAAAAGTGTAAAATCCAGAAAGGCAGGACAGGCCATGGAGAACTGGGAGCCTAGTTATGCTGATGGGCGGGATGTAAATTGCCAGCAGCCACTCTGGAGAAGTGTATGGTGTTTCCTGAAACATCCAAAAAACAAAGCAACAGAGCCTAGGGCACTTCCACTTATGGTCCTATAGCTTAGGGAAATTAAAATCAAAAAGACACAGCCACCCCAAAGTTTGAGATGGCTCTGTTTACAAGAACCTCGTTTACAGTACAAGTTCAATATCACAGAAAGCGAAAAATGGATAAAGAAGTTGTGGTACTTACGTACAATGCAATATCACTCAGCAATGAAATCTATGTCATCAGGCCCGTAGCAGCATAATGAGTGGATTCAGGTACGATGATTCTAAGTGAAATAAGTCACACAGAAAAAGAAACATCAAAATATATCACTAATACACGGAATGTAAACTTGGCTACACAAGAACTGAATTACAAAACAGAACAGGGTGTCAAATGTAGAAAACCAACTTATGCTTGCTTAAGGGGAAGGGTGAGTTGGGGTGCTGCATAAAACCAGAGATTGAAATTAGCACTGATACCGTTCCATAAGCCAAATATGTAATAGACAAGAGCTACTCCTTGTTCAACGAAGTGGACTCAACACCCCATATTAAACGCCTAAGAATATACCTGACTAGTAAGAATCTACCTGACTAGTAAGAATCTTAAAACCTATGGATTTATATGTCTCCGAAAGAGAATCAAGCGTGTGTACAGCGGCAAAAACGCAGCAGTGATAGGATTGCTGAGGTTCGGTGAGCAAATGCAGACCCTTTGAAGTCATATTGCATGGTACCCATTCCATGGGTCTCAACTCTCCAGGTTAAAGGGATTCTTCCTTCAGCTAAAACATGCATGTGGAACCCAGAGTATGATCCACCGTGTGATCGGGAAACGTGTTCAAATGTGTCTCAGTTTTCGTCCCCTGGTACTCGGGTGCAACATTCCAGACGCTTTACTAACACTCTCCCCACTTGGAGAGTCAGTGCCTTTAACCTCCTGTTTGGCCAGTTTGCAATTTCTGTGGAAAATGAACAGGAATAGGGAGAACCAATGAGAGACTAGGTGGAGGTGTCTGGACAGGCAAATTTAACTCTCATTTCCCACAAGGAAGAGGAATTAACCAAAGGCTCAGCATGCCATGCCGGAACCAAACTAGGGTCTGAAGCAATCCTGCGGTGTTGCGGCCAGCTCACAAGAAAGCGAGTTGAAGAAAGGAGCTAAGGGGCACTGTAATTCACAAACCTGCAGAGTTATAAATGACAGCTATCTTCCAAAAATATATTGAAGTAAGGCTGCCAAGAGGAGGTGAAAGCGGGGCAGAATTGCAGGAAACCGATTTCAGGAGGTTGAGTGGAATTGCATGTAAAGCATAGGAAAAGAGGCAGAACGTCCACAATGATGCACTTGGCCAAAAAGGGCGTATGCGTTTTTTCCTGAATATATTCAGGAAAAAACGCATACGCCCTTTTTGGCCAACCAAGCAAGCTTGCAAAGGAAATCTGCACTACAATGAAGTCTCACTGCCCCCGGTCAAAAGGGCCATCTGAAAAAAGTGTAAAATCCAGAAAGGCAGGACAGGCCATGGAGAACTGGGAGCCTTGTTATGCTGATGGGCGGTATGTAAATTGCCAGCAGCCACTCTGGAGAAGTGTATGGTGTTTCCTGAAACATCCAAAAAACAAAGCAACAGAGCCTAGTGCATTTCCACTTATGGTCCTATAGCTTAGGGAAATTAAAATCAAAAAGACACAGCCACCCCAAAGTTTTGGCCGGCTCTGTTTACAAGAACCTCGTTTACGGTACAAGTTCAATATCACAGAAAGCGAAAAATGGATAAAGAAGTTGTGGTACTTACGTACAATGCAATATCACTCAGCAATGAAATCTATGTCATCAGGCCCGTAGCAGCATAATGAGTGGATTCAGGTACGATGATTCTAAGTGAAATAAATCACACAGAAAAAGAAACATCATAAGATATCACTACTACACGGAATGTAAACTTGGCTACACAGGAACTGCATTACAAAACAGAACAGGGTGTCAAATGTAGAAAACCAACTTATGCTTGCTTAAGGGGAAAGGTGAGTTGGGGTGCTGCATAAAACCAGAGATTGAAATTAGCACAGATACCGTTCCACAAGCCAAATATGTAATAGACAAGAGCTACTCCTTGCTCAACGAAGTGCACTCAACACCCCATAATAAAGGCCAAAGAATATACCTGACTAGTAAGAATCTTAAAACCTATGGATTTATATGTCTCCAAAAGAGAATCAATCGTGTGTACAGCGGCATAAACGCAGCAGTGATAGGATTGATGAGGTTAGGTGAGCAAATGCAGACCCTTTGAAATCATATTGCATGGTACCCATTCCATGGGTCTCAACTCTCCAGGTTTAAGGGATTCTTCCTTCAGCTAAACATGCATGTGGAACCCAGAGTATGATCCACCGTGTGATCGGGAAACGTGTTCAAATGTGTCTCAGTTTTCGTCCCCTGGTACTCGGGTGCAACATTCCAGACGCTTTACTAACACTCTCCCCACTTGGAGAGTGAGTGCCTTTAACCTCCTGTTTGGCCGAGTTTGCAATTTCTGCGTAAGATGAACAGGAATAGGGAGAACCAATGAGAGACTAGGTGGAGGTGTCTGGAAGGGTAAATTTAGCTCTCATTTCCCACCAGGAAGAAGAATTAACCAAAGGCTCAGCGTGGCATGCCAGAAGCACTCTAGGGCCTGAAACAATCCTGCGGTGTTGCGGCCAGCTCACAAGAAAGCGAGTTGAAGGAAGGAACTCAGGGGCACTGTAATTCACAAACCGGCAGAGTTATAAATGACAGCTATCGTCCAAAAATATATTGAAGGAAGGCTGCCAAGAGGACTTGAAAGTGGGGCAGAATTGCAGGAAACCGATTTCAGGAGGTAGACTGGAATTGCATGTAAACCATAGGAAAAGAGGCAGAAGGTCCACAATGATGCACTTGGCCAAAAAGGGCATATGCGTTTTTTCCTGAACATATTCAGGAAAAAACGCATACGCCCTTTTTGGCCAACCAAGCAAGCTTGCAAAGGAAATCTGCACTACAATGAACTCTCACTGCCCCCCGGTCAAAAGGGCTATCTGAAAAAAGTGTAAAATCCAGAAAGGCAGGACAGGCCATGGAGAACTGGGAGCCTTGTTATGCTGATGGGCGGGATGTAAATTGCCAACACCCACTCTGGAGAAGTGTATGTTGATTCCTGAAACATCCAAAAAACAAAGCAACAGAGCCTAGGACACTTCCACTTATGGTCCTATAGCTTAGGGAAATTAAAATCAAAAAGACACAGCCACCCCAAAGTTTGGGCCGGCTCTGTTTACAAGAACCTCGTTTACGGTACAAGTTCAATATCACAGAAAGCGAAAAATGGATAAAGAAGTTGTGGTACTTACGTACAATGCAGTATCACTCAGCAATGAAATCTATGTCATCAGGCCCGTAGCAGCATAATGAGTGGATTCAGGTACGATGATTATAAGTGAAATAAGTCACACAGAAAAAGAAACATCATAAGATATCACTACTACACGGAATGTAAACTTGGCTACACAGGAACTGAATTACAAAACAGAACAGGGTCTCAAATGTAGAAAACCAACTTATGCTTGCTTAAGGGGAAAGGTGAGTTGGGGTGCTGCATAAAACCAGAGATTGAAATTACCACAGATACCGTTCCGTAAGCCAAATATGTAATAGAAAAGAGCTACTCCTTGCTCAACGAAGTGGACTCAACACCCCATAATAAACGCCTAAGAATATACTTGACTAGTAAGAATCTTAAAACCTATGGATTTATATGTCTCCAAAAGAGAATCAATCGTGTGTACACTGACATAAACGCAGCAGTGATAAGATTGGTGAGGTTCGGTGAGCAAATGCAGACCCTTTGAAGTCATATTGCATGGTACCCATTCCATGGGTCTCAACTCTCCATGTTTAAGGGATTCTTCCTTCAGCTAAAACATGCATGTGGAACCCAGAGTACGATCCACCGTGTGATCGGAAAACGTGTTCAAATGTGTCTCAGTTTTCATACCCTGGTACTCGGGTGCAACATTCCAGACGCTTTACTAACACTCTCCCCACTTGGAGAGTCAGTGCCTTTAACCTCCTGTTTGGCCCAGTTTGCAATTTCTGTGGAAAATGAACAGGAATAGGGAGAACCAATGAGAGACTAGGTGGAGGTGTCTGGACGGGCAAATTGAACTCTCATTTCCCACCAGGAAGAGGAATTAACCAAAGGCTCAGCATGCTGTGCCAGAACGAAACTAGGGCCTGAAGCAATCCTGCGGTGTTGCGGCCAGCTCACAAGAAAGCGAGTTGAAGAAAGGAGCTCAGGGGCACTGTAATTCACAAACCTGCAGAGTTATAAATGATACCTATCTTCCAAAAATATATTGAAGTAAGGCTGCGAAGAGGACTTGAATGCGGGGCAGAATTGCTGGAAACTGATTTCAGAACGTACACGGGAGTAGCTCTTAAAGCATAGGAAAAGAGACAGAACTTGGAAAATAATGCACTTGGCAAAAAAGGGCATATGTGTTTTATCCAGAGCTCTCATAACTGAGGGGAGGAGATTCCCAGCAGGCTCCAACTGCCACCTGAGGGCTCACATTGCCAAGGCAACGTGAGCATGCCAGGCAGGAGTTACCTCACAGCAGAGGTCCCACCTCACAGAAGGGTGAGAAACCCAGCCAACATCAGACTCTCACCAGAGGGCCCACATCACCAAGGGGATGGGAACCAGGCAGGAGTGTCTTCACATCAGTGGGGCCACATCATCGAAAGCTGAGGTACTCAGCACATGTGTCCTCAAACCAGAGGACCCACATCACCAAGGACCTCAGAGTGAGGCAGGCAGGAGTAGCCTCACAACACTGGGCACATAGAATAAAAAAGTGAGGAATCCAGCAGTTGGAACCTCCCAGCAGGCGGCCCAGAGCACCGAGGCTATGGGATCCAGGCCACAGTGAACTCACAGAAGAGGGCCCATGTCATGAAACTGAGCAACCCAGCCATTGGGACCTCAGAGCAGGAGGCCCACATCCCCATGGGGATGGAATTCTGGTAGGAGTGTCCTCGCACCACTGAGAACGTATCAGAAAATTTTGGGCGACCAGCAGTTAGGGCCTGACGCCAGAGGACCCTCATCACCAAGGGAAGGAGGCTCCCAGCAGGCTCCAACTGCCACCAGAGGGCTGACGTCGCCAAGGCGATGTGTGCCAACCAGGCACGAATGACCTCACAGCAGAGGGCCCACCTCAGAGAAGTGTGACGAACCCAGTCAGGATCAGACTCGCACCAGAGGGCCCACATCACCAAATGGATTGGAACCAGGCAGGAGTGTCCTCACATGAGTAGGGGCACATCATCTAAAGGTGAGGAACCCAGAACATGTGGCTTCAAACCATAGGACACCCATCACCAAGGGGCTGGGAGTGAGGCAGTCAGGAGGAGCCTCATAACAGAGGGCCCAAAAATAAGAAAAGTGAGGAATCCAGCAGTTGGAACCTCCCAGCAGGCGGCCCAGAGCACAGAGGCTAGAGAAACCAGGCCAGAGTGAACTAACACCAGACAGCCCACATCATGAAACTGTGAGCAACCCAGACATTGGGACCTCAGAGCAGAAGGCCCATATCCCCATGGTGATGGGAACATGACAGGAGTGTCCTGGCATCACTGGGCTCACATCAGAAAACGTGGGGTGCTCAGAAGTTAGGGCCTGACGCTAGAGGGCACTCATCACCGAGAGGAGACGGCTCCCAGCAGGCTCCAGCTGCCACCAGAGGGCCAACATCACCAAGGTGATGTGTGCCAGCCTGGCAGGAGTGACCTCACAGCAGAGGGCCCACCTCACAGAAGGGTGAGGAACACAGCCAGGATCAGACTCTCACCAGAGGGCCCACATCACCAAGGGGATGGGAACCAGGCAGGAGTGTCCCCACACCAGTGAGACAACATCATTGAAAGGTGAGGATCCCAGCACATGTGTCCTCAAACCAGAGGAACCACATCACCAAGGGGTTCGGAATGAGGCTGGCAGGACTGGCCTCACAACACAGGGTCCATAGAATATAAAAGTTGAGGAATCCAGCAGTTGGAACCTCCCAGCAAGTGGCCCAGAGCACCGAGGCTATGGGATCCAGGCCGCAGTGAACTCACAGCAGAGGGCCCACATCATGAACCTGTGAGCAGCCCAGCTGTTGGGACCTCAGAACAGAAGGCCCACATCCCCATTGGGATGGGAACCTGGCAGGAGTGGCTTTGCACCACTTAGCACATATCAGAAAATGTTAGGAGCCCAGCAGTTAGGGCCTGATGCCAGGGGGCCCTCATAACTGAGGGGAGGAGACTCCCAGCAGGTTCCAACTGCCAACAGAGGGACCACGTCTACAAGGTGGCATGCACCAGCCAGGCAGTAGTGACCTCACAGCAGAGGGCCTATCTCACAGAAGGGTGAGGAACCGAGGCAGGATGAGACTCTCACCAGAGGGCCCACAACACCAAGGGGATGGGAACCAGTCAGGACTGTCCTCCCACCAGTGGGGCCACATCATCGAAAGGTGAGGAACCCAGCACATGTGGCCTCATATCAGAGGACATACATCACAAAGGGGATGGGAGTGAGGCAGGTAGGAGTAGCCTAAAAACAGAGGGCCCAAAGAATAAAAAAAGTGAGGAATCCAGCATTTGGAACCTCCCAGCAGGCGGCCGAGAGCACAGAAGCTATGGGATGCAGGCAGGAGTTAACTAACACCAGAGAGCCCACATCATGAAACTGTGAGCAACCCAGGCATTGGGACCTCAGAGCAGAAAGCCCACATCCCCATGGGGATGGGAACCTGACAGGAATCTGCACTACAATGAAGTCTCACTGCCCCCCGGTCAAAAGGTCTATCTGAAAAAAGTGTAAAATCCAGAAAGGCAGGACAGGCCATGGAGAACAGGGAGCCTTGTTATGCTGATGGGCGGCATGTAAATTGCCAGCAGCCACTCTGGAGAAGTGTATGGTGTTTCCTGAAACATCCAAAAAACAAAGCAACAGATCCTAGGGCACTTCCACTTATGGTCCTATAGCTTAGGGAAATTAAAATCCAAAAGACACAGCCACCCCAAAGTTTGGGCCGGCTCTGTTTACAAGAACCTCGTTTACGGTACAAGTTCAATATCACAGAAAGTGAAAAATGAATAAAGAAGTTGTGGTACTTACGTACAATGCAATATCACTCAACAATGAAATCTATGTCATCAGGCCCATAGAAGCATAATGAGTGGATTCAGGTACGATGATTCTAAGTGAAATAAGTCACACAGAAAAAGAAACATCATAAGATATCACTACTACACGGAATGTAAACTTGGCTGCACAGGAACAGAATTACAAAACAGAACAGGGTCTCAAATGTAGAAAACCAACTTATGCTTGCTTAAGGGGAAAGGTGAGTTGGGGTGCGGAATAAAACCAGAGATTGAAATTAGCACAGATACCGTTCCATAAACCAAATATGTAATAGACAAGAGCTACTCCTTGCTCAACGAAATGGACTCAACACCCCACATTAAACGCCTAAGAATATACCTGACTAGTAAGAATCTTAAAACCTATGGATTTATATGTCTCCGAAAGAGAATCAAGCGTGTGTACAGTGGCATAAACGCAGCAGTGATAGGATTGGTGAGGTTCGGTGAGCAAATGCAGACTCTTTGAAGTCATATTGCATGGTACCCATTCCATGGGTCTCAACTCTCCATGTTTAAGGGATTCTTCCTTCAGCTAAAACATGCATGTGGAACCCAGAGTACGATCCACTGTGTGATCGGAAAACGTGTTCAAATGTGTCTCAGTTTTCGTCCCCTGGTACTCGGGTGCAACATTCCAGACGCTTTACTAACACTCTCCCCACTTGGAGAGTCAGTGCCTTTAACCTCCTGTTTGGCCCAGTTTGCAATTTCTGTGGAAAATGAACAGGAATAGGGAGAACCAATGAGAGACTAGGTGGAGGTGTCTGGACGGGCAAATTTAACTCTCATTTCCCACCAGGAAGAGGAATTAAGCAAAGGCTCAGCATGCCGTGCCGGAACCAAACTAGGGCCTGAAGCAATCCTGCGGTGTTGCGGCCAGCTCACAAGAAAGCGAGTTGAAGAAAGGAGCTCAGGGGCACTGTAATTCACAAACATGCAGAGTTATAAATGACAGCTATCTTCCAAAAATATATTGAAGTAAGGCTGCCAAGAGGAGTTGAATGTGGGGCAGAATTGCAGGGAACCGATTTCAGGAGGTAGACTGGAATTGTATGTAAAGCATAGGAAAAGAGGCAGAACGTCCACAATGATGCACTTGGCCAAAAAGGGCGTATGCGTTTTTTCCTGAATATATTCAGGAAAAATCGCATACGCCCTTTTTGGCCAACCAAGCAAGCTTGCAAAAGAAATCTGCACTACAATGAAGTCTCACTGCCCCCCGGTCAAAAGGGCTATCTGAAAAAAGTGTAAAATCCAGAAAGGCAGGACAGGCCATGGAGAACAGGGAGCCTTGTTATGCTGATGGGCGGCATGTAAATTGCCAGCAGCCACTCTGGAGAAGTGTATGGTGTTTCCTGAAACATCCAAAAAACAAAGCAACAGAGCCTAGGGCACTTCCACTTATGTTCCTATAGCTTAGGGAAATTAAAATCCAAAAGACACAGCCACCCCAAAGTTTGGGCCGGCTCTGTTTACAAGAACCTCGTTTACGGTACAGGTTCAATATCGCAGAAAGCGAAAAATGGATAAAGAAATTGTGGTACTTACGTACAATGCAATATCACTCAGCAAAGAAATCTATGTCATCAGGCCCGTGACAGCATAATGAGTGGATTCAGGTACGATGATTCTAAGTGAAATAAGTCACACAGAAAAAGAAACATCATAAGATATCACTACTACACGGAATGTAAACTTGGCTGCACAGGAACTGAATTACAAAACAGAACAGGGTCTCAAATGTAGAAAACCAACTTATGCTTGCTTAAGGGGAAAGGTGAGTTGGGGTGCTGCATAAAACCAGAGATTCAAATTAGCACAGATACCGTTCCATAAGCCAAATATGTAATAGACAAGAGCTACTCCTTGCTCAACGAAGTGGACTCAACACCCCATATTAAACGACTAAGAATATACCTGACTAGTAAGAATCTTAAAACCTATGGATTTATATGTCTCTGAAAGAGAATCAAGCGTGTGTACAGCGGCATAAGCGCAGCAGTGATAGGATTGGTGAGGTTTGGTGAGCAAATGCAGACCCTTTGAAGTCATATTGCATGGTACCCATTCCATTGGTCTCAACTCTCCAGGTTTAAGGGATTCTTCCTTCAGCTAAAACATGCATGTGGAACCCAGAGTATGATCCACCGTGTGATCGGAAAACGTGTTCAAATGTGTCTCAGTTTTCGTCCCCTGGTACTCGGGTGCAACATTCCAGATGCTTTACTAACACTCTCCCCACTTGGAATGTCAGTGACTTTAACCTCCTGTTTGGCCCAGTTTGCAATTTCTGTGGAAAATGAACAGGAATAGGGAGAACCAATGAGAGACTAGGTGGAGGTGTCCGGACGGGCAAATTTAACTCTCATTTCCCACCAGGAAGAGGAATTAACCAAAGGCTCAGCGTGCCATGCCGGAACCACACTAGGGCCCAAAGCAATCCTGCGGTGTTGCGGCCAGCTCACAAGAAAGCGAGTTGAAGAAAGGAGCTCAGGGGCACTGTAATTCACAAACCTGCAGAGTTATAAATGACAGCCATCTTCCAAAAATATATTAAAGTAAGGCTGCCAAGAGGAGTTGAAAGCGGGGCAGAATTGCAGGAAACCGATTTCAGGAGGTAGACTGGAATTGCATGTAAAGCATAGGAAAAGAGGCAGAATGTCCACAATGATGCACTTGGCCAAAAAGGGCGTATGCGTTTTTTCCTGAATATATTCAGGAAAAAACGCATACGCCCTTTTTGGCCAACCAAGCAAGCTTGCAAAGGAAATCTGCACTACAATGAAGTCTCACTGCCCCCTGGTCAAAAGGGCCATCTGAAAAAAGTGTAAAATCCAGAAAGGCAGGACAGGCCATGGAGAACTGGGAGCCTTGTTATGCTGATGGGCGGGATGTAAATTGCCAACAGCCACTCTGGAGAAGTGTATGGTGTTTCCTGAAACATCCAAAAAACCAAGCAACAGAGCCTAGGGCATTTCCACTTATGGTCTTATAGCTTAGGGAAATAATAATCAAAAGACACAGCCTCCCCAAAGTTTGGGATGGCTCTGTTTACAAGAACCTCGTTTACGGTACAGGTTCAATATCGCAGAAAGCGAAAAATGGATAAAGAAATTGTGGTACTTACGTACAATGCAATATCACTCAGCAAAGAAATCTATGTCATCAGGCCCGTGACAGCATAATGAGTGGATTCAGGTACGATGATTCTAAGTGAAATAAGTCACACAGAAAAAGAAACATCATAAGATATCACTACTACACGGAATGTAAACTTGGCTACACAGGAACTGAATTACAAAACAGAACAGGGTGTCAAATGTAGAAAAGCAACTTATGCTTGCTTAAGGGGAAAGGTGAGTTGGGGTGCTTCATAAAATCAGAGATTGAAATTAGCACAGATACTGTTCCATAAGCCAAATATGTAATAGACAAGAGCTACTCCTTGCTCAACAAAGTGGACTCAACACCCCATATTAAACGACTAAGAATATACCTGACTAGTAAGAATCTTAAAACCTATGGATTTATATGTCTCCGAAAGAGAATCAAGCGTGTGTACAGTGTCATAAACGCAGCAGTGATAGGATTGGTGAGGTTCGGTTAGCAAATGCAGACTCTTTGAAGTCATATTGCATGGTACCCATTCCATGGGTCTCAACTCTCCAGGTTTAATGGATTCTTCCTTCAGCTAAAACATGCATGTGGAACCCAGAGTATGATCCACCGTGTGATCGGGAAACGTGTTCAAATGTGTCTCAGTTTTTGTCCCCTGGTACTCGGGTGCAACATTCCAGACGCTTTACTAACACTCTCCCCACTTGGAGAGTCAGTGCCTTTAACCTCCTGTTTGGCCCAGTTTGCAATTTCTTCGGAAGATGAACAGGAATAAGGAGAAGCAATGGGAGACTATCTGTAGGTGTCTGGACGGGCAAATTTAACTCTCATTTCCCACCAGGAAGATAAATGAACCAAAGGCTCCGTGTGCCATGCTGGAACTAGATTAGGGCCTGAGGAGATCCTGCGGTGTTACGGCCAGCTCACAAGAAAGCGAGTTGAAGAAAGGAGCTCAGGGACACTGTAATTCAGAAACCTGCGGAGTTATAAATGACAGCTATCATCCAAAATTATACTGAAGTAAGGCTGCGAAGAGGACTTGAATGTGGGGCAGAATTGCTGGAAACTGATTTCAGAACGTACACGGGAGTAGCTCTTAAAGCATAGGAAAAGAGACAGAACTTGGAAAATAATGCACTTGGCAAAAAAGGGCATATGTGTTTTATCCAGAGCTCTCATAACTGAGGGGAGGAGATTCCCAGCAGGCTCCAAGTGCCACCTGAGGGCTCACATTGCCAAGGCAACGTGAGCATGCCAGGCAGGAGTTACCTCACAGCAGAGGTCCCACCTCACAGAAGGGTGAGAAACCCAGCCAACATCAGACTCTCACCAGAGGGCCCACATCACCAAGGGGATGGGAACCAGGCAGGAGTGTCTTCACATCAGTGGGGCCACATCATCGAAAGCTGAGGTACTCAGCACATGTGTCCTCAAACCAGAGGACCCACATCACCAAGGACCTTGGAGTGAGGCAGGCAGGAGTAGCCTCACAACACTGGGCACATAGAATAAAAAAGTGAGGAATCCAGCAGTTGGAACCTCCCAGCAGGCGGCCCAGAGCACCGAGGCTATGGGATCCAGGCCACAGTGAACTCACAGAACAGGGCCCATGTCATGAAACTGAGCAACCCAGCCATTGGGACCTCAGAGCAGGAGGCCCACATCCCCATGGGGATGGAATTCTGGTAGGAGTGTCCTCGCACCACTGAGAACATATCAGAAAATTTTGGGCGACCAGCAGTTAGGGCCTGACGCCAGAGGGCACTCATCACCGAGAAGAGGAGGCTCCCAGCAGGCTCCAACTGCCACCAGAGGGCTGACGTCGCCAAGGCGATGTGTGCCAACCAGGCACGAATGACCTCACAGCAGAGGGCCCACCTCACAGAAGGGTGAGGAACACAGCCAGGATCAGACTCTCACCAGAGGGCCCACATCACCAAGGGGATGGGAACCAGGCAGGAGTGTCCCCACACCAGTGGGACAACATCATCGAAAGGTGAGGATCCCAGCACATGTGTCCTCAAACCAGAGGAACCACATCACCAAGGGGTTCGGAATGAGGCTGGCAGGACTGGCCTCACAACACAGGGTCCATAGAATATAAAAGTTGAGGAATCCAGCAGTTGGAACCTCCCAGCAAGTGGCCCAGAGCACCGAGGCTATGGGATCCAGGCCGCAGTGAACTCACAGCAGAGGGCCCACATCATGAACCTGTGAGCAGCCCAGCTGTTGGGACCTCAGAACAGAAGGCCCACATCCCCATTGGGATGGGAACCTGGCAGGAGTGGCTTTGCACCACTTAGCACATATCAGAAAATGTTAGGAGCCCAGCAGTTAGGGCCTGATGCCAGGGGGCCCTCATAACTGAGGGGAGGAGACTCCCAGCAGGTTCCAACTGCCAACAGAGGGACCACGTCTACAAGGTGGCATGCGCCAGCCAGGCAGTAGTGACCTCACAGCAGAGGGCCTATCTCACAGAAGGGTGAGGAACCGAGGCAGGATGAGACTCTCACCAGAGGGCCCACAACACCAAGGGGATGGGAACCAGTCAGGACTGTCCTCCCACCAGTGGGGCCACATCATCGAAAGGTGAGGAACCCAGCACATGTGGCCTCATATCAGAGGACATACATCACAAAGGGGATGGGAGTGAGGCAGGTAGGAGTAGCCTAAAAACAGAGGGCCCAAAGAATAAAAAAAGTGAGGAATCCAGCATTTGGAACCTCCCAGCAGGCGGCCGAGAGCACAGAAGCTATGGGATGCAGGCAGGAGTTAACTAACACCAGAGAGCCCACATCATGAAACTGTGAGCAACCCAGGCATTGGGACCTCAGAGCAGAAAGCCCACATCCCCATGGGGATGGGAACCTGACAGGAGTGTCCTGGCATCACTGGGCTCACATCAGAAAACGTGGGGAGCCCAGCAGTTAGAGCCTGATGCTAGAGGGCCGTCATCACCGAGGGCAGGAGGCTCCCAGCAGGTTCCATGTGCCAACAGAGGGCCCACGTCGCCAAGGTGATGTGTGCAAGTCAGGCAGGATTGACCTCACAGCAGAGGGCCTACCTCACAGAAGAGTGAGGAACCCAGCCAGGATAAGACTGTCACCAGAAGGCCCACATCACCAAGGGGATGGGAACCAGACAGGAGTGTCCTCACACCAGTGGGGCCACATCATTGAAAGTTGCCTAACCCAGCACATGTGGCCTCAAACCAGAAGACCCACATCACGAAGGGGTTGCGAGTGAGGCAGGCAGGAGGAGCATCACAACACAGGACCCATAGAATACAAAAGTTGAGGAATCGAGCAGTTGGAACCTCCCAGCAGGCAGCCAAGACCACAGAGGCTATGGGATCCAGGCCACAGTGAACTAACACCAGAGAGCCCACATCATGAAATTGTGATCAACCCAGCCGTTGGAACCTCAGAGCAGAAGGCCCACATCCCCATGGGGATGGGAACCTAAGAGGAGTGCTTGAGCAACACTGGGCTCACTAAGAAAAGTTGGGGAGCCCAGCAGTTAGGGCCTGACGTCAGAGGGCCCTCATCACAGAGCTGAGGAGGCTCCCAGCAGGGTCCAATTGCCACCAGAGGGCTCATGTCAACAAGGCGAGGTGAGCAAGCCAGGCAAGAGTTACCTGATAGTAGAGGGCCCACCTCACAGATGGGTGAGGAACCCAGCCAGGATCAGACTCTCACCAGAGGGCCCACATCACAAAGGGGATGGGACCCAGTCAGGATTATCCTCACACCAGTGGGGCCTCATCATCTTAAGGTGAGGAACCCAGCACATGTGTCCTCAAACCAGAGGATCCACATCACCAAGGGCCTTGGAGTGAGGCAGGCAGGAGTAGCCTCACAACACAGGGCACATAATATAAAAAACGTGAGGATTCCAGCATTTAGACCTTCCAGCAGGCGGCCCAGAACACCGAGGCTATGGGATCCAGGCCACAGTGAACTCACAGCAGAGGGCCCACATCACAAAACTGTGAGCAACCCAGGAGTTGAGACCTCAGCGCAGAAGGACCACATCCCCATGGGAATGGGAACCTGGCTGCAGTGTCCTCGCACCACTGGGCGCACATCAGAAAATGTGGGGAGCCCACCATTTAGGGCCTGACGCCAGAGGGCCGTCATCACCGAGAGGAGGAGGCGCCCTGCACGCTCCAACTGCCACCAGAGGGCTCACGTCTCCAAGGTGACGTGTGCCAGCCAGGCAGGAGTGACCTCACAGCAGAGGGCCTACCTCACAGAACGTTGAGGAACCCAGCCAGGATTAGACTCTCGCCAGAGGGCCCACCTCACCAAGGGGATGGGAACCAGGCAGGAGTGTCCTCACACGAGTGGGGTCACATCATCGAAAGGTGAGGAACGCAGCACATGTGGCCTCAAGCCATAGGACAGTCATCACCAAGGGGCTGGCAGTGAGGCAGGCAGGAGGAGCCTCACAACAGAGGGCACATAGAATAAAAAAGTTGAGGAATCCAGCAGTTGGAACCACCCAGCAGGCGGCTCAGAGCACCGATGATAAGGGATCCTTGCCGGAGTGAACTCACAGCAGAGGGCCCACATCATGGTACTGTGAGCAAGCCAGCCGTTTTGACCTCAGAGCAGAAGGCCCATATCGCCATGGGGATGGGAACCTGGCAAGAGTCTCCTCACTCACTTGGCGCACATCAGAAAATGTGGGGAGCCCAGCAGTTATGGCCTAAGGCAAGAGGGCCCTCATCACCAAGGGGGGGAGGATCCCAGCACACTCCAACTGCCACCAGAGGGCCCACGTCGCCAAGGTGACGTGTGCCAGACAGGCATGATTGACCTCACAGCAGAGGGCCCACCTCACAGAAGGGTGAGGAACCCAGCCAGGATCAGACTCTCACCTGAGGGCCCACATCAGCAAGGGGATGGGAACCAGTCAGGACTGTCTTCCCTCCAGTGGGGTCACATCATCGAAAGGTGCGGAACCCAGCACATGTGGCCTCAAATCAGAGGACACATATCACAAAGGGAATGGGAGTGAGGCAGGCAGGAGTAGCCTAAAAACAGAGGGCCCAAAGAATAAGAAAGGTGAGGAATCCAGCATTTGGAACCTCCCAGCAGGCGGCCCAGAGCACAGAAGCTATGGGATGCAGGCAGGAGTGAACTAATACCAGAGAGCCCACATCATGAAACTGTGAGCAACCCAGGCTTTGGGACCTCAGAGCAGAAGGCCCACATCCCAATGGGGATGTGAACCTGGCTGGAGTGTCCTCGCACCACTGGGCGCACATCACAAAATGTGGGGAGCCCAGCAGTTAGGGCCTGACGCCAGAGGGCCCTCATCACCGAGGAGAGGAGGCTCCCAGCAGGCTCCAAGTGCCACCAGAGGGCTCATGTCCACAAGACGAGGTGAGCAAGCCAGGCAGGAGTGACCTCACAGCAGACGGCCCACCTCACAGATGGGTGAGGAACCCAGCCAGGATCAGACTCTCAACAGAGGGCCCACATCACCAAGGGGATGTGAACCAGGCAGGAGTCTCCTAAGACCATTGGTCCCACATCATCGAAAGGTGAGGAACCCAGCACATGTGGCCTCAAACCAGACGACACACATCACGAAGGGGCTGGGAGTGAGGCAGGCAGGAGGATCCTCACAACAGAGGGCCCAAAAAATTAAAAAAGTGAGGAATCCAGCAGTTGGAACCTCCCAGCAGGCGGCCAAGAGCACAGAGGCTATGGGATCCAGGCCTCTGTGAACACCAGAGAGCCCACATCATGAAAATGTGAACAACCCAGCCGTTGGGACCTCAGAGCAGAAGGCCCACATCCCCATGGAGATGGGATCCTAAGAGGAGTGCCAAAGCATCACTGGGCTCACTAAGAAAAGTTGGTGAGCCCAGCAGTTAGGGCCTGACGCAAGAGGGCCCTCATCACCGGGGGGAGGAGATTCCCAGCACGCTCCAACTGCCACCACACGGCTGACTTCACCAAGGCAATGTGTGCCAGCCATGCAGGAGTGACCTATCAGCAGAGGGTCTCCCTCACAGGTGGGTGAGGAACAAAGCCAGGAACAGACTCTCACCAGGGGGTCCACATAACCACGTGGATGAGAACCAAGCAGGAGTGTCCTCACACTAGTGGGGCCACATCATCGAAAGGTGAGGAACCCAGCAAAGGTGGCCACAAACCAGAGGACCCACATCACAAAGGGGTTGAGAGTGAGGTAGGTGTCTGGACGGGCATATTTAACACTCATTTCCCACCAGGAAGAGAAATTAACCAAAGGCTCAACGTGCCCTGCCAGAAGCAGATTAGGGCCTGAAGCAGTCTTGTGGGTTTGCGGGCAGCTCACAAGAAAGCGAGTTGAAGAAAGGAGCTCAGGGGCCCTGTAATTCACAAACCTGGAGAGTTATAAATGACAGATAACGTCCAAAAATATATTGAAGTAAGGCTGCGAAGAGGACTTGAAAGCGGGGCAGAATTTCAGGAAACCGATTTCAGGAGGTAGACTGGAATTGCATTTAAAGCATAGGAAAAGAGGCAGAACATCGACAATGATGCACTTGGCAACAAGGGGCATATGAGTTTGTTCCTGAATATATTCAGGAAAAAACACATACGCCCTTTTTGGCAAACCAAGCAAGCTTGCAATGGAAATCCGAACTACTATGAAGTGTCACTTCCCCCCGGTCTAAAGGGCCATCTGAGAAAAGTGTAAAATCCAGAAAGGCAAGACAGGCCATGGGGAAAAAGGAGCCTTGTTATGCTGATGGGCGGGATGTACATTGCCAACAGCCACTCTGGAGAAGTGTATGGTGTTTCCTGATACATCTGAAAAACAAAGCAACAGAGTCTAGGGCATTTCCACTTATGGTCCTATAGCTTAGGGAAATTAAAATCAAAAAGACACAGCCACCCCAAAATTTGGGACGGCTCTGTTTACAGGAACCTCTTCTACAGTACGAGTTAAATATCCCAGAGAACAAATAATTGATAAAGAAGTTGCGGTACTTACGTACAACAGAATACCACTCAGCAATGAAATCTCTGTCACCAGGCTTGTACCAGCATAATGAGTGGATTGAGGCATGATGATTCTAAGTGAAATAAGTCACACAGAAAAAGAAACATCATAAGGTATCACTAATGCACGGAATGTAAACTTGGCTACACATGAACTGAATTACAAAACAGAACAGGGTCTCAAGATTAGAAAACCAACTTATGCTTGCTTAAGGGGAAAGGTGAGTTAAGGGGGTGCTGCATAAAACCAGAGATTGAAATTAGCACAGATACCGTTTCATAAGCCAAATATGTAATAGACAAGACCTACCCCCTGCTCAACGAAATGGACTCAACAATGAGGTATCACCTCACACCTGTTAGAATGGGCATCATCTGAAAATCTACAAACAACAAATGCTGGAAAGGGTGTGGAGAAAAGGAACCCTCTTCCACTATTGTTGGGAATGTAAATTGATACAGTCACTATGGAGAACAATATGGAGTTTCTTAAGAAACTAATAATAGAATTACCATATGATACAGCAATCCCAGGACTGGACATATACCCAGACAAAACCATAAATCAAAAAGAGACATTCACCGCAATGTTCATTGCATCACTATTTACAATATCGAGGTAATGGAAGCAACCTAAATGCCCACAGACAGACGAATCCATAAAAATGTGGTACATATATAAAATGGAATATTACTAAGCCATGAAAGGAATGAAATTGGGTCATTTGTAGAGACGTCGATGGATCTAGAGACTGTCATACAGAGTGAAGTAAGTCAGAAAGAGAAAAACAAATCTTGTATATTCATGCATATATGTGGAACCTAGAAAAACTGTACAGATTAACCGTTTTGCAAGGCATAAATAGAGCAACAGATGTAGACAACAATCGTATGGACAACAAGGGAGGAAAGCTCTTGGAGGGGTGGTGGTGGGAGGAGTTGAGAGATTGGGATTGGCATGTAAACATTTATATGTATAAAATAGATAACCAATGAGAACCTGCTGTATAAAAATATAAAATAAAATTCAAAATTAAAAAGAAATAAAATTTAAAAAATAAAACAGAAAAAACAATTATTCCCTTCACATACATGTATTTATATGAATAAATTATTTCCATGCTTATATCTGTAAATACAAAAAAGAGGAATAAAATCTACCTTGAACCAAAAACAAAAAAGAGAAAAAAAAAAAACAGAACCCACCAGTTACTCAGAGGAAAACCGTATCAGGGCACTTGCTCCAGTTGTAAACAATTCTGAAGTTGGTCAGTGGTGGGGAATCGTCTCCCATTCAGCCAGCAGCCCCCACACAACAAGCGTCCTCATTGCAAAGCTGGGGCACCGTGCCGAGGCATCTGTGAGTAAACGTGAGCTGAGCGCCAGGCCAGTTGTTGCTGAACTGTTCCCACCCTTCCCAGGTAAAACACCTGAATATACACAAGGACTTGAAAGCCTAGAGGAAGGGCCATGGAGCCACACGAGTGACAGCATGCCAGCTGACTTGGTGCCTGCAGGCCAGCCAGGATGGTCCTGGCCCTGGGTGCTCTTCTGGAAGATTTCCATTTCCCTGCCTGAGATACCCGTCCTGTCCCTGCCCCCACTGCTTTTTTCCTTCCTCACCTCTGCCCAGGGAGAAATTCCAGCAGCAGGTATGTGTGACACATCCTCTTCTTTAGCAGGTGGCAGCCTGGCAACTGCTGCAGAAAGTCCAGCAGAGCCCCACTCACACTGGGCCACCCACAAAGCCGTGGCCTCTCACTCCCTCCCACCAGCCCAGCCCCGAGACTGCTGACAGGGCAGAGAAAATGGCGTCAGGCACAGCTGCAGGGGCTTTTGCTGCCTGGAGTGGTATTTATATTGATCTCAACCCAGGCACACCTGGGGAGGGCTGGCCGGCATGGTAAGGCTGCCCAGGTCAGCCAATCATCACCCCCCAGGGGCTCACAGTTGCAGAAAATGGAACTTGCTGAACCGGCCAGGTCCAAGGAACAGGTGTGGGCTCCTGAGAGTCAGGATAGACAAGGGGCTGCAGCTTTGGCTTGTTTTCTAATCATTTTATCTGGCCCATGAGTGGGAGACAACTTCAAGAAAACCCTCTCCTAATGAGACGAACCCAGGAGTCAGGGAGAGGAGGGGTGGGTGGTGGTTGGAGACAGAGGCCTGGTGCCCTGGGTGCAGTGGAAGTCTCTGGAAGACCAGGTGGAGGGAGGCCACACAGAGTGATGCCCAGGGTCACAGACCTGTCGGAGCTGCTGTTTGTTAGTTCAAGTCCTGCTCTGAGGTGCTCTGTGTCAGCTCTGAGCGACAGGTGAGCTGGGGGTGCTCTTCAGTGAGGGCTATGTGCACGGTTCCTGTGTGCCCAGCCCTGCCACGGTACCTGCAAGGGTAGCTCTGTATCCTGGGAGGGGCCTGACCATGAGAGCCCCGTGGGCTGGGTTGGGGGTGGGGTACCTGCCCAGGAGAGCTCCATATCCTGGGATTGGCCTGACCACGAGAGCCCCATGGGCTGCTGGGGACCTGGTAAAGGATGTCAGGACAGTCAGTGAAGCCACCGAGGATATATCTCCAGTTACTCCTGATTCCTACACCCTGCTGGTCATTCTACCAACCACCAGGACATGGTATTCTGTATTAGTCTTCAATGATGCCTTCTTTTGTATTCCATTAGTCCCAGAGTCACAAGAAATTTTGGCTTGTGAGTGGCAGGACTCAACATACAACTAAAACAATACTTCCGGGCCGTCTTGCCCCAAGGGTTCAAAAATTCCCACACCATCTTTGGGGAAAGCTTAGCTAAAGACCGAAAAGTTCTACCTCTGGAAAAGGAAACCCTCCTTCAATATGCAGACGACATTCTGATCGCCAGCCCTACTAAGGAGGCCTCTGAACTACCAAGCCAATAAAGGATAGAAGTTGTCCAAGAAAAAGCTCAAATATCACAGACTGCGGTGACCTGCCTGGGCTTCATTCTCACACAAGGTCAGAGAAGCCCATCCCAGGAAAGGGAAGAAACCATTTGCAGCCTTACCCCTTTCTAAAACTAGAAGACAGCTTAGGGGTTCCTGGGGAGGCCAGGGTTTGCTGCTTCTGCATCCCTAACTACAGTCTACTAGCTGGGCCTCTATATGAAACACTGAAAGGAAAAGATGATGATCCTTTTGAACAGAATCCAGAAGTGGCCTTTCAAGAATGGAAAGAGCAGTCAATTCAGACCCTTGCCCTGGAACTCCCTAATTGAGCTAAACCCTTTGACCTTTCCATTCCCGGTGAAAGGTGAATCGCCATTGGAGAATTAGTGCAAAAACTGGGACCACTTGAAATGGAACAACGCAAGAATGCCATCCAGGTAGGATAAACTACAGTCACCAAGGGGCTTGGCCCACTGCCACATCTGGCCAAGATACTGGCGGTATCTAAAAACCTGGAAATCAGCAGCCCAAAAGGCCACCTCCCTCCTAAGGGAAAAGGACCCCACGTGGTGATCCTAATCACCAACCATGCCCTGAAGTTGCAGGGTTCGCTCCGTGGGCACACCGACCTCGAGTGAGGAGGCCCTCCGACTCCAACATCCAGAGAGATAACCGGGGGCAACAGGGCACCATGACGACTCGTGTGAACATCACTTGACCTGGAGTTTCTCTCATAAAACAACAATAGTGTGTCCCGAAGGAGTAGACTACTGCGTCCCGAAGGAGTAGACTACTACTCCGGGTGCAGGACTTCCTGCACCCGGAGGGGAGCTAATAATCTTGGCGGGGGAACCGTATATCACACTGTCACCATAGAAAAGCCTACAGACACCGTGATGATGGTGGCCAATAAGACCGGCTGGACTCCTATTTACTTCAAAAGGCTGTTGACTCAGTGGCCATCATGGTCCTCGATCACCACTGACCCTGGACTGTCTGGGAGTTGAGCGGGCAGGGCTCTGACACCTGGTGCTGTTTTTACGTTAATTCAGGGGCCTAATTGAAGAAAGAGCAGACTACTGGTCAGAGCATCTAGGCTGGCAGAAACGGTCAGCCTAAGGTGGCCGAACAAATGTGGGGCGGGGTGAAACCGACCCCCACAGCGTCTCTGCACATCTCTTTCCTGGACCCTTAAAGGTCATTAGAATCTATAACACTTCCAATGCTGGTGCTCAGGCGGACGAGCAGGGAGGCAGGGGTCCTGGGGCCAATCAACGTCACCTGGAGGCTGCTGGGGAGAAGTTCTGACCCTCGTCCCCTGGTATGAGGGCTCCCAACTCAGCACTCAGCAGTTACAGAAGAAGGGTCTGCACCCTCAGCACTCCAAGAATGAGGAACGGGACAAAAGGCAGAGGAGGGGTTTGTCCCCAGCAAAGCCCATTAAAAATCCCTGGGAGATAAAAATAGAATGTGGGCAATAAAGTCAAGTCTGACCTTTTTTATCCTTTGTGCTTTGTCTAATTTCACGTGCTCCTAGGGTCCCGCATGCAGAGGTTCCACACCCGGCACTTCAGACCAGATTTCCTGGTGCAGAATGGCTGGGTCGACACCTCAGCTCCTGGGGCCCAGTGCAGACTCCGAGATATAGAGCCTGAGCTGCAGCCAACCCGGCCCTTGAGAGCTCCACCCCCTCCCTCCCACTGACTCTGACAGGATCTCTACACAGCAGCCCAGCCCACAGCCCACAGGGTAGTGCATGCTCTCACCGCTCCATTCTCTGATGAAAATATAAAGTTTCCTTTGCTTGGGAACCAAACTCAGTCTCGATCTGTTGGCCCCAATGACACTGGGCAGGGGGACCCTTGTTGGGGTCCACTCTGGAGGATCAGTAACAGAAATTGAGACTATTGTAACTTCAATGAACAGATGTGTGAGCCAAACTGTAGTTAACATAGAACAGTTTATAAGGCTCGGGTAAAATAAGATGTTTCTAACACTTCCATTTGATATTTCCATCACTTTATTATAAGCAAGTTCAGTGAAAAGGTTTGTCTTATTTGTCAGGTCAATATTAGAGAAATGAAGTGATTTCTTTCCAAGGATGTACATCTAATAATCTTGGTTAAAGCTTCAATCTTGTTTTAAATGCTTTTCCATTGAAAATGATACCTCTCTTTCAGCTCCCCCATTTCTGAGAAGTATAAAATCTTATAATTTATTATTACCAAAGGGGAAAGGTGGGAGGAGGGATAAATTAACAGTTTGGAATTAACACATACACACTGCTATGTATAAAATAGATCATCAACAAGGAACTACTGTATAGCACAGGGAACTACACTCAATATTGTGCAATAACCTATAAGGGGAAATAATCGGAAAAAGAACAGATATTTTTATTGACATCATCTATCAATGACAGTTAAAGTGTAACCTAAGGGAAGCCGGTGGTGAGTGCTTCTGACCCTGAAGACTTCAGTCATCTAAAGTTTGGACTCTGCCTACTTCTCAAGGCCCTTAATGAACATATGTGTAGCCGTAGCTTAAAAAACTCCCCAGTTTGGGTTTCGGGGAGACACTGATTTTGAAAAAGCCCTGGTGTTCTCCTTACATGAATGGGACTCTTCCTACTGCTAAAACATGTCTGTCACATCCAGAGGATGGTATACCGTCTGATCGGGAAGAGTTTGGAAAAGGCATCTCATCTCCTCATCTCCTGGTGCTCGGGTTCACCCCTCCAGCGTCTTTACTAACAGTCTCCCCACTTGGAGATGTCAACACTGTCAACATCCCGTTGCGTACAGTTTGGAATTTGTCCAGAGGATGAAGCGGAAGGATGAGGAACAATGAGAGACAAGTCCTAGGTGTTCAGACAGGCACATGTCACTCTAATTTCCAATCAGGAAGATGAATTGACCAAAGGCTAGGGTTGCCCATGGAAACAGTATAGGGCTTGAGGAAATCCCACTGCTTTGTGGCCAGTTCCCATAAACACAAGTTGAACAATGGAACTCAGGGGCAGTAAAATTCACGAAACTGCAGAGTTGAAAATATCTATCACTGAAAAATGTCTTGAGGAAAGTCAAAGAAAAGGATTGGCAAGCAAGGGAGAATGGCAGAAAAGGGATTTGAGGAGGTAGAAAGGACTCGCCATTAAGCACAAGAAAAGGGGCTGAACATTGCCGACATTGCAGTTGGCCAAAAAGGCTGTATGCGTTTTTTTCTGTATATATTCAAGAAAAGGGCATACACTTTTTTAGCCAACCAAACAGGTGGGCACTGGAAATCAATACTACAAAAGATATCACTTCGCATCAGTCAGAAGAGCCATCCTCATAAAGTGTAAACGCCAGAAATGCAGGACAGGGCAAGGAGAAGAGGAAGCCCTGTGAGGCTTATAGTGGAAATGTATATTGCCAATGGCCATTCTGGAGAAGTGTATTGTGTTTACTAAAGCATCTACAAAATGAGCTACAGAGCATAGGGCACTTGCACTCATGGGCGTATATCTTGGGAAAAACAAAAATCGAGAGGACACAGGCACCCCAATGTTTACTGCCTCTCTGTTTAAAAGATCCTCGACTAGGATATAACTTAAATGTCTCTGGAGGGAAAAAATGGATAGAGATGTGGTACTTATGTAGAGTGGAATATTACTCAGCCTGGAAATCAATGAAATATGGCCAGTTGTAACAACTCCGGAGGAGTTATGTATGATCATTCTAAGTGACATAATTCAAAAAGAAAAAGACACATATCATAAGATATCACTTAAAGGTGGAATCCAAAATGGCTACACATGAAATAAATTACAAAACAAAAACATAGTCAAATATGTAGAAAATACGCGTGAGGCTGCTAAACGGGAAAGGTGGGGAGGGGTGAGGCATCATCCAGGAGGTTGAAATTAGCAAAGATACCATTCCAAATACCAAACTGATAATCAACAAGGCCTACACGGTAGCTAAAAGAACTGCACTCAGCACACTCAAGTCACCGGAAAAGAATATCTATGACTGGTAAGAATCTGAAAAAGAATTTATTGATGTCTCTCTGTACGTGAATCAAGTGGATGTACAGCAGCAAGAAACAGAGCTTTGAAAATCAGCTGTAACCAATATAGTAATAAATTGAAAAAAATAAACGACAGAGAGACAGAGAAAACCTCTTACAACTTTTCCTCAGGGACGGTGATGCAACATGGATTGAACACATCTAGACCCACAGCAGGATGAGACATAAGGCTGGAAACTGTTCGCGCTAAGAGAAATGTGAGGTTGGGTGAGGAAATGCACACCCTTTAAAGTAATACTACCTGGTACCCATTCAATGGGTCCCAAATCTGCAGGTTCAAGGAATCTTCCTACAGCTAAAACATACATGGAAAACCCAGAGGACTGTACACCATGTGATCGGGAGATGTGTCTAAAATGCACCTCATTTATCCTCTCCTGGTGCTCCTGTTCATCATTCCAGCCACGTTACTTAGAATCTCCCCACTTAGAGAATCAGCACATTTAAACTTCTGTTTCACACATTTTGCAAATGGTGAGGAGGATGAACGGGAACAGGGGGAAACAATGAGAGAATAGTTGTAGGGGTTTGGACGGGCACATGTCACTCTAATTTCCCATTAAGAATAAGAATTAAAAACAGGCTCAGCCCGCCTCGCCAGAGCCAAAATAGGGCCTGAAGCAATCCTGCGGTTTTGAGGCCAGCTCACAAAAGAGCAACTTAAAAAATGGAGCTCAGGGTCACTGCAATTCACAAACCTGCAGAGTTATAAATGAAAACTAACGTCCAAAAATATGTTGAGGTAAGGCAAAGAAGAGGATCTGAATGCAAGACAGAATTGCAAGAAACAGATTTCAAGAGATAGATTGGACTCGCCTTTAAAGCACATGAAAAGCGGCAGAATTTCGACAACGATGCAGTTGGCCCAAAAGGGAGTATGCGTTTTTTCCTGAATATATCCAGGAAAAAACGGATACGCACTTTATGGGCAACCAAGCAAGCAAGCAATGCAAATGTGCACAACAAAGAAGTCTCATTTCCCACCGGTCAAAAGGGCCATCCGAAAAAATTGTAAACACCAGAAATGCAGGACAGGCCATGGAGAACAGGGAGCCTTTATACGCTGATGGACAGTGTGTGAACTGCCGAGAGCCACTCTGGAGAAGTGTATGGTGGTTCCTAAATCATCTAAAAAACAGAGCGACAGAGCATAGGGCACTTCCAATCACGGGAGTATATCTAGGGAAGTCTAAAAATCAACAAGACACAAGCACACCACAGTTTAGGGCTACTCTGTTTACAAGAACCTCAACTTCAGTACACCTTAAATATCCCAGGAAAGAGAACAATGGATAAAGAAAATGTGGTACTTATGTACAATGGAATATCTCTTCACCATGAAATCAATGTAATAAGGCTAGTAGAAGGATAAAGAGTGGATTGAGGTCCGATAATACTACTTGAAATAAGTCAAACAGAAAAAGAAACATATCATAAGATATCACTTATAGAGGGAGGATAAATATGGCTGCACAAAAAATGAATTACAAAACAGAACAGTGTCTCACATTTAGAAAACACACTTATGTCAGCTTAAGGGGAAAGGAGAGGTGGGGTGATGCATAAAACCAGAGTTTGAAATTAGCACAGATACCGTTCAATAAACCAAATAGGTATCAGACAAGATCTACACCTCGCTCAATGAACTGGCCTCAACACACCCTATACACCGCAGAGAAATATATCTGAGTAATAAGAATCTTAAAACCCATGTATTGATATCTCTCCATAAGGGAATCAAGTGTGCACAGAGTGGCACAAACACAGCAGTGAAAATGAGCTAAACCCCTTTATAGAAATAAATTTTAAAACCAAAACGCAGAAACAATGAAAGAGAGAAAATTTCTTACAAAATTCGCTCAGGGGCTGTGATGCAACCTGGAATGACCACATATAAACCCACAGCTGGATAAGACATAAGGCTGGACACTTGGGGCTGAAAGGATTGGAGAGCTTTGGTGAGCAACTGCCGAAAGTTTAATGCAATACTTCATGCTACTTATTCCAAGGGTCCCAACACTCCAAGTTGAAGGGAATCTTCCTACAGCTAAACCATGCATGGGAAATCCAGCGGATGGTATACCATATGATCGGGAAAGGTTTCTAAAATGCACCTCATTTTCCTCTCCTGGGGCTCCGGATCAACATTCCAGCCACTTTACTAACAACATCTCCACATGGAGACTCAATGCCTTTAAGTTCCGGTATCGCACAGTCTGCAGTTAGTGCGGAAAATGAATGGGAATAGGGGGAACCAGTGAGAAAATAGCTGTAGCGGTTTCAAAGGGCACATGTCACTCTAATTTCACATCAGGAAGAAGAATTAACCAAAGGCAGAGCAAGGCGCCCCAGAAGAAGAATAGGACCTGAAGAAATCCTGTGGATATGAGGCAAGATCACAAAAATAAGAGCTGAAAAATGGAGCTAAGGGCCATTGCAATTCAAAAACCTGCAGAGTTATGAAGGCCAACTATTTTCCAAAAGTATATTGAGGTAAGGCTATGAAGAGGCACTGAGAGCAAGGCAGAACTGCAGGAAACCGATTTCAGGAGGTAGACTGGAATTGCATGTAAAGCATAGGAAAAGAGGCAGAACGTCCACAATGATGCACTTGGCCAAAAAGGGCGTATGCGTTTTTTCCTGAATATATTCAGGAAAAAACGCATACGCCCTTTTTGGCCAACCAAGCAAGTTTGCAAAGGAAATCTGCACTACAATGAAGTCTCACTGCCCCCCGGTCAAAAGGGCTATCTGAAAGAAGTGTAAAATCCAGAAAGGCAGGACAGGGTTTGGAGAACTGGGAGCCTTGTTATGCTGCTGGGCGGGATGTAAATTGCCAAGAGCCACTCTGGAGAAGTGTATGGTGTTTCCTGAAACATCTAAAAAACAAAGCAACAGAGCCTAGGGCACTTCCACTTATGGTCCTATAGCTTAGGGAAATTAAAATCAAAAAGACACAGCCACCCCAAAGTTTCGGCCGGCTCTGTTTACAAGAACCTCGTTTACGGTACAAGTTCAATATCACAGAAAGCGAAAAATGGATAAAGAAGTTATGGTACTTACGTACAATGCAATATCACTCAGCAATGAAATCTATGTCATCAGGCCCGTAGCAGCATAATGAGTGGATTCAGGTAGGATGATTCTAAGTGAAATCAGTCACACAGAAAAAGAAACATCAAAAGGTATCACTAATACACGGAATGTAAACTTGGCTACACAAGAACTGAATTACAAAACAGAACAGGGTCTCAAATGTAGAAACCCAACTTATGCTTGCTTAAGTGGAAAGGTGAGTTGGGGTGGTGCATAAAACCAGAGATTGAAATTAGCACAGATACCGTTCCATAAGCCAAATATGTAATAGACAAGAGCTACTCCTTGCTCAACGAAGTGGACTCAACACCCCATATTAAACGCCTAAGAATATACCTGACTAGTAAGAATCTTAAAACCTATGGATTTATATGTCTCCGAAAGAGAATCAAGCGTGTGTACAGCGGCATAAACGCAGCAGTGATAGGATTGGTGAGGTTCGGTGAGCAAATGCAGATCCTTTGAAGTCATATTGCATGTTACCCATTCCATGGGTCTCAACTCTCCAGGTTTAAGGGATTCTTCCTTCAGCTAAAACATGCATGTGGAACCCAGAGTATGATCCAAAGTGTGATCAGGAAACGTGTTCAAATGTGTCTCAGTTTTCGACCCCTGGTACTCGGGTGCAACATTCCAGACGCTTTACTAACACTCTCCCCACTTGGAGAGTCAGTGCCTTTAACCTCCTGTTTGGCCCAGTTTGCTATTTCTGTGGAAAATGAACAGGAATAGGGAGAACCAATGAGAGACTAGGTGGAGGTGTTTGGACGGGCAAATTTAACTCTCATTTCCCACCAGGAAGAGGAATTAACCAAAGGCTCAGCATGCCGTGCCGGAACCAAACTAGGGCCTGAAGCAATCCTGCGGTGTTGCGGCCAGCTCACAAGAAAGCGAGTTGAAGAAAGGAGCTCAGGGGCACTGTCATTCACAAACCTGCAGAGTTATAAATGACAGCTATCTTCCAAAAATATATTGAAGTAAGGCTGCCAAGAGGACTTGAAAGCGGGGCAGAATTGCAGGAAACCGATTTCAGGAGGTAGACTGGAATTGCATGTAAAGCATAGGAAAAGAGGCATAACGTCTAAAATGATGCACTTGGCCAAAAAGGGCATATGCGTTTTTTCCTGAATATATTCAGGAAAAAACGCATACGCCCTTTTTGGCCAACTAAGCAAGCTTGCAAATGAAATCTGCATTACAATGAACTCTCACTGCCCCCTGTTCAAAAGGGCTATCTGAAAAAAGTGTAAAATCCAGAAAGGCAGGACAGGCCATGGAGAACTGGGAGCTTTGTTATGCTGATGGGTGGGATGTAAATTGCCAACAGCCACTCTGGAGAAGTGTATGGTGTATCCTGAAACATCAAAAAAACAAAGCAACAGAGCCTAGGGCACTTCCACTTACGGTCCTATAGCTTAGGGAAATTAAAATCAAAAAGACACAGCCACCCCAAAGTTTGGGCCGGCTCTGTTTACAAGAACCTCGTTTACGGTACAAGCTCAATATCACAGAAACCGAAAAATGGATAAAGAAGTTGTGGTACTTACGTACAATGCAATATCACTCAGCAATGAAATCTATGTCATCAGGCCCGTAGCAGCATAATGAGTGGATTCAGGTACGATGATTCTAAGTGAAATAAGTCACACAGAAAAAGAAACATCATAAGATATCACTACTACATGGAATGTAAACTTGGTTACACAGGAACTGAATTACAAAACAGAACAGGGTCTCAAATGTAGAAAACCAACTTATGCTTGCTTAAGGGGAAAGGTGAGTTGGGGTGGTGCATAAAACCAGAGATTGAAATTAGCACAGATACCGTTCCATAAGCCAAATATGTAATAGACAAGAGCTACTCCTTGCTCAACGAAGTGGACTCAACACCCCATATTAAACGCCTAAGAATATACCTGACTAGTAAGAATCTTAAAACCTATGGATTTATATGTCTCCGAAAGAGAATCAAGCATGTTTACAGTGTCATAAACGCAGCAGTGATAGGATTGGTGAGGTTCGGTGAGCAAATGCAGACTCTTTGAAGTCATATTGCATGGTACCCATTCCATGGGTCTCAACTCTCCAGGTTTAAGGGATTCTTCCTTCAGCTAAAACATGCATGTGGAACCCAGAGTATGATCCACCGTGTGATCGGGAAACGTGTTCAAATGTGTCTCAGTTTTTGTCCCCTGGTACTCGGGTGCAACATTCCAGACGCTTTACTAACACTCTCCCCACTTGGAGAGTCAGTGACTTTAACCTCCTGTTTGGCCCAGTTTGCAATTTCTGCGGAAGATGAACAGGAAGAGGGAGAACCAATGAGAGACTAGGTGGAGCTGTCAGGACGGGCAAATTTAACTCTCATTTCCCACCAGGAAGAGGAATTAACCAAAGGCTCAGCATGCGATGCAGGAACCAAACTAGGGTCTGAAGCAATCCTGCGGTTTTGCGGCCAGCTCACAAGAAAGCGAGTTGAAGAAAGGAGCTCAGGGGCACTGTCATTCACAATCCTGCAGAGTTATAAATGACAGCTATCGTCCAAAAATATATTGAAGGAAGGCTGCCAAGAGGACTTGAAAGCGGGGCAGAATTGCAGGAAACCGATTTCAGGAGGTAGACTGGAATTGCATGTAAAGCATAGGAAAAGAGGCAGAACGTCCACAATGATGCACTTGGCCAAAAAGGGCATATGTGTTTTTTCCTGAATATATACAGGAAAAAATGCATACGCCCTTTTTGGCCAACCAAGCAAGCTTGCAAAGGAAATCTGTACTACAATGAAGTCTCACTGCCCCCCGGTCAAAAGGGCCATCTGAAAAAAGTGTAAAATCCAGAAAGGCAGGACAGGCCATGGAGAACTGGGAGACTTGTTATGCTGATGGGCGGGATGTAAATTGCCAGCAGCCACTCTGGAGAAGTGTATGGTGTTTCCTGAAACATCCAAAAAACAAAGCAACAGAGCCTAGGGCATTTCCACTTATGGTCCTATAGCTTAGGGAAATTAAAATCAAAAAGACACAGCCACCCCAAAGTTTGGGCCGGCTCTGTTTACAAGATCCTCGTTTACGGTACAAGTTGAATATCACAGAAAGCGAAAAATGGATAAAGAAGTTGTGGTACTTACGTACAATGCAATATCACTCAGCAATGAAATCTATGTCATCAGGCCCGTAGCAGCATAATGAGTGGATTCAGGTACGATGATTCTAAGAGAAATAAATCACACAGAAAAAGAAACATCATAAGATATCACTACTACACGGAATGTAAACTTGGCTACACAGGAACTGAATTACAAAACAGAACAGGGTCTCAAATGTAGAAAACCAACTTATGCATGCTTAAGGGGAAAGGTGAGTTGGGGTGCTGCATAAAACCAGAGATTGAAATTAGCACAGATACCGTTCCGTAAGCCAAATATGTAATAGACAAGAGCTACTCCTTGCTCAACGAAGTGGACTCAACACCCCATATTAAACGCCTAAGAATATACCTGACTAGTAAGAATCTTAAAACCTATGGATATATATGTCTCCGAATGAGAATCAAGCGTGTGTACAGCGGCATAAACGCAGCAGTGATACGATTGGTGAGGTTCGGTGAGCAAATGGAGACCCTTTGAAGTCATATTGCATGGTACCCATTCCATGGGTCTCAACTCTCCAGGTTTAAGGGATTCTTCCTTCAGCTAAAACATGCATGTGGAACCCAGAGTATGATCCACCGTGTGATCGGGAAACGTGTTCAAATGTGTCTCAGTTTTCGTCCCCTGGTACTCGGGTGCAACATTCCAGACGCTTTACTAACACTCTCCCCACTTGGAGAGTGAGTGCCTTTAACCTCCTTTTTGGCCCAGTTTGCAATTTCTGTGTAAGATGAACAGGAATAGGGAGAACCAATGAGAGACTAGGTGGAGGTGTCTGGACGGGCAAATTAAAATCTCATTTCCCACCAGGAAGAGGAATTAACCAAAGGATCAGCATGTGATGCTGGAACCAAACTAAGACCTGAAGCAATCCTGTGGTGTTGCGGTCAGCTCACAAGAAAGCGAGTTGAATAAAGGAGCTCAGGGGCACTGTAATTCACAAACCTGCAGAGTTATAAATGACAGCTATCGTCCAAAAATATATTGAAGGAAGGCTGCCAAGAGGAGTTGAAAGCGGGTCAGAATTGCATGAAACCGATTTCAGGAGGTAGACTGGAATTGCATGTAAAGCATAGGAAAAGAGGCAGAACGTCCACAATAATGCACTTGGCCAAAAAGGGCGTATGCGTTTTTTCCTGAATATATTCAGGAAAAGACGCATACGCCCTTTTTGGCCAACCAAGCAAGCTTGCAAAGGAAATCTGCACTACAATGAAGTCTCACTGCCCCCCGGTCAAAAAGGCCATCTGAAAAAAAGTGTAAAATCCAGAAAGGCAGGACAGGCCATGGAGAACTGGGAGCCTTTTTATGCTGATGGGCGGGATGGAAATTGCCAGCAGCCACTCTGGAGAAGTGTATGGTGTTTCCTGAAACATACAAAAAACAAAGCAACAGAGCCTAGGGCATTTCCACTTATGGTCCTATAGCTTAGGGAAATTAAAATCAAAAAGACACAGCCACCCCAAAGTTTGGGTCGGCTCTGTTTACAAGAACCTCGTTTACGGTACAAGTTCAATATCACAGAAAGCGAAAAATGGATAAAGAAGTTGTGGTAATTACGTACAATGCAATATCACTCAGCAATGAAATCTATGTCATCAGGCACGTAGCAGCATAATGAGTGGATTCAGGTACGATGATTCTAAGTGAAATAAGTCACACAGAAAAAGAAACATCATAAGATATCACTACTACACGGAATGTAAACTTGGCTACACAGGAACTGAATTACAAAACAGAACAGGGTCTCATATGTAGAAAACCAACTTATGCTTGCTTAAGGGGAAAGGTGAGTTGGGGTGGTGCATAAAACCAGAGATTGAAATTAGCACAGATACCCTTCCATAAGCCAAATATGTAATAGACAAGAGCTACTCCTTGCTCAACGAAGTGGACTCAACACCCCATATTAAACGCCTAACAATATACCTGACTAGTAAGAATCTTAAAACCTATGGATTTATATGTCTCCGAAAGAGAATCAAGCGTGTGTACACTGGCATTAACGCAGCAGTGATAGGATTGGTGAGGTTCGGTGAGCAAATGCAGACCCTTTGAAGTCATATTGCATGGTACCCATTCCATGGGTCTCAACTCTCCAGGTTTAAGGGATTCTTCCTTCAGCTAAAACATGCATGTGGAACCCAGAGTGCGATCCACCGTGTGATCAGGAAACGTGTTCAAATGTGTCTCAGTTTTCGTCCCCTGGTACTGGGGTGCAACATTCCAGACGCTTTACTAACACTCTCCCCACTTGGAGAGTCAGTGCCTTTAACCTGCTGTTTGGCCCAGTTTGCAATTTCTGTGGAAAATGAACAGGAATAGGGAGAACCAATGAGAGACTAGGTGGAGGTGTCTGGACGGGCAAATTTAACTCTCATTTCCCACCAGGAAGAGGAATTAACCAAAGGCTCAGCATGCCGTGCCAGAACCAAACTAGGGCCTGAAGCAATCCTGCGGTGTTGCGGCCAGCTCACAAGAAAGCGAGTTGAAGAAAGGAGCTCAGGGGCACTGTCATTCACAAACCAGCAGAGTTATAAATGACAGCTATCTTCCAAAAATATATTGAAGTAAGGCTGCCAAGAGGAGTTGAATGCGGGGCAGAATTGCAGGAAACCGATTTCAGGAGGTAGACTGGATTTGCATGTAAAGCATAGGAAAAGAGGTAGAACGCCCACAATGATGCACTTGGCCAAAAAGGGCGTATGCGTTTTTTCCTGAATATATCCAGGAAAAAACGCATACGCCCTTTTTGGCCAACTAAGCAAGCTTGCAAAGGAAATCTGCACTACAATGAAGTCTCACTGCCCCCCGGTCAAAAGGGCCACCTGAAAAAGGTGTAAAATCCAGAAAGGCAGGACAGGTCAAGGAGAACTACGAGCCTTGTTATGCTGATGGGAGGGATGTAAATTGCCAACAGCCACTCTGGAGAAGTGTATGGTGTTTCCTGAAACATCCAAAACACAAAGCAACAGAGCCTAGGGCACTTCCACTTATGGTCCTATAGCTTATGGAAATGAAAATCAAAAAGACACAGCCACCCCAAAGTTTGGGATGGCTGTGTTTACCAGAACCTCGTTTACCGTACAAGTTCAATATCACAGAAAGCGAAAAATGGATAAAGAAGTTGTGGTAATTACGTACAATGCAATATCATTCAGCAATGAAATCTATGTCATCAGGCCCGTAGCAGCATAATGAGTGGATTCAGGTATGATGATTCTAAGTGAAATAAGTCACACAAAAAAAGAAATATCATAAGGTATCACTAATACACGGAATGTAAACTTGGCTACACAAGAAGTGAATTACAAAACAGAACAGGGTCTCAAAAGTAGAAACCCAACTTATGCTTGCTTAAGTGGAAAGGTGAGTTTGGGTGGTGCATAAAACCAGAGATTGAAATTAGCACAGATACCGTTCCATAAGCCAAATATGTAATAGACAAGAGCTACTACTTGCTCAACGAAGTGGACTCAACACCCCATATTAATCGCCTAAGAATATACCTGACTAGTAAGAATCTTAAAACCTATGGATATATATGTCTCCGAATGAGAATCAAGTGTGTGTACAGCGGCATAAACGCAGCAGTGATAGGATTGGTGAGGTTCGGTGAGCAAATGGAGACCCTTTGAAGTCATATTGCATGGTACCCATTCCATGGGTCTCAACTCTCCAGGTTTAAGGGATTCTTCCTTCACCTAAAACATGCATGTGGAACCCAGAGTATGATCCACCGTGTGATGGGGAAACGTGTTCAAATGTGTCTCAGTTTTCGTCCCCTGGTACTCAGGTGCAACATTCCAGATGCTTTACTAACACTCTCCCCACTTGGAGAGTCAGTGTCTTTAACCTCCTGTTTGGCCCAGTTTGCAATTTCTGTGGAAAATGAACAGGAATAGGGAGAACCAATGAGAGACTAGGTGGAGGTGTCTGGACGGGCAAATTGAACTCTCATTTCCCACCAGGAAGAGGAATTAACCAAAGGCTCAACATGCCGTGCCGGAACCAAACTAGGGCCTGAAGCAATCCTGCGGTGTTGCGGCCAGCTCACAAGAAAGCGAGTTGAAGAAAGGAGCTCAGGGGCACTGTAATTCACAAACCTGCAGAGTTATAAATGACAGCTATCTTCCAAAAATATATTGAAGTAAGGCTGCCAAGAGGACTTGAAAGCGGGGCAGAATTGCAGGAAACCGATTTCAGGAGGTAGACTGGAATTGCATGTAAAGCATAGGAAAAGAGGCAGAACGTCCACAATGATGCACTTGGCCAAAAAGGGCGTATGCGTTTTTTCCTGAATATATTCAGGAAAAAACGCATACGCCCTTTTTGGCCAACCAAGCAACCTTGCAAAGGAAATCTGCACTACAATGACATCTCACTGCCCCCCGGTCAAAAGGGCCATCTGAAAAAAGTGTAAAATCCAGAAAGGCAGGACAGGCCATGGAGAACTGGGAGACTTGTTATGCTGATGGGCGGGATGTAAATTGTCAGCAGCCACTCTGGAGAAGTGTATGGTGTTTCCTGAAACATCCAAAAAACAAAGCAACAGAGCCTAGGGCATTTCCACTTATGGTCCTATAGCTTAGGGAAATTAAAATCAAAAAGACACAGCCACTCCAAAGTTTGGGCCGGCTCTGTTTACAAGAACCTCGTTTACGGTACAAGTTCAATATCACAGAAAGCGAAAAATGGATAAAGAAATTGTGGTAATTACGTACAATGCAATATCACTCAGCAATGAAATCTATGTCATCAGGCCCGTAGCAGCATAATGAGTGCATTCAGGTACGATGATTCTAAGTGAAATAAGTCACACAGAAAAAGAAACATCATAAGATATCACTACTACACGGAATGTAAACTTGGCTACACAGGAACTGAATTACAAAACAGAACAGGGTCTCAAATGTAGAAAACCAACTTATGCTTGCTTAAGGGGAAAGGTGAGTTGGGGTGCTGCATAAAACCAGAGATTGAAATTACCACAGATACCGTTCTGTAAGCCAAATATGTAATAGACAAGAGCTACACCTTGCTCAACGAAGTGGACTCAACACCCCATAATAAACGCCTAAGAATATACCTGACTAGTAAGAATCTTAAAACCTATGGATTTATATGTCTCCAAAAGAGAATCAATCGTGTGTACAGCGGCATAAACGCAGCAGTGATAGGATTGGTGAGGTTCGGTGAGCAAATGCAGACCTTTTGAAGTCATACTGCATGGTACCCATTCCATGGGTCTCAACTCTCCAGGTTTAAGGGATTCTTCCTTCAGCTAAACATGCATGTGGAACCCAGAGTATGATCCACCGTGTGATCGGAAAACGTGTTCAAATGTGTCTCAGTTTTCGTCCCCTGGTACTCGGGTGCAACATTCCAGACGCTTTACTAACACTCTCCCCACTTGGAGAGTCAGTGCCTTTAACCTCCTGTTTGGCCCAGTTTGCAATTTCTGCGGAAGAGGAACAGGAAGAGGGAGAACAAATGAGAGACCTGCTGGAGGCGTCTGGACGGGCATATTTAACTCTCATTTCCCACCAGGAAGAGGAATTAACCAAAGGCTCAGCATGAGATGCCGGAACCAAACTAGGGCCTGAAGCAATCCTGCGGTGTTGCGGCCAGCTCACAAGAAAGCGAGTTGAAGAAAGGAGCTCAGGGACACTGTAATTCACAAACCTGCAGTTATAAATGACAGCTATCGTCCAAAAATATATTGAAGGAAGGCTGCCAAGAGGACTTGAAAGCGGGGCAGAATTGCAGGAAACCGATTTCAGGAGGTAGACTGGAATTGCATGTAAAGCATAGGAAAAGAGGCAGAACGTCCACAATGATGCACTTGGCCAAAAAGTGCATATGCGTTTTTTTCCTGAATATATACAGGAAAAAACGCATACGCCCTTTTTGGCCAACCAAGCAAGCTTGCAAAGGAAATCTGCACTACAATGAAGTCTCACTGCCCCCTGGTCAAAAGGGCTATCTGAAAAAAGTGTAAAATCCAGAAAGGCAGGACAGGCCATGGAGAACTGGGAGCCTTGTTATGCTGATGGGTGGGATGTAAATTGACAAAAGCCACTCTGGAGAAGTGTATGGTGTTTCCTGAAACATCAAAAAAACAAAGCAACAGAGCCTAGGGCACTTCCACTTATGGTCCTATAGCTTAGGGAAATTAAAATCAAAAAGACACAGCCACCCCAAAGTTTGGGCCAGCTCTGTTTACAAGAACCTCGTTTATGGTACGAGTTCAATATCACAGAAACTGAAAAATGGATAAAGAAGTTGTGGTACTTACGTACAATGCAATATCACTCAGCAATGAAATCTATGTCATCAGGCCCGTAGCAGCATAATGAGTGGATTCAGGTACGATGATTCTAAGTGAAGTAAGTCACACAGAAAAAGAAACATCATAAGATATCACTAATACACGGAATGTAAACTTGGCTACACAAGAACTGAATTACAAAACAAACAGGGTGTCAAATGTAGAAAACCAACTTATGCTTGCTTAAGGGGAAAGGTGAGTTGGGGTGCTGCATAAAACCAGAGATTGAAATTAGCACAGATACCGTTCCACAAGCCAAATATGTAATAGACAAGAGCTACTCCTTGCTCAACGAAGTGCACTCAACACCCCATAATAAACGCCTAAGAATATACCTGACTAGTAAGAATCTTAAAACCTATGGATTTATATGTCTCTGAAAGAGAATCAAGCGTGTGTACAGTGGCATAAACGCAGCAGTGATAGGATTGGTGAGGTTCGGTGAGCAAATGCAGACCCTTTGAAGTCATATTGCATGGTACCCATTCCATGGGTCTCAACTCTCCATGTTTAAGGGATTCTTCCTTCAGCTAAAACATGCATGTGGAACCCAGAGTATGATCCACCGTGTGATCGGGAAATGTGTTGAAATGTGTCTCAGTTTTCGTCCCCTGGTACTCGGGTGCAACATTCCAGACGCTTTACTAACACTCTCCCCACTTGGAGAGTCAGTGCCTTTAACCTCCTATTTGGCCCAGTTTGCAATTTCTGCGTAAGATGAACAGGAATAGGGAGAACCAATGAGAGACTAGCTTGAGGTGTCTGGACGGGAAAATTTAACTCTCAGTTCCCACCAGGAAGAGGAATTAACCAAAGGCTCAGCGTGCCGTGCCAGAACCACACTAGGGCCTGAAGTAATCCTGCAGTGTTGCGGCCAGCTCACAAGAAAGAGAGTTGAAGAAAGGAGCTCAGGGGCACTGTAATTCACAAACCTGCAGAGTTATAAATGACAGCTACCTTCCAAAAATATATTGAAGTAAGGCAGCCAAGAGGAGTTGAAAGCGGGGCAGAATTGCAGGAAACCGATTTCAGGAGGTAGACTGGAATTGCATGTAAAGCAAAGGAGAAGAGGCAGAACGTCCACAATGATGCACTTGGCCAAAAAGGGCGTATGCGTTTTTTCCTGAATATATTCAGGAAAAACGCATACGCCCTTTTTGGCCAACCAAGCAAGCTTGCAAAGGAAATCTGCACTACAATGAAGTCTCACTGCCCCCCGGTCAAAAGGGCCATCTGATAAAAGTGTAAAATCCAGAAAGGCAGGACAGGCCAAGGAGAACTAGGAGCCTTGTTATGCTGATGGGCGGGATGTAAATTGCCAGCAGCCACTCTGGAGAAGTGTATGGTGTTTCCTGAAACATCCAAAAAACAAAGCAACACAGCCAAGGGCACTTCCACTTATGGTACTATAGCTTAGGGAAATTAAAATCAAAGAGACACAGCCACTCGAAAATTTGGGCCGGCTCTGTTTACAAGAACCTCGTTTACGTTACAAGTTCAATATCACAGAAAGCGAAAAATGGATAAAGAAGTTGTGGTAATTATGTACAATGCAATATCACTCAGCAATGAAATCTATGTCATCAGGCCCGTAGCAGCATAATGAGTGGATTCAGGTATGATGATTCTTAGTGAAATAAATCACACAGAAAAAGAAACATCATAAGATATCACTACTACACGGAATGTAAACTTGGCTACACAGGAACTGAATTACAAAACAGAACAGGGCCTCAAATGTAGAAAACCAACTTATGCTTGCTTAAGGGGAAAGGTGAGTTGGGGTGCTTCATAAAACCAGAGATTGAAATTTGCACATATATCGTTCCATAAGCCAAATATATAATAGACAAGAGCTATTACTTGCTCAACGAAGTGGACTCAACACACCATATTAAACGCCTAAGAATATACCTGACTAGTAAGAATCTTAAAACCTATGGATTTATATGTCTCCGAAAGAGAATCAAGCGTGTGTACAGCGGTATAAACGCAGCAGTGATAGGATTGGTGAGGTTAGGTGAGCAAATGCAGACTCTTTGAAGTCATATTGCATGGTACCCATTCCATGGGTCTCAACTCTCCAGGTTTAAGGTATTCTTCCTTCAGCTAAAACATGCATGTGGAACCCAGAGTATGATCCACGGTGTGATCGGGAAACGTGTTCAAATGTGTCTCAGCTTTCGTCCCCTGGTACTCGGGTGCAACATTCCAGACGCTTTACTAACACTCTCCCCACTTGGAGAGTCAGTGCCTTTAAACTCCTGTTTGGCCCAGTTTGCAATTTCTGTAGAAAATGAACAGGAATAGGGAGAACCAATGAGAGACTAGGTGGAGGTGTCTGGACGGGCAAATTTAACTCTCATTTCCCACCAGGAAGAGGAATTAACCAAAGGCTCAACATGCCATGCCGGAACCAAACCAGGGCCTGAAGCAATCCTGTGGTGTTGCGGCCAGCTCACAAGAAAGCGAGTTGAAGAAAGGAGCTAAGGGGCACTGTAATTCACAAACCTGCAGAGTTATAAATGACAGCTATCGTCCTAAAATATATTGAAGGAAGGCTGCCAAGAGGAGTTGAAAGCGGGGCAGGATTGCAGGAAACCGATTTCAGGAGGTAGACTGGAATTGCATGTAAAGCATAGGAAAAGAGGCAGAACGTCCACAATGATGCACTTGGCCAAAAAGGGCGTATGCGTTTTTTCCTGAATATATTCAGGAAAAAACGCATACGCCCTTTTTGGCCAACCAAGCAAGCTTGCAAAGGAAATCTGCACTACAATGAAGTCTCACTGCCCCCCGGTCAAAAGGGCAATCTGAAAAAAGTGTAAAATCCAGAAAGGCAGGACAGGCCATGGAGAACTGGGAGCCTTGTTATGCTGATGGGCGGGATGTAAATTGCCAACAGCCACTGTGGAGAAGTGTATGGTGTTTCCTGAAACATCTAAAAAACAAAGCAACAGAGCCTAGGGCACTTCCACATATGGTCCTATAGCTTAGGGAAATTAAAATCAAAAAGACACAGCCACCCCAAAGTTTGGGCCGGCTCTGTTTACAAGAACCTCGTTTACGGTACAAGTTCAATATCACAGAAAGTGAAAAATGGATAAAGAAGTTGTGGTACTTACGTACAATGCAATATCACTCAGCAATGAAATCTATGTCATCAGGCTCGTAGCAGCATAATGAGTGGATTCAGGTACGATGATTGTAAGTGAAATAAGTCACACAGAAAAAGAAGCATCATAAGATATCACTAATACACGGAATGTAAACTTGGCTACAAAGGAACTGAATTACAAAACAGAACAGGGTCTCAAAGGTAGAAAACCAACTTATGCTTGCTTAAGGGGAAAGGTGAGTTGGGGTGCTGCATAAAACCAGAGATTGAAATTAGCACAGATACCGTTCCGTACGCCAAATATGTAATAGACAAGAGCTACTCCTTGCTCAACGAAGTGCACTCAACACCCCATAATAAACGCCTAAGAATATACCTGACTAGTAAGAATCTTAAAACCTATGGATTTATATGTCTCCGAAAGAGAATCAAGCGTGTGTACAGCGGCATAAGCGCAGCAGTGATAGGATTGGTGAGGTTAGGTGAGCAAATGCAGACCCTTTGAAATCATATTGCACGGTACCCATTCCATGGGTCTCAACTCTCCAGGTTTAAGGGATTCTTCCTTCAGCTAAACATGCATGTGGAACCCAGAGTATGATCCACCGTGTGATCGGGAAACGTGTTCAAATGTGTCTCAGTTTTCGTCCCCTGGTACTCGGGTGCAACATTCCAGACGCTTTACTAACACTCTCCCCACTTGGAGAGTGAGTGCCTTTAAACTCCTGTTTGGCCCAGTTTGCAATTTCTGCGTAAGATGAACAGGAATAGGGAGAACCAATGAGAGACTAGGTGGAGGTGTCTGGACGGGTAAATTTAACTCTCATTTCCCACCAGGAAGAAGAATTAACCAAAGGCTCAGCGTGGCATGCCAGAAGCACACTAGGGCCTGAAACAATCCTGCGGTGTTGCAGCCAGCTCACAAGAAAGCGAGTTGAAGGAAGGAACTCAGGGGCACTGTAATTCACAAACCTGCAGAGTTATAAATGATAGCTATCGTCCAAAAATATATTGAAGGAAGGCTGCCAAGAGGACTTGAAAGCGGGGCAGAATTGCAGGAAACCGATTTCAGGAGGTAGACTGGAATTGCATGTAAAGCATAGGAAAAGAGGCAGAACGTCCACAATGATGCACTTGGCCAAAAAGTGCGTATGCGTTTTTTCCTGAACATATTCAGGAAAAAACGCATACGCAATTTTTAGCCAACCAAGCAAGCTTGCAAAGGAAATCTGCACTACAATGAAGTCTCACTGCCCCCCGGTCAAAAGGGCTATCTGAAAAAAGTATAAAATCCAGAAAGGCAGGACAGGCCATGGAGAACTGGGAGTCTTTTTATGCTGATGGGCGGGATGTAAACTGCCAACACCCACTCTGGAGAAGTGTATGTTGTTTCCTGAAACATCAAAAAACAAATCAACAGAGCCTAGGACACTTCCACTTATGGTCCTATAGCTTAGGGAAATTAAAATCAAAAAGACACAGCCACCCCAAAGTTTGGGCCGGCTCTGTTTACAAGAACCTCGTTTACGGTACAAGTTCAATATCACAGAAAGCGAAAAATGGATAAAGAAGTTGTGGTACTTACGTACAATGCAGTATCACTCAGCAATGAAATCTATGTCATCAGGCCCGTAGCAGCATAATGAGTGGATTCAGGTACGATGATTATAAGTGAAATAAGTCACACAGAAAAAGAAACATCATAAGATATCACTACTACACGGAATGTAAACTTGGCTACACAGGAACTGAATTACAAAACAGAACAGGGTCTCAAATGTAGAAAACCAACTTATGCTTGCTTAAGGGGAAAGGTGAGTTGGGGTGCTGCATAAAACCAGAGATTGAAATTACCACAGATACCGTTCCGTAAGCCAAATATGTAATAGAAAAGAGCTACTCCTTGCTCAACGAAGTGGACTCAACACCCCATAATAAACGCCTAAGAATATACTTGACTAGTAAGAATCTTAAAACCTATGGATTTATATGTCTCCAAAAGAGAATCAATCGTGTGTACACTGACATAAACGCAGCAGTGATAAGATTGGTGAGGTTCGGTGAGCAAATGCAGACCCTTTGAAGTCATATTGCATGGTACCCATTCCATGGGTCTCAACTCTCCATGTTTAAGGGATTCTTCCTTCAGCTAAAACATGCATGTGGAACCCAGAGTACGATCCACCGTGTGATCGGAAAACGTGTTCAAATGTGTCTCAGTTTTCATACCCTGGTACTCGGGTGCAACATTCCAGACGCTTTACTAACACTCTCCCCACTTGGAGAGTCAGTGCCTTTAACCTCCTGTTTGGCCCAGTTTGCAATTTCTGTGGAAAATGAACAGGAATAGGGAGAACCAATGAGAGACTAGGTGGAGGTGTCTGGACGGGCAAATTGAACTCTCATTTCCCACCAGGAAGAGGAATTAACCAAAGGCTCAGCATGCTGTGCCAGAACGAAACTAGGGCCTGAAGCAATCCTGCGGTGTTGCGGCCAGCTCACAAGAAAGCGAGTTGAAGAAAGGAGCTCAGGGGCACTGTAATTCACAAACCTGCAGAGTTATAAATGATACCTATCTTCCAAAAATATATTGAAGTAAGGCTGCGAAGAGGACTTGAATGCGGGGCAGAATTGCTGGAAACTGATTTCAGAACGTACACGGGAGTAGCTCTTAAAGCATAGGAAAAGAGACAGAACTTGGAAAATAATGCACTTGGCAAAAAAGGGCATATGTGTTTTATCCAGAGCTCTCATAACTGAGGGGAGGAGATTCCCAGCAGGCTCCAACTGCCACCTGAGGGCTCACATTGCCAAGGCAACGTGAGCATGCCAGGCAGGAGTTACCTCACAGCAGAGGTCCCACCTCACAGAAGGGTGAGAAACCCAGCCAACATCAGACTCTCACCAGAGGGCCCACATCACCAAGGGGATGGGAACCAGGCAGGAGTGTCTTCACATCAGTGGGGCCACATCATCGAAAGCTGAGGTACTCAGCACATGTGTCCTCAAACCAGAGGACCCACATCACCAAGGACCTCAGAGTGAGGCAGGCAGGAGTAGCCTCACAACACTGGGCACATAGAATAAAAAAGTGAGGAATCCAGCAGTTGGAACCTCCCAGCAGGCGGCCCAGAGCACCGAGGCTATGGGATCCAGGCCACAGTGAACTCACAGAAGAGGGCCCATGTCATGAAACTGAGCAACCCAGCCATTGGGACCTCAGAGCAGGAGGCCCACATCCCCATGGGGATGGAATTCTGGTAGGAGTGTCCTCGCACCACTGAGAACGTATCAGAAAATTTTGGGCGACCAGCAGTTAGGGCCTGACGCCAGAGGACCCTCATCACCAAGGGAAGGAGGCTCCCAGCAGGCTCCAACTGCCACCAGAGGGCTGACGTCGCCAAGGCGATGTGTGCCAACCAGGCACGAATGACCTCACAGCAGAGGGCCCACCTCAGAGAAGTGTGACGAACCCAGTCAGGATCAGACTCGCACCAGAGGGCCCACATCACCAAATGGATTGGAACCAGGCAGGAGTGTCCTCACATGAGTAGGGGCACATCATCTAAAGGTGAGGAACCCAGAACATGTGGCTTCAAACCATAGGACACCCATCACCAAGGGGCTGGGAGTGAGGCAGTCAGGAGGAGCCTCATAACAGAGGGCCCAAAAATAAGAAAAGTGAGGAATCCAGCAGTTGGAACCTCCCAGCAGGCGGCCCAGAGCACAGAGGCTAGAGAAACCAGGCCAGAGTGAACTAACACCAGACAGCCCACATCATGAAACTGTGAGCAACCCAGACATTGGGACCTCAGAGCAGAAGGCCCATATCCCCATGGTGATGGGAACATGACAGGAGTGTCCTGGCATCACTGGGCTCACATCAGAAAACGTGGGGTGCTCAGAAGTTAGGGCCTGACGCTAGAGGGCACTCATCACCGAGAGGAGACGGCTCCCAGCAGGCTCCAGCTGCCACCAGAGGGCCAACATCACCAAGGTGATGTGTGCCAGCCTGGCAGGAGTGACCTCACAGCAGAGGGCCCACCTCACAGAAGGGTGAGGAACACAGCCAGGATCAGACTCTCACCAGAGGGCCCACATCACCAAGGGGATGGGAACCAGGCAGGAGTGTCCCCACACCAGTGAGACAACATCATTGAAAGGTGAGGATCCCAGCACATGTGTCCTCAAACCAGAGGAACAACATCACCAAGGGGTTCGGAATGAGGCTGGCAGGACTGGCCTCACAACACAGGGTCCATAGAATATAAAAGTTGAGGAATCCAGCAGTTGGAACCTCCCAGCAAGTGGCCCAGAGCACCGAGGCTATGGGATCCAGGCCGCAGTGAACTCACAGCAGAGGGCCCACATCATGAACCTGTGAGCAGCCCAGCTGTTGGGACCTCAGAACAGAAGGCCCACATCCCCATTGGGATGGGAACCTGGCAGGAGTGGCTTTGCACCACTTAGCACATATCAGAAAATGTTAGGAGCCCAGCAGTTAGGGCCTGATGCCAGGGGGCCCTCATAACTGAGGGGAGGAGACTCCCAGCAGGTTCCAACTGCCAACAGAGGGACCACGTCTACAAGGTGGCATGCACCAGCCAGGCAGTAGTGACCTCACAGCAGAGGGCCTATCTCACAGAAGGGTGAGGAACCGAGGCAGGATGAGACTCTCACCAGAGGGCCCACAACACCAAGGGGATGGGAACCAGTCAGGACTGTCCTCCCACCAGTGGGGCCACATCATCGAAAGGTGAGGAACCCAGCACATGTGGCCTCATATCAGAGGACATACATCACAAAGGGGATGGGAGTGAGGCAGGTAGGAGTAGCCTAAAAACAGAGGGCCCAAAGAATAAAAAAAGTGAGGAATCCAGCATTTGGAACCTCCCAGCAGGCGGCCGAGAGCACAGAAGCTATGGGATGCAGGCAGGAGTTAACTAACACCAGAGAGCCCACATCATGAAACTGTGAGCAACCCAGGCATTGGGACCTCAGAGCAGAAAGCCCACATCCCCATGGGGATGGGAACCTGACAGGAATCTGCACTACAATGAAGTCTCACTGCCCCCCGGTCAAAAGGTCTATCTGAAAAAAGTGTAAAATCCAGAAAGGCAGGACAGGCCATGGAGAACAGGGAGCCTTGTTATGCTGATGGGCGGCATGTAAATTGCCAGCAGCCACTCTGGAGAAGTGTATGGTGTTTCCTGAAACATCCAAAAAACAAAGCAACAGATCCTAGGGCACTTCCACTTATGGTCCTATAGCTTAGGGAAATTAAAATCCAAAAGACACAGCCACCCCAAAGTTTGGGCCGGCTCTGTTTACAAGAACCTCGTTTACGGTACAAGTTCAATATCACAGAAAGTGAAAAATGAATAAAGAAGTTGTGGTACTTACGTACAATGCAATATCACTCAACAATGAAATCTATGTCATCAGGCCCATAGAAGCATAATGAGTGGATTCAGGTACGATGATTCTAAGTGAAATAAGTCACACAGAAAAAGAAACATCATAAGATATCACTACTACACGGAATGTAAACTTGGCTGCACAGGAACAGAATTACAAAACAGAACAGGGTCTCAAATGTAGAAAACCAACTTATGCTTGCTTAAGGGGAAAGGTGAGTTGGGGTGCGGAATAAAACCAGAGATTGAAATTAGCACAGATACCGTTCCATAAACCAAATATGTAATAGACAAGAGCTACTCCTTGCTCAACGAAATGGACTCAACACCCCACATTAAACGCCTAAGAATATACCTGACTAGTAAGAATCTTAAAACCTATGGATTTATATGTCTCCGAAAGAGAATCAAGCGTGTGTACAGTGGCATAAACGCAGCAGTGATAGGATTGGTGAGGTTCGGTGAGCAAATGCAGACTCTTTGAAGTCATATTGCATGGTACCCATTCCATGGGTCTCAACTCTCCATGTTTAAGGGATTCTTCCTTCAGCTAAAACATGCATGTGGAACCCAGAGTACGATCCACTGTGTGATCGGAAAACGTGTTCAAATGTGTCTCAGTTTTCGTCCCCTGGTACTCGGGTGCAACATTCCAGACGCTTTACTAACACTCTCCCCACTTGGAGAGTCAGTGCCTTTAACCTCCTGTTTGGCCCAGTTTGCAATTTCTGTGGAAAATGAACAGGAATAGGGAGAACCAATGAGAGACTAGGTGGAGGTGTCTGGACGGGCAAATTTAACTCTCATTTCCCACCAGGAAGAGGAATTAAGCAAAGGCTCAGCATGCCGTGCCGGAACCAAACTAGGGCCTGAAGCAATCCTGCGGTGTTGCGGCCAGCTCACAAGAAAGCGAGTTGAAGAAAGGAGCTCAGGGGCACTGTAATTCACAAACATGCAGAGTTATAAATGACAGCTATCTTCCAAAAATATATTGAAGTAAGGCTGCCAAGAGGAGTTGAATGTGGGGCAGAATTGCAGGGAACCGATTTCAGGAGGTAGACTGGAATTGTATGTAAAGCATAGGAAAAGAGGCAGAACGTCCACAATGATGCACTTGGCCAAAAAGGGCGTATGCGTTTTTTCCTGAATATATTCAGGAAAAATCGCATACGCCCTTTTTGGCCAACCAAGCAAGCTTGCAAAAGAAATCTGCACTACAATGAAGTCTCACTGCCCCCCGGTCAAAAGGGCTATCTGAAAAAAGTGTAAAATCCAGAAAGGCAGGACAGGCCATGGAGAACAGGGAGCCTTGTTATGCTGATGGGCGGCATGTAAATTGCCAGCAGCCACTCTGGAGAAGTGTATGGTGTTTCCTGAAACATCCAAAAAACAAAGCAACAGAGCCTAGGGCACTTCCACTTATGTTCCTATAGCTTAGGGAAATTAAAATCCAAAAGACACAGCCACCCCAAAGTTTGGGCCGGCTCTGTTTACAAGAACCTCGTTTACGGTACAGGTTCAATATCGCAGAAAGCGAAAAATGGATAAAGAAATTGTGGTACTTACGTACAATGCAATATCACTCAGCAAAGAAATCTATGTCATCAGGCCCGTGACAGCATAATGAGTGGATTCAGGTACGATGATTCTAAGTGAAATAAGTCACACAGAAAAAGAAACATCATAAGATATCACTACTACACGGAATGTAAACTTGGCTGCACAGGAACTGAATTACAAAACAGAACAGGGTCTCAAATGTAGAAAACCAACTTATGCTTGCTTAAGGGGAAAGGTGAGTTGGGGTGCTGCATAAAACCAGAGATTCAAATTAGCACAGATACCGTTCCATAAGCCAAATATGTAATAGACAAGAGCTACTCCTTGCTCAACGAAGTGGACTCAACACCCCATATTAAACGACTAAGAATATACCTGACTAGTAAGAATCTTAAAACCTATGGATTTATATGTCTCTGAAAGAGAATCAAGCGTGTGTACAGCGGCATAAGCGCAGCAGTGATAGGATTGGTGAGGTTTGGTGAGCAAATGCAGACCCTTTGAAGTCATATTGCATGGTACCCATTCCATTGGTCTCAACTCTCCAGGTTTAAGGGATTCTTCCTTCAGCTAAAACATGCATGTGGAACCCAGAGTATGATCCACCGTGTGATCGGAAAACGTGTTCAAATGTGTCTCAGTTTTCGTCCCCTGGTACTCGGGTGCAACATTCCAGATGCTTTACTAACACTCTCCCCACTTGGAATGTCAGTGACTTTAACCTCCTGTTTGGCCCAGTTTGCAATTTCTGTGGAAAATGAACAGGAATAGGGAGAACCAATGAGAGACTAGGTGGAGGTGTCCGGACGGGCAAATTTAACTCTCATTTCCCACCAGGAAGAGGAATTAACCAAAGGCTCAGCGTGCCATGCCGGAACCACACTAGGGCCCAAAGCAATCCTGCGGTGTTGCGGCCAGCTCACAAGAAAGCGAGTTGAAGAAAGGAGCTCAGGGGCACTGTAATTCACAAACCTGCAGAGTTATAAATGACAGCCATCTTCCAAAAATATATTAAAGTAAGGCTGCCAAGAGGAGTTGAAAGCGGGGCAGAATTGCAGGAAACCGATTTCAGGAGGTAGACTGGAATTGCATGTAAAGCATAGGAAAAGAGGCAGAATGTCCACAATGATGCACTTGGCCAAAAAGGGCGTATGCGTTTTTTCCTGAATATATTCAGGAAAAAACGCATACGCCCTTTTTGGCCAACCAAGCAAGCTTGCAAAGGAAATCTGCACTACAATGAAGTCTCACTGCCCCCTGGTCAAAAGGGCCATCTGAAAAAAGTGTAAAATCCAGAAAGGCAGGACAGGCCATGGAGAACTGGGAGCCTTGTTATGCTGATGGGCGGGATGTAAATTGCCAACAGCCACTCTGGAGAAGTGTATGGTGTTTCCTGAAACATCCAAAAAACCAAGCAACAGAGCCTAGGGCATTTCCACTTATGGTCTTATAGCTTAGGGAAATAATAATCAAAAGACACAGCCTCCCCAAAGTTTGGGATGGCTCTGTTTACAAGAACCTCGTTTACGGTACAGGTTCAATATCGCAGAAAGCGAAAAATGGATAAAGAAATTGTGGTACTTACGTACAATGCAATATCACTCAGCAAAGAAATCTATGTCATCAGGCCCGTGACAGCATAATGAGTGGATTCAGGTACGATGATTCTAAGTGAAATAAGTCACACAGAAAAAGAAACATCATAAGATATCACTACTACACGGAATGTAAACTTGGCTACACAGGAACTGAATTACAAAACAGAACAGGGTGTCAAATGTAGAAAAGCAACTTATGCTTGCTTAAGGGGAAAGGTGAGTTGGGGTGCTTCATAAAATCAGAGATTGAAATTAGCACAGATACTGTTCCATAAGCCAAATATGTAATAGACAAGAGCTACTCCTTGCTCAACAAAGTGGACTCAACACCCCATATTAAACGACTAAGAATATACCTGACTAGTAAGAATCTTAAAACCTATGGATTTATATGTCTCCGAAAGAGAATCAAGCGTGTGTACAGTGTCATAAACGCAGCAGTGATAGGATTGGTGAGGTTCGGTTAGCAAATGCAGACTCTTTGAAGTCATATTGCATGGTACCCATTCCATGGGTCTCAACTCTCCAGGTTTAATGGATTCTTCCTTCAGCTAAAACATGCATGTGGAACCCAGAGTATGATCCACCGTGTGATCGGGAAACGTGTTCAAATGTGTCTCAGTTTTTGTCCCCTGGTACTCGGGTGCAACATTCCAGACGCTTTACTAACACTCTCCCCACTTGGAGAGTCAGTGCCTTTAACCTCCTGTTTGGCCCAGTTTGCAATTTCTTCGGAAGATGAACAGGAATAAGGAGAAGCAATGGGAGACTATCTGTAGGTGTCTGGACGGGCAAATTTAACTCTCATTTCCCACCAGGAAGATAAATGAACCAAAGGCTCCGTGTGCCATGCTGGAACTAGATTAGGGCCTGAGGAGATCCTGCGGTGTTACGGCCAGCTCACAAGAAAGCGAGTTGAAGAAAGGAGCTCAGGGACACTGTAATTCAGAAACCTGCGGAGTTATAAATGACAGCTATCATCCAAAATTATACTGAAGTAAGGCTGCGAAGAGGACTTGAATGTGGGGCAGAATTGCTGGAAACTGATTTCAGAACGTACACGGGAGTAGCTCTTAAAGCATAGGAAAAGAGACAGAACTTGGAAAATAATGCACTTGGCAAAAAAGGGCATATGTGTTTTATCCAGAGCTCTCATAACTGAGGGGAGGAGATTCCCAGCAGGCTCCAAGTGCCACCTGAGGGCTCACATTGCCAAGGCAACGTGAGCATGCCAGGCAGGAGTTACCTCACAGCAGAGGTCCCACCTCACAGAAGGGTGAGAAACCCAGCCAACATCAGACTCTCACCAGAGGGCCCACATCACCAAGGGGATGGGAACCAGGCAGGAGTGTCTTCACATCAGTGGGGCCACATCATCGAAAGCTGAGGTACTCAGCACATGTGTCCTCAAACCAGAGGACCCACATCACCAAGGACCTTGGAGTGAGGCAGGCAGGAGTAGCCTCACAACACTGGGCACATAGAATAAAAAAGTGAGGAATCCAGCAGTTGGAACCTCCCAGCAGGCGGCCCAGAGCACCGAGGCTATGGGATCCAGGCCACAGTGAACTCACAGAACAGGGCCCATGTCATGAAACTGAGCAACCCAGCCATTGGGACCTCAGAGCAGGAGGCCCACATCCCCATGGGGATGGAATTCTGGTAGGAGTGTCCTCGCACCACTGAGAACATATCAGAAAATTTTGGGCGACCAGCAGTTAGGGCCTGACGCCAGAGGGCACTCATCACCGAGAAGAGGAGGCTCCCAGCAGGCTCCAACTGCCACCAGAGGGCTGACGTCGCCAAGGCGATGTGTGCCAACCAGGCACGAATGACCTCACAGCAGAGGGCCCACCTCACAGAAGGGTGAGGAACACAGCCAGGATCAGACTCTCACCAGAGGGCCCACATCACCAAGGGGATGGGAACCAGGCAGGAGTGTCCCCACACCAGTGGGACAACATCATCGAAAGGTGAGGATCCCAGCACATGTGTCCTCAAACCAGAGGAACCACATCACCAAGGGGTTCGGAATGAGGCTGGCAGGACTGGCCTCACAACACAGGGTCCATAGAATATAAAAGTTGAGGAATCCAGCAGTTGGAACCTCCCAGCAAGTGGCCCAGAGCACCGAGGCTATGGGATCCAGGCCGCAGTGAACTCACAGCAGAGGGCCCACATCATGAACCTGTGAGCAGCCCAGCTGTTGGGACCTCAGAACAGAAGGCCCACATCCCCATTGGGATGGGAACCTGGCAGGAGTGGCTTTGCACCACTTAGCACATATCAGAAAATGTTAGGAGCCCAGCAGTTAGGGCCTGATGCCAGGGGGCCCTCATAACTGAGGGGAGGAGACTCCCAGCAGGTTCCAACTGCCAACAGAGGGACCACGTCTACAAGGTGGCATGCGCCAGCCAGGCAGTAGTGACCTCACAGCAGAGGGCCTATCTCACAGAAGGGTGAGGAACCGAGGCAGGATGAGACTCTCACCAGAGGGCCCACAACACCAAGGGGATGGGAACCAGTCAGGACTGTCCTCCCACCAGTGGGGCCACATCATCGAAAGGTGAGGAACCCAGCACATGTGGCCTCATATCAGAGGACATACATCACAAAGGGGATGGGAGTGAGGCAGGTAGGAGTAGCCTAAAAACAGAGGGCCCAAAGAATAAAAAAAGTGAGGAATCCAGCATTTGGAACCTCCCAGCAGGCGGCCGAGAGCACAGAAGCTATGGGATGCAGGCAGGAGTTAACTAACACCAGAGAGCCCACATCATGAAACTGTGAGCAACCCAGGCATTGGGACCTCAGAGCAGAAAGCCCACATCCCCATGGGGATGGGAACCTGACAGGAGTGTCCTGGCATCACTGGGCTCACATCAGAAAACGTGGGGAGCCCAGCAGTTAGAGCCTGATGCTAGAGGGCCGTCATCACCGAGGGCAGGAGGCTCCCAGCAGGTTCCATGTGCCAACAGAGGGCCCACGTCGCCAAGGTGATGTGTGCAAGTCAGGCAGGATTGACCTCACAGCAGAGGGCCTACCTCACAGAAGAGTGAGGAACCCAGCCAGGATAAGACTGTCACCAGAAGGCCCACATCACCAAGGGGATGGGAACCAGACAGGAGTGTCCTCACACCAGTGGGGCCACATCATTGAAAGTTGCCTAACCCAGCACATGTGGCCTCAAACCAGAAGACCCACATCACGAAGGGGTTGCGAGTGAGGCAGGCAGGAGGAGCATCACAACACAGGACCCATAGAATACAAAAGTTGAGGAATCGAGCAGTTGGAACCTCCCAGCAGGCAGCCAAGACCACAGAGGCTATGGGATCCAGGCCACAGTGAACTAACACCAGAGAGCCCACATCATGAAATTGTGATCAACCCAGCCGTTGGAACCTCAGAGCAGAAGGCCCACATCCCCATGGGGATGGGAACCTAAGAGGAGTGCTTGAGCAACACTGGGCTCACTAAGAAAAGTTGGGGAGCCCAGCAGTTAGGGCCTGACGTCAGAGGGCCCTCATCACAGAGCTGAGGAGGCTCCCAGCAGGGTCCAATTGCCACCAGAGGGCTCATGTCAACAAGGCGAGGTGAGCAACCCAGGCAAGAGTTACCTGATAGTAGAGGGCCCACCTCACAGATGGGTGAGGAACCCAGCCAGGATCAGACTCTCACCAGAGGGCCCACATCACAAAGGGGATGGGACCCAGTCAGGATTATCCTCACACCAGTGGGGCCTCATCATCTTAAGGTGAGGAACCCAGCACATGTGTCCTCAAACCAGAGGATCCACATCACCAAGGGCCTTGGAGTGAGGCAGGCAGGAGTAGCCTCACAACACAGGGCACATAATATAAAAAACGTGAGGATTCCAGCATTTAGACCTTCCAGCAGGCGGCCCAGAACACCGAGGCTATGGGATCCAGGCCACAGTGAACTCACAGCAGAGGGCCCACATCACAAAACTGTGAGCAACCCAGGAGTTGAGACCTCAGCGCAGAAGGACCACATCCCCATGGGAATGGGAACCTGGCTGCAGTGTCCTCGCACCACTGGGCGCACATCAGAAAATGTGGGGAGCCCACCATTTAGGGCCTGACGCCAGAGGGCCGTCATCACCGAGAGGAGGAGGCGCCCTGCACGCTCCAACTGCCACCAGAGGGCTCACGTCTCCAAGGTGACGTGTGCCAGCCAGGCAGGAGTGACCTCACAGCAGAGGGCCTACCTCACAGAACGTTGAGGAACCCAGCCAGGATTAGACTCTCGCCAGAGGGCCCACCTCACCAAGGGGATGGGAACCAGGCAGGAGTGTCCTCACACGAGTGGGGTCACATCATCGAAAGGTGAGGAACGCAGCACATGTGGCCTCAAGCCATAGGACAGTCATCACCAAGGGGCTGGCAGTGAGGCAGGCAGGAGGAGCCTCACAACAGAGGGCACATAGAATAAAAAAGTTGAGGAATCCAGCAGTTGGAACCACCCAGCAGGCGGCTCAGAGCACCGATGATAAGGGATCCTTGCCGGAGTGAACTCACAGCAGAGGGCCCACATCATGGTACTGTGAGCAAGCCAGCCGTTTTGACCTCAGAGCAGAAGGCCCATATCGCCATGGGGATGGGAACCTGGCAAGAGTCTCCTCACTCACTTGGCGCACATCAGAAAATGTGGGGAGCCCAGCAGTTATGGCCTAAGGCAAGAGGGCCCTCATCACCAAGGGGGGGAGGATCCCAGCACACTCCAACTGCCACCAGAGGGCCCACGTCGCCAAGGTGACGTGTGCCAGACAGGCATGATTGACCTCACAGCAGAGGGCCCACCTCACAGAAGGGTGAGGAACCCAGCCAGGATCAGACTCTCACCTGAGGGCCCACATCAGCAAGGGGATGGGAACCAGTCAGGACTGTCTTCCCTCCAGTGGGGTCACATCATCGAAAGGTGCGGAACCCAGCACATGTGGCCTCAAATCAGAGGACACATATCACAAAGGGAATGGGAGTGAGGCAGGCAGGAGTAGCCTAAAAACAGAGGGCCCAAAGAATAAGAAAGGTGAGGAATCCAGCATTTGGAACCTCCCAGCAGGCGGCCCAGAGCACAGAAGCTATGGGATGCAGGCAGGAGTGAACTAATACCAGAGAGCCCACATCATGAAACTGTGAGCAACCCAGGCTTTGGGACCTCAGAGCAGAAGGCCCACATCCCAATGGGGATGTGAACCTGGCTGGAGTGTCCTCGCACCACTGGGCGCACATCACAAAATGTGGGGAGCCCAGCAGTTAGGGCCTGACGCCAGAGGGCCCTCATCACCGAGGAGAGGAGGCTCCCAGCAGGCTCCAAGTGCCACCAGAGGGCTCATGTCCACAAGACGAGGTGAGCAAGCCAGGCAGGAGTGACCTCACAGCAGACGGCCCACCTCACAGATGGGTGAGGAACCCAGCCAGGATCAGACTCTCAACAGAGGGCCCACATCACCAAGGGGATGTGAACCAGGCAGGAGTCTCCTAAGACCATTGGTCCCACATCATCGAAAGGTGAGGAACCCAGCACATGTGGCCTCAAACCAGACGACACACATCACGAAGGGGCTGGGAGTGAGGCAGGCAGGAGGATCCTCACAACAGAGGGCCCAAAAAATTAAAAAAGTGAGGAATCCAGCAGTTGGAACCTCCCAGCAGGCGGCCAAGAGCACAGAGGCTATGGGATCCAGGCCTCTGTGAACACCAGAGAGCCCACATCATGAAAATGTGAACAACCCAGCCGTTGGGACCTCAGAGCAGAAGGCCCACATCCCCATGGAGATGGGATCCTAAGAGGAGTGCCAAAGCATCACTGGGCTCACTAAGAAAAGTTGGTGAGCCCAGCAGTTAGGGCCTGACGCAAGAGGGCCCTCATCACCGGGGGGAGGAGATTCCCAGCACGCTCCAACTGCCACCACACGGCTGACTTCACCAAGGCAATGTGTGCCAGCCATGCAGGAGTGACCTATCAGCAGAGGGTCTCCCTCACAGGTGGGTGAGGAACAAAGCCAGGAACAGACTCTCACCAGGGGGTCCACATAACCACGTGGATGAGAACCAAGCAGGAGTGTCCTCACACTAGTGGGGCCACATCATCGAAAGGTGAGGAACCCAGCAAAGGTGGCCACAAACCAGAGGACCCACATCACAAAGGGGTTGAGAGTGAGGTAGGTGTCTGGACGGGCATATTTAACACTCATTTCCCACCAGGAAGAGAAATTAACCAAAGGCTCAACGTGCCCTGCCAGAAGCAGATTAGGGCCTGAAGCAGTCTTGTGGGTTTGCGGGCAGCTCACAAGAAAGCGAGTTGAAGAAAGGAGCTCAGGGGCCCTGTAATTCACAAACCTGGAGAGTTATAAATGACAGATAACGTCCAAAAATATATTGAAGTAAGGCTGCGAAGAGGACTTGAAAGCGGGGCAGAATTTCAGGAAACCGATTTCAGGAGGTAGACTGGAATTGCATTTAAAGCATAGGAAAAGAGGCAGAACATCGACAATGATGCACTTGGCAACAAGGGGCATATGAGTTTGTTCCTGAATATATTCAGGAAAAAACACATACGCCCTTTTTGGCAAACCAAGCAAGCTTGCAATGGAAATCCGAACTACTATGAAGTGTCACTTCCCCCCGGTCTAAAGGGCCATCTGAGAAAAGTGTAAAATCCAGAAAGGCAAGACAGGCCATGGGGAAAAAGGAGCCTTGTTATGCTGATGGGCGGGATGTACATTGCCAACAGCCACTCTGGAGAAGTGTATGGTGTTTCCTGATACATCTGAAAAACAAAGCAACAGAGTCTAGGGCATTTCCACTTATGGTCCTATAGCTTAGGGAAATTAAAATCAAAAAGACACAGCCACCCCAAAATTTGGGACGGCTCTGTTTACAGGAACCTCTTCTACAGTACGAGTTAAATATCCCAGAGAACAAATAATTGATAAAGAAGTTGCGGTACTTACGTACAACAGAATACCACTCAGCAATGAAATCTCTGTCACCAGGCTTGTACCAGCATAATGAGTGGATTGAGGCATGATGATTCTAAGTGAAATAAGTCACACAGAAAAAGAAACATCATAAGGTATCACTAATGCACGGAATGTAAACTTGGCTACACATGAACTGAATTACAAAACAGAACAGGGTCTCAAGATTAGAAAACCAACTTATGCTTGCTTAAGGGGAAAGGTGAGTTAAGGGGGTGCTGCATAAAACCAGAGATTGAAATTAGCACAGATACCGTTTCATAAGCCAAATATGTAATAGACAAGACCTACCCCCTGCTCAACGAAATGGACTCAACAATGAGGTATCACCTCACACCTGTTAGAATGGGCATCATCTGAAAATCTACAAACAACAAATGCTGGAAAGGGTGTGGAGAAAAGGAACCCTCTTCCACTATTGTTGGGAATGTAAATTGATACAGTCACTATGGAGAACAATATGGAGTTTCTTAAGAAACTAATAATAGAATTACCATATGATACAGCAATCCCAGGACTGGACATATACCCAGACAAAACCATAAATCAAAAAGAGACATTCACCGCAATGTTCATTGCATCACTATTTACAATATCGAGGTAATGGAAGCAACCTAAATGCCCACAGACAGACGAATCCATAAAAATGTGGTACATATATAAAATGGAATATTACTAAGCCATGAAAGGAATGAAATTGGGTCATTTGTAGAGACGTCGATGGATCTAGAGACTGTCATACAGAGTGAAGTAAGTCAGAAAGAGAAAAACAAATCTTGTATATTCATGCATATATGTGGAACCTAGAAAAACTGTACAGATTAACCGTTTTGCAAGGCATAAATAGAGCAACAGATGTAGACAACAATCGTATGGACAACAAGGGAGGAAAGCTCTTGGAGGGGTGGTGGTGGGAGGAGTTGAGAGATTGGGATTGGCATGTAAACATTTATATGTATAAAATAGATAACCAATGAGAACCTGCTGTATAAAAATATAAAATAAAATTCAAAATTAAAAAGAAATAAAATTTAAAAAATAAAACAGAAAAAACAATTATTCCCTTCACATACATGTATTTATATGAATAAATTATTTCCATGCTTATATCTGTAAATACAAAAAAGAGGAATAAAATCTACCTTGAACCAAAAACAAAAAAGAGAAAAAAAAAAAACAGAACCCACCAGTTACTCAGAGGAAAACCGTATCAGGGCACTTGCTCCAGTTGTAAACAATTCTGAAGTTGGTCAGTGGTGGGGAATCGTCTCCCATTCAGCCAGCAGCCCCCACACAACAAGCGTCCTCATTGCAAAGCTGGGGCACCGTGCCGAGGCATCTGTGAGTAAACGTGAGCTGAGCCCCAGGCCAGTTGTTGCTGAACTGTTCCCACCCTTCCCAGGTAAAACACCTGAATATACACAAGGACTTGAAAGCCTAGAGGAAGGGCCATGGAGCCACACGAGTGACAGCATGCCAGCTGACTTGGTGCCTGCAGGCCAGCCAGGATGGTCCTGGCCCTGGGTGCTCTTCTGGAAGATTTCCATTTCCCTGCCTGAGATACCCGTCCTGTCCCTGCCCCCACTGCTTTTTTCCTTCCTCACCTCTGCCCAGGGAGAAATTCCAGCAGCAGGTATGTGTGACACATCCTCTTCTTTAGCAGGTGGCAGCCTGGCAACTGCTGCAGAAAGTCCAGCAGAGCCCCACTCACACTGGGCCACCCACAAAGCCGTGGCCTCTCACTCCCTCCCACCAGCCCAGCCCCGAGACTGCTGACAGGGCAGAGAAAATGGCGTCAGGCACAGCTGCAGGGGCTTTTGCTGCCTGGAGTGGTATTTATATTGATCTCAACCCAGGCACACCTGGGGAGGGCTGGCCGGCATGGTAAGGCTGCCCAGGTCAGCCAATCATCACCCCCCAGGGGCTCACAGTTGCAGAAAATGGAACTTGCTGAACCGGCCAGGTCCAAGGAACAGGTGTGGGCTCCTGAGAGTCAGGATAGACAAGGGGCTGCAGCTTTGGCTTGTTTTCTAATCATTTTATCTGGCCCATGAGTGGGAGACAACTTCAAGAAAACCCTCTCCTAATGAGACGAACCCAGGAGTCAGGGAGAGGAGGGGTGGGTGGTGGTTGGAGACAGAGGCCTGGTGCCCTGGGTGCAGTGGAAGTCTCTGGAAGACCAGGTGGAGGGAGGCCACACAGAGTGATGCCCAGGGTCACAGACCTGTCGGAGCTGCTGTTTGTTAGTTCAAGTCCTGCTCTGAGGTGCTCTGTGTCAGCTCTGAGCGACAGGTGAGCTGGGGGTGCTCTTCAGTGAGGGCTATGTGCACGGTTCCTGTGTGCCCAGCCCTGCCACGGTACCTGCAAGGGTAGCTCTGTATCCTGGGAGGGGCCTGACCATGAGAGCCCCGTGGGCTGGGTTGGGGGTGGGGTACCTGCCCAGGAGAGCTCCATATCCTGGGATTGGCCTGACCACGAGAGCCCCATGGGCTGCTGGGGACCTGGTAAAGGATGTCAGGACAGTCAGTGAAGCCACCGAGGATATATCTCCAGTTACTCCTGATTCCTACACCCTGCTGGTCATTCTACCAACCACCAGGACATGGTATTCTGTATTAGTCTTCAATGATGCCTTCTTTTGTATTCCATTAGTCCCAGAGTCACAAGAAATTTTGGCTTGTGAGTGGCAGGACTCAACATACAACTAAAACAATACTTCCGGGCCGTCTTGCCCCAAGGGTTCAAAAATTCCCACACCATCTTTGGGGAAAGCTTAGCTAAAGACCGAAAAGTTCTACCTCTGGAAAAGGAAACCCTCCTTCAATATGCAGACGACATTCTGATCGCCAGCCCTACTAAGGAGGCCTCTGAACTACCAAGCCAATAAAGGATAGAAGTTGTCCAAGAAAAAGCTCAAATATCACAGACTGCGGTGACCTGCCTGGGCTTCATTCTCACACAAGGTCAGAGAAGCCCATCCCAGGAAAGGGAAGAAACCATTTGCAGCCTTACCCCTTTCTAAAACTAGAAGACAGCTTAGGGGTTCCTGGGGAGGCCAGGGTTTGCTGCTTCTGCATCCCTAACTACAGTCTACTAGCTGGGCCTCTATATGAAACACTGAAAGGAAAAGATGATGATCCTTTTGAACAGAATCCAGAAGTGGCCTTTCAAGAATGGAAAGAGCAGTCAATTCAGACCCTTGCCCTGGAACTCCCTAATTGAGCTAAACCCTTTGACCTTTCCATTCCCGGTGAAAGGTGAATCGCCATTGGAGAATTAGTGCAAAAACTGGGACCACTTGAAATGGAACAACGCAAGAATGCCATCCAGGTAGGATAAACTACAGTCACCAAGGGGCTTGGCCCACTGCCACATCTGGCCAAGATACTGGCGGTATCTAAAAACCTGGAAATCAGCAGCCCAAAAGGCCACCTCCCTCCTAAGGGAAAAGGACCCCACGTGGTGATCCTAATCACCAACCATGCCCTGAAGTTGCAGGGTTCGCTCCGTGGGCACACCGACCTCGAGTGAGGAGGCCCTCCGACTCCAACATCCAGAGAGATAACCGGGGGCAACAGGGCACCATGACGACTCGTGTGAACATCACTTGACCTGGAGTTTCTCTCATAAAACAACAATAGTGTGTCCCGAAGGAGTAGACTACTGCGTCCCGAAGGAGTAGACTACTACTCCGGGTGCAGGACTTCCTGCACCCGGAGGGGAGCTAATAATCTTGGCGGGGGAACCGTATATCACACTGTCACCATAGAAAAGCCTACAGACACCGTGATGATGGTGGCCAATAAGACCGGCTGGACTCCTATTTACTTCAAAAGGCTGTTGACTCAGTGGCCATCATGGTCCTCGATCACCACTGACCCTGGACTGTCTGGGAGTTGAGCGGGCAGGGCTCTGACACCTGGTGCTGTTTTTACGTTAATTCAGGGGCCTAATTGAAGAAAGAGCAGACTACTGGTCAGAGCATCTAGGCTGGCAGAAACGGTCAGCCTAAGGTGGCCGAACAAATGTGGGGCGGGGTGAAACCGACCCCCACAGCGTCTCTGCACATCTCTTTCCTGGACCCTTAAAGGTCATTAGAATCTATAACACTTCCAATGCTGGTGCTCAGGCGGACGAGCAGGGAGGCAGGGGTCCTGGGGCCAATCAACGTCACCTGGAGGCTGCTGGGGAGAAGTTCTGACCCTCGTCCCCTGGTATGAGGGCTCCCAACTCAGCACTCAGCAGTTACAGAAGAAGGGTCTGCACCCTCAGCACTCCAAGAATGAGGAACGGGACAAAAGGCAGAGGAGGGGTTTGTCCCCAGCAAAGCCCATTAAAAATCCCTGGGAGATAAAAATAGAATGTGGGCAATAAAGTCAAGTCTGACCTTTTTTATCCTTTGTGCTTTGTCTAATTTCACGTGCTCCTAGGGTCCCGCATGCAGAGGTTCCACACCCGGCACTTCAGACCAGATTTCCTGGTGCAGAATGGCTGGGTCGACACCTCAGCTCCTGGGGCCCAGTGCAGACTCCGAGATATAGAGCCTGAGCTGCAGCCAACCCGGCCCTTGAGAGCTCCACCCCCTCCCTCCCACTGACTCTGACAGGATCTCTACACAGCAGCCCAGCCCACAGCCCACAGGGTAGTGCATGCTCTCACCGCTCCATTCTCTGATGAAAATATAAAGTTTCCTTTGCTTGGGAACCAAACTCAGTCTCGATCTGTTGGCCCCAATGACACTGGGCAGGGGGACCCTTGTTGGGGTCCACTCTGGAGGATCAGTAACAGAAATTGAGACTATTGTAACTTCAATGAACAGATGTGTGAGCCAAACTGTAGTTAACATAGAACAGTTTATAAGGCTCGGGTAAAATAAGATGTTTCTAACACTTCCATTTGATATTTCCATCACTTTATTATAAGCAAGTTCAGTGAAAAGGTTTGTCTTATTTGTCAGGTCAATATTAGAGAAATGAAGTGATTTCTTTCCAAGGATGTACATCTAATAATCTTGGTTAAAGCTTCAATCTTGTTTTAAATGCTTTTCCATTGAAAATGATACCTCTCTTTCAGCTCCCCCATTTCTGAGAAGTATAAAATCTTATAATTTATTATTACCAAAGGGGAAAGGTGGGAGGAGGGATAAATTAACAGTTTGGAATTAACACATACACACTGCTATGTATAAAATAGATCATCAACAAGGAACTACTGTATAGCACAGGGAACTACACTCAATATTGTGCAATAACCTATAAGGGGAAATAATCGGAAAAAGAACAGATATTTTTATTGACATCATCTATCAATGACAGTTAAAGTGTAACCTAAGGGAAGCCGGTGGTGAGTGCTTCTGACCCTGAAGACTTCAGTCATCTAAAGTTTGGACTCTGCCTACTTCTCAAGGCCCTTAATGAACATATGTGTAGCCGTAGCTTAAAAAACTCCCCAGTTTGGGTTTCGGGGAGACACTGATTTTGAAAAAGCCCTGGTGTTCTCCTTACATGAATGGGACTCTTCCTACTGCTAAAACATGTCTGTCACATCCAGAGGATGGTATACCGTCTGATCGGGAAGAGTTTGGAAAAGGCATCTCATCTCCTCATCTCCTGGTGCTCGGGTTCACCCCTCCAGCGTCTTTACTAACAGTCTCCCCACTTGGAGATGTCAACACTGTCAACATCCCGTTGCGTACAGTTTGGAATTTGTCCAGAGGATGAAGCGGAAGGATGAGGAACAATGAGAGACAAGTCCTAGGTGTTCAGACAGGCACATGTCACTCTAATTTCCAATCAGGAAGATGAATTGACCAAAGGCTAGGGTTGCCCATGGAAACAGTATAGGGCTTGAGGAAATCCCACTGCTTTGTGGCCAGTTCCCATAAACACAAGTTGAACAATGGAACTCAGGGGCAGTAAAATTCACGAAACTGCAGAGTTGAAAATATCTATCACTGAAAAATGTCTTGAGGAAAGTCAAAGAAAAGGATTGGCAAGCAAGGGAGAATGGCAGAAAAGGGATTTGAGGAGGTAGAAAGGACTCGCCATTAAGCACAAGAAAAGGGGCTGAACATTGCCGACATTGCAGTTGGCCAAAAAGGCTGTATGCGTTTTTTTCTGTATATATTCAAGAAAAGGGCATACACTTTTTTAGCCAACCAAACAGGTGGGCACTGGAAATCAATACTACAAAAGATATCACTTCGCATCAGTCAGAAGAGCCATCCTCATAAAGTGTAAACGCCAGAAATGCAGGACAGGGCAAGGAGAAGAGGAAGCCCTGTGAGGCTTATAGTGGAAATGTATATTGCCAATGGCCATTCTGGAGAAGTGTATTGTGTTTACTAAAGCATCTACAAAATGAGCTACAGAGCATAGGGCACTTGCACTCATGGGCGTATATCTTGGGAAAAACAAAAATCGAGAGGACACAGGCACCCCAATGTTTACTGCCTCTCTGTTTAAAAGATCCTCGACTAGGATATAACTTAAATGTCTCTGGAGGGAAAAAATGGATAGAGATGTGGTACTTATGTAGAGTGGAATATTACTCAGCCTGGAAATCAATGAAATATGGCCAGTTGTAACAACTCCGGAGGAGTTATGTATGATCATTCTAAGTGACATAATTCAAAAAGAAAAAGACACATATCATAAGATATCACTTAAAGGTGGAATCCAAAATGGCTACACATGAAATAAATTACAAAACAAAAACATAGTCAAATATGTAGAAAATACGCGTGAGGCTGCTAAACGGGAAAGGTGGGGAGGGGTGAGGCATCATCCAGGAGGTTGAAATTAGCAAAGATACCATTCCAAATACCAAACTGATAATCAACAAGGCCTACACGGTAGCTAAAAGAACTGCACTCAGCACACTCAAGTCACCGGAAAAGAATATCTATGACTGGTAAGAATCTGAAAAAGAATTTATTGATGTCTCTCTGTACGTGAATCAAGTGGATGTACAGCAGCAAGAAACAGAGCTTTGAAAATCAGCTGTAACCAATATAGTAATAAATTGAAAAAAATAAACGACAGAGAGACAGAGAAAACCTCTTACAACTTTTCCTCAGGGACGGTGATGCAACATGGATTGAACACATCTAGACCCACAGCAGGATGAGACATAAGGCTGGAAACTGTTCGCGCTAAGAGAAATGTGAGGTTGGGTGAGGAAATGCACACCCTTTAAAGTAATACTACCTGGTACCCATTCAATGGGTCCCAAATCTGCAGGTTCAAGGAATCTTCCTACAGCTAAAACATACATGGAAAACCCAGAGGACTGTACACCATGTGATCGGGAGATGTGTCTAAAATGCACCTCATTTATCCTCTCCTGGTGCTCCTGTTCATCATTCCAGCCACGTTACTTAGAATCTCCCCACTTAGAGAATCAGCACATTTAAACTTCTGTTTCACACATTTTGCAAATGGTGAGGAGGATGAACGGGAACAGGGGGAAACAATGAGAGAATAGTTGTAGGGGTTTGGACGGGCACATGTCACTCTAATTTCCCATTAAGAATAAGAATTAAAAACAGGCTCAGCCCGCCTCGCCAGAGCCAAAATAGGGCCTGAAGCAATCCTGCGGTTTTGAGGCCAGCTCACAAAAGAGCAACTTAAAAAATGGAGCTCAGGGTCACTGCAATTCACAAACCTGCAGAGTTATAAATGAAAACTAACGTCCAAAAATATGTTGAGGTAAGGCAAAGAAGAGGATCTGAATGCAAGACAGAATTGCAAGAAACAGATTTCAAGAGATAGATTGGACTCGCCTTTAAAGCACATGAAAAGCGGCAGAATTTCGACAACGATGCAGTTGGCCCAAAAGGGAGTATGCGTTTTTTCCTGAATATATCCAGGAAAAAACGGATACGCACTTTATGGGCAACCAAGCAAGCAAGCAATGCAAATGTGCACAACAAAGAAGTCTCATTTCCCACCGGTCAAAAGGGCCATCCGAAAAAATTGTAAACACCAGAAATGCAGGACAGGCCATGGAGAACAGGGAGCCTTTATACGCTGATGGACAGTGTGTGAACTGCCGAGAGCCACTCTGGAGAAGTGTATGGTGGTTCCTAAATCATCTAAAAAACAGAGCGACAGAGCATAGGGCACTTCCAATCACGGGAGTATATCTAGGGAAGTCTAAAAATCAACAAGACACAAGCACACCACAGTTTAGGGCTACTCTGTTTACAAGAACCTCAACTTCAGTACACCTTAAATATCCCAGGAAAGAGAACAATGGATAAAGAAAATGTGGTACTTATGTACAATGGAATATCTCTTCACCATGAAATCAATGTAATAAGGCTAGTAGAAGGATAAAGAGTGGATTGAGGTCCGATAATACTACTTGAAATAAGTCAAACAGAAAAAGAAACATATCATAAGATATCACTTATAGAGGGAGGATAAATATGGCTGCACAAAAAATGAATTACAAAACAGAACAGTGTCTCACATTTAGAAAACACACTTATGTCAGCTTAAGGGGAAAGGAGAGGTGGGGTGATGCATAAAACCAGAGTTTGAAATTAGCACAGATACCGTTCAATAAACCAAATAGGTATCAGACAAGATCTACACCTCGCTCAATGAACTGGCCTCAACACACCCTATACACCGCAGAGAAATATATCTGAGTAATAAGAATCTTAAAACCCATGTATTGATATCTCTCCATAAGGGAATCAAGTGTGCACAGAGTGGCACAAACACAGCAGTGAAAATGAGCTAAACCCCTTTATAGAAATAAATTTTAAAACCAAAACGCAGAAACAATGAAAGAGAGAAAATTTCTTACAAAATTCGCTCAGGGGCTGTGATGCAACCTGGAATGACCACATATAAACCCACAGCTGGATAAGACATAAGGCTGGACACTTGGGGCTGAAAGGATTGGAGAGCTTTGGTGAGCAACTGCCGAAAGTTTAATGCAATACTTCATGCTACTTATTCCAAGGGTCCCAACACTCCAAGTTGAAGGGAATCTTCCTACAGCTAAACCATGCATGGGAAATCCAGCGGATGGTATACCATATGATCGGGAAAGGTTTCTAAAATGCACCTCATTTTCCTCTCCTGGGGCTCCGGATCAACATTCCAGCCACTTTACTAACAACATCTCCACATGGAGACTCAATGCCTTTAAGTTCCGGTATCGCACAGTCTGCAGTTAGTGCGGAAAATGAATGGGAATAGGGGGAACCAGTGAGAAAATAGCTGTAGCGGTTTCAAAGGGCACATGTCACTCTAATTTCACATCAGGAAGAAGAATTAACCAAAGGCAGAGCAAGGCGCCCCAGAAGAAGAATAGGACCTGAAGAAATCCTGTGGATATGAGGCAAGATCACAAAAATAAGAGCTGAAAAATGGAGCTAAGGGCCATTGCAATTCAAAAACCTGCAGAGTTATGAAGGCCAACTATTTTCCAAAAGTATATTGAGGTAAGGCTATGAAGAGGCACTGAGAGCAAGGCAGAACTGCAGGAAACCGATTTCAGGAGGTAGACTGGAATTGCATGTAAAGCATAGGAAAAGAGGCAGAACGTCCACAATGATGCACTTGGCCAAAAAGGGCGTATGCGTTTTTTCCTGAATATATTCAGGAAAAAACGCATACGCCCTTTTTGGCCAACCAAGCAAGTTTGCAAAGGAAATCTGCACTACAATGAAGTCTCACTGCCCCCCGGTCAAAAGGGCTATCTGAAAGAAGTGTAAAATCCAGAAAGGCAGGACAGGGTTTGGAGAACTGGGAGCCTTGTTATGCTGCTGGGCGGGATGTAAATTGCCAAGAGCCACTCTGGAGAAGTGTATGGTGTTTCCTGAAACATCTAAAAAACAAAGCAACAGAGCCTAGGGCACTTCCACTTATGGTCCTATAGCTTAGGGAAATTAAAATCAAAAAGACACAGCCACCCCAAAGTTTCGGCCGGCTCTGTTTACAAGAACCTCGTTTACGGTACAAGTTCAATATCACAGAAAGCGAAAAATGGATAAAGAAGTTATGGTACTTACGTACAATGCAATATCACTCAGCAATGAAATCTATGTCATCAGGCCCGTAGCAGCATAATGAGTGGATTCAGGTAGGATGATTCTAAGTGAAATCAGTCACACAGAAAAAGAAACATCAAAAGGTATCACTAATACACGGAATGTAAACTTGGCTACACAAGAACTGAATTACAAAACAGAACAGGGTCTCAAATGTAGAAACCCAACTTATGCTTGCTTAAGTGGAAAGGTGAGTTGGGGTGGTGCATAAAACCAGAGATTGAAATTAGCACAGATACCGTTCCATAAGCCAAATATGTAATAGACAAGAGCTACTCCTTGCTCAACGAAGTGGACTCAACACCCCATATTAAACGCCTAAGAATATACCTGACTAGTAAGAATCTTAAAACCTATGGATTTATATGTCTCCGAAAGAGAATCAAGCGTGTGTACAGCGGCATAAACGCAGCAGTGATAGGATTGGTGAGGTTCGGTGAGCAAATGCAGATCCTTTGAAGTCATATTGCATGTTACCCATTCCATGGGTCTCAACTCTCCAGGTTTAAGGGATTCTTCCTTCAGCTAAAACATGCATGTGGAACCCAGAGTATGATCCAAAGTGTGATCAGGAAACGTGTTCAAATGTGTCTCAGTTTTCGACCCCTGGTACTCGGGTGCAACATTCCAGACGCTTTACTAACACTCTCCCCACTTGGAGAGTCAGTGCCTTTAACCTCCTGTTTGGCCCAGTTTGCTATTTCTGTGGAAAATGAACAGGAATAGGGAGAACCAATGAGAGACTAGGTGGAGGTGTTTGGACGGGCAAATTTAACTCTCATTTCCCACCAGGAAGAGGAATTAACCAAAGGCTCAGCATGCCGTGCCGGAACCAAACTAGGGCCTGAAGCAATCCTGCGGTGTTGCGGCCAGCTCACAAGAAAGCGAGTTGAAGAAAGGAGCTCAGGGGCACTGTCATTCACAAACCTGCAGAGTTATAAATGACAGCTATCTTCCAAAAATATATTGAAGTAAGGCTGCCAAGAGGACTTGAAAGCGGGGCAGAATTGCAGGAAACCGATTTCAGGAGGTAGACTGGAATTGCATGTAAAGCATAGGAAAAGAGGCAGAACGTCTAAAATGATGCACTTGGCCAAAAAGGGCATATGCGTTTTTTCCTGAATATATTCAGGAAAAAACGCATACGCCCTTTTTGGCCAACTAAGCAAGCTTGCAAATGAAATCTGCATTACAATGAACTCTCACTGCCCCCTGTTCAAAAGGGCTATCTGAAAAAAGTGTAAAATCCAGAAAGGCAGGACAGGCCATGGAGAACTGGGAGCTTTGTTATGCTGATGGGTGGGATGTAAATTGCCAACAGCCACTCTGGAGAAGTGTATGGTGTATCCTGAAACATCAAAAAAACAAAGCAACAGAGCCTAGGGCACTTCCACTTACGGTCCTATAGCTTAGGGAAATTAAAATCAAAAAGACACAGCCACCCCAAAGTTTGGGCCGGCTCTGTTTACAAGAACCTCGTTTACGGTACAAGCTCAATATCACAGAAACCGAAAAATGGATAAAGAAGTTGTGGTACTTACGTACAATGCAATATCACTCAGCAATGAAATCTATGTCATCAGGCCCGTAGCAGCATAATGAGTGGATTCAGGTACGATGATTCTAAGTGAAATAAGTCACACAGAAAAAGAAACATCATAAGATATCACTACTACATGGAATGTAAACTTGGTTACACAGGAACTGAATTACAAAACAGAACAGGGTCTCAAATGTAGAAAACCAACTTATGCTTGCTTAAGGGGAAAGGTGAGTTGGGGTGGTGCATAAAACCAGAGATTGAAATTAGCACAGATACCGTTCCATAAGCCAAATATGTAATAGACAAGAGCTACTCCTTGCTCAACGAAGTGGACTCAACACCCCATATTAAACGCCTAAGAATATACCTGACTAGTAAGAATCTTAAAACCTATGGATTTATATGTCTCCGAAAGAGAATCAAGCATGTTTACAGTGTCATAAACGCAGCAGTGATAGGATTGGTGAGGTTCGGTGAGCAAATGCAGACTCTTTGAAGTCATATTGCATGGTACCCATTCCATGGGTCTCAACTCTCCAGGTTTAAGGGATTCTTCCTTCAGCTAAAACATGCATGTGGAACCCAGAGTATGATCCACCGTGTGATCGGGAAACGTGTTCAAATGTGTCTCAGTTTTTGTCCCCTGGTACTCGGGTGCAACATTCCAGACGCTTTACTAACACTCTCCCCACTTGGAGAGTCAGTGACTTTAACCTCCTGTTTGGCCCAGTTTGCAATTTCTGCGGAAGATGAACAGGAAGAGGGAGAACCAATGAGAGACTAGGTGGAGCTGTCAGGACGGGCAAATTTAACTCTCATTTCCCACCAGGAAGAGGAATTAACCAAAGGCTCAGCATGCGATGCAGGAACCAAACTAGGGTCTGAAGCAATCCTGCGGTTTTGCGGCCAGCTCACAAGAAAGCGAGTTGAAGAAAGGAGCTCAGGGGCACTGTCATTCACAATCCTGCAGAGTTATAAATGACAGCTATCGTCCAAAAATATATTGAAGGAAGGCTGCCAAGAGGACTTGAAAGCGGGGCAGAATTGCAGGAAACCGATTTCAGGAGGTAGACTGGAATTGCATGTAAAGCATAGGAAAAGAGGCAGAACGTCCACAATGATGCACTTGGCCAAAAAGGGCATATGTGTTTTTTCCTGAATATATACAGGAAAAAATGCATACGCCCTTTTTGGCCAACCAAGCAAGCTTGCAAAGGAAATCTGTACTACAATGAAGTCTCACTGCCCCCCGGTCAAAAGGGCCATCTGAAAAAAGTGTAAAATCCAGAAAGGCAGGACAGGCCATGGAGAACTGGGAGACTTGTTATGCTGATGGGCGGGATGTAAATTGCCAGCAGCCACTCTGGAGAAGTGTATGGTGTTTCCTGAAACATCCAAAAAACAAAGCAACAGAGCCTAGGGCATTTCCACTTATGGTCCTATAGCTTAGGGAAATTAAAATCAAAAAGACACAGCCACCCCAAAGTTTGGGCCGGCTCTGTTTACAAGATCCTCGTTTACGGTACAAGTTGAATATCACAGAAAGCGAAAAATGGATAAAGAAGTTGTGGTACTTACGTACAATGCAATATCACTCAGCAATGAAATCTATGTCATCAGGCCCGTAGCAGCATAATGAGTGGATTCAGGTACGATGATTCTAAGAGAAATAAATCACACAGAAAAAGAAACATCATAAGATATCACTACTACACGGAATGTAAACTTGGCTACACAGGAACTGAATTACAAAACAGAACAGGGTCTCAAATGTAGAAAACCAACTTATGCATGCTTAAGGGGAAAGGTGAGTTGGGGTGCTGCATAAAACCAGAGATTGAAATTAGCACAGATACCGTTCCGTAAGCCAAATATGTAATAGACAAGAGCTACTCCTTGCTCAACGAAGTGGACTCAACACCCCATATTAAACGCCTAAGAATATACCTGACTAGTAAGAATCTTAAAACCTATGGATATATATGTCTCCGAATGAGAATCAAGCGTGTGTACAGCGGCATAAACGCAGCAGTGATACGATTGGTGAGGTTCGGTGAGCAAATGGAGACCCTTTGAAGTCATATTGCATGGTACCCATTCCATGGGTCTCAACTCTCCAGGTTTAAGGGATTCTTCCTTCAGCTAAAACATGCATGTGGAACCCAGAGTATGATCCACCGTGTGATCGGGAAACGTGTTCAAATGTGTCTCAGTTTTCGTCCCCTGGTACTCGGGTGCAACATTCCAGACGCTTTACTAACACTCTCCCCACTTGGAGAGTGAGTGCCTTTAACCTCCTTTTTGGCCCAGTTTGCAATTTCTGTGTAAGATGAACAGGAATAGGGAGAACCAATGAGAGACTAGGTGGAGGTGTCTGGACGGGCAAATTAAAATCTCATTTCCCACCAGGAAGAGGAATTAACCAAAGGATCAGCATGTGATGCTGGAACCAAACTAAGACCTGAAGCAATCCTGTGGTGTTGCGGTCAGCTCACAAGAAAGCGAGTTGAATAAAGGAGCTCAGGGGCACTGTAATTCACAAACCTGCAGAGTTATAAATGACAGCTATCGTCCAAAAATATATTGAAGGAAGGCTGCCAAGAGGAGTTGAAAGCGGGTCAGAATTGCATGAAACCGATTTCAGGAGGTAGACTGGAATTGCATGTAAAGCATAGGAAAAGAGGCAGAACGTCCACAATAATGCACTTGGCCAAAAAGGGCGTATGCGTTTTTTCCTGAATATATTCAGGAAAAGACGCATACGCCCTTTTTGGCCAACCAAGCAAGCTTGCAAAGGAAATCTGCACTACAATGAAGTCTCACTGCCCCCCGGTCAAAAAGGCCATCTGAAAAAAAGTGTAAAATCCAGAAAGGCAGGACAGGCCATGGAGAACTGGGAGCCTTTTTATGCTGATGGGCGGGATGGAAATTGCCAGCAGCCACTCTGGAGAAGTGTATGGTGTTTCCTGAAACATACAAAAAACAAAGCAACAGAGCCTAGGGCATTTCCACTTATGGTCCTATAGCTTAGGGAAATTAAAATCAAAAAGACACAGCCACCCCAAAGTTTGGGTCGGCTCTGTTTACAAGAACCTCGTTTACGGTACAAGTTCAATATCACAGAAAGCGAAAAATGGATAAAGAAGTTGTGGTAATTACGTACAATGCAATATCACTCAGCAATGAAATCTATGTCATCAGGCACGTAGCAGCATAATGAGTGGATTCAGGTACGATGATTCTAAGTGAAATAAGTCACACAGAAAAAGAAACATCATAAGATATCACTACTACACGGAATGTAAACTTGGCTACACAGGAACTGAATTACAAAACAGAACAGGGTCTCATATGTAGAAAACCAACTTATGCTTGCTTAAGGGGAAAGGTGAGTTGGGGTGGTGCATAAAACCAGAGATTGAAATTAGCACAGATACCCTTCCATAAGCCAAATATGTAATAGACAAGAGCTACTCCTTGCTCAACGAAGTGGACTCAACACCCCATATTAAACGCCTAACAATATACCTGACTAGTAAGAATCTTAAAACCTATGGATTTATATGTCTCCGAAAGAGAATCAAGCGTGTGTACACTGGCATTAACGCAGCAGTGATAGGATTGGTGAGGTTCGGTGAGCAAATGCAGACCCTTTGAAGTCATATTGCATGGTACCCATTCCATGGGTCTCAACTCTCCAGGTTTAAGGGATTCTTCCTTCAGCTAAAACATGCATGTGGAACCCAGAGTGCGATCCACCGTGTGATCAGGAAACGTGTTCAAATGTGTCTCAGTTTTCGTCCCCTGGTACTGGGGTGCAACATTCCAGACGCTTTACTAACACTCTCCCCACTTGGAGAGTCAGTGCCTTTAACCTGCTGTTTGGCCCAGTTTGCAATTTCTGTGGAAAATGAACAGGAATAGGGAGAACCAATGAGAGACTAGGTGGAGGTGTCTGGACGGGCAAATTTAACTCTCATTTCCCACCAGGAAGAGGAATTAACCAAAGGCTCAGCATGCCGTGCCAGAACCAAACTAGGGCCTGAAGCAATCCTGCGGTGTTGCGGCCAGCTCACAAGAAAGCGAGTTGAAGAAAGGAGCTCAGGGGCACTGTCATTCACAAACCAGCAGAGTTATAAATGACAGCTATCTTCCAAAAATATATTGAAGTAAGGCTGCCAAGAGGAGTTGAATGCGGGGCAGAATTGCAGGAAACCGATTTCAGGAGGTAGACTGGATTTGCATGTAAAGCATAGGAAAAGAGGTAGAACGCCCACAATGATGCACTTGGCCAAAAAGGGCGTATGCGTTTTTTCCTGAATATATCCAGGAAAAAACGCATACGCCCTTTTTGGCCAACTAAGCAAGCTTGCAAAGGAAATCTGCACTACAATGAAGTCTCACTGCCCCCCGGTCAAAAGGGCCACCTGAAAAAGGTGTAAAATCCAGAAAGGCAGGACAGGTCAAGGAGAACTACGAGCCTTGTTATGCTGATGGGAGGGATGTAAATTGCCAACAGCCACTCTGGAGAAGTGTATGGTGTTTCCTGAAACATCCAAAACACAAAGCAACAGAGCCTAGGGCACTTCCACTTATGGTCCTATAGCTTATGGAAATGAAAATCAAAAAGACACAGCCACCCCAAAGTTTGGGATGGCTGTGTTTACCAGAACCTCGTTTACCGTACAAGTTCAATATCACAGAAAGCGAAAAATGGATAAAGAAGTTGTGGTAATTACGTACAATGCAATATCATTCAGCAATGAAATCTATGTCATCAGGCCCGTAGCAGCATAATGAGTGGATTCAGGTATGATGATTCTAAGTGAAATAAGTCACACAAAAAAAGAAATATCATAAGGTATCACTAATACACGGAATGTAAACTTGGCTACACAAGAAGTGAATTACAAAACAGAACAGGGTCTCAAAAGTAGAAACCCAACTTATGCTTGCTTAAGTGGAAAGGTGAGTTTGGGTGGTGCATAAAACCAGAGATTGAAATTAGCACAGATACCGTTCCATAAGCCAAATATGTAATAGACAAGAGCTACTACTTGCTCAACGAAGTGGACTCAACACCCCATATTAATCGCCTAAGAATATACCTGACTAGTAAGAATCTTAAAACCTATGGATATATATGTCTCCGAATGAGAATCAAGTGTGTGTACAGCGGCATAAACGCAGCAGTGATAGGATTGGTGAGGTTCGGTGAGCAAATGGAGACCCTTTGAAGTCATATTGCATGGTACCCATTCCATGGGTCTCAACTCTCCAGGTTTAAGGGATTCTTCCTTCACCTAAAACATGCATGTGGAACCCAGAGTATGATCCACCGTGTGATGGGGAAACGTGTTCAAATGTGTCTCAGTTTTCGTCCCCTGGTACTCAGGTGCAACATTCCAGATGCTTTACTAACACTCTCCCCACTTGGAGAGTCAGTGTCTTTAACCTCCTGTTTGGCCCAGTTTGCAATTTCTGTGGAAAATGAACAGGAATAGGGAGAACCAATGAGAGACTAGGTGGAGGTGTCTGGACGGGCAAATTGAACTCTCATTTCCCACCAGGAAGAGGAATTAACCAAAGGCTCAACATGCCGTGCCGGAACCAAACTAGGGCCTGAAGCAATCCTGCGGTGTTGCGGCCAGCTCACAAGAAAGCGAGTTGAAGAAAGGAGCTCAGGGGCACTGTAATTCACAAACCTGCAGAGTTATAAATGACAGCTATCTTCCAAAAATATATTGAAGTAAGGCTGCCAAGAGGACTTGAAAGCGGGGCAGAATTGCAGGAAACCGATTTCAGGAGGTAGACTGGAATTGCATGTAAAGCATAGGAAAAGAGGCAGAACGTCCACAATGATGCACTTGGCCAAAAAGTGCGTATGCGTTTTTTCCTGAATATATTCAGGAAAAAACGCATACGCCCTTTTTGGCCAACCAAGCAACCTTGCAAAGGAAATCTGCACTACAATGACGTCTCACTGCCCCCCGGTCAAAAGGGCCATCTGAAAAAAGTGTAAAATCCAGAAAGGCAGGACAGGCCATGGAGAACTGGGAGACTTGTTATGCTGATGGGCGGGATGTAAATTGTCAGCAGCCACTCTGGAGAAGTGTATGGTGTTTCCTGAAACATCCAAAAAACAAAGCAACAGAGCCTAGGGCATTTCCACTTATGGTCCTATAGCTTAGGGAAATTAAAATCAAAAAGACACAGCCACTCCAAAGTTTGGGCCGGCTCTGTTTACAAGAACCTCGTTTACGGTACAAGTTCAATATCACAGAAAGCGAAAAATGGATAAAGAAATTGTGGTAATTACGTACAATGCAATATCACTCAGCAATGAAATCTATGTCATCAGGCCCGTAGCAGCATAATGAGTGCATTCAGGTACGATGATTCTAAGTGAAATAAGTCACACAGAAAAAGAAACATCATAAGATATCACTACTACACGGAATGTAAACTTGGCTACACAGGAACTGAATTACAAAACAGAACAGGGTCTCAAATGTAGAAAACCAACTTATGCTTGCTTAAGGGGAAAGGTGAGTTGGGGTGCTGCATAAAACCAGAGATTGAAATTACCACAGATACCGTTCTGTAAGCCAAATATGTAATAGACAAGAGCTACACCTTGCTCAACGAAGTGGACTCAACACCCCATAATAAACGCCTAAGAATATACCTGACTAGTAAGAATCTTAAAACCTATGGATTTATATGTCTCCAAAAGAGAATCAATCGTGTGTACAGCGGCATAAACGCAGCAGTGATAGGATTGGTGAGGTTCGGTGAGCAAATGCAGACCTTTTGAAGTCATACTGCATGGTACCCATTCCATGGGTCTCAACTCTCCAGGTTTAAGGGATTCTTCCTTCAGCTAAACATGCATGTGGAACCCAGAGTATGATCCACCGTGTGATCGGAAAACGTGTTCAAATGTGTCTCAGTTTTCGTCCCCTGGTACTCGGGTGCAACATTCCAGACGCTTTACTAACACTCTCCCCACTTGGAGAGTCAGTGCCTTTAACCTCCTGTTTGGCCCAGTTTGCAATTTCTGCGGAAGAGGAACAGGAAGAGGGAGAACAAATGAGAGACCTGCTGGAGGCGTCTGGACGGGCATATTTAACTCTCATTTCCCACCAGGAAGAGGAATTAACCAAAGGCTCAGCATGAGATGCCGGAACCAAACTAGGGCCTGAAGCAATCCTGCGGTGTTGCGGCCAGCTCACAAGAAAGCGAGTTGAAGAAAGGAGCTCAGGGACACTGTAATTCACAAACCTGCAGTTATAAATGACAGCTATCGTCCAAAAATATATTGAAGGAAGGCTGCCAAGAGGACTTGAAAGCGGGGCAGAATTGCAGGAAACCGATTTCAGGAGGTAGACTGGAATTGCATGTAAAGCATAGGAAAAGAGGCAGAACGTCCACAATGATGCACTTGGCCAAAAAGTGCATATGCGTTTTTTTCCTGAATATATACAGGAAAAAACGCATACGCCCTTTTTGGCCAACCAAGCAAGCTTGCAAAGGAAATCTGCACTACAATGAAGTCTCACTGCCCCCTGGTCAAAAGGGCTATCTGAAAAAAGTGTAAAATCCAGAAAGGCAGGACAGGCCATGGAGAACTGGGAGCCTTGTTATGCTGATGGGTGGGATGTAAATTGACAAAAGCCACTCTGGAGAAGTGTATGGTGTTTCCTGAAACATCAAAAAAACAAAGCAACAGAGCCTAGGGCACTTCCACTTATGGTCCTATAGCTTAGGGAAATTAAAATCAAAAAGACACAGCCACCCCAAAGTTTGGGCCAGCTCTGTTTACAAGAACCTCGTTTATGGTACGAGTTCAATATCACAGAAACTGAAAAATGGATAAAGAAGTTGTGCTACTTACGTACAATGCAATATCACTCAGCAATGAAATCTATGTCATCAGGCCCGTAGCAGCATAATGAGTGGATTCAGGTACGATGATTCTAAGTGAAATAAGTCACACAGAAAAAGAAACATCATAAGATATCACTACTACACGGAATGTAAACTTGGCTACACAGGAACTGAATTACAAAACAGTACAGGGTCTCAAATGTAGAAAACCAACTTATGCTTGCTTAAGGGGAAAGGTGAGTTGGGGTACGGCATAAAACCAGAGATTGAAATTAGCACAGATACCGTTCCATTAGCCAAATATGTAATAGACAAGAGCTACTCCTTGCTCAACGAAGTGGACTCAACACCCCATATTAAACGCCTAACAATATACCTGACTAGTAAGAATCTTAAAACCTATGGATTTATATGTCTCCGAAAGAGAATCAAGCGTGTGTACACTGGCATAAACGCAGCAGTGATAGGATTGGTGAGGTTCGGTGAGCAAATGCAGACCCTTTGAAGTCATATTGCATGGTACCCATTCCATGGGTCTCAACTCTCCAGGTTTAAGGGATTCTTCCTTCAGCTAAAACATGCATGTGGAACCCAGAGTACGATCCACCGTGTGATCGGAAAACGTGTTCAAATGTGTCTCAGTTTTCGTACCCTGGTACTCGGGTGCAACATTCCAGACGCTTTACTAACACTCTCCCCACTTGGAGAGTCAGTGCCTTTAACCTCCTGTTTGGCCCAGTTTGCAATTTCTGTGGAAAATGAACAGGAATAGGGAGAACCAATGAGAGACTAGGTGGAGGTGTCTGGACGGGCAAATTGAACTCTCATTTCCCACCAGGAAGAGGAATTAACCAAAGGCTCAGCATGCCGTGCCAGAACCAAACTAGGGCCTGAAGCAATCCTGCGGTGTTGCGGCCAGCTCACAAGAAAGCGAGTTGAAGAAAGGAGCTCAGGGGCACTGTAATTCACAAACCTGCAGAGTTATAAATGACACCTATCTTCCAAAAATATATTGAAGTAAGGCTGCGAAGAGGACTTGAATGCGGGGCAGAATTGCTGGAAACTGATTTCAGAACGTACACGGGAGTAGCTCTTAAAGCATAGGAAAAGAGACAGAACTTGGAAAATAATGCACTTGGCAAAAAAGGGCATATGTGTTTTATCCAGAGCTCTCATAACTGAGGGGAGGAGATTCCCAGCAGGCTCCAACTGCCACCTGAGGGCTCACATTGCCAAGGCAACGTGAGCATGCCAGGCAGGAGTTACCTCACAGCAGAGGTCCCACCTCACAGAAGGGTGAGAAACCCAGCCAACATCAGACTCTCACCAGAGGGCCCACATCACCAAGGGGATGGGAACCAGGCAGGAGTGTCTTCACATCAGTGGGGCCACATCATCGAAAGCTGAGGTACTCAGCACATGTGTCCTCAAACCAGAGGACCCACATCACCAAGGACCTCAGAGTGAGGCAGGCAGGAGTAGCCTCACAACACTGGGCACATAGAATAAAAAAGTGAGGAATCCAGCAGTTGGAACCTCCCAGCAGGCGGCCCAGAGCACCGAGGCTATGGGATCCAGGCCACAGTGAACTCACAGAAGAGGGCCCATGTCATGAAACTGAGCAACCCAGCCATTGGGACCTCAGAGCAGGAGGCCCACATCCCCATGGGGATGGAATTCTGGTAGGAGTGTCCTCGCACCACTGAGAACGTATCAGAAAATTTTGGGCGACCAGCAGTTAGGGCCTGACGCCAGAGGCCCCTCATCACCAAGGGAAGGAGGCTCCCAGCAGGCTCCAACTGCCACCAGAGGGCTGACGTCACCAAGGCGATGTGTGCCAACCAGGCACGAATGACCTCACAGCAGAGGGCCCACCTCAGAGAAGTGTGACGAACCCAGTCAGGATCAGACTCGCACCAGAGGGCCCACATCACCAAATGGATTGGAACCAGGCAGGAGTGTCCTCACATGAGTAGGGCCACATCATCTAAAGGTGAGGAACCCAGAACACGTGGCTTCAAACCATAGGACACCCATCACCAAGGGGCTGGGAGTGAGGCAGGCAGGAGGAGCCTCATAACAGAGGGCCCAAAAATAAGAAAGGTGAGGAATCCAGCAGTTGGAACCTCCCAGCAGGCGGCCCAGAGCACAGAGGCTAGAGGAACCAGGCCAGAGTGAACTAACACCAGACAGCCCACATCATGAAACTGTGAGCAACCCAGACATTGGGACCTCAGAGCAGAAGGCCCACATCCCCATGGTGATGGGAACATGACAGGAGTGTCCTGGCATCACTGGGCTCACATCAGAAAACGTGGGGTGCTCAGAAGTTAGGGCCTGACGCTAGAGGGCACTCATCGCCGAGAGGAGACGGCTCCCAGCAGGCTCCAGCTGCCACCAGAGGGCCAACGTCGCCAAGGCGATGTGTGCCAGCCTGGCAGGAGTGACCTCACAGCAGAGGGCCCACCTCACAGAAGGGTGAGGAACACAGCCAGGATCAGACTCTCACCAGAGGGCCCACATCACCAAGGGGATGGGAACCAGGCAGGAGTGTCCCCACACCAGTGGGACAACATCATCGAAAGGTGAGGATCCCAGCACATGTGTCCTCAAACCAGAGGAACCACATCACCAAGGGGTTCGGAATGAGGCTGGCAGGACTGACCTCACAACACAGGGTCCATAGAATATAAAAGTTGAGGAATCCAGCAGTTGGAACCTCCCAGCAAGTGGCCCAGAGCACCGAGGCTATGGGATCCAGGCCTCAGTGAACTCACAGCAGAGGGCCCACATCATGAACCTGTGAGCAGCCCAGCTGTTGGGACCTCAGAACAGAAGGCCCACATCCCCATTGGGATGGGAACCTGGCAGGAGTGGCTTTGCACCACTTAGCACATATCAGAAAATGTTAGGAGCCCAGCAGTTAGGGGCTGATGCCAGGGGGCCCTCATAACTGAGGGGAGGAGACTCCCAGCAGGTTCCAACTGCCAACAGAGGGCCCACGTCTACAAGGTGGCATGCGCCAGCCAGGCAGTAGTGACCTCACAGCAGAGGGCCTATCTCACAGAAGGGTGAGGAACCGAGGCAGGAAGAGACTCTCACCAGAGGGCCCACAACACCAAGGGGATGGGAACCAGTCAGGACTGTCCTCCCACCAGTGGGGCCACATCATCGAAAGGTGAGGAACCCAGCACATGTGGCCTCATATCAGAGGACATACATCACAAAGGGGATGGGAGTGAGGCAGGTAGGAGTAGCCTAAAAACAGAGGGCCCAAAGAATAAAAAAAGGGAGGAATCCAGCATTTGGAACCTCCCAGCAGGCGGCCGAGAGCACAGAAGCTATGGGATGCAGGCAGGAGTTAACTAACACCAGAGAGCCCACATCATGAAACTGTGAGCAACCCAGGCATTGGGACCTCAGAGCAGAAAGCCCACATCCCCATGGGGATGGGAACCTGACAGGAGTGTCCTGGCATCACTGGGCTCACATCAGAAAACGTGGGGAGCCCAGCAGTTAGAACCTGATGCTAGAGGGCCGTCATCACCGAGGGCAGGAGGCTCCCAGCAGGTTCCATGTGCCAACAGAGGGCCCACGTCGCCAAGGTGATGTGTGCAAGTCAGGCAGGATTGACCTCACAGCAGAGGGCCTACCTCACAGAAGAGTGAGGAACCCAGCCAGGATAAGACTGTCACCAGAAGGCCCACATCACCAAGGGGATGGGAACCAGGCAGGAGTGTCCTCACACCAGTGGGGCCACATCATTGAAAGTTGCCTAACCCAGCACATGTGGCCTCAAACCAGAAGACCCACATCACGAAGGGGTTGTGAGTGAGGCAGGCAGGAGGAGCATCACAACACAGGACCCATAGAATACAAAAGTTGAGGAATCGAGCAGTTGGAACCTCCCAGCAGGCAGCCAAGACCACAGAGGCTATGGGATCCAGGCCACAGTGAACTAACACCAGAGAGCCCACATCATGAAATTGTGATCAACCCAGCCGTTGGAACCTCAGAGCAGAAGGCCCACATCCCCATGGGGATGGGAACCTAAGAGGAGTGCTTGAGCAACACTGGGCTCACTAAGAAAAGTTGGGGAGCCCAGCAGTTAGGGCCTGACGTCAGAGGGCCCTCATCACAGAGCTGAGGAGGCTCCCAGCAGGGTCCAATTGCCACCAGAGGGCTCATGTCAACAAGGCGAGGTGAGCAAGCCAGGCAAGAGTTACCTGATAGTAGAGGGCCCACCTCACAGATGGGTGAGGAACCCAGCCAGGATCAGACTCTCACCAGAGGGCCCACATCACAAAGGGGATGGGACCCAGTCAGGATTATCCTCACACCAGTGGGGCCTCATCATCTTAAGGTGAGGAACCCAGCACATGTGTCCTCAAACCAGAGGACCCACATCACCAAGGGCCTTGGAGTGAGGCAGGCAGGAGTAGCCTCACAACACAGGGCACATAATATAAAAAACGTGAGGATTCCAGCATTTAGACCTTCCAGCAGGCGGCCCAGAACACCGAGGCTATGGGATCCAGGCCACAGTGAACTCACAGCAGAGGGCCCACATCACAAAACTGTGAGCAACCCAGGAGTTGAGACCTCAGCGCAGAAGGACCACATCCCCATGGGAATGGGAACCTGGCTGCAGTGTCCTTGCACCACTGGGCGCACATCAGAAAATGTGGGGAGCCCACCATTTAGGGCCTGACGCCAGAGGGCCGTCATCACCGAGAGGAGGAGGCGCCCTGCATGCTCCAACTGCCACCAGAGGGCTCACGTCTCCAAGGTGACGTGTGCCAGCCAGGCAGGAGTGACCTCACAGCAGAGGGCCTACCTCACAGAACGTTGAGGAACCCAGCCAGGATTAGACTCTCGCCAGAGGGCCCACCTCACCAAGGGTATGAGAACCAGGCAGGAGTGTCCTCACATGAGTGGGGTCACATCATCGAAAGGTGAGGAACGCAGCACATGTGGTCTCAAGCCATAGGACAGTCATCACCAAGGGGCTGGCAGTGAGGCAGGCAGGAGGAGCCTCACAACAGAGGGCACATAGAATAAAAAAGTTGAGGAATCCAGCAGTTGGAACCTCCCAGCAGGCGGCTCAGAGCACCGATGATAAGGGATCCTTGCCAGAGTGAACTCACAGCAGAGGGCCCACATCATGGTATTGTGAGCAAGCCAGCCGTTTTGACCTCAGAGCAGAAGGCCCATATCGCCATGGGGATGGGAACCTGGCAAGAGTCTCCTCACTCACTTGGCGCACATCAGAAAATGTGGGGAGCCCAGCAGTTATGGCCTAAGGCAAGAGGGCCCTCATCACCGAGGGGAGGAGGATCCCAGCACACTCCAACTGCCACCAGAGGGCCCACGTCGCCAAGGTGACGTGTGCCAGACAGGCATGATTGACCTCACAGCAGAGGGCCCACCTCACAGAAGGTTGAGGAACCCAGCCAGGATCAGACTCTCACCTGAGGGCCCACATCAGCAAGGGGATGGGAACCAGTCAGGACTGTCTTCCCTCCAGTGGGGTCACATCATCGAAAGGTGCGGAACCCAGCACATGTGGCCTCAAATCAGAGGACACATATCACAAAGGGAATGGGAGTGAGGCAGGCAGGAGTAGCCTAAAAACAGAGGGCCCAAAGAATAAGAAAGGTGAGGAATCCAGCAGTTGGAACCTCCCAGCAGGCGGCCCAGAGCACAGAAGCTATGGGATGCAGGCAGGAGTGAACTAATACCAGAGAGCCCACATCATGAAACTGTGAGCAACCCAGGCTTTGGGACCTCAGAGCAGAAGGCCCACATCCCAATGGGGATGTGAACCTGACTGGAGTGTCCTCGCACCACTGGGCGCACATCACAAAATGTGGGGAGCCCAGCAGTTAGGGCCTGACGCCAGAGGGCCCTCATCACCGAGGCGAGGAGGCTCCCAGCAGGCTCCAAGTGCCACCAGAGGGCTCATGTCCACAAGGCGAGGTGAGCAAGCCAGGCAGGAGTGACCTCACAGCAGACGGCCCACCTCACAGATGGGTGAGGAACCCAGCCAGGATCAGACTCTCAACAGAGGGCCCACATCACCAAGGGGATGTGAACCAGGCAGGAGTCTCCTAAGACCATTGGTCCCACATCATCGAAAGGTGAGGAACCCAGCACATGTGGCCTCAAACCAGACGACACACATCACGAAGGGGCTGGGAGTGAGGCAGGCAGGAGGATCCTCACAACAGAGGGCCCAAAAAATTAAAAAAGTGAGGAATCCAGCAGTTGGAACCTCCCAGCAGGCGGCCAAGAGCACAGAGGCTATGGGATCCAGGCCTCTGTGAACACCAGAGAGCCCACATCATGAAAATGTGAACAACCCAGCCGTTGGGACCTCAGAGCAGAAGGCCCACATCCCCATGGAGATGGGATCCTAAGAGGAGTGCCAAAGCATCACTGGGCTCACTAAGAAAAGTTGGTGAGCCCAGCAGTTAGGGCCTGACGCAAGAGGGCCCTCATCACCAGGGGGAGGAGATTCCCAGCACGCTCCAACTGCCACCACACGGCTGACTTCACCAAGGCAATGTGTGCCAGCCATGCAGGAGTGACCTATCAGCAGAGGGTCTCCCTCACAGGTGGGTGAGGAACAAAGCCAGGAACAGACTCTCACCAGGGGGTCCACATAACCACGTGGATGAGAACCAGGCAGGAGTGTCCTTACACTAGTGGGGCCACATCATCGAAAGGTGAGGAACCCAGCAAAGGTGGCCACAAACCAGAGGACCCACATCACCAAGGGGTTGAGAGTGAGGTAGGTGTCTGGACGGGCATATTTAACACTCATTTCCCACCAGGAAGAGAAATTAACCAAAGGCTCAGTGTGCCCTGCCAGAAGCAGGTTAGGGCCTGAAGCAGTCTTGCAGGTTTGCGGCCAGCTCACAAGAAAGCGAGTTGAAGAAAGGAGCTCAGGGGCCCTGTAATTCACAAACCTGCAGAGTTATAAATGACAGATAACGTCCAAAAATATATTGAAGTAAGGCTGCGAAGAGTACTTGAAAGCGGGGCAGAATTGCAGGAAACCGATTTCAGGAGGTAGACTGGATTTGCATTTAAAGCATAGGAAAAGAGGCAGAACATCGACAATGATGCACTTGGCAACAAAGGGCGTATGAGTTTGTTCCTGAATATATTCAGGAAAAAACATATATGCCCTTTTTGGCAAACCAAGCAAGCTTGCAATGGAAATCCGAACTACTATGAAGTGTCACTTCCCCCCGGTCTAAAGGGCCATCTGAGAAAAGTGTAAAATCCAGAAAGACAAGACAGGCCATGGGGAAAAAGGAACCTTGTTATGCTGATGGGCGGGAAGTACATTGCCAACAGCCACTCTGGAGAAGTGTATGGTGTTTCCTGATACATCTGAAAAACAAAGCAACAGAGTCTAGGGCATTTCCACTTATGGTCCTATAGCTTAGGGAAATTAAAATCAAAAAGACACAGCCACCCCAAAATTTGGGACGGCTCTGTTTACAGGAACCTCTTCTACAGTACGAGTTAAATATCCCAGAGAACAAATAATTAATAAAGAAGTTGCGGTACTTACGTACAACAGAATACCACTCAGCAATGAAATCTGTGTCACCAGACCTGTACCAGCATAATGAGTGGATTGAGGCATGATGATTCTAAGTGAAATAAGTCACACAGAAAAAGAAACATCATAAGGTATCACTACTACACGGAATGTAAACTTGGCTACACAACAACTGAATTACAAAACAGAACAGGGTCTCAAGATTAGAAAACCAACTTATGCTTGCTTAAGGGGAAAGGTGAGTTGGGGTGCGGCATAAAACCAGAGATTGAAATTAGCACAGATACCGTTCCATTAGCCAAATATGTAATAGACAAGAGCTACTCCTTGCTCAACGAAGTGGACTCAACACCCCATATTAAACGCCTAACAATATACCTGACTAGTAAGAATCTTAAAACCTATGGATTTATATGTCTCCGAAAGAGAATCAAGCGTGTGTACACTGGCATAAACGCAGCAGTGATAGGATTGGTGAGGTTCGGTGAGCAAATGCAGACCCTTTGAAGTCATATTGCATGGTACCCATTCCATGGGTCTCAACTCTCCAGGTTTAAGGGATTCTTCCTTCAGCTAAAACACGCATGTGGAACCCAGAGTACGATCCACCGTGTGATCGGAAAACGTGTTCAAATGTGTCTCAGTTTTCGTACCCTGGTACTCGGGTGCAACATTCCAGACGCTTTACTAACACTCTCCCCACTTGGAGAGTCAGTGCCTTTAACCTCCTGTTTGGCCCAGTTTGCAATTTCTGTGGAAAATGAACAGGAATAGGGAGAACCAATGAGAGACTAGGTGGAGGTGTCTGGACGGGCAAATTGAACTCTCATTTCCCACCAGGAAGAGGAATTAACCAAAGGCTCAGCATGCCGTGCCAGAACCAAACTAGGGCCTGAAGCAATCCTGCGGTGTTGCGGCCAGCTCACAAGAAAGCGAGTTGAAGAAAGGAGCTCAGGGGCACTGTAATTCACAAACCTGCAGAGTTATAAATGACAGCTATCTTCCAAAAATATATTGAAGTAAGGCTGCGAAGAGGAGTTGAATACGGGGCAGAATTGCTGGAAACTGATTTCAGAACGTACACGGGAGTAGCTCTTAAAGCATAGGAAAAGAGACAGAACTTGGAAAATAATGCACTTGGCAAAAAAGGGCATATGTGTTTTATCCAGAGCTCTCATAACTGAGGGGAGGAGATTCCCAGCAGGCTCCAACTGCCACCTGAGGGCTCACATTGCCAAGGCAACGTGAGCATGCCAGGCAGGAGTTACCTCACAGCAGAGGTCCCACCTCACAGAAGGGTGAGAAACCCAGCCAACATCAGACTCTCACCAGAGGGCCCACATCACCAAGGGGATGGGAACCAGGCAGGAGTGTCTTCACATCAGTGGGGCCACATCATCGAAAGCTGAGGTACTCAGCACATGTGTCCTCAAACCAGAGGACCCACATCACCAAGGACCTCAGAGTGAGGCAGGCAGGAGTAGCCTCACAACACTGGGCACATAGAATAAAAAAGTGAGGAATCCAGCAGTTGGAACCTCCCAGCAGGCGGCCCAGAGCACCGAGGCTATGGGATCCAGGCCACAGTGAACTCACAGAAGAGGGCCCATGTCATGAAACTGAGCAACCCAGCCATTGGGACCTCAGAGCAGGAGGCCCACATCCCCATGGGGATGGAATTCTGGTAGGAGTGTCCTCGCACCACTGAGAACGTATCAGAAAATTTTGGGCGACCAGCAGTTAGGGCCTGACGCCAGAGGCCCCTCATCACCAAGGGAAGGAGGCTCCCAGCAGGCTCCAACTGCCACCAGAGGGCTGACGTCACCAAGGCGATGTGTGCCAACCAGGCACGAATGACCTCACAGCAGAGGGCCCACCTCAGAGAAGTGTGACGAACCCAGTCAGGATCAGACTCGCACCAGAGGGCCCACATCACCAAATGGATTGGAACCAGGCAGGAGTGTCCTCACATGAGTAGGGCCACATCATCTAAAGGTGAGGAACCCAGAACACGTGGCTTCAAACCATAGGACACCCATCACCAAGGGGCTGGGAGTGAGGCAGGCAGGAGGAGCCTCATAACAGAGGGCCCAAAAATAAGAAAGGTGAGGAATCCAGCAGTTGGAACCTCCCAGCAGGCGGCCCAGAGCACAGAGGCTAGAGGAACCAGGCCAGAGTGAACTAACACCAGACAGCCCACATCATGAAACTGTGAGCAACCCAGACATTGGGACCTCAGAGCAGAAGGCCCACATCCCCATGGTGATGGGAACATGACAGGAGTGTCCTGGCATCACTGGGCTCACATCAGAAAACGTGGGGTGCTCAGAAGTTAGGGCCTGACGCTAGAGGGCACTCATCGCCGAGAGGAGACGGCTCCCAGCAGGCTCCAGCTGCCACCAGAGGGCCAACGTCGCCAAGGCGATGTGTGCCAGCCTGGCAGGAGTGACCTCACAGCAGAGGGCCCACCTCACAGAAGGGTGAGGAACACAGCCAGGATCAGACTCTCACCAGAGGGCCCACATCACCAAGGGGATGGGAACCAGGCAGGAGTGTCCCCACACCAGTGGGACAACATCATCGAAAGGTGAGGATCCCAGCACATGTGTCCTCAAACCAGAGGAACCACATCACCAAGGGGTTCGGAATGAGGCTGGCAGGACTGACCTCACAACACAGGGTCCATAGAATATAAAAGTTGAGGAATCCAGCAGTTGGAACCTCCCAGCAAGTGGCCCAGAGCACCGAGGCTATGGGATCCAGGCCTCAGTGAACTCACAGCAGAGGGCCCACATCATGAACCTGTGAGCAGCCCAGCTGTTGGGACCTCAGAACAGAAGGCCCACATCCCCATTGGGATGGGAACCTGGCAGGAGTGGCTTTGCACCACTTAGCACATATCAGAAAATGTTAGGAGCCCAGCAGTTAGGGGCTGATGCCAGGGGGCCCTCATAACTGAGGGGAGGAGACTCCCAGCAGGTTCCAACTGCCAACAGAGGGCCCACGTCTACAAGGTGGCATGCGCCAGCCAGGCAGTAGTGACCTCACAGCAGAGGGCCTATCTCACAGAAGGGTGAGGAACCGAGGCAGGAAGAGACTCTCACCAGAGGGCCCACAACACCAAGGGGATGGGAACCAGTCAGGACTGTCCTCCCACCAGTGGGGCCACATCATCGAAAGGTGAGGAACCCAGCACATGTGGCCTCATATCAGAGGACATACATCACAAAGGGGATGGGAGTGAGGCAGGTAGGAGTAGCCTAAAAACAGAGGGCCCAAAGAATAAAAAAAGGGAGGAATCCAGCATTTGGAACCTCCCAGCAGGCGGCCGAGAGCACAGAAGCTATGGGATGCAGGCAGGAGTTAACTAACACCAGAGAGCCCACATCATGAAACTGTGAGCAACCCAGGCATTGGGACCTCAGAGCAGAAAGCCCACATCCCCATGGGGATGGGAACCTGACAGGAGTGTCCTGGCATCACTGGGCTCACATCAGAAAACGTGGGGAGCCCAGCAGTTAGAACCTGATGCTAGAGGGCCGTCATCACCGAGGGCAGGAGGCTCCCAGCAGGTTCCATGTGCCAACAGAGGGCCCACGTCGCCAAGGTGATGTGTGCAAGTCAGGCAGGATTGACCTCACAGCAGAGGGCCTACCTCACAGAAGAGTGAGGAACCCAGCCAGGATAAGACTGTCACCAGAAGGCCCACATCACCAAGGGGATGGGAACCAGGCAGGAGTGTCCTCACACCAGTGGGGCCACATCATTGAAAGTTGCCTAACCCAGCACATGTGGCCTCAAACCAGAAGACCCACATCACGAAGGGGTTGTGAGTGAGGCAGGCAGGAGGAGCATCACAACACAGGACCCATAGAATACAAAAGTTGAGGAATCGAGCAGTTGGAACCTCCCAGCAGGCAGCCAAGACCACAGAGGCTATGGGATCCAGGCCACAGTGAACTAACACCAGAGAGCCCACATCATGAAATTGTGATCAACCCAGCCGTTGGAACCTCAGAGCAGAAGGCCCACATCCCCATGGGGATGGGAACCTAAGAGGAGTGCTTGAGCAACACTGGGCTCACTAAGAAAAGTTGGGGAGCCCAGCAGTTAGGGCCTGACGTCAGAGGGCCCTCATCACAGAGCTGAGGAGGCTCCCAGCAGGGTCCAATTGCCACCAGAGGGCTCATGTCAACAAGGCGAGGTGAGCAAGCCAGGCAAGAGTTACCTGATAGTAGAGGGCCCACCTCACAGATGGGTGAGGAACCCAGCCAGGATCAGACTCTCACCAGAGGGCCCACATCACAAAGGGGATGGGACCCAGTCAGGATTATCCTCACACCAGTGGGGCCTCATCATCTTAAGGTGAGGAACCCAGCACATGTGTCCTCAAACCAGAGGACCCACATCACCAAGGGCCTTGGAGTGAGGCAGGCAGGAGTAGCCTCACAACACAGGGCACATAATATAAAAAACGTGAGGATTCCAGCATTTAGACCTTCCAGCAGGCGGCCCAGAACACCGAGGCTATGGGATCCAGGCCACAGTGAACTCACAGCAGAGGGCCCACATCACAAAACTGTGAGCAACCCAGGAGTTGAGACCTCAGCGCAGAAGGACCACATCCCCATGGGAATGGGAACCTGGCTGCAGTGTCCTTGCACCACTGGGCGCACATCAGAAAATGTGGGGAGCCCACCATTTAGGGCCTGACGCCAGAGGGCCGTCATCACCGAGAGGAGGAGGCGCCCTGCATGCTCCAACTGCCACCAGAGGGCTCACGTCTCCAAGGTGACGTGTGCCAGCCAGGCAGGAGTGACCTCACAGCAGAGGGCCTACCTCACAGAACGTTGAGGAACCCAGCCAGGATTAGACTCTCGCCAGAGGGCCCACCTCACCAAGGGTATGAGAACCAGGCAGGAGTGTCCTCACATGAGTGGGGTCACATCATCGAAAGGTGAGGAACGCAGCACATGTGGTCTCAAGCCATAGGACAGTCATCACCAAGGGGCTGGCAGTGAGGCAGGCAGGAGGAGCCTCACAACAGAGGGCACATAGAATAAAAAAGTTGAGGAATCCAGCAGTTGGAACCTCCCAGCAGGCGGCTCAGAGCACCGATGATAAGGGATCCTTGCCAGAGTGAACTCACAGCAGAGGGCCCACATCATGGTATTGTGAGCAAGCCAGCCGTTTTGACCTCAGAGCAGAAGGCCCATATCGCCATGGGGATGGGAACCTGGCAAGAGTCTCCTCACTCACTTGGCGCACATCAGAAAATGTGGGGAGCCCAGCAGTTATGGCCTAAGGCAAGAGGGCCCTCATCACCGAGGGGAGGAGGATCCCAGCACACTCCAACTGCCACCAGAGGGCCCACGTCGCCAAGGTGACGTGTGCCAGACAGGCATGATTGACCTCACAGCAGAGGGCCCACCTCACAGAAGGTTGAGGAACCCAGCCAGGATCAGACTCTCACCTGAGGGCCCACATCAGCAAGGGGATGGGAACCAGTCAGGACTGTCTTCCCTCCAGTGGGGTCACATCATCGAAAGGTGCGGAACCCAGCACATGTGGCCTCAAATCAGAGGACACATATCACAAAGGGAATGGGAGTGAGGCAGGCAGGAGTAGCCTAAAAACAGAGGGCCCAAAGAATAAGAAAGGTGAGGAATCCAGCAGTTGGAACCTCCCAGCAGGCGGCCCAGAGCACAGAAGCTATGGGATGCAGGCAGGAGTGAACTAATACCAGAGAGCCCACATCATGAAACTGTGAGCAACCCAGGCTTTGGGACCTCAGAGCAGAAGGCCCACATCCCAATGGGGATGTGAACCTGACTGGAGTGTCCTCGCACCACTGGGCGCACATCACAAAATGTGGGGAGCCCAGCAGTTAGGGCCTGACGCCAGAGGGCCCTCATCACCGAGGCGAGGAGGCTCCCAGCAGGCTCCAAGTGCCACCAGAGGGCTCATGTCCACAAGGCGAGGTGAGCAAGCCAGGCAGGAGTGACCTCACAGCAGACGGCCCACCTCACAGATGGGTGAGGAACCCAGCCAGGATCAGACTCTCAACAGAGGGCCCACATCACCAAGGGGATGTGAACCAGGCAGGAGTCTCCTAAGACCATTGGTCCCACATCATCGAAAGGTGAGGAACCCAGCACATGTGGCCTCAAACCAGACGACACACATCACGAAGGGGCTGGGAGTGAGGCAGGCAGGAGGATCCTCACAACAGAGGGCCCAAAAAATTAAAAAAGTGAGGAATCCAGCAGTTGGAACCTCCCAGCAGGCGGCCAAGAGCACAGAGGCTATGGGATCCAGGCCTCTGTGAACACCAGAGAGCCCACATCATGAAAATGTGAACAACCCAGCCGTTGGGACCTCAGAGCAGAAGGCCCACATCCCCATGGAGATGGGATCCTAAGAGGAGTGCCAAAGCATCACTGGGCTCACTAAGAAAAGTTGGTGAGCCCAGCAGTTAGGGCCTGACGCAAGAGGGCCCTCATCACCAGGGGGAGGAGATTCCCAGCACGCTCCAACTGCCACCACACGGCTGACTTCACCAAGGCAATGTGTGCCAGCCATGCAGGAGTGACCTATCAGCAGAGGGTCTCCCTCACAGGTGGGTGAGGAACAAAGCCAGGAACAGACTCTCACCAGGGGGTCCACATAACCACGTGGATGAGAACCAGGCAGGAGTGTCCTTACACTAGTGGGGCCACATCATCGAAAGGTGAGGAACCCAGCAAAGGTGGCCACAAACCAGAGGACCCACATCACCAAGGGGTTGAGAGTGAGGTAGGTGTCTGGACGGGCATATTTAACACTCATTTCCCACCAGGAAGAGAAATTAACCAAAGGCTCAGTGTGCCCTGCCAGAAGCAGGTTAGGGCCTGAAGCAGTCTTGCAGGTTTGCGGCCAGCTCACAAGAAAGCGAGTTGAAGAAAGGAGCTCAGGGGCCCTGTAATTCACAAACCTGCAGAGTTATAAATGACAGATAACGTCCAAAAATATATTGAAGTAAGGCTGCGAAGAGTACTTGAAAGCGGGGCAGAATTGCAGGAAACCGATTTCAGGAGGTAGACTGGATTTGCATTTAAAGCATAGGAAAAGAGGCAGAACATCGACAATGATGCACTTGGCAACAAAGGGCGTATGAGTTTGTTCCTGAATATATTCAGGAAAAAACATATATGCCCTTTTTGGCAAACCAAGCAAGCTTGCAATGGAAATCCGAACTACTATGAAGTGTCACTTCCCCCCGGTCTAAAGGGCCATCTGAGAAAAGTGTAAAATCCAGAAAGACAAGACAGGCCATGGGGAAAAAGGAACCTTGTTATGCTGATGGGCGGGAAGTACATTGCCAACAGCCACTCTGGAGAAGTGTATGGTGTTTCCTGATACATCTGAAAAACAAAGCAACAGAGTCTAGGGCATTTCCACTTATGGTCCTATAGCTTAGGGAAATTAAAATCAAAAAGACACAGCCACCCCAAAATTTGGGACGGCTCTGTTTACAGGAACCTCTTCTACAGTACGAGTTAAATATCCCAGAGAACAAATAATTAATAAAGAAGTTGCGGTACTTACGTACAACAGAATACCACTCAGCAATGAAATCTGTGTCACCAGACCTGTACCAGCATAATGAGTGGATTGAGGCATGATGATTCTAAGTGAAATAAGTCACACAGAAAAAGAAACATCATAAGGTATCACTACTACACGGAATGTAAACTTGGCTACACAACAACTGAATTACAAAACAGAACAGGGTCTCAAGATTAGAAAACCAACTTATGCTTGCTTAAGGGGAAAGGTGAGTTGGGGTGCGGCATAAAACCAGAGATTGAAATTAGCACAGATACCGTTCCATTAGCCAAATATGTAATAGACAAGAGCTACTCCTTGCTCAACGAAGTGGACTCAACACCCCATATTAAACGCCTAACAATATACCTGACTAGTAAGAATCTTAAAACCTATGGATTTATATGTCTCCGAAAGAGAATCAAGCGTGTGTACACTGGCATAAACGCAGCAGTGATAGGATTGGTGAGGTTCGGTGAGCAAATGCAGACCCTTTGAAGTCATATTGCATGGTACCCATTCCATGGGTCTCAACTCTCCAGGTTTAAGGGATTCTTCCTTCAGCTAAAACACGCATGTGGAACCCAGAGTACGATCCACCGTGTGATCGGAAAACGTGTTCAAATGTGTCTCAGTTTTCGTACCCTGGTACTCGGGTGCAACATTCCAGACGCTTTACTAACACTCTCCCCACTTGGAGAGTCAGTGCCTTTAACCTCCTGTTTGGCCCAGTTTGCAATTTCTGTGGAAAATGAACAGGAATAGGGAGAACCAATGAGAGACTAGGTGGAGGTGTCTGGACGGGCAAATTGAACTCTCATTTCCCACCAGGAAGAGGAATTAACCAAAGGCTCAGCATGCCGTGCCAGAACCAAACTAGGGCCTGAAGCAATCCTGCGGTGTTGCGGCCAGCTCACAAGAAAGCGAGTTGAAGAAAGGAGCTCAGGGGCACTGTAATTCACAAACCTGCAGAGTTATAAATGACAGCTATCTTCCAAAAATATATTGAAGTAAGGCTGCGAAGAGGAGTTGAATACGGGGCAGAATTGCTGGAAACTGATTTCAGAACGTACACGGGAGTAGCTCTTAAAGCATAGGAAAAGAGACAGAACTTGGAAAATAATGCACTTGGCAAAAAAGGGCATATGTGTTTTATCCAGAGCTCTCATAACTGAGGGGAGGAGATTCCCAGCAGGCTCCAACTGCCACCTGAGGGCTCACATTGCCAAGGCAACGTGAGCATGCCAGGCAGGAGTTACCTCACAGCAGAGGTCCCACCTCACAGAAGGGTGAGAAACCCAGCCAACATCAGACTCTCACCAGAGGGCCCACATCACCAAGGGGATGGGAACCAGGCAGGAGTGTCTTCACATCAGTGGGGCCACATCATCGAAAGCTGAGGTACTCAGCACATGTGTCCTCAAACCAGAGGACCCACATCACCAAGGACCTCAGAGTGAGGCAGGCAGGAGTAGCCTCACAACACTGGGCACATAGAATAAAAAAGTGAGGAATCCAGCAGTTGGAACCTCCCAGCAGGCGGCCCAGAGCACCGAGGCTATGGGATCCAGGCCACAGTGAACTCACAGAACAGGGCCCATGTCATGAAACTGAGCAACCCAGCCATTGGGACCTCAGAGCAGGAGGCCCACATCCCCATGGGGATGGAATTCTGGTAGGAGTGTCCTCGCACCACTGAGAACGTATCAGAAAATTTTGGGCGACCAGCAGTTAGGGCCTGACGCCAGAGGCCCCTCATCACCAAGGGAAGGAGGCTCCCAGCAGGCTCCAACTGCCACCAGAGGGCTGACGTCACCAAGGCGATGTGTGCCAACCAGGCACGAATGACCTCACAGCAGAGGGCCCACCTCAGAGAAGTGTGACGAACCCAGTCAGGATCAGACTCGCACCAGAGGGCCCACATCACCAAATGGATTGGAACCAGGCAGGAGTGTCCTCACATGAGTAGGGCCACATCATCTAAAGGTGAGGAACCCAGAACACGTGGCTTCAAACCATAGGACACCCATCACCAAGGGGCTGGGAGTGAGGCAGGCAGGAGGAGCCTCATAACAGAGGGCCCAAAAATAAGAAAGGTGAGGAATCCAGCAGTTGGAACCTCCCAGCAGGCGGCCCAGAGCACAGAGGCTAGAGGAACCAGGCCAGAGTGAACTAACACCAGACAGCCCACATCATGAAACTGTGAGCAACCCAGACATTGGGACCTCAGAGCAGAAGGCCCACATCCCCATGGTGATGGGAACATGACAGGAGTGTCCTGGCATCACTGGGCTCACATCAGAAAACGTGGGGTGCTCAGAAGTTAGGGCCTGACGCTAGAGGGCACTCATCGCCGAGAGGAGACGGCTCCCAGCAGGCTCCAGCTGCCACCAGAGGGCCAACGTCGCCAAGGCGATGTGTGCCAGCCTGGCAGGAGTGACCTCACAGCAGAGGGCCCACCTCACAGAAGGGTGAGGAACACAGCCAGGATCAGACTCTCACCAGAGGGCCCACATCACCAAGGGGATGGGAACCAGGCAGGAGTGTCCCCACACCAGTGGGACAACATCATCGAAAGGTGAGGATCCCAGCACATGTGTCCTCAAACCAGAGGAACCACATCACCAAGGGGTTCGGAATGAGGCTGGCAGGACTGACCTCACAACACAGGGTCCATAGAATATAAAAGTTGAGGAATCCAGCAGTTGGAACCTCCCAGCAAGTGGCCCAGAGCACCGAGGCTATGGGATCCAGGCCGCAGTGAACTCACAGCAGAGGGCCCACATCATGAACCTGTGAGCAGCCCAGCTGTTGGGACCTCAGAACAGAAGGCCCACATCCCCATTGGGATGGGAACCTGGCAGGAGTGGCTTTGCACCACTTAGCACATATCAGAAAATGTTAGGAGCCCAGCAGTTAGGGGCTGATGCCAGGGGGCCCTCATAACTGAGGGGAGGAGACTCCCAGCAGGTTCCAACTGCCAACAGAGGGCCCACGTCTACAAGGTGGCATGCGCCAGCCAGGCAGTAGTGACCTCACAGCAGAGGGCCTATCTCACAGAAGGGTGAGGAACCGAGGCAGGAAGAGACTCTCACCAGAGGGCCCACAACACCAAGGGGATGGGAACCAGTCAGGACTGTCCTCCCACCAGTGGGGCCACATCATCGAAAGGTGAGGAACCCAGCACATGTGGCCTCATATCAGAGGACATACATCACAAAGGGGATGGGAGTGAGGCAGGTAGGAGTAGCCTAAAAACAGAGGGCCCAAAGAATAAAAAAAGGGAGGAATCCAGCATTTGGAACCTCCCAGCAGGCGGCCGAGAGCACAGAAGCTATGGGATGCAGGCAGGAGTTAACTAACACCAGAGAGCCCACATCATGAAACTGTGAGCAACCCAGGCATTGGGACCTCAGAGCAGAAAGCCCACATCCCCATGGGGATGGGAACCTGACAGGAGTGTCCTGGCATCACTGGGCTCACATCAGAAAACGTGGGGAGCCCAGCAGTTAGAACCTGATGCTAGAGGGCCGTCATCACCGAGGGCAGGAGGCTCCCAGCAGGTTCCATGTGCCAACAGAGGGCCCACGTCGCCAAGGTGATGTGTGCAAGTCAGGCAGGATTGACCTCACAGCAGAGGGCCTACCTCACAGAAGAGTGAGGAACCCAGCCAGGATAAGACTGTCACCAGAAGGCCCACATCACCAAGGGGATGGGAACCAGGCAGGAGTGTCCTCACACCAGTGGGGCCACATCATTGAAAGTTGCCTAACCCAGCACATGTGGCCTCAAACCAGAAGACCCACATCACGAAGGGGTTGTGAGTGAGGCAGGCAGGAGGAGCATCACAACACAGGACCCATAGAATACAAAAGTTGAGGAATCGAGCAGTTGGAACCTCCCAGCAGGCAGCCAAGACCACAGAGGCTATGGGATCCAGGCCACAGTGAACTAACACCAGAGAGCCCACATCATGAAATTGTGATCAACCCAGCCGTTGGAACCTCAGAGCAGAAGGCCCACATCCCCATGGGGATGGGAACCTAAGAGGAGTGCTTGAGCAACACTGGGCTCACTAAGAAAAGTTGGGGAGCCCAGCAGTTAGGGCCTGACGTCAGAGGGCCCTCATCACAGAGCTGAGGAGGCTCCCAGCAGGGTCCAATTGCCACCAGAGGGCTCATGTCAACAAGGCGAGGTGAGCAAGCCAGGCAAGAGTTACCTGATAGTAGAGGGCCCACCTCACAGATGGGTGAGGAACCCAGCCAGGATCAGACTCTCACCAGAGGGCCCACATCACAAAGGGGATGGGACCCAGTCAGGATTATCCTCACACCAGTGGGGCCTCATCATCTTAAGGTGAGGAACCCAGCACATGTGTCCTCAAACCAGAGGACCCACATCACCAAGGGCCTTGGAGTGAGGCAGGCAGGAGTAGCCTCACAACACAGGGCACATAATATAAAAAACGTGAGGATTCCAGCATTTAGACCTTCCAGCAGGCGGCCCAGAACACCGAGGCTATGGGATCCAGGCCACAGTGAACTCACAGCAGAGGGCCCACATCACAAAACTGTGAGCAACCCAGGAGTTGAGACCTCAGCGCAGAAGGACCACATCCCCATGGGAATGGGAACCTGGCTGCAGTGTCCTTGCACCACTGGGCGCACATCAGAAAATGTGGGGAGCCCACCATTTAGGGCCTGACGCCAGAGGGCCGTCATCACCGAGAGGAGGAGGCGCCCTGCATGCTCCAACTGCCACCAGAGGGCTCACGTCTCCAAGGTGACGTGTGCCAGCCAGGCAGGAGTGACCTCACAGCAGAGGGCCTACCTCACAGAACGTTGAGGAACCCAGCCAGGATTAGACTCTCGCCAGAGGGCCCACCTCACCAAGGGGATGGGAACCAGGCAGGAGTGTCCTCACACGAGTGGGGTCACATCATCGAAAGGAGGAACGCAGCACATGTGGCCTCAAGCCATAGGACAGTCATCACCAAGGGGCTGGCAGTGAGGCAGGCAGGAGGAGCCTCACAACAGAGGGCACATAGAATAAAAAAGTTGAGGAATCCAGCAGTTGGAACCTCCCAGCAGGCGGCTCAGAGCACCGATGATAAGGGATCCTTGCCGGAGTGAACTCACAGCAGAGGGCCCACATCTTGGTACTGTGAGCAAGCCAGCCGTTTTGACCTCAGAGCAGAAGGCCCATATCGCCATGGGGATGGGAACCTGGCAAGAGTCTCCTCACTCACTTGGCGCACATCAGAAAATGTGGGGAGCCCAGCAGTTATGGCCTAAGGCAAGAGGGCCCTCATCACCGAGGGGAGGAGGATCCCAGCACACTCCAACTGCCACCAGAGGGCCCACGTCGCCAAGGTGACGTGTGCCAGACAGGCATGATTGACCTCACAGCAGAGGGCCCACCTCACAGAAGGTTGAGGAACCCAGCCAGGATCAGACTCTCACCTGAGGGCCCACATCAGCAAGGGGATGGGAACCAGTCAGGACTGTCTTCCCTCCAGTGGGGTCACATCATCGAAAGGTGCGGAACCCAGCACATGTGGCCTCAAATCAGAGGACACATATCACAAAGGGAATGGGAGTGAGGCAGGCAGGAGTAGCCTAAAAACAGAGGGCCCAAAGAATAAGAAAGGTGAGGAATCCAGCAGTTGGAACCTCCCAGCAGGCGGCCCAGAGCACAGAAGCTATGGGATGCAGGCAGGAGTGAACTAATACCAGAGAGCCCACATCATGAAACTGTGAGCAACCCAGGCTTTGGGACCTCAGAGCAGAAGGCCCACATCCCAATGGGGATGTGAACCTGACTGGAGTGTCCTCGCACCACTGGGCGCACATCACAAAATGTGGGGAGCCCAGCAGTTAGGGCCTGACGCCAGAGGGCCCTCATCACCGAGGCGAGGAGGCTCCCAGCAGGCTCCAAGTGCCACCAGAGGGCTCATGTCCACAAGGCGAGGTGAGCAAGCCAGGCAGGAGTGACCTCACAGCAGACGGCCCACCTCACAGATGGGTGAGGAACCCAGCCAGGATCAGACTCTCAACAGAGGGCCCACATCACCAAGGGGATGTGAACCAGGCAGGAGTCTCCTAAGACCATTGGTCCCACATCATCGAAAGGTGAGGAACCCAGCACATGTGGCCTCAAACCAGACGACACACATCACGAAGGGGCTGGGAGTGAGGCAGGCAGGAGGATCCTCACAACAGAGGGCCCAAAAAATTAAAAAAGTGAGGAATCCAGCAGTTGGAACCTCCCAGCAGGCGGCCAAGAGCACAGAGGCTATGGGATCCAGGCCTCTGTGAACACCAGAGAGCCCACATCATGAAAATGTGAACAACCCAGCCGTTGGGACCTCAGAGCAGAAGGCCCACATCCCCATGGAGATGGGATCCTAAGAGGAGTGCCAAAGCATCACTGGGCTCACTAAGAAAAGTTGGTGAGCCCAGCAGTTAGGGCCTGACGCAAGAGGGCCCTCATCACCAGGGGGAGGAGATTCCCAGCACGCTCCAACTGCCACCACACGGCTGACTTCACCAAGGCAATGTGTGCCAGCCATGCAGGAGTGACCTATCAGCAGAGGGTCTCCCTCACAGGTGGGTGAGGAACAAAGCCAGGAACAGACTCTCACCAGGGGGTCCACATAACCACGTGGATGAGAACCAGGCAGGAGTGTCCTTACACTAGTGGGGCCACATCATCGAAAGGTGAGGAACCCAGCAAAGGTGGCCACAAACCAGAGGACCCACATCACCAAGGGGTTGAGAGTGAGGTAGGTGTCTGGACGGGCATATTTAACACTCATTTCCCACCAGGAAGAGAAATTAACCAAAGGCTCAGTGTGCCCTGCCAGAAGCAGATTAGGGCCTGAAGCAGTCTTGCGGGTTTGCGGCCAGCTCACAAGAAAGCGAGTTGAAGAAAGGAGCTCAGGGGCCCTGTAATTCACAAACCTGCAGAGTTATAAATGACAGATAACGTCCAAAAATATATTGAAGTAAGGCTGCGAAGAGTACTTGAAAGCGGGGCAGAATTGCAGGAAACCGATTTCAGGAGGTAGACTGGATTTGCATTTAAAGCATAGGAAAAGAGGCAGAACATCGACAATGATGCACTTGGCAACAAAGGGCGTATGAGTTTGTTCCTGAATATATTCAGGAAAAAACATATATGCCCTTTTTGGCAAACCAAGCAAGCTTGCAATGGAAATCCGAACTACTATGAAGTGTCACTTCCCCCCGGTCTAAAGGGCCATCTGAGAAAAGTGTAAAATCCAGAAAGACAAGACAGGCCATGGGGAAAAAGGAACCTTGTTATGCTGATGGGCGGGAAGTACATTGCCAACAGCCACTCTGGAGAAGTGTATGGTGTTTCCTGATACATCTGAAAAACAAAGCAACAGAGTCTAGGGCATTTCCACTTATGGTCCTATAGCTTAGGGAAATTAAAATCAAAAAGACACAGCCACCCCAAAATTTGGGACGGCTCTGTTTACAGGAACCTCTTCTACAGTACGAGTTAAATATCCCAGAGAACAAATAATTAATAAAGAAGTTGCGGTACTTACGTACAACAGAATACCACTCAGCAATGAAATCTGTGTCACCAGACCTGTACCAGCATAATGAGTGGATTGAGGCATGATGATTCTAAGTGAAATAAGTCACACAGAAAAAGAAACATCATAAGGTATCACTACTACACGGAATGTAAACTTGGCTACACAACAACTGAATTACAAAACAGAACAGGGTCTCAAGATTAGAAAACCAACTTATGCTTGCTTAAGGGGAAAGGTGAGTTGGGGTGCGGCATAAAACCAGAGATTGAAATTAGCACAGATACCGTTCCATTAGCCAAATATGTAATAGACAAGAGCTACTCCTTGCTCAACGAAGTGGACTCAACACCCCATATTAAACGCCTAACAATATACCTGACTAGTAAGAATCTTAAAACCTATGGATTTATATGTCTCCGAAAGAGAATCAAGCGTGTGTACACTGGCATAAACGCAGCAGTGATAGGATTGGTGAGGTTCGGTGAGCAAATGCAGACCCTTTGAAGTCATATTGCATGGTACCCATTCCATGGGTCTCAACTCTCCAGGTTTAAGGGATTCTTCCTTCAGCTAAAACACGCATGTGGAACCCAGAGTACGATCCACCGTGTGATCGGAAAACGTGTTCAAATGTGTCTCAGTTTTCGTACCCTGGTACTCGGGTGCAACATTCCAGACGCTTTACTAACACTCTCCCCACTTGGAGAGTCAGTGCCTTTAACCTCCTGTTTGGCCCAGTTTGCAATTTCTGTGGAAAATGAACAGGAATAGGGAGAACCAATGAGAGACTAGGTGGAGGTGTCTGGACGGGCAAATTGAACTCTCATTTCCCACCAGGAAGAGGAATTAACCAAAGGCTCAGCATGCCGTGCCAGAACCAAACTAGGGCCTGAAGCAATCCTGCGGTGTTGCGGCCAGCTCACAAGAAAGCGAGTTGAAGAAAGGAGCTCAGGGGCACTGTAATTCACAAACCTGCAGAGTTATAAATGACAGCTATCTTCCAAAAATATATTGAAGTAAGGCTGCGAAGAGGAGTTGAATACGGGGCAGAATTGCTGGAAACTGATTTCAGAACGTACACGGGAGTAGCTCTTAAAGCATAGGAAAAGAGACAGAACTTGGAAAATAATGCACTTGGCAAAAAAGGGCATATGTGTTTTATCCAGAGCTCTCATAACTGAGGGGAGGAGATTCCCAGCAGGCTCCAACTGCCACCTGAGGGCTCACATTGCCAAGGCAACGTGAGCATGCCAGGCAGGAGTTACCTCACAGCAGAGGTCCCACCTCACAGAAGGGTGAGAAACCCAGCCAACATCAGACTCTCACCAGAGGGCCCACATCACCAAGGGGATGGGAACCAGGCAGGAGTGTCTTCACATCAGTGGGGCCACATCATCGAAAGCTGAGGTACTCAGCACATGTGTCCTCAAACCAGAGGACCCACATCACCAAGGACCTCAGAGTGAGGCAGGCAGGAGTAGCCTCACAACACTGGGCACATAGAATAAAAAAGTGAGGAATCCAGCAGTTGGAACCTCCCAGCAGGCGGCCCAGAGCACCGAGGCTATGGGATCCAGGCCACAGTGAACTCACAGAACAGGGCCCATGTCATGAAACTGAGCAACCCAGCCATTGGGACCTCAGAGCAGGAGGCCCACATCCCCATGGGGATGGAATTCTGGTAGGAGTGTCCTCGCACCACTGAGAACGTATCAGAAAATTTTGGGCGACCAGCAGTTAGGGCCTGACGCCAGAGGCCCCTCATCACCAAGGGAAGGAGGCTCCCAGCAGGCTCCAACTGCCACCAGAGGGCTGACGTCGCCAAGGCGATGTGTGCCAACCAGGCACGAATGACCTCACAGCAGAGGGCCCACCTCAGAGAAGTGTGACGAACCCAGTCAGGATCAGACTCGCACCAGAGGGCCCACATCACCAAATGGATTGGAACCAGGCAGGAGTGTCCTCACATGAGTAGGGCCACATCATCTAAAGGTGAGGAACCCAGAACACGTGGCTTCAAACCATAGGACACCCATCACCAAGGGGCTGGGAGTGAGGCAGGCAGGAGGAGCCTCATAACAGAGGGCCCAAAAATAAGAAAGGTGAGGAATCCAGCAGTTGGAACCTCCCAGCAGGCGGCCCAGAGCACAGAGGCTAGAGGAACCAGGCCAGAGTGAACTAACACCAGACAGCCCACATCATGAAACTGTGAGCAACCCAGACATTGGGACCTCAGAGCAGAAGGCCCACATCCCCATGGTGATGGGAACATGACAGGAGTGTCCTGGCATCACTGGGCTCACATCAGAAAACGTGGGGTGCTCAGAAGTTAGGGCCTGACGCTAGAGGGCACTCATCGCCGAGAGGAGACGGCTCCCAGCAGGCTCCAGCTGCCACCAGGGGGCCAACGTCGCCAAGGCGATGTGTGCCAGCCTGGCAGGAGTGACCTCACAGCAGAGGGCCCACCTCACAGAAGGGTGAGGAACACAGCCAGGATCAGACTCTCACCAGAGGGCCCACATCACCAAGGGGATGGGAACCAGGCAGGAGTGTCCCCACACCAGTGGGACAACATCATCGAAAGGTGAGGATCCCAGCACATGTGTCCTCAAACCAGAGGAACCACATCACCAAGGGGTTCGGAATGAGGCTGGCAGGACTGGCCTCACAACACAGGGTCCATAGAATATAAAAGTTGAGGAATCCAGCAGTTGGAACCTCCCAGCAAGTGGCCCAGAGCACCGAGGCTATGGGATCCAGGCCTCAGTGAACTCACAGCAGAGGGCCCACATCATGAACCTGTGAGCAGCCCAGCTGTTGGGACCTCAGAACAGAAGGCCCACATCCCCATTGGGATGGGAACCTGGCAGGAGTGGCTTTGCACCACTTAGCACATATCAGAAAATGTTAGGAGCCCAGCAGTTAGGGGCTGATGCCAGGGGGCCCTCATAACTGAGGGGAGGAGACTCCCAGCAGGTTCCAACTGCCAACAGAGGGCCCACGTCTACAAGGTGGCATGCGCCAGCCAGGCAGTAGTGACCTCACAGCAGAGGGCCTATCTCACAGAAGGGTGAGGAACCGAGGCAGGAAGAGACTCTCACCAGAGGACCCACAACACCAAGGGGATGGGAACCAGTCAGGACTGTCCTCCCACCAGTGGGGCCACATCATCGAAAGGTGAGGAACCCAGCACATGTGGCCTCATATCAGAGAACATACATCACAAAGGGGATGGGAGTGAGGCAGGTAGGAGTAACCTAAAAACAGAGGGCCCAAAGAATAAAAAAAGTGAGGAATCCAGCATTTGGAACCTCCCAGCAGGTGGCCGAGAGCACAGAAGCTATGGGATGCAGGCAGGAGTGAACTAACACCAGAGAGCCCACATCATGAAACTGTGAGCAACCCAGGCATTGGGACCTCAGAGCAGAAAGCCCACATCCCCATGGGGATGGGAACCTGACAGGAGTGTCCTGGCATCACTGGGCTCACATCAGAAAACGTGGGGAGCCCAGCAGTTAGAACCTGATGCTAGAGGGCCGTCATCACCGAGGGCAGGAGGCTCCCAGCAGGTTCCATGTGCCAACAGAGGGCCCACGTCGCCAAGGTGATGTGTGCAAGTCAGGCAGGATTGACCTCACAGCAGAGGGCCTACCTCACAGAAGAGTGAGGAACCCAGCCAGGATAAGACTGTCACCAGAAGGCCCACATCACCAAGGGGATGGGAACCAGGCAGGAGTGTCCTCACACCAGTGGGGCCACATCATTGAAAGTTGCCTAACCCAGCACATGTGGCCTCAAACCAGAAGACCCACATCACGAAGGGGTTGCGAGTGAGGCAGGCAGGAGGAGCATCACAACACAGGACCCATAGAATACAAAAGTTGAGGAATCGAGCAGTTGGAACCTCCCAGCAGGCAGCCAAGACCACAGAGGCTATGGGATCCAGGCCACAGTGAACTAACACCAGAGAGCCCACATCATGAAATTGTGATCAACCCAGCCGTTGGAACCTCAGAGCAGAAGACCCACATCCCCATGGGGATGGGAACCTAAGAGGAGTGCTTGAGCAACACTGGGCTCACTAAGAAAAGTTGGGGAGCCCAGCAGTTAGGGCCTGACGTCAGAGGGCCCTCATCACAGAGCTGAGGAGGCTCCCAGCAGGGTCCAATTGCCACCAGAGGGCTCATGTCAACAAGGCGAGGTGAGCAACCCAGGCAAGAGTTACCTGATAGTAGAGGGCCCACCTCACAGATGGGTGAGGAACCCAGCCAGGATCAGACTCTCACCAGAGGGCCCACATCACAAAGGGGATGGGACCCAGTCAGGATTATCCTCACACCAGTGGGGCCTCATCATCTTAAGGTGAGGAACCCAGCACATGTGTCCTCAAACCAGAGGACCCACATCACCAAGGGCCTTGGAGTGAGGCAGGCAGGAGTAGCCTCACAACACAGGGCACATAATATAAAAAACGTGAGGATTCCAGCATTTAGACCTTCCAGCAGGTGGCCCAGAACACCGAGGCTATGGGATCCAGGCCACAGTGAACTCACAGCAGAGGGCCCACATCACAAAACTGTGAGCAACCCAGGAGTTGAGACCTCAGCGCAGAAGGACCACATCCCCATGGGAATGGGAACCTGGCTGCAGTGTCCTTGCACCACTGGGCGCACATCACAAAATGTGGGGAGCCCAGCAGTTAGGGCCTGACGCCAGAGGGCCCTCATCACCGAGGCGAGGAGGCTCCCAGCAGGCTCCAAGTGCCACCAGAGGGCTCATGTCCACAAGGCGAGGTGAGCAAGCCAGGCAGGAGTGACCTCACAGCAGACGGCCCACCTCACAGATGGGTGAGGAACCCAGCCAGGATCAGACTCTCAACAGAGGGCCCACATCACCAAGGGGATGTGAACCAGGCAGGAGTCTCCTAAGACCATTGGTCCCACATCATCGAAAGGTGAGGAACCCAGCACATGTGGCCTCAAACCAGACGACACACATCACGAAGGGGCTGGGAGTGAGGCAGGCAGGAGGATCCTCACAACAGAGGGCCCAAAAAATTAAAAAAGTGAGGAATCCAGCAGTTGGAACCTCCCAGCAGGCGGCCAAGAGCACAGAGGCTATGGGATCCAGGCCTCTGTGAACACCAGAGAGCCCACATCATGAAAATGTGAACAACCCAGCCGTTGGGACCTCAGAGCAGAAGGCCCACATCCCCATGGAGATGGGATCCTAAGAGGAGTGCCAAAGCATCACTGGGCTCACTAAGAAAAGTTGGTGAGCCCAGCAGTTAGGGCCTGACGCAAGAGGGCCCTCATCACCGGGGGGAGGAGATTCCCAGCACGCTCCAACTGCCACCACACGGCTGACTTCACCAAGGCAATGTGTGCCAGCCATGCAGGAGTGACCTATCAGCAGAGGGTCTCCCTCACAGGTGGGTGAGGAACAAAGCCAGGAACAGACTCTCACCAGGGGGTCCACATAACCACGTGGATGAGAACCAGGCAGGAGTGTCCTTACACTAGTGGGGCCACATCATCGAAAGGTGAGGAACCCAGCAAAGGTGGCCACAAACCAGAAGACCCACATCACCAAGGGGTTGAGAGTGAGGTAGGTGTCTGGACGGGCATATTTAACACTCATTTCCCACCAGGAAGAGAAATTAACCAAAGGCTCAGTGTGCCCTGCCAGAAGCAGATTAGGGCCTGAAGCAGTCTTGCGGGTTTGCGGCCAGCTCACAAGAAAGCGAGTTGAAGAAAGGAGCTCAGGGGCCCTGTAATTCACAAACCTGCAGAGTTATAAATGACAGATAACGTCCAAAAATATATTGAAGTAAGGCTGCGAAGAGTACTTGAAAGCGGGGCAGAATTGCAGGAAACCGATTTCAGGAGGTAGACTGGATTTGCATTTAAAGCATAGGAAAAGAGGCAGAACATCGACAATGATGCACTTGGCAACAAAGGGCGTATGAGTTTGTTCCTGAATATATTCAGGAAAAAACATATACGCCCTTTTTGGCAAACCAAGCAAGCTTGCAATGGAAATCCGAACTACTATGAAGTGTCACTTCCCCCCGGTCTAAAGGGCCATCTGAGAAAAGTGTAAAATCCAGAAAGGCAAGACAGGCCATGGGGAAAAAGGAACCTTGTTATGCTGATGGGCGGGAAGTACATTGCCAACAGCCACTCTGGAGAAGTGTATGGTGTTTCCTGATACATCTGAAAAACAAAGCAACAGAGTCTAGGGCATTTCCACTTATGGTCCTATAGCTTAGGGAAATTAAAATCAAAAAGACACAGCCACCCCAAAATTTGGGACGGCTCTGTTTACAGGAACCTCTTCTACAGTACGAGTTAAATATCCCAGAGAACAAATAATTAATAAAGAAGTTGCGGTACTTATGTACAACAGAATACCACTCAGCAATGAAATCTGTGTCACCAGACCTGTACCAGCATAATGAGTGGATTGAGGCATGATGATTCTAAGTGAAATAAGTCACACAGAAAAAGAAACATCATAAGGTATCACTAATGCACGGAATGTAAACTTGGCTACACATGAACTGAATTACAAAACAGAACAGGGTCTCAAGATTAGAAAACCAACTTATGCTTGCTTAAGGGGAAAGGTGAGTTAAGGGGGTGCTGCATAAAACCAGAGTTTGAAATTAGCACAGATACCGTTCCATAAGCCAAATATGTAATAGACAAGACCTACCCCCTGCTCAACGAAATGGACTCAACAATGAGGTATCACCTCACACCTGTTAGAATGGGCATCATCTGAAAATCTACAAACAACAAATGCTGGAAAGGGTGTGGAGAAAAGGAACCCTCTTCCACTATTGTTGGGAATATAAATTGATACAGTCACTATGGAGAACAATATGGAGTTTCTTAAGAAACTAATAATAGAATTACCATATGATACAGCAATCCCAGGACTGGACATATACCCAGACAAAACCATAAATCAAAAAGAGACATTCACCGCAATGTTCATTGCATCACTATTTATAATATCGAGGTAATGGAAGCAACCTAAATGCCCACAGACAGACGAATGCATAAAGCTGTGGTACATATATAAAATGGAATATTACTAAGCCATGAAAGGAATGAAATTGGGTCATTTGTAGAGACGTCGATGGATCTAGAGACTGTCATACAGAGTGAAGTAAGTCAGAAAGAGAAAAACAAATCTTGTATATTCATGCATATATGTGGAACCTAGAAAAACTGTACAGATTAACCGTTTTGCAAGGCATAAATAGAGCAACAGATGTAGACAACAATCGTATGGACAACAAGGGGGGAAAGCTCTTGGAGGGGTGGTGGTGGGAGGAATTGAGAGATTGGGATTGGCATGTAAACATTTATATGTATAAAATAGATAACCAATGAGAACCTGCTGTATAAAAATATAAAATAAAATTCAAAATTAAAAAGAAATAAAATTTAAAAAATAAAACAGAAAAAACAATTATTCCCTTCACATACATGTATTTATATGAATAAATTATTTCCATGCTTATATCTGTAAATACAAAAAAGCGGAATAAAATCTACCTTGAACCAAAAACAAAAAAGAGAAAAAAAAAAAACAGAACCCACCAGTTACTCAGAGGAAAACCGTATCAGGGCACTTGCTCCAGTTGTAAACAATTCTGAAGTTGGTCAGTGGTGGGGAATCGTCTCCCATTCAGCCAGCAGCCCCCACACAACAAGCGTCCTCATTGCAAAGCTGGGGCACTGTGCCGAGGCATCTGTGAGTAAACGTGAGCTGAGCCCCAGGCCAGTTGCTGCTGAACTGTTCCCACCCTTCCCAGGTAAAACACCTGAATATATACAAGGACTTGAAAGCCTAGAGGAAGGGCCATGGAGCCACACGAGTGACAGCATGCCAGCTGACTTGGTGCCTGCAGGCCAGCCAGGATGGTCCTGGCCCTGGGTGCTCTTCTGGAAGATTTCCATTTCCCTGCCTGAGATACCCGTCCTGTCCCTGCCCCCACTGCTTTTTTCCTTCCTCACCTCTGCCCAGGGAGAAATTCCAGCAGCAGGTATGGGTGACACATCCTCTTCTTTAGCAGGTGGCAGCCTGGCAACTGCTGCAGAAAGTCCAGCAGAGCCCCACTCACACTGGGCCACCCACAAAGCCGTGGCCTCTCACTCCCTCCCACCAGCCCAGCCCCGAGACTGCTGACAGGGCAGAGAAAATGGCGTCAGGCACAGCTGCAGGGGCTTTTACTGCCTGGAGTGGTATTTATATTGATCTCAACCCAGGCACACCTGGGGAGGGCTGGCCGGCATGGTAAGGCTGCCCAGGTAGCCAATCATCACCCCTCAGGGGCTCACAGTTGCAGAAAATGGAACTTGCTGAACCGGGCCAGGTCCAAGGAACAGGTGTGGGCTCCTGAGAGTCAGGATAGACAAGGGGCTGCAGCTTTGGCTTGTTTTCTAATCATTTTATCTGGCCCATGAGTGGGAGACAACTTCAAGAAAACCCTCTCCTAATGAGACGAACCCAGGAGTCAGGGAGAGGAGGGGTGGGTGGTGGTTGGAGACAGAGGCCTGGTGCCCTGGGTGCAGTGGAAGTCTCTGGAAGACCAGGTGGAGGGAGGCCACACAGAGTGATGCCCAGGGTCACAGACCTGTCAGAGCTGCTGTTTGTTAGTTCAAGTCCTGCTCTGAGGTGCTCTGTGTCAGCTCTGAGCGACAGGTGAGCTGTGGGTGCTCTTCAATGAGGGCTATGTGCACGGTTCCTGTGTGCCCAGCCCTGCCACGGTACCTGCAAGGGTAGCTCTGTATCCTGGGAGGGGCCTGACCATGAGAGCCCCGTGGGCTGGGTTGGGGGTGGGGTACCTGCCCAGGAGAGCTCCATATCCTGGGATTGGCCTGACCACGAGAGCCCCATGGGCTGCTGGGGACCTGGTAAAGGATGTCAGGACAGTCAGTGAAGCCACCGAGGATATACCTCCAGTTGCTCCTGATTCCTACACCCTGCTGGTCATTCTACCAACCACCAGGACATGGTATTCTGTATTAGTCTTCAATGATGCCTTCTTTTGTATTCCATTAGTCCCAGAGTCACAAGAAATTTTGGCTTGTGAGTGGCAGGACTCAACATACAACTAAAACAATACTTCCGGGCCGTCTTGCCCCAAGGGTTCAAAAATTCCCACACCATCTTTGGGGAAAGCTTAGCTAAAGACCGAAAAGTTCTACCTCTGGAAAAGGAAACCCTCCTTCAATATGCAGACGACATTCTGATCGCCAGCCCTACTAAGGAGGCCTCTGAACTACCAAGCCAATAAAGGATAGAAGTTGTCCAAGAAAAAGCTCAAATATCACAGACTGCGGTGACCTGCCTGGGCTTCATTCTCACACAAGGTCAGAGAAGCCCATCCCAGGAAAGGGAAGAAACCATTTGCAGCCTTACGCCTTTCTAAAACTAGAAGACAGCTTAGGGGTTCCTGGGGAGGCCAGGGTTTGCTGCTTCTGGATCCCTAACTACAGTCTACTAGCTGGGCCTCTATATGAAATACTGAAAGGAAAAGATGATGATCCTTTTGAACAGAATACAGAAGTGACCTTTCAAGAATGGAAAGAGCAGTCAATTCAGACCCTTGCCCTGGAACTCCCTAATTGAGCTAAACCCTTTGACCTTTCCATTCCCGGTGAAAGGTGAATCGCCATTGGAGAATTAGTGCAAAAACTGGGACCACTTGAAATGGAACAACGCAAGAATGCCATCCAGGTAGGATAAACTACAGTCACCAAGGGGCTTGGCCCACTGCCACATCTGGCCAAGATACTGGCGGTATCTAAAAACCTGGAAATCAGCAGCCCAAAAGGCCACCTCCCTCCTAAGGGAAAAGGACCCCACATGGTGATCCTAATCACCAACCATGCCCTGAAGTTGCAGGGTTCGCTCCGTGGGCACACCGACCTCGAGTGAGGAGGCCCTCCAACTCCAACATCCAGAGAGATAACCGGGGGCAACAGGGCACCATGACGACTCGTGTGAACATCACTTGACCTGGAGTTTCTCTCATAAAACAACAATAGTGTGTCCCGAAGGAGTAGACTACTGCTTGCAGGACTTCCTGCACCCAGAGGGGAGCTAATAATCTTGGCGGGGGAACCGTATATCACACTGTCACCATAGAAAAGCCTACAGACACTGTGATGATGGTGGCCAATAAGACCGGCTGGACTCCTGTTTACTTCAAAAGGCTGTTGACTCAGTGGCCATCATGGTCCTCGATCACCACTGACCCTGGACTGTCTGGGAGTTGAGCGGGCAGGGCTCTGACACCTGGTGCTGTTTTTACGTTAATTCAGGGGCCTAATTGAAGAAAGAGCAGACTACTGGTCAGAGCATCTAGGCTGGCAGAAACGGTCAGCCTAAGGTGGCCGAACAAATGTGGGGCGGGGTGAAACCGGCCCCCACAGCGTCTCTGCACATCTCTTTCCTGGACCCTTAAAGGTCATTAGAATCTATAACACTTCCAATGCTGGTGCTCAGGCGGACGAGCAGGGAGGCAGGGGTCCTGGGGCCAATCAACGTCACCTGGAGGCTGCTGGGGAGAAGTTCTGACCCTCGTCCCCTGGTATGAGGGCTCCCAACTCAGCACTCAGCAGTTACAGAAGAAGGGTCTGCACCCTCAGCACTCCAAGAATGAGGAACGGGACAAAAGGCAGAGGAGGGGTTTGTCCCCAGCAAAGCCCATTAAAAATCCCTGGGAGATAAAAATAGAATGTGGGCAATAAAGTCAAGTCTGACCTTTTTTATCCTTTGTGCTTTGTCTAATTTCACGTGCTCCTAGGGTCCCGCATGCAGAGGTTCCACACCCGGCACTTCAGACCAGATTTCCTGGTGCAGAATGGCTGGGTCGACACCTCAGCTCCTGGGGCCCAGTGCAGACTCCGAGATATAGAGCCTGAGCTGCAGCCAACCCGGCCCTTGAGAGCTCCGCCCCCTCCCTCTCACTGACTCTGACAGGATCTCTACACAGCAGCCCAGCCCACAGCCCACGGGGTAGTGCATGCTCTCACCTCTCCATTCTCTGATGAAAATATAAAGTTTCCTTTGCTTGGGAACCAAACTCAGTCTCGATCTGTTGGCCCCAATGACACTGGGCAGGGGGACCCTTGTTGGGGTCCACTCTGGAGGATCAGTAACAGAAATTGAGACTATTGTAACTTCAATGAACAGATGTGTGAGCCAAACTGTAGTTAACATAGAACAGTTTATAAGGCTCGGGTAAAATAAGATGTTTCTAACACTTCCATTTGATATTTCCATCACTTTATTATAAGCAAGTTCAGTGAAAAGGTTTGTCTTATTTGTCAGGTCAATATTAGAGAAATGAAGTGATTTCTTTCCAAGGATGTACATCTAATAATCTTGGTTAAAGCTTCAATCTTGTTTTAAATGCTTTTCCATTGAAAATGATACCTCTCTTTCAGCTCCCCCATTTCTGAGAAGTATAAAATCTTACAATTTATTATTACCAAAGGGGAAAGGTGGGAGGAGGGATAAATTAACAGTTTGGAATTAACACATACACACTGCTATGTATAAAATAGATCATCAACAAGGAACTACTATATAGCACAGGGAACTACACTCAATATTGTGCAATAACCTATAAGGGGAAATAATCGGAAAAAGAACAGATATTTTTATTGACATCATCTATCAATGACAGTTAAAGTGTAACCTAAGGGAAGCCGGTGGTGAGTGCTTCTGACCCTGAAGACTTCAGTCATCTAAAGTTTGGACTCTGCCTACTTCCCAAGGCCCTTAATGAACATATGTGTAGCCGTAGCTTAAAAAACTCCCCAGTTTGGGTTTCGGGGAGACACTGATTTTGAAAAAGCCCTGGTGTTCTCCTTACATGAATGGGACTCTTCCTACTGCTAAAACATGTCTGTCACATCCAGAGGATGGTATACCGTCTGATCGGGAAGAGTTTGGAAAAGGCATCTCATCTCCTCATCTCCTGGTGCTCGGGTTCACCCCTCCAGCGTCTTTACTAACAGTCTCCCCACTTGGAGATGTCAACACTGTCAACATCCTGTTGCGTACAGTTTGGAATTTGTCCAGAGGATGAAGCGGAAGGATGAGGAACAATGAGAGACAAGTCCTAGGTGTTCAGACAGGCACATGTCACTCTAATTTCCAATCAGGAAGATGAATTGACCAAAGGCTAGGGTTGCCCATGGAAACAGTATAGGGCTTGAGGAAATCCCACTGCTTTGTGGCCAGTTCCCATAAACACAAGTTGAACAATGGAACTCAGGGGCAGTAAAATTCACGAAACTGCAGAGTTGAAAATATCTATCACTGAAAAATGTCTTGAGGAAAGTCAGAGAAAAGGATTGGCAAGCAACGGAGAATGGCAGGAAAGGGATTTGAGGAGGTAGAAAGGACTCGCCATTAAGCACAAGAAAAGGGGCTGAACATTTCCGACATTGCAGTTGGCCAAAAAGGCTGTATGCGTTTTTTTCTGTATATATTCAAGAAAAGGGCATACACTTTTTTAGCCAACCAAACAGGTGGGCACTGGAAATCAATACTACAAAAGATATCACTTCGCATCAGTCAGAAGAGCCATCCTCATAAAGTGTAAACGCCAGAAATGCAGGACAGGGCAAGGAGAAGAGGGAGCCCTGTGAGGCTTATAGTGGAAATGTATATTGCCAACGGCCATTCTGGAGAAGTGTATTGTGTTTACTAAAGCATCTAAAAAATGAGCTACAGAGCATAGGGCACTTGCACTCATGGGCGTATATCTTGGGAAAAACAAAAATCGAGAGGACACAGGCACCCCAATGTTTACTGCCTCTCTGTTTAAAAGATCCTCGACTAGGATATAACTTAAATGTCTCTGGAGGGAAAAAATGGATAGAGATGTGGTACTTATGTAGAGTGGAATATTACTCAGCCTGGAAATCAATGAAATATGGCCAGTTGTAACAACTCCGGAGGAGTTACGTATGATCATTCTAAGTGACATAATTCAAAAAGAAAAAGACACATATCATAAGATATCACTTAAAGGTGGAATCCAAAATGGCTACACATGAAATAAATTACAAAACAAAAACATAGTCAAATATGTAGAAAACACGCGTAAGGCTGCTAAACGGGAAAGGTGGGGAGGGGTGAGGCATCATCCAGGAGGTTGAGATTAGCAAAGATACCATTCCAAATACCAAACTGATAATCAACAAGGCCTACACGGTAGCTAAAAGAACTGCACTCAGCACACTCAAGTCACCGGAAAAGAATATCTATGACTGGTAAGAATCTGAAAAAGAATTTATTGATGTCTCTCTGTACGTGAATCAAGTGGATGTACAGCAGCAAGAAACAGAGCTTTGAAAATCAGCTGTAACCAATATAGTAATAAATTGAAAAAAATAAACGACAGAGAGACAGAGAAAACCTCTTACAACTTTTCCTCAGGGACGGTGATGCAACATGGATTGAACACATCTAGACCCACAGCAGGATGAGACATAAGGCTGGAAACTGTTTGCGCTAAGAGAAATGTGAGGTTGGGTGAGGAAATGCACACCCTTTAAAGTAATACTACCTGGTACCCATTCAATGGGTCCCAAATCTGCAGGTTCAAGGAATCTTCCTACAGCTAAAACATGCATGGAAAACCCAGAGGACTGTACACCATGTGATCGGGAGATGTGTCTAAAATGCACCTCATTTATCCTCTCCTGGTGCTCCTGTTCATCATTCCAGCCACGTTACTTAGAATCTCCCCACTTAGAGAATCAGCACATTTAAACTTCTGTTTCACACATTTTGCAAATTGTGAGGAGGATGAACGGGAACAGGGGGAAACAATGAGAGAATAGTTGTAGGGGTTTGGACGGGCACATGTCACTCTAATTTCCCATTAAGAATAAGAATTAAAAAAAGGCTCAGCCCGCCTCGCCGGAGCCAAAATAGGGCCTGAAGCAATCCTGCGGTTTTGAGGCCAGCTCACAAAAGAGCAACTTAAAAAATGGAGCTCAGGGTCACTGCAATTCACAAACCTGCAGAGTTATAAATGAAAACTAACGTCCAAAAATATGTTGAGGTAAGGCAAAGAAGAGGATCTGAATGCAAGACAGAATTGCAAGAAACAGATTTCAAGAGATAGATTGGACTCGCCTTTAAAGCACATGAAAAGCGGCAGAATTTCGACAATGATGCAGTTGGCCCAAAAGGGAGTATGCGTTTTTTCCTGAATATATCCAGGAAAAAACGCATACGCACTTTATGGGCAACCAAGCAAGCAAGCAATGCAAATGTGCACAACAAAGAAGTCTCATTTCCCACCGGTCAAAAGGGCCATCCGAAAAAATTGTAAACACCAGAAATGCAGGACAGGCCATGGAGAACAGGGAGCCTTTATACGCTGATGGACAGTGTGTGAACTGCCGAGAGCCACTCTGGAGAAGTGTATGGTGGTTCCTAAATCATCTAAAAAACAGAGCGACAGAGCATAGGGCACTTCCAATCACGGGAGTATATCTAGGGAAGTCTAAAAATCAACAAGACACAAGCACACCACAGTTTAGGGCTACTCTGTTTACAAGAACCTCAACTTCAGTACACCTTAAATATCCCAGGAAAGAGAACAATGGATAAAGAAAATGTGGTACTTATGTACAATGGAATATCTCTTCACCATGAAATCAATGTAATAAGGCTAGTAGAAGGATAAAGAGTGGATTGAGGTCCGATAATACTACTTGAAATAAGTCAAACAGAAAAAGAAACATATCATAAGATATCACTTATAGAGGGAGGATAAATATGGCTGCACAAAAAATGAATTACAAAACAGAACAGTGTCTCACATTTAGAAAACACACTTATGTCAGCTTAAGGGGAAAGGAGAGGTGGGGTGATGCATAAAACCAGAGTTTGAAATTAGCACAGATACCGTTCAATAAACCAAATAGGTATCAGACAAGATCTACACCTCGCTCAATGAACTGGCCTCAACACACCCTATACACCGCAGAGAAATATATCTGAGTAATAAGAATCTTAAAACCCATGTATTGATATATCTCCATAAGGGAATCAAGTGTGCGCAGAGCGGCACAAACACAGCAGTGAAAATGAGCTAAACCCCATTATAGAAATAAATTTTAAAACCAAAACGCAGAAACAATGAAAGAGAGAAAATTTCTTACAAAATTCGCTCAGGGGCTGTGATGCAACCTGGAATGACCACATATAAACCCACAGCTGGATAAGACATAAGGCTGGACACTTGGGGCTGAAAGGATTGGAGAGCTTTGGTGAGCAACTGCCGAAAGTTTAATGCAATACTTCATGCTACTTATTCCAAGGGTCCCAACACTCCAAGTTGAAGGGAATCTTCCTACAGCTAAACCATGCATGGGAAATCCAGCGGATGGTATACCATATGATCGGGAAAGGTTTCTAAAATGCACCTCATTTTCCTCTCCTGGGGCTCCGGATCAACATTCCAGCCACTTTACTAACAACATCTCCACATGGAGAGTCAATGCCTTTAAGTTCCGGTATCGCACAGTCTGCAGTTAGTGCGGAGGATGAATGGGAATAGGGGGAACCAGTGAGAAAATAGCTGTAGCGGTTTCAATGGGCACATGTCACTCTAATTTCACATCAGGAGGAAGAATTAACCAAAGGCAGAGCAAGGCGTCCCAGAAGAAGAATAGGTCCTGAAGAAATCCTGTGGATATGAGGCAAGATCACAAAAATAAGAGCTGAAAAATGGAGCTAAGGGCCACTGCAATTCAAAAACCTGCAGCGTTATAAAGGCCAACTATTTTCCAAAAGTATATTGAGGTAAGGCTATGAAGAGGCACTGAGAGCAAGGCAGAACTGCAGGAATCCGATTTCAGGAGGTAGACAGGAATTGCACTGAAAACATATGAAAACACTCAGAACGTCGACAATGATGCACTTGGCCAAAAAGGGCGTATGCGTTTTTTCCTGAATATATTCAGGAAAAAACGCATACGCCCTTTTTGGCCAACCAAGCAAGCTTGCAAAGGAAATCTGCACTACAATGAAGTCTCACTGCCCCCCGGTCAAAAGGGCCATCCGAAAAAAGTGTAAAATCCAGAAAGGCAGGACAGGCCATGGAGAACTGGGAGCCTAGTTATGCTGATGGGCGGGATGTAAATTGCCAGCAGCCACTCTGGAGAAGTGTATGGTGTTTCCTGAAACATCCAAAAAACAAAGCAACAGAGCCTAGGGCACTTCCACTTATGGTCCTATAGCTTAGGGAAATTAAAATCAAAAAGACACAGCCACCCCAAAGTTTGAGATGGCTCTGTTTACAAGAACCTCGTTTACAGTACAAGTTCAATATCACAGAAAGCGAAAAATGGATAAAGAAGTTGTGGTACTTACGTACAATGCAATATCACTCAGCAATGAAATCTATGTCATCAGGCCCGTAGCAGCATAATGAGTGGATTCAGGTACGATGATTCTAAGTGAAATAAGTCACACAGAAAAAGAAACATCAAAATATATCACTAATACACGGAATGTAAACTTGGCTACACAAGAACTGAATTACAAAACAGAACAGGGTGTCAAATGTAGAAAACCAACTTATGCTTGCTTAAGGGGAAGGGTGAGTTGGGGTGCTGCATAAAACCAGAGATTGAAATTAGCACTGATACCGTTCCATAAGCCAAATATGTAATAGACAAGAGCTACTCCTTGTTCAACGAAGTGGACTCAACACCCCATATTAAACGCCTAAGAATATACCTGACTAGTAAGAATCTACCTGACTAGTAAGAATCTTAAAACCTATGGATTTATATGTCTCCGAAAGAGAATCAAGCGTGTGTACAGCGGCAAAAACGCAGCAGTGATAGGATTGCTGAGGTTCGGTGAGCAAATGCAGACCCTTTGAAGTCATATTGCATGGTACCCATTCCATGGGTCTCAACTCTCCAGGTTAAAGGGATTCTTCCTTCAGCTAAAACATGCATGTGGAACCCAGAGTATGATCCACCGTGTGATCGGGAAACGTGTTCAAATGTGTCTCAGTTTTCGTCCCCTGGTACTCGGGTGCAACATTCCAGACGCTTTACTAACACTCTCCCCACTTGGAGAGTCAGTGCCTTTAACCTCCTGTTTGGCCAGTTTGCAATTTCTGTGGAAAATGAACAGGAATAGGGAGAACCAATGAGAGACTAGGTGGAGGTGTCTGGACAGGCAAATTTAACTCTCATTTCCCACAAGGAAGAGGAATTAACCAAAGGCTCAGCATGCCATGCCGGAACCAAACTAGGGTCTGAAGCAATCCTGCGGTGTTGCGGCCAGCTCACAAGAAAGCGAGTTGAAGAAAGGAGCTAAGGGGCACTGTAATTCACAAACCTGCAGAGTTATAAATGACAGCTATCTTCCAAAAATATATTGAAGTAAGGCTGCCAAGAGGAGGTGAAAGCGGGGCAGAATTGCAGGAAACCGATTTCAGGAGGTTGAGTGGAATTGCATGTAAAGCATAGGAAAAGAGGCAGAACGTCCACAATGATGCACTTGGCCAAAAAGGGCGTATGCGTTTTTTCCTGAATATATTCAGGAAAAAACGCATACGCCCTTTTTGGCCAACCAAGCAAGCTTGCAAAGGAAATCTGCACTACAATGAAGTCTCACTGCCCCCGGTCAAAAGGGCCATCTGAAAAAAGTGTAAAATCCAGAAAGGCAGGACAGGCCATGGAGAACTGGGAGCCTTGTTATGCTGATGGGCGGTATGTAAATTGCCAGCAGCCACTCTGGAGAAGTGTATGGTGTTTCCTGAAACATCCAAAAAACAAAGCAACAGAGCCTAGTGCATTTCCACTTATGGTCCTATAGCTTAGGGAAATTAAAATCAAAAAGACACAGCCACCCCAAAGTTTTGGCCGGCTCTGTTTACAAGAACCTCGTTTACGGTACAAGTTCAATATCACAGAAAGCGAAAAATGGATAAAGAAGTTGTGGTACTTACGTACAATGCAATATCACTCAGCAATGAAATCTATGTCATCAGGCCCGTAGCAGCATAATGAGTGGATTCAGGTACGATGATTCTAAGTGAAATAAATCACACAGAAAAAGAAACATCATAAGATATCACTACTACACGGAATGTAAACTTGGCTACACAGGAACTGCATTACAAAACAGAACAGGGTGTCAAATGTAGAAAAGCAACTTATGCTTGCTTAAGGGGAAAGGTGAGTTGGGGTGCTGCATAAAACCAGAGATTGAAATTAGCACAGATACCGTTCCACAAGCCAAATATGTAATAGACAAGAGCTACTCCTTGCTCAACGAAGTGCACTCAACACCCCATAATAAAGGCCAAAGAATATACCTGACTAGTAAGAATCTTAAAACCTATGGATTTATATGTCTCCAAAAGAGAATCAATCGTGTGTACAGCGGCATAAACGCAGCAGTGATAGGATTGATGAGGTTAGGTGAGCAAATGCAGACCCTTTGAAATCATATTGCATGGTACCCATTCCATGGGTCTCAACTCTCCAGGTTTAAGGGATTCTTCCTTCAGCTAAACATGCATGTGGAAACCAGAGTATGATCCACCGTGTGATCGGGAAACGTGTTCAAATGTGTCTCAGTTTTCGTCCCCTGGTACTCGGGTGCAACATTCCAGACGCTTTACTAACACTCTCCCCACTTGGAGAGTGAGTGCCTTTAACCTCCTGTTTGGCCGAGTTTGCAATTTCTGCGTAAGATGAACAGGAATAGGGAGAACCAATGAGAGACTAGGTGGAGGTGTCTGGAAGGGTAAATTTAGCTCTCATTTCCCACCAGGAAGAAGAATTAACCAAAGGCTCAGCGTGGCATGCCAGAAGCACTCTAGGGCCTGAAACAATCCTGCGGTGTTGCGGCCAGCTCACAAGAAAGCGAGTTGAAGGAAGGAACTCAGGGGCACTGTAATTCACAAACCGGCAGAGTTATAAATGACAGCTATCGTCCAAAAATATATTGAAGGAAGGCTGCCAAGAGGACTTGAAAGTGGGGCAGAATTGCAGGAAACCGATTTCAGGAGGTAGACTGGAATTGCATGTAAACCATAGGAAAAGAGGCAGAAGGTCCACAATGATGCACTTGGCCAAAAAGGGCATATGCGTTTTTTCCTGAACATATTCAGGAAAAAACGCATACGCCCTTTTTGGCCAACCAAGCAAGCTTGCAAAGGAAATCTGCACTACAATGAAGTCTCACTGCCCCCCGGTCAAAAGGGCTATCTGAAAAAAGTGTAAAATCCAGAAAGGCAGGACAGGCCATGGAGAACTGGGAGCCTTGTTATGCTGATGGGCGGGATGTAAATTGCCAACACCCACTCTGGAGAAGTGTATGTTGATTCCTGAAACATCCAAAAAACAAAGCAACAGAGCCTAGGACACTTCCACTTATGGTCCTATAGCTTAGGGAAATTAAAATCAAAAAGACACAGCCACCCCAAAGTTTGGGCCGGCTCTGTTTACAAGAACCTCGTTTACGGCACAAGTTGAATATCACAGAAAGCGAAAAATGGATAAAGAAGTTGTGGTACTTACGTACAATGCAGTATGACTCAGCAATGAAATCTATGTCATCAGGCCCGTAGCAGCATAATGAGTGGATTCAGGTATGATGATTCTAAGTGAAATAAGTCACACAGAAAAAGAAACATCATAAGATATCACTAACACACGGAATTTAAACTTGGCTACAAAGAAACTGAATTACAAAACAGAATAGGGTCTCAAATGTAGAAAACCAACTTATGCTTCCTTAAGGGGAATGGTGAGTTGCGGTGCTGCATGAAACCAGAGATTGAAATTTGCACATATATCGTTCCATAAGCCAAATATATAATAGACAAGAGCTATTACTTGCTCAACGAAGTGGACTCAACACACCATATTAAACGCCTAAGAATATACCTGACTAGTAAGAATCTTAAAACCTATGGATTTATATGTCTCCGAAAGAGAATCAAGCGTGTGTACAGCGGTATAAACGCAGCAGTGATAGGATTGGTGAGGTTAGGTGAGCAAATGCAGACTCTTTGAAGTCATATTGCATGGTACCCATTCCATGGGTCTCAACTCTCCAGGTTTAAGGGATTCTTCCTTCAGCTAAAACATGCATGTGGAACCCAGAGTATGATCCACGGTGTGATCGGGAAACGTGTTCAAATGTGTCTCAGCTTTCGTCCCCTGGTACTCGGGTGCAACATTCCAGACGCTTTACTAACACTCTCTCCACTTGGAGAGTCAGTGCCTTTAAACTCCTGTTTGGCCCAGTTTGCAATTTCTGTAGAAAATGAACAGGAATAGGGAGAACCAATGAGAGACTAGGTGGAGGTGTCTGGACGGGCAAATTTAACTCTCATTTCCCACCAGGAAGAGGAATTAACCAAAGGCTCAACATGCCATGCCGGAACCAAACCAGGGCCTGAAGCAATCCTGTGGTGTTGCGGCCAGCTCACAAGAAAGCGAGTTGAAGAAAGGAGCTAAGGGGCACTGTAATTCACAAACCTGCAGAGTTATAAATGACAGCTATCGTCCTAAAATATATTGAAGGAAGGCTGCCAAGAGGAGTTGAAAGCGGGGCAGGATTGCAGGAAACCGATTTCAGGAGGTAGACTGGAATTGCATGTAAAGCATAGGAAAAGAGGCAGAACGTCCACAATGATGCACTTGGCCAAAAAGGGCGTATGCGTTTTTTCCTGAATATATTCAGGAAAAAACGCATACGTCCTTTTTGGCCAACCAAGCAAGCTTGCAAAGGAAATCTGCACTACAATGAAGTCTCACTGCCCCCCGGTCAAAAGGGCAATCTGAAAAAAGTGTAAAATCCAGAAAGGCAGGACAGGCCATGGAGAACTGGGAGCCTTGTTATGCTGATGGGCGGGATGTAAATTGCCAACAGCCACTGTGGAGAAGTGTATGGTGTTTCCTGAAACATCTAAAAAACAAAGCAACAGAGCCTAGGGCACTTCCACATATGGTCCTATAGCTTAGGGAAATTAAAATCAAAAAGACACAGCCACCCCAAAGTTTGGGCCGGCTCTGTTTACAAGAACCTCGTTTACGGTACAAGTTCAATATCACAGAAAGTGAAAAATGGATAAAGAAGTTGTGGTACTTACGTACAATGCAATATCACTCAGCAATGAAATCTATGTCATCAGGCTCGTAGCAGCATAATGAGTGGATTCAGGTACGATGATTGTAAGTGAAATAAGTCACACAGAAAAAGAAGCATCATAAGATATCACTAATACACGGAATGTAAACTTGGCTACAAAGGAACTGAATTACAAAACAGAACAGGGTCTCAAAGGTAGAAAACCAACTTATGCTTGCTTAAGGGGAAAGGTGAGTTGGGGTGCTGCATAAAACCAGAGATTGAAATTAGCACAGATACCGTTCCGTACGCCAAATATGTAATAGACAAGACCTACTCCTTGCTCAACGAAGTGCACTCAACACCCCATAATAAACGCCTAAGAATATACCTGACTAGTAAGAATCTTAAAACCTATGGATTTATATGTCTCCGAAAGAGAATCAAGCGTGTGTACAGCGGCATAAGCGCAGCAGTGATAGGATTGGTGAGGTTAGGTGAGCAAATGCAGACCCTTTGAAATCATATTGCACGGTACCCATTCCATGGGTCTCAACTCTCCAGGTTTCAGGGATTCTTCCTTCAGCTAAACATGCATGTGGAACCCAGAGTATGATCCACCGTGTGATCGGGAAACGTGTTCAAATGTGTCTCAGTTTTCGTCCCCTGGTACTCGGGTGCAACATTCCAGACGCTTTACTAACACTCTCCCCACTTGGAGAGTGAGTGCCTTTAAACTCCTGTTTGGCCCAGTTTGCAATTTCTGCGTAAGATGAACAGGAATAGGGAGAACCAATGAGAGACTAGGTGGAGGTGTCTGGACGGGTAAATTTAACTCTCATTTCCCACCAGGAAGAAGAATTAACCAAAGGCTCAGCGTGGCATGCCAGAAGCACACTAGGGCCTGAAACAATCCTGCGGTGTTGCAGCCAGCTCACAAGAAAGCGAGTTGAAGGAAGGAACTCAGGGGCACTGTAATTCACAAACCTGCAGAGTTATAAATGATAGCTATCGTCCAAAAATATATTGAAGGAAGGCTGCCAAGAGGACTTGAAAGCGGGGCAGAATTGCAGGAAACCGATTTCAGGAGGTAGACTGGAATTGCATGTAAAGCATAGGAAAAGAGGCAGAACGTCCACAATGATGCACTTGGCCAAAAAGTGCGTATGCGTTTTTTCCTGAACATATTCAGGAAAAAACGCATACGCAATTTTTAGCCAACCAAGCAAGCTTGCAAAGGAAATCTGCACTACAATGAAGTCTCACTGCCCCCCGGTCAAAAGGGCTATCTGAAAAAAGTATAAAATCCAGAAAGGCAGGACAGGCCATGGAGAACTGGGAGTCTTTTTATGCTGATGGGCGGGATGTAAACTGCCAACACCCACTCTGGAGAAGTGTATGTTGTTTCCTGAAACATCAAAAAACAAATCAACAGAGCCTAGGACACTTCCACTTATGGTCCTATAGCTTAGGGAAATTAAAATCAAAAAGACACAGCCACCCCAAAGTTTGGGCCGGCTCTGTTTACAAGAACCTCGTTTACGGTACAAGTTCAATATCACAGAAAGCGAAAAATGGATAAAGAAGTTGTGGTACTTACGTACAATGCAGTATCACTCAGCAATGAAATCTATGTCATCAGGCCCGTAGCAGCATAATGAGTGGATTCAGGTACGATGATTATAAGTGAAATAAGTCACACAGAAAAAGAAACATCATAAGATATCACTACTACACGGAATGTAAACTTGGCTACACAGGAACTGAATTACAAAACAGAACAGGGTCTCAAATGTAGAAAACCAACTTATGCTTGCTTAAGGGGAAAGGTGAGTTGGGGTGCTGCATAAAACCAGAGATTGAAATTACCACAGATACCGTTCCGTAAGCCAAATATGTAATAGAAAAGAGCTACTCCTTGCTCAACGAAGTGGACTCAACACCCCATAATAAACGCCTAAGAATATACTTGACTAGTAAGAATCTTAAAACCTATGGATTTATATGTCTCCAAAAGAGAATCAATCGTGTGTACACTGACATAAACGCAGCAGTGATAAGATTGGTGAGGTTCGGTGAGCAAATGCAGACCCTTTGAAGTCATATTGCATGGTACCCATTCCATGGGTCTCAACTCTCCATGTTTAAGGGATTCTTCCTTCAGCTAAAACATGCATGTGGAACCCAGAGTACGATCCACCGTGTGATCGGAAAACGTGTTCAAATGTGTCTCAGTTTTCATACCCTGGTACTCGGGTGCAACATTCCAGACGCTTTACTAACACTCTCCCCACTTGGAGAGTCAGTGCCTTTAACCTCCTGTTTGGCCCAGTTTGCAATTTCTGTGGAAAATGAACAGGAATAGGGAGAACCAATGAGAGACTAGGTGGAGGTGTCTGGACGGGCAAATTGAACTCTCATTTCCCACCAGGAAGAGGAATTAACCAAAGGCTCAGCATGCTGTGCCAGAACGAAACTAGGGCCTGAAGCAATCCTGCGGTGTTGCGGCCAGCTCACAAGAAAGCGAGTTGAAGAAAGGAGCTCAGGGGCACTGTAATTCACAAACCTGCAGAGTTATAAATGATACCTATCTTCCAAAAATATATTGAAGTAAGGCTGCGAAGAGGACTTGAATGCGGGGCAGAATTGCTGGAAACTGATTTCAGAACGTACACGGGAGTAGCTCTTAAAGCATAGGAAAAGAGACAGAACTTGGAAAATAATGCACTTGGCAAAAAAGGGCATATGTGTTTTATCCAGAGCTCTCATAACTGAGGGGAGGAGATTCCCAGCAGGCTCCAACTGCCACCTGAGGGCTCACATTGCCAAGGCAACGTGAGCATGCCAGGCAGGAGTTACCTCACAGCAGAGGTCCCACCTCACAGAAGGGTGAGAAACCCAGCCAACATCAGACTCTCACCAGAGGGCCCACATCACCAAGGGGATGGGAACCAGGCAGGAGTGTCTTCACATCAGTGGGGCCACATCATCGAAAGCTGAGGTACTCAGCACATGTGTCCTCAAACCAGAGGACCCACATCACCAAGGACCTCAGAGTGAGGCAGGCAGGAGTAGCCTCACAACACTGGGCACATAGAATAAAAAAGTGAGGAATCCAGCAGTTGGAACCTCCCAGCAGGCGGCCCAGAGCACCGAGGCTATGGGATCCAGGCCACAGTGAACTCACAGAAGAGGGCCCATGTCATGAAACTGAGCAACCCAGCCATTGGGACCTCAGAGCAGGAGGCCCACATCCCCATGGGGATGGAATTCTGGTAGGAGTGTCCTCGCACCACTGAGAACGTATCAGAAAATTTTGGGCGACCAGCAGTTAGGGCCTGACGCCAGAGGACCCTCATCACCAAGGGAAGGAGGCTCCCAGCAGGCTCCAACTGCCACCAGAGGGCTGACGTCGCCAAGGCGATGTGTGCCAACCAGGCACGAATGACCTCACAGCAGAGGGCCCACCTCAGAGAAGTGTGACGAACCCAGTCAGGATCAGACTCGCACCAGAGGGCCCACATCACCAAATGGATTGGAACCAGGCAGGAGTGTCCTCACATGAGTAGGGGCACATCATCTAAAGGTGAGGAACCCAGAACATGTGGCTTCAAACCATAGGACACCCATCACCAAGGGGCTGGGAGTGAGGCAGTCAGGAGGAGCCTCATAACAGAGGGCCCAAAAATAAGAAAAGTGAGGAATCCAGCAGTTGGAACCTCCCAGCAGGCGGCCCAGAGCACAGAGGCTAGAGGAACCAGGCCAGAGTGAACTAACACCAGACAGCCCACATCATGAAACTGTGAGCAACCCAGACATTGGGACCTCAGAGCAGAAGGCCCATATCCCCATGGTGATGGGAACATGACAGGAGTGTCCTGGCATCACTGGGCTCACATCAGAAAATGTGGGGAGCCCACCATTTAGGGCCTGACGCCAGAGGGCCGTCATCACCGAGAGGAGGAGGCGCCCTGCACACTCCAACTGCCACCAGAGGGCTCACGTCTCCAAGGTGACGTGTGCCAGCCAGGCAGGAGTGACCTCACAGCAGAGGGCCTACCTCACAGAACGTTGAGGAACCCAGCCAGGATTAGACTCTCGCCAGAGGGCCCACCTCACCAAGGGGATGGGAACCAGGCAGGAGTGTCCTCACACGAGTGGGGTCACATCATCGAAAGGAGGAACGCAGCACATGTGGCCTCCAGCCATAGGACAGTCATCACCAAGGGGCTGGCAGTGAGGCAGGCAGGAGGAGCCTCACAACAGAGGGCACATAGAATAAAAAAGTTGAGGAATCCAGCAGTTGGAACCTCCCAGCAGGCGGCTCAGAGCACCGATGATAAGGGATCCTTGCCGGAGTGAACTCACAGCAGAGGGCCCACATCTTGGTACTGTGAGCAAGCCAGCCGTTTTGACCTCAGAGCAGAAGGCCCATATCGCCATGGGGATGGGAACCTGGCAAGAGTCTCCTCACTCACTTGGCGCACATCAGAAAATGTGGGGAGCCCAGCAGTTATGGCCTAAGCTAAGAGGGCCCTCATCACCGAGGGGAGGAGGATCCCAGCACACTCCAACTGCCACCAGAGGGCCCACGTCGCCAAGGTGACGTGTGCCAGACAGGCATGATTGACCTCACAGCAGAGGGCCCACCTCACAGAAGGGTGAGGAACCCAGCCAGGATCAGACTCTCACCTGAGGGCCCACATCAGCAAGGGGATGGGAACCAGTCAGGACTGTCTTCCCTCCAGTGGGGTCACATCATCGAAAGGTGCGGAACCCAGCACATGTGGCCTCAAATCAGAGGACACATATCACAAAGGGAATGGGAGTGAGGCAGGCAGGAGTAGCCTAAAAACAGAGGGCCCAAAGAATAAGAAAGGTGAGGAATCCAGCAGTTGGAACCTCCCAGCAGGCGGCCCAGAGCACAGAAGCTATGGGATGCAGGCAGGAGTGAACTAATACCAGAGAGCCCACATCATGAAACTGTGAGCAACCCAGGCTTTGGGACCTCAGAGCAGAAGGCCCACATCCCAATGGGGATGTGAACCTGGCTGGAGTGTCCTCGTACCACTGGGCGCACATCACAAAATGTGGGGAGCCCAGCAGTTAGGGCCTGACGCCAGAGGGCCCTCATCACCCAGGAGAGGAGGCTCCCAGCAGGCTCCAAGTGCCACCAGAGGGCTCATGTCCACAAGGCGAGGTGAGCAAGCCAGGCAGGAGTGACCTCACAGCAGACGGCCCACCTCACAGATGGGTGAGGAACCCAGCCAGGATCAGACTCTCAACAGAGGGCCCACATCACCAAGGGGATGTGAACCAGGCAGGAGTCTCCTAAGACCATTGATCCCACATCATCGAAAGGTGAGGAACCCAGCACATGTGGCCTCAAACCAGACGACACACATCACGAAGGGGCTGGGAGTGAGGCAGGCAGGAGGATCCTCACAACAGAGGGCCCAAAAAATTAAAAAAGTGAGGAATCCAGCAGTTGGAACCTCCCAGCAGGCGGCCAAGAGCACAGAGGCTATGGGATCCAGGCCTCTGTGAACACCAGAGAGCCCACATCATGAAAATGTGAACAACCCAGCCGTTGGGACCTCAGAGCAGAAGGCCCACATCTCCATGGAGATGGGATCCTAAGAGGAGTGCCAAAGCATCACTGGGCTCCCTAAGAAAAGTTGGTGAGCCCAGCAGTTAGGGCCTGACGCAAGAGGGCCCTCATCACCGGGGGGAGGAGATTCCCAGCACGCTCCAACTGCCACCACACGGCTGACTTCACCAAGGCAATGTGTGCCAGCCATGCAGGAGTGACCTATCAGCAGAGGGTCTCCCTCACAGGTGGGTGAGGAACAAAGCCAGGAACAGACTCTCACCAGGGGGTCCACATAACCACGTGGATGAGAACCAGGCAGGAGTGTCCTCACACTAGTGGGGCCACATCATCGAAAGGTGAGGAACCCAGAAAAGGTAGCCACAAACCAGAGGACCCACATCACCAAGGGGTTGAGAGTGAGGTAGGTGTCTGGACGGGCATATTTAACACTCATTTCCCACCAGGAAGAGAAATTAACCAAAGGCTCAGCGTGCCCTGCCAGAAGCAGATTAGGGCCTGAAGCAGTCTTGCGGGTTTGCGGCCAGCTCACAAGAAAGCAAGTTGAAGAAAGGAGCTCAGGGGCCCCGTAATTCACAAACCTGGAGAGTTATAAATGACAGATAACGTCCAAAAATATATTGAAGTAAGGCTGCGAAGAGGACTTGAAAGCGGGGCAGAATTTCAGGAAACCGATTTCAGGAGGTAGACTGGATTTGCATTTAAAGCATAGGAAAAGAGGCAGAACATCGACAATGATGCACTTGGCCAAAAAGGGCGTATGCGTTTTTTCCTGAATATATTCAGGAAAAAACGCATACGCCCTTTTTGGCCAACCAAGCAAGCTTGCAAAGGAAATCTGCACTACAATGAAGTCTCACTGCCCCCCGGTCAAAAGGGCTATCTGAAAAAGTGTAAAATCCAGAAAGGCAGGACAGGCCATGGAGAACTGGGAGCCTTGTTATGCTGATGGGCGGCATGTAAATTGCCAACAGCCACTCTGGAGAAGTGTATGGTGTTTCCTGAAACATCCAAAAAACAAAGCAACAGAGCCTAGGGCACTTCCACTTATGGTCCTATAGCTTAGGGAAATTAAAATCCAAAAGACACAGCCACCCCAAAGTTTGGGCCGGCTCTGTTTACAAGAACCTCGTTTACGGTACAAGTTCAATATCACAGAAAGCGAAAAATGGATAAAGAAGTTGTGGTACTTACGTACAATGCAATATCACTCAGCAATGAAATCTATGTCATCAGGCTCGTAGCCACATAATGAGTGGATTCAGGTACGAAGATTCTAAGTGAAATAAGTCACACAGAAAAAGAAACATCATAAGATATCACTACTACACGGAATGTAAACTTGGCCAGACAAGAACTGAATTACAAAACAGAACAGGGTCTCAAATGTAGAAAACCAACTTATGCTTGCTTAAGGGGAAAGGTGAGTTGGGGTGCTTCATAAAACCAGAGATTGAAATTAGCACAGATACCGTTCCATAAGCCAAATATGTAATAGACAAGAGCTACTCCTTGCTCAACGAAGTGGACTCAACACCCCATATTAAACGACTAAGAATATACCTGACTAGTAAGAATCTTAAAACCTATGGATTTATATGTCTCCGAAAGAGAATCAAGCGTGTGTACAGCGGCATAAGCGCAGCAGTGATAGGATTGGTGAGGTTCGGTGAGCAAATGCAGACCCTTTGAAGTCATATTGCATGGTACCCATTCCATGGGTCTCAACTCTCCAGGTTTAAGGGATTCTTCCTTCAGCTAAAACATGCATGTGGAACCCAGAGTATGATCCACCGTGTGATCGGAAAACGTGTTCAAATGTGTCTCAGTTTTCGTCCCCTGGTACTCGGGTGCAACATTCCAGATGCTTTACTAACACTCTCCCCACTTGGAATGTCAGTGACTTTAACCTCCTGTTTGGCCCAGTTTGCAATTTCTGTGGAAAATGAACAGGAATAGGGAGAACCAATGAGAGACTAGGTGGAGGTGTCCGGACGGGCAAATTTAACTCTCATTTCCCACCAGAAGAGGTATTAACCAAAGGCTCAGCGTGCCATGCCGGAACCACACTAGGGCCCGAAGCAATCCTGCGGTGTTGCGGCCAGCTCACAAGAAAGCGAGTTGAAGAAAGGAGCTCAGGGGCACTGTAATTCACAAACCTGCAGAGTTATAAATGACAGCTATCTTCCAAAAATATATTGAAGGAAGGCTGCCAAGAGGACTTGAAAGCGGGGCAGAATTGCAGGGAACCGATTTCAGGAGGTAGACTGGAATTGCATGTAAAGCATAGGAAAAGAGGCAGAACGTCCACAATGATGCACTTGGCCAAAAAGGGTGTATGCGTTCTTTCCTGAATATATTCAGGAAAAAACGCATACGCCCTTTTTGGCCAACCAAGCAAGCTTGCAAAGGAAATCTGCACTACAATGAAGTCTCACTGCCCCCCGGTCAAAAGGGCCATCTGAAAAAAGTGTAAAATCCAGAAAGGCAGGACAGGCCATGGAGAACTGGGAGCCTTGTTATGCTGATGGGCGGCATGTAAATTGCCAACAGCCACTCTGGAGAAGTGTATGGTGTTTCCTGAAACATCCAAAAAACAAAGCAACAGAGCCTAGGGCATTTCCACTTATGGTCGTATAGCTTAGGGAAATAATAATCAAAAAGACACAGCCTCCCCAAAGTTTGGGATGGCTCTGTTTACAAGAACCTCATTTACGGTACAGGTTCAATATCGCAGAAAGAGAAAAATGGATAAAGAAATTGTGGTACTTACGTACAATGCAATATCACTCAGCAAAGAAATCTATGTCATCAGGCCCATGACAGCATAATGAGTGGATTCAGGCACGATGATTCTAAGTGAAATAAGTCACACAGAAAAAGAAACATCATAAGATATCACTACTACACGGAATGTAAACTTGGCCAGACAAGAACTGAATTACAAAACAGAACAGGGCCTCAAATGTAGAAAACCAACTTATGCTTGCTTAAGGGGAAAGGTGAGTTGGGGTGCTTCATAAAACCAGAGATTGAAATTAGCACAGATACCGTTCCATAAGCCAAATATGTAATAGACAAGAGCTACTCCTTGCTCAACGAAGTGGACTCAACACCCCATATTAAACGACTAAGAATATACCTGACTAGTAAGAATCTTAAAACCTATGGATTTATATGTCTCCGAAAGAGAATCAAGCGTGTGTACAGCGGCATAAGCGCAGCAGTGATAGGATTGGTGAGGTTCGGTGAGCAAATGCAGACCCTTTGAAGTCATATTGCATGGTACCCATTCCATGGGTCTCAACTCTCCAGGTTTAAGGGATTCTTCCTTCAGCTAAAACATGCATGTGGAACCCAGAGTATGATCCACGGTGTGATCGGGAAACGTGTTCAAATGTGTCTCAGTTTTCGTCCCCTGGTACTCGGGTGCAACATTCCAGATGCTTTACTAACACTCTCCCCACTTGGAATGTCAGTGACTTTAACCTCCTGTTTGGCCCAGTTTGCAATTTCTGTGGAAAATGAACAGGAATAGGGAGAACCAATGAGAGACTAGGTGGAGGTGTCAGGACGGGCAAATTTAACTCTCATTTCCCACCAGGAAGAGGAATTAACCAAAGGCTCAGCGTGCCATGCCGGAACCAAACTAGGGCCCGAAGCAATCCTGCGGTGTTGCGGCCAGCTCACAAGAAAGCGAGTTGAAGAAAGGAGCTCAGGGGCACTGTAATTCACAAACCTGCAGAGTTATAAATGACAGCCATCTTCCAAAAATATATTAAAGTAAGGCTGCCAAGAGGTGTTGAAAGCGGGGCAGAATTCCAGGAAACCGATTTCAGGAGGTAGACTGGAATTGCATGTAAAGCATAGGAAAAGAGGCAGAACGTCCACAATGATGCACTTGGCCAAAAAGGGCGTATGCGTTTTTTCCTGAATATATTCAGGAAAAATCGCATACGCCCTTTTTGGCCAACCAAGCAAGCTTGCAAAAGAAATCTGCACTACAATGAAGTCTCACTGCCCCCTGGTCAAAAGGGCCATCTGAAAAAAGTGTAAAATCCAGAAAGGCAGGACAGGCCATGGAGAACAGGGAGCCTTGTTATGCTGATGGGCGGCATGTAAATTGCCAGCAGCCACTCTGGAGAAGTGTATGGTGTTTCCTGAAACATCCAAAAAACAAAGCAACAGAGCCTAGGGCACTTCCACTTATGGTCCTATAGCTTAGGGAAATTAAAATCCAAAAGACACAGCCACCCCAAAGTTTGGGCCGGCTCTGTTTACAAGAACCTCGTTTACGGTACAGGTTCAATATCGCAGAAAGCGAAAAATGGATAAAGAAATTGTGGTACTTACGTACAATGCAATATCACTCAGCAAAGAAATCTATGTCATCAGGCCCGTGACAGCATAATGAGTGGATTCAGGTACGATGATTCTAAGTGAAATAAGTCACACAGAAAAAGAAACATCATAAGATATCACTACTACACGGAATGTAAACTTGGCTGCACAGGAACTGAATTACAAAACAGAACAGGGTCTCAAATGTAGAAAACCAACTTATGCTTGCTTAAGGGGAAAGGTGAGTTGGGGTGCTGCATAAAACCAGAGATTCAAATTAGCACAGATACCGTTCCATAAGCCAAATATGTAATAGACAAGAGCTACTCCTTGCTCAACGAAGTGGACTCAACACCCCATATTAAACGACTAAGAATATACCTGACTAGTAAGAATCTTAAAACCTATGGATTTATATGTCTCTGAAAGAGAATCAAGCGTGTGTACAGCGGCATAAGCGCAGCAGTGATAGGATTGGTGAGGTTTGGTGAGCAAATGCAGACCCTTTGAAGTCATATTGCATGGTACCCATTCCATTGGTCTCAACTCTCCAGGTTTAAGGGATTCTTCCTTCAGCTAAAACATGCATGTGGAACCCAGAGTATGATCCACCGTGTGATCGGAAAACGTGTTCAAATGTGTCTCAGTTTTCGTCCCCTGGTACTCGGGTGCAACATTCCAGATGCTTTACTAACACTCTCCCCACTTGGAATGTCAGTGACTTTAACCTCCTGTTTGGCCCAGTTTGCAATTTCTGTGGAAAATGAACAGGAATAGGGAGAACCAATGAGAGACTAGGTGGAGGTGTCAGGACGGGCAAATTTAACTCTCATTTCCCACCAGGAAGAGGAATTAACCAAAGGCTCAGCGTGCCATGCCGGAACCACACTAGGGCCCAAAGCAATCCTGCGGTGTTGCGGCCAGCTCACAAGAAAGCGAGTTGAAGAAAGGAGCTCAGGGGCACTGTAATTCACAAACCTGCAGAGTTATAAATGACAGCCATCTTCCAAAAATATATTAAAGTAAGGCTGCCAAGAGGAGTTGAAAGCGGGGCAGAATTGCAGGAAACCGATTTCAGGAGGTAGACTGGAATTGCATGTAAAGCATAGGAAAAGAGGCAGAATGTCCACAATGATGCACTTGGCCAAAAAGGGCGTATGCGTTTTTTCCTGAATATATTCAGGAAAAAACGCATACGCCCTTTTTGGCCAACCAAGCAAGCTTGCAAAGGAAATCTGCACTACAATGAAGTCTCACTGCCCCCTGGTCAAAAGGGCCATCTGAATAAAGTGTAAAATCCAGAAAGGCAGGACAGGCCATGGAGAACTGGGAGCCTTGTTATGCTGATGGGCGGCATGTAAATTGCCAACAGCCACTCTGGAGAAGTGTATGGTGTTTCCTGAAACATCCAAAAAACCAAGCAACAGAGCCTAGGGCATTTCCACTTATGGTCTTATAGCTTAGGGAAATAATAATCAAAAGACACAGCCTCCCCAAAGTTTGGGATGGCTCTGTTTACAAGAACCTCGTTTACGGTACAGGTTCAATATCGCAGAAAGCGAAAAATGGATAAAGAAATTGTGGTACTTACGTACAATGCAATATCACTCAGCAAAGAAATCTATGTCATCAGGCCCGTGACAGCATAATGAGTGGATTCAGGTACGATAATTCTAAGTGAAATAAGTCACACAGAAAAAGAAACATCATAAGATATCACTACTACACGGAATGTAAACTTGGCTACACAGGAACTGAATTACAAAACAGAACAGGGTGTCAAATGTAGAAAAGCAACTTATGCTTGCTTAAGGGGAAAGGTGAGTTGGGGTGCTTCATAAAATCAGAGATTGAAATTAGCACAGATACTGTTCCATAAGCCAAATATGTAATAGACAAGAGCTACTCCTTGCTCAACAAAGTGGACTCAACACCCCATATTAAACGACTAAGAATATACCTGACTAGTAAGAATCTTAAAACCTATGGATTTATATGTCTCCGAAAGAGAATCAAGCGTGTGTACAGTGTCATAAACGCAGCAGTGATAGGATTGGTGAGGTTCGGTTAGCAAATGCAGACTCTTTGAAGTCATATTGCATGGTACCCATTCCATGGGTCTCAACTCTCCAGGTTTAATGGATTCTTCCTTCAGCTAAAACATGCATGTGGAACCCAGAGTATGATCCACCGTGTGATCGGGAAACGTGTTCAAATGTGTCTCAGTTTTTGTCCCCTGGTACTCGGGTGCAACATTCCAGACGCTTTACTAACACTCTCCCCACTTGGAGAGTCAGTGCCTTTAACCTCCTGTTTGGCCCAGTTTGCAATTTCTTCGGAAGATGAACAGGAATAAGGAGAAGCAATGGGAGACTATCTGTAGGTGTCTGGACGGGCAAATTTAACTCTCATTTCCCACCAGGAAGATAAATGAACCAAAGGCTCCGTGTGCCATGCTGGAACTAGATTAGGGCCTGAGGAGATCCTGCGGTGTTACGGCCAGCTCACAAGAAAGCGAGTTGAAGAAAGGAGCTCAGGGACACTGTAATTCAGAAACCTGCGGAGTTATAAATGACAGCTATCATCCAAAATTATACTGAAGTAAGGCTGCGAAGAGGACTTGAATGCGGGGCAGAATTGCTGGAAACTGATTTCAGAACGTACACGGGAGTAGCTCTTAAAGCATAGGAAAAGAGACAGAACTTGGAAAATAATGCACTTGGCAAAAAAGGGCATATGTGTTTTATCCAGAGCTCTCATAACTGAGGGGAGGAGATTCCCAGCAGGCTCCAAGTGCCACCTGAGGGCTCACATTGCCAAGGCAACGTGAGCATGCCAGGCAGGAGTTACCTCACAGCAGAGGTCCCACCTCACAGAAGGGTGAGAAACCCAGCCAACATCAGACTCTCACCAGAGGGCCCACATCACCAAGGGGATGGGAACCAGGCAGGAGTGTCTTCACATCAGTGGGGCCACATCATCGAAAGCTGAGGTACTCAGCACATGTGTCCTCAAACCAGAGGACCCACATCACCAAGGACCTTGGAGTGAGGCAGGCAGGAGTAGCCTCACAACACTGGGCACATAGAATAAAAAAGTGAGGAATCCAGCAGTTGGAACCTCCCAGCAGGCGGCCCAGAGCACCGAGGCTATGGGATCCAGGCCACAGTGAACTCACAGAACAGGGCCCATGTCATGAAACTGAGCAACCCAGCCATTGGGACCTCAGAGCAGGAGGCCCACATCCCCATGGGGATGGAATTCTGGTAGGAGTGTCCTCGCACCACTGAGAACATATCAGAAAATTTTGGGCGACCAGCAGTTAGGGCCTGACGCCAGAGGGCACTCATCACCGAGAAGAGGAGGCTCCCAGCAGGCTCCAACTGCCACCAGAGGGCTGACGTCGCCAAGGCGATGTGTGCCAACCAGGCACGAATGACCTCACAGCAGAGGGCCCACCTCACAGAAGGGTGAGGAACACAGCCAGGATCAGACTCTCACCAGAGGGCCCACATCACCAAGGGGATGGGAACCAGGCAGGAGTGTCCCCACACCAGTGGGACAACATCATCGAAAGGTGAGGATCCCAGCACATGTGTCCTCAAACCAGAGGAACCACATCACCAAGGGGTTCGGAATGAGGCTGGCAGGACTGGCCTCACAACACAGGGTCCATAGAATATAAAAGTTGAGGAATCCAGCAGTTGGAACCTCCCAGCAAGTGGCCCAGAGCACCGAGGCTATGGGATCCAGGCCGCAGTGAACTCACAGCAGAGGGCCCACATCATGAACCTGTGAGCAGCCCAGCTGTTGGGACCTCAGAACAGAAGGCCCACATCCCCATTGGGATGGGAACCTGGCAGGAGTGGCTTTGCACCACTTAGCACATATCAGAAAATGTTAGGAGCCCAGCAGTTAGGGCCTGATGCCAGGGGGCCCTCATAACTGAGGGGAGGAGACTCCCAGCAGGTTCCAACTGCCAACAGAGGGACCACGTCTACAAGGTGGCATGCGCCAGCCAGGCAGTAGTGACCTCACAGCAGAGGGCCTATCTCACAGAAGGGTGAGGAACCGAGGCAGGATGAGACTCTCACCAGAGGGCCCACAACACCAAGGGGATGGGAACCAGTCAGGACTGTCCTCCCACCAGTGGGGCCACATCATCGAAAGGTGAGGAACCCAGCACATGTGGCCTCATATCAGAGGACATACATCACAAAGGGGATGGGAGTGAGGCAGGTAGGAGTAGCCTAAAAACAGAGGGCCCAAAGAATAAAAAAAGTGAGGAATCCAGCATTTGGAACCTCCCAGCAGGCGGCCGAGAGCACAGAAGCTATGGGATGCAGGCAGGAGTTAACTAACACCAGAGAGCCCACATCATGAAACTGTGAGCAACCCAGGCATTGGGACCTCAGAGCAGAAAGCCCACATCCCCATGGGGATGGGAACCTGACAGGAGTGTCCTGGCATCACTGGGCTCACATCAGAAAACGTGGGGAGCCCAGCAGTTAGAGCCTGATGCTAGAGGGCCGTCATCACCGAGGGCAGGAGGCTCCCAGCAGGTTCCATGTGCCAACAGAGGGCCCACGTCGCCAAGGTGATGTGTGCAAGTCAGGCAGGATTGACCTCACAGCAGAGGGCCTACCTCACAGAAGAGTGAGGAACCCAGCCAGGATAAGACTGTCACCAGAAGGCCCACATCACCAAGGGGATGGGAACCAGACAGGAGTGTCCTCACACCAGTGGGGCCACATCATTGAAAGTTGCCTAACCCAGCACATGTGGCCTCAAACCAGAAGACCCACATCACGAAGGGGTTGCGAGTGAGGCAGGCAGGAGGAGCATCACAACACAGGACCCATAGAATACAAAAGTTGAGGAATCGAGCAGTTGGAACCTCCCAGCAGGCAGCCAAGACCACAGAGGCTATGGGATCCAGGCCACAGTGAACTAACACCAGAGAGCCCACATCATGAAATTGTGATCAACCCAGCCGTTGGAACCTCAGAGCAGAAGGCCCACATCCCCATGGGGATGGGAACCTAAGAGGAGTGCTTGAGCAACACTGGGCTCACTAAGAAAAGTTGGGGAGCCCAGCAGTTAGGGCCTGACGTCAGAGGGCCCTCATCACAGAGCTGAGGAGGCTCCCAGCAGGGTCCAATTGCCACCAGAGGGCTCATGTCAACAAGGCGAGGTGAGCAACCCAGGCAAGAGTTACCTGATAGTAGAGGGCCCACCTCACAGATGGGTGAGGAACCCAGCCAGGATCAGACTCTCACCAGAGGGCCCACATCACAAAGGGGATGGGACCCAGTCAGGATTATCCTCACACCAGTGGGGCCTCATCATCTTAAGGTGAGGAACCCAGCACATGTGTCCTCAAACCAGAGGACCCACATCACCAAGGGCCTTGGAGTGAGGCAGGCAGGAGTAGCCTCACAACACAGGGCACATAATATAAAAAACGTGAGGATTCCAGCATTTAGACCTTCCAGCAGGCGGCCCAGAACACCGAGGCTATGGGATCCAGGCCACAGTGAACTCACAGCAGAGGGCCCACATCACAAAACTGTGAGCAACCCAGGAGTTGAGACCTCAGCGCAGAAGGACCACATCCCCATGGGAATGGGAACCTGGCTGGAGTGTCCTCGCACCACTGGGCGCACATCAGAAAATGTGGGGAGCCCACCATTTAGGGCCTGACGCCAGAGGGCCGTCATCACCGAGAGGAGGAGGCGCCCTGCATGCTCCAACTGCCACCAGAGGGCTCACGTCTCCAAGGTGACGTGTGCCAGCCAGGCAGGAGTGACCTCACAGCAGAGGGCCTACCTCACAGAACGTTGAGGAACCCAGCCAGGATTAGACTCTCGCCAGAGGGCCCACCTCACCAAGGGGATGGGAACCAGGCAGGAGTGTCCTCACACGAGTGGGGTCACATCATCGAAAGGTGAGGAACGCAGCACATGTGGCCTCCAGCCATAGGACAGTCATCACCAAGGGGCTGGCAGTGAGGCAGGCAGGAGGAGCCTCACAACAGAGGGCACATAGAATAAAAAAGTTGAGGAATCCAGCAGTTGGAACCTCCCAGCAGGCGGCTCAGAGCACCGATGATAAGGGATCCTTGCTGGAGTGAACTCACAGCAGAGGGCCCACATCTTGGTACTGTGAGCAAGCCAGCCGTTTTGACCTCAGAGCAGAAGGCCCATATCGCCATGGGGATGGGAACCTGGCAAGAGTCTCCTCACTCACTTGGCGCACATCAGAAAATGTGGGGAGCCCAGCAGTTATGGCCTAAGGCAAGAGGGCCCTCATCACCGAGGGGAGGAGGATCCCAGCACACTCCAACTGCCACCAGAGGGCCCACGTCGCCAAGGTGACGTGTGCCAGACAGGCATGATTGACCTCACAGCAGAGGGCCCACCTCACAGAAGGGTGAGGAACCCAGCCAGGATCAGACTCTCACCTGAGGGCCCACATCAGCAAGGGGATGGGAACCAGTCAGGACTGTCTTCCCTCCAGTGGGGTCACATCATCGAAAGGTGCGGAACCCAGCACATGTGGCCTCAAATCAGAGGACACATATCACAAAGGGAATGGGAGTGAGGCAGGCAGGAGTAGCCTAAAAACAGAGGGCCCAAAGAATAAGAAAGGTGAGGAATCCAGCAGTTGGAACCTCCCAGCAGGCGGCCCAGAGCACAGAAGCTATGGGATGCAGGCAGGAGTGAACTAATACCAGAGAGCCCACATCATGAAACTGTGAGCAACCCAGGCTTTGGGACCTCAGAGCAGAAGGCCCACATCCCAATGGGGATGTGAACCTGGCTGGAGTGTCCTCGCACCACTGGGCGCACATCACAAAATGTGGGGAGCCCAGCAGTTAGGGCCTGACGCCAGAGGGCCCTCATCACCGAGGAGAGGAGGCTCCCAGCAGGCTCCAAGTGCCACCAGAGGGCTCATGTCCACAAGGCGAGGTGAGCAAGCCAGGCAGGAGTGACCTCACAGCAGACGGCCCACCTCACAGATGGGTGAGGAACCCAGCCAGGATCAGACTCTCAACAGAGGGCCCACATCACCAAGGGGATGTGAACCAGGCAGGAGTCTCCTAAGACCATTGGTCCCACATCATCGAAAGGTGAGGAACCCAGCACATGTGGCCTCAAACCAGACGACACACATCACGAAGGGGCTGGGAGTGAGGCAGGCAGGAGGATCCTCACAACAGAGGGCCCAAAAAATTAAAAAAGTGAGGAATCCAGCAGTTGGAACCTCCCAGCAGGCGGCCAAGAGCACAGAGGCTATGGGATCCAGGCCTCTGTGAACACCAGAGAGCCCACATCATGAAAATGTGAACAACCCAGCCGTTGGGACCTCAGAGCAGAAGGCCCACATCTCCATGGAGATGGGATCCTAAGAGGAGTGCCAAAGCATCACTGGGCTCCCTAAGAAAAGTTGGTGAGCCCAGCAGTTAGGGCCTGACGCAAGAGGGCCCTCATCACCGGGGGGAGGAGATTCCCAGCACGCTCCAACTGCCACCACACGGCTGACTTCACCAAGGCAATGTGTGCCAGCCATGCAGGAGTGACCTATCAGCAGAGGGTCTCCCTCACAGGTGGGTGAGGAACAAAGCCAGGAACAGACTCTCACCAGGGGGTCCACATAACCACGTGGATGAGAACCAGGCAGGAGTGTCCTCACACTAGTGGGGCCACATCATCGAAAGGTGAGGAACCCAGAAAAGGTGGCCACAAACCAGAGGACCCACATCACCAAGGGGTTGAGAGTGAGGTAGGTGTCTGGACGGGCATATTTAACACTCATTTCCCACCAGGAAGAGAAATTAACCAAAGGCTCAGCGTGCCCTGCCAGAAGCAGATTAGGGCCTGAAGCAGTCTTGCGGGTTTGCGGCCAGCTCACAAGAAAGCGAGTTGAAGAAAGGAGCTCAGGGGCCCTGTAATTCACAAACCTGGAGAGTTATAAATGACAGATAACGTCCAAAAATATATTGAAGTAAGGCTGCGAAGAGGACTTGAAAGCGGGGCAGAATTTCAGGAAACCGATTTCAGGAGGTAGACTGGATTTGCATTTAAAGCATAGGAAAAGAGGCAGAACATCGACAATGATGCACTTGGCAACAAAGGGCGTATGAGTTTGTTCCTGAATATATTCAGGAAAAAACACATACGCCCTTTTTGGCAAACCAAGCAAGCTTGCAATGGAAATCCGAACTATGAGTGTCACTTCCCCCCGGTCTAAGGGGCCATCTGAGAAAAGTGTAAAATCCAGAAAGGCAAAACAGGCCATGGGGAAAAAGGAGCCTTGTTATGCTGATGGGCGGGATGTAAATTGCCAACAGCCACTCTGGAGAAGTGTATGGTGTTTCCTGATACATCTGAAAAACCAAGCAACAGAGTCTAGGGCATTTCCACTTATGGTCCTATAGCTTAGGGAAATTAAAATCAAAAAGACACAGCCACCCCAAAATTTGGGACGGCTCTGTTTACAGGAACCTCTTCTACAGTACGAGTTAAATATCCCAGAGAACAAATAATTGATAAAGAAGTTGCGGTACTTACGTACAACAGAATACCACTCAGCAATGAAATCTGTGTCACCAGGCCTGTACCAGCATAATGAGTGGATTGAGGCATGATGATTCTAAGTGAAATAAGTCACACAGAAAAAGAAACATCATAAGGTATCACTAATGCACGGAATGTAAACTTGGCTACACATGAACTGAATTACAAAACAGAACAGGGTCTCAAGATTAGAAAACCAACTTATGCTTGCTTAAGGGGAAAGGTGAGTTAAGGGGGTGCTGCATAAAACCAGAGTTTGAAATTAGCACAGATACCGTTCCATAAGCCAAATATGTAATAGACAAGACCTACCCCCTGCTCAACGAAATGGACTCAACAATGAGGTATCACCTCAAACCTGTTAGAATGGGCATCATCTGAAAATCTACAAACAACAAATGCTGGAAAGGGTGTGGAGAAAAGGAACCCTCTTCCACTATTTTTGGGAATATAAATTGATACAGTCACTATGGAGAACAATATGGAGTTTCTTAAGAAACTAATAATAGAATTACCATATGATACAGCAATCCCAGGACTGGACATATACCCAGACAAAACCATAAATCAAAAAGAGACATTCACCGCAATGTTCATTGCATCACTATTTACAATATCGAGGTAATGGAAGCAACCTAAATGCCCACAGACAGACGAATGCATAAAGCTGTGGTACATATATAAAATGGAATATTACTAAGCCATGAAAGGAATGAAATTGGGTCATTTGTAGAGACGTCGATGGATCTAGAGACTGTCATACAGAGTGAAGTAAGTCAGAAAGAGAAAAACAAATCTTGTATATTCATGCATATATGTGGAACCTAGAAAAACTGTACAGATTAACCGTTTTGCAAGGCATAAATAGAGCAACAGATGTAGACAACAATCGTATGGACAACAAGGGGGGAAAGCTCTTGGAGGGGTGGTGGTGGGAGGAGTTGAGAGATTGGGATTGGCATGTAAACATTTATATGTATAAAATAGATAACCAATGAGAACCTGCTGTATAAAAATATAAAATAAAATTCAAAATTAAAAAGAAATAAAATTTAAAAAATAAAACAGAAAAAACAATTATTCCCTTCACATACATGTATTTATATGAATAAATTATTTCCATGCTTATATCTGTAAATACAAAAAAGAGGAATAAAATCTACCTTGAACCAAAAACGAAAAAGAGAAAAAAAAAAACAGAACCCACCAGTTACTCAGAGGAAAACCGTATCAGGGCACTTGCTCCAGTTGTAAACAATTCTGAAGTTGGTCAGTGGTGGGGAATCATCTCCCATTCAGCCAGCAGCCCCCACACAACAAGCGTCCTCATTGCAAAGCTGGGGCACCGTGCCGAGGCATCTGTGAGTAAACGTGAGCTGAGCCCCAGGCCAGTTGCTGCTGAACTGTTCCCGCCCTTCCCAGGTAAAACACCTGAATATATACAAGGACTTGAAAGCCTAGAGGAAGGGCCATGGAGCCACACGAGTGACAGCATGCCAGCTGACTTGGTGCCTGCAGGCCAGCCAGGATGGTCCTGGCCCTGGGTGCTCTTCTGGAAGATTTCCATTTCCCTGCCTGAGATACCCGTCCTGTCCCTGCCCCCACTGCTTTTTTCCTTCCTCACCTCTGCCCAGGGAGAAATTCCAGCAGCAGGTATGGGTGACACATCCTCTTCTTTAGCAGGTGGCAGCCTGGCAACTGCTGCAGAAAGTCCAGCAGAACCCCACTCACACTGGGCCACCCACAAAGCCGTGGCCTCTCACTCCCTCCCACCAGCCCAGCCCCGAGACTGCTGACAGGGCAGAGAAAATGGCGTCAGGCACAGCTGCAGGGGCTTTTGCTGCCTGGAGTGGTATTTATATTGATCTCAACCCAGGCACACCTGGGGAGGGCTGGCCGGCATGGTAAGGCTGCCCAGGTAGCCAATCATCACCCCTCAGGGGCTCACAGTTGCAGAAAATGGAACTTGCTGAACCGGCCAGGTCCAAGGAACAGGTGTGGGCTCCTGAGAGTCAGGATAGACAAGGGGCTGCAGCTTTGGCTTGTTTTCTAATCATTTTATCTGGCCCATGAGTGGGAGACAACTTCAAGAAAACCCTCTCCTAATGAGAGGAACCCAGGAGTCAGGGAGAGGAGGGGTGGGTGGTGGTTGGAGACAGAGGCCTGGTGCCCTGGGTGCAGTGGAAGTCTCTGGAAGACCAGGTGGAGGGAGGCCACACAGAGTGATGCCCAGGGTCACAGACCTGTCGGAGCTGCTGTTTGTTAGTTCAAGTCCTGCTCTGAGGTGCTCTGTGTCAGCTCTGAGCGACAGGTGAGCTGGGGGTGCTCTTCAATGAGGGCTATGTGCACGGTTCTTGTGTGCCCAGCCCTGCCACGGTACCTGCAAGGGTAGCTCTGTATCCTGGGAGGGGCCTGACCATGAGAGCCCCGTGGGCTGGCTTGGGGGTGGGGTACCTGCCCAGGAGAGCTCCATATCCTGGGATTGGCCTGACCACGAGAGCCCCATGGGCTGCTGGGGACCTGGTAAAGGATGTCAGGACAGTCAGTGAAGCCACCGAGGATATACCTCCAGTTACTCCTGATTCCTACACCCTGCTGGTCATTCTACCAACCACCAGGACATGGTATTCTGTATTAGTCTTCAATGATGCCTTCTTTTGTATTCCATTAGTCCCAGAGTCACAAGAAATTTTGGCTTGTGAGTGGCAGGACTCAACATACAACTAAAACAATACTTCCGGGCCGTCTTGCCCCAAGGGTTCAAAAATTCCCACACCATCTTTGGGGAAAGCTTAGCTAACGACCGAAAAGTTCTACCTCTGGAAAAGGAAACCCTCCTTCAATATGCAGACGACATTCTGATCGCCAGCCCTACTAAGGAGACCTCTGAACTACCAAGCCAATAAAGGATAGAAGTTGTCCAAGAAAAAGCTCAAATATCACAGACTGCAGTGACCTGCCTGGGCTTCATTCTCACACAAGGTCAGAGAAGCCCATCCCAGGAAAGGGAAGAAACCATTTGCAGCCTTACCCCTTTCTAAAACTAGAAGACAGCTTAGGGGTTCCTGGGGAGGCCAGGGTTTGCTGCTTCTGGATCCCTAACTACAGTCTACTAGCTGGGCCTCTATATGAAACACTGAAAGGAAAAGATGATGATCCTTTGGAACAGAATCCAGAAGTGGCCTTTCAAGAATGGAAAGAGCAGTCAATTCAGACCCTTGCCCTGGAACTCCCTAATTGAGCTAAACCCTTTGACCTTTCCATTCCCGGTGAAAGGTGAATCGCCATTGGAGAATTAGTGCAAAAACTGGGACCACTTGAAATGGAACAACGCAAGAATGCCATCCAGGTAGGATAAACTACAGTCACCAAGGGGCTTGGCCCACTGCCACATCTGGCCAAGATACTGGCGGTATCTAAAAACCTGGAAATCAGCAGCCCAAAAGGCCACGTCCCTCCTAAGGGAAAAGGACCCCACGTGGTGATCCTAATCACCAACCATGCCCTGAAGTTGCAGGGTTCGCTCCGTGGGCACACCGACCTCGAGTGAGGAGGCCCTCCAACTCCAACATCCAGAGAGATAACCGGGGGCAACAGGGCACCATGACGACTCGTGTGAACATCACTTGACCTGGAGTTTCTCTCATAAAACAACAATAGTGTGTCCCGAAGGAGTAGACTACTGCTTGCAGGACTTCCTGCACCCAGAGGGGAGCTAATAATCTTGGCGGGGGAACCGTATATCACACTGTCACCATAGAAAAGCCTACAGACACCGTGATGATGGTGGCCAATAAGACCGGCTGGACTCCTGTTTACTTCAAAAGCCTGTTGACTCAGTGGCCATCATGGTCCTTGATCACCACTGACCCTGGACTGTCTGGGAGTTGAGCGGGCAGGGCTCTGACACCTGGTGCTGTTTTTACGTTAATTCAGGGGCCTAATTGAAGAAAGAGCAGACTACTGGTCAGAGCATCTAGGCTGGCAGAAACGGTCAGCCTAAGGTGGCCGAACAAATGTGGGGCGGGGTGAAACCGGCCCCCACAGCGTCTCTGCACATCTCTTTCCTGGACCCTTAAAGGTCATTAGAATCTATAACACTTCCAATGCTGGTGCTCAGGCGGACGAGCAGGGAGGCAGGGGTCCTGGGGCCAATCAACGTCACCTGGAGGCTGCTGGGGAGAAGTTCTGACCCTCGTCCCCTGGTATGAGGGCTCCCAACTCAGCACTCAGCAGTTACAGAAGAAGGGTCTGCACCCTCAGCACTCCAAGAATGAGGAATGGGACAAAAGGCAGAGGAGGGGTTTGTCCCCAGCAAAGCCCATTAAAAATCCCTGGGAGATAAAAATAGAATGTGGGCAATAAAGTCAAGTCTGACCTTTTTTATCCTTTGTGCTTTGTCTAATTTCACGTGCTCCTAGGGTCCCGCATGCAGAGGTTCCACACCCGGCACTTCAGACCAGATTTCCTGGTGCAGAATGGCTGGGTCGACACCTCAGCTCCTGGGGCCCAGTGCAGACTCCGAGATATAGAGCCTGAGCTGCAGCCAACCCGGCCCTTGAGAGCTCCGCCCCCTCCCTCCCACTGACTCTGACAGGATCTCTACACAGCAGCCCAGCCCACAGCCCACGGGGTAGTGCATGCTCTCACCTCTCCATTCTCTGATGAAAATATAAAGTTTCCTTTGCTTGGGAACCAAACTCAGCCTCGATCTGTTGGCCCCAATGACACTGGGCAGGGGGACCCTTGTTGGGGTCCACTCTGGAGGATCAGTAACAGAAATTGAGACTATTGTAACTTCAATGAACAGATGTGTGAGCCAAAATGTAGTTAACATAGAACAGTTTATAAGGCTCGGGTAAAATAAGATGTTTCTAACACTTCCATTTGATATTTCCATCACTTTATTATAAGCAAGTTCAGTGAAAAGGTTTGTCTTATTTGTCAGGTCAATATTAGAGAAATGAAGTGATTTCTTTCCAAGGATGTACATCTAATAATCTTGGTTAAAGCTTCAATCTTGTTTTAAATGCTTTTCCATTGAAAATGATACCTCTCTTTCAGCTCCCCCATTTCTGAGAAGTATAAAATCTTATAATTTATTATTACCAAAGGGGAAAGGTGGGAGGAGGGATAAATTAACAGTTTGGAATTAACACATACACACTGCTATGTATAAAATAGATCATCAACAAGGAACTACTGTATAGCACAGGGAACTACACTCAATATTGTGCAATAACCTATAAGGGGAAATAATCGGAAAAAGAACAGATATTTTTATTGACATCATCTATCAATGACAGTTAAAGTGTAACCTAAGGGAAGCCGGTGGTGAGTGCTTCTGACCCTGAAGACTTCAGTCATCTAAAGTTTGCACTCTGCCTACTTCCCAAGGCCCTTAATGAACATATGTGTAGCCGTAGCTTAAAAAACTCCCCAGTTTGGGTTTCGGGGAGACACTGATTTTGAAAAAGCCCTGGTGTTCTCCTTACATGAATGGGACTCTTCCTACTGCTAAAACATGTCTGTCACATCCAGAGGATGGTATACCGTCTGATCGGGAAGAGTTTGGAAAAGGCATCTCATCTCCTCATCTCCTGGTGCTCGGGTTCACCCCTCCAGCGTCTTTACTAACAGTCTCCCCACTTGGAGATGTCAACACTGTCAACATCCTGTTGCGTACAGTTTGGAATTTGTCCAGAGGATGAAGCGGAAGGATGAGGAACAATGAGAGACAAGTCCTAGGTGTTCAGACAGGCACATGTCACTCTAATTTCCAATCAGGAAGATGAATTGACCAAAGGCTAGGGTTGCCCATGGAAACAGTATAGGGCTTGAGGAAATCCCACTGCTTTGTGGCCAGTTCCCATAAACACAAGTTGAACAATGGAACTCAGGGGCAGTAAAATTCACGAAACTGCAGAGTTGAAAATATCTATCACTGAAAAATGTCTTGAGGAAAGTCAGAGAAAAGGATTGGCAAGCAAGGGAGAATGGCAGGAAAGGGATTTGAGGAGGTAGAAAGGACTCGCCATTAAGCACAAGAAAAGGGGCTGAACATTGCCGACATTGCAGTTGGCCAAAAAGGCTGTATGTGTTTTTTTCTGTATATATTCAAGAAAAGGGCATACACTTTTTTAGCCAACCAAACAGGTGGGCACTGGAAATCAATACTACAAAAGATATCACTTCGCATCAGTCAGAAGAGCCATCCTCATAAAGTGTAAACGCCAGAAATGCAGGACAGGGCAAGGAGAAGAGGGAGCCCTGTGAGGCTTATAGTGGAAATGTATATTGCCAACGGCCATTCTGGAGAAGTGTATTGTGTTTACTAAAGCATCTAAAAAATGAGCTACAGAGCATAGGGCACTTGCACTCATGGGCGTATATCTTGGGAAAAACAAAAATCGAGAGGACACAGGCACCCCAATGTTTACTGCCCCTCTGTTTAAAAGATCCTCGACTAGGATATAACTTAAATGTCTCTGGAGGGAAAAAATGGATAGAGATGTGGTACTTATGTAGAGTGGAATATTACTCAGCCTGGAAATCAATGAAATATGGCCAGTTGTAACAACTCCGGAGGAGTTACGTATGATCATTCTAAGTGACATAATTCAAAAAGAAAAAGACACATATCATAAGATATCACTTAAAGGTGGAATCCAAAATGGCTACACATGAAATAAATTACAAAACAAAAACATAGTCAAATATGTAGAAAATACGCGTGAGGCTGCTAAACGGGAAAGGTGGGGAGGGGTGAGGCATCATCCAGGAGGTTGAAATTAGCAAAGATACCATTCCAAATACCAAACTGATAATCAACAAGGCCTACACGGTAGCTAAAAGAACTGCACTCAGCACACTCAAGTCACCGGAAAAGAATATCTATGACTGGTAAGAATCTGAAAAAGAATTTATTGATGTCTCTCTGTACGTGAATCAAGTGGATGTACAGCAGCAAGAAACAGAGCTTTGAAAATCAGCTATAACCAATATAGTAATAAATTGAAAAAAATAAACGACAGAGAGACAGAGAAAACCTCTTACAACTTTTCCTCAGGGACGGTGATGCAACATGGATTGAACACATCTAGACCCACAGCAGGATGAGACATAAGGCTGGAAACTGTTCGCGCTAAGAGAAATGTGAGGTTGGGTGAGGAAATGCACACCCTTTAAAGTAATACTACCTGGTACCCATTCAATGGGTCCCAAATCTGCAGGTTCAAGGAATCTTCCTACAGCTAAAACATGCATGGAAAACCCAGAGGACTGTACACCATGTGATCGGGAGATGTGTCTAAAATGCACCTCATTTATCCTCTCCTGGTGCTCCTGTTCATCATTCCAGCCACGTTACTTAGAATCTCCCCACTTAGAGAATCAGCACATTTAAACTTCTGTTTCACACATTTTGCAAATTGTGAGGAGGATGAACGGGAACAGGGGGAACCAATGAGAGAATAGTTGTAGGGGTTTGGACGGGCACATGTCACTCTAATTTCCCATTAAGAATAAGAATTAAAAAAAGGCTCAGCCCGCCTCGCCGGAGCCAAAATAGGGCCTGAAGCAATCCTGCGGTTTTGAGGCCAGCTCACAAAAGAGCAACTTAAAAAATGGAGCTCAGGGTCACTGCAATTCACAAACCTGCAGAGTTATAAATGAAAACTAACGTCCAAAAATATGTTGAGGTAAGGCAAAGAAGAGGATCTGAATGCAAGACAGAATTGCAAGAAACAGATTTCAAGAGATAGATTGGACTCGCCTTTAAAGCACATGAAAAGCGGCAGAATTTCGACAACGATGCAGTTGGCCCAAAAGGGAGTATGCGTTTTTTCCTGAATATATCCAGGAAAAAACGCATACGCACTTTATGGGCAACCAAGCAAGCAAGCAATGCAAATGTGCACAACAAAGAAGTCTCATTTCCCACCGGTCAAAAGGGCCATCCGAAAAAATTGTAAACACCAGAAATGCAGGACAGGCCATGGAGAACAGGGAGCCTTTATACGCTGATGGACAGTGTGTGAACTGCCGAGAGCCACTCTGGAGAAGTGTATGGTGGTTCCTAAATCATCTAAAAAACAGAGCGACAGAGCATAGGGCACTTCCAATCACGGGAGTATATCTAGGGAAGTCTAAAAATCAACAAGACACAAGCACACCACAGTTTAGGGCTACTCTGTTTACAAGAACCTCAACTTCAGTACACCTTAAATATCCCAGGAAAGAGAACAATGGATAAAGAAAATGTGGTACTTATGTACAATGGAATATCTCTTCACCATGAAATCAATGTAATAAGGCTAGTAGAAGGATAAAGAGTGGATTGAGGTCCGATAATACTACTTGAAATAAGTCAAACAGAAAAAGAAACATATCATAAGATATCACTTATAGAGGGAGGATAAATATGGCTGCACAAAAAATGAATTACAAAACAGAACAGTGTCTCACATTTAGAAAACACACTTATGTCAGCTTAAGGGGAAAGGAGAGGTGGGGTGATGCATAAAACCAGAGTTTGAAATTAGCACAGATACCGTTCAATAAACCAAATAGGTATCAGACAAGATCTACACCTTGCTCAATGAACTGGCCTCAACACACCCTATACACCGCAGAGAAATATATCTGAGTAATAAGAATCTTAAAACCCATGTATTGATATCTCTCCATAAGGGAATCAAGTGTGCACAGAGCGGCACAAACACAGCAGTGAAAATGAGCTAAACCCCTTTATAGAAATAAATTTTAAAACCAAAACGCAGAAACAATGAAAGAGAGAAAAATTCTTACAAAATTCGCTCAGGGGCTGTGATGCAACCTGGAATGACCACATATAAACCCACAGCTGGATAAGACATAAGGCTGGACACTTGGGGCTGAAAGGATTGGTGAGCTTTGGTGAGCAACTGCCGAAAGTTTAATGCAATACTTCATGCTACTTATTCCAAGGGTCCCAACACTCCAAGTTGAAGGGAATCTTCCTAGAGCTAAACCATGCATGGGAAATCCAGCGGATGGTATACCATATGATCGGGAAAGGTTTCTAAAATGCACCTCATTTTCCTCTCCTGGGGCTCCGGATCAACATTCCAGCCACTTTACTAACAACATCTCCACATGGAGAGTCAATGCCTTTAAGTTCCGGAATCGCACAGTCTGCAGTTAGTGCGGAAAATGAATGGGAATAGGGGGAACAAGTGAGAAAATAGCTGTAGCGGTTTCAATGGGCACATGTCACTCTAATTTCACATCAGGAAGAAGAATTAACCAAAGGCAGAGCAAGGCGCCCCAGAAGAAGAATAGGGCCTGAAGAAATCCTGTGGATATGAGGCAAGATCACAAAAATAAGAGCTGAAAAATGGAGCTAAGGGCCATTGCAATTCAAAAACCTTCAGAGTTATGAAGGCCAACTATTTTCCAAAAGTATATTGAGATAAGGCTATGAAGAGGCACTGAGAGCAAGGCAGAACTGCAGGAAACCGATTGCAGGAGGTAGAATGGAATTGCATATAAAGCATAGGAAAAGAGGCAGAACGTCCACAATGATGCACTTGGCCAAAAAGGGCGTATGCGTTTTTTCCTGAATATATTCAGGAAGAAACGCATACGCCCTTTCTGGCCAACCAAGCAAACTCGCAAACGAAATCTGCACTACAATGAAGTCTCACTTCACCCCGGTCAAAGGGCCATCTGAAAAAAGTGTAAAATCCAGAAAGGCAGGACAGGCCATGGAGAACTGGGAGCCTTGTTATGCTGATGGGCGGCATGTAAATTGCCAACAGCCACTCTGGAGAAGTGTATGGTGTTTCCTGAAACATCCAAAAAACAAAGCAACAGAGCTGAGGGCACTTCCAATTACGGTCCTATAGCTTAGGGAAATTAAAATCAAAATGACACAGCTACCCCAAAGTTTGGGACGGCTCTGTTTACAAGAACCTCGTTTACGGTACAGGTTCAATATCGCAGAAAGCGAAAAATGGATAAAGAAGTTGTGGTACTTACGTACAATGCAATATCACTCAGCAATGAAATCTATGTCATCAGGCCCGTGACAGCATAATGAGTGGATTCAGGTATGATGATTCTAAGAGAAATAAGTCACACAGAAAAAGAAACATCATAAGATATCACTACTACACGGAATGTAAACTTGGCTACACAGAAATTAAATTACAAAACAGAACAGCGTCTCAAATGTAGAAAACCAACTTATGCTTGCTTAAGGGGAAAGGTGAGTTGGGGTGCGGCATAAAACCACAGATTGAAATTAGCACAGATACCGTTCCATAAGACAAATATGTAATAGACAAGAGCTACTCCTTGCTCAACGATGTGGACTCAACACCCAATATTAAACGCCTAAGAATATACCTGACTAGTAAGAATCTTAAAACCTATGGATTTATATGTCTCCGAAAGAGAATCAAGCGTGTATACAGCGGCATAAACGCAGCAGTGATAGGATTGGTGAGGTTCGGTGAGCAAATGCAGACCCTTTGAAGTCATATTGCATGGTACCCATTCCATGGGTCTCAACTCTCCAGGTTTAAGGGATTCTTCCTTCAGCAAAAACATGCATGTGGAACCCAGAGTATGATCCACCGTGTGATCGGGAAACGTGTTCAAATGTGTCTCAGTTTTCGTCCCCTGGTACTCGGGTGCAACATTCCAGACGCTTTACTAACACTCTCTCCACTTGGAGAGTCAGTGCCTTTAACCTCTTGTTTGGCCCAGTTTGCAGTTTCTGCGTAAGATAAACAGGAAGAGGGAGAACCAATGAGAGACTAGGTGGAGGTGTCTGGACGGGCAAATTTAACTCTCATTTCCCACCAGGAAGAGGAATTAACCAAAGGCTCAGCATACGATGCCGGAACCAAACTAGGGCCGGAAGCAATCCTGCGGTCTTGCGGCCAGCTCACAAGAAAGCGAGTTGAAGAAAGGAGCTCAGGGGCACTGTAATTCACAAACATACAGAGTTATAAATGACAGCCATCTTCCAAAAATATCTTAAAGTAAGGCTGCCAAGAGGAGTTGAAAGCGGGGCAGAATTGCAGGAAACAGATTTCAGGAGGTAGACTGGAATTGCATGTAAAGCATAGGAAAAGAGGCAGAACGTCCACAATGATGCACTTGGCCAAAAAGGGCGTATGCGTTTCTTCCTGAATATATTCAGGAAAAAACGCATACGCCCTTTTTGGCCAACCAAGCAAGCTTGCAAAGGAAATCTGCACTACAATGAAGTCTCACTGCCCCCCGGTCAAAAGGGCCATCCGAAAAAAGTGTAAAATCCAGAAAGGCAGGACAGGCCATGGAGAACTGGGAGCCTTGTTATGCTGATGGGCGGGATGTAAATTGCCAACAACCACTCTGGAGAAGTGTATGGTGTTTCCTGAAACATCCAAAAAACCAAGCAACAGAGCCTAGGGCATTTCCACTTATGGTCGTATAGCTTAGGGAAATAATAATCAAAAAGACACAGCCTCCCCAAAGTTTGGGACGGCTCTGTTTACAAGAACCTCGTTTACAGTACAGGTCCAATATCGCAGAAAGCGAAAAATGGATAAAGAAATTGTGGTACTTACGTACAATGCAATATCACTCAGCAATGAAATCTATGTCATCAGGCCCGTGACAGCATAATGAGTGGATTCAGGTATGATGATTCTAAGAGAAATAAGTCACACAGAAAAAGAAACATCATAAGATATCACTACTACACGGAATGTAAACTTGGCTACACAGGAACTGAATTACAAAACAGAACAGGGTGTCAAATGTAGAAAACCAACTTATGCTTGCTTAAGGGGAAAGGTGAGTTGGGGTGCTGCATGAAACCAGAGATTGAAATTAGCACAGACACCGTTCCATAAGCCAAATATGTAATAGACAAGAGCTACTCCTTGCTCAACGAAGTGGACTCAACACCCAATATTAAACGCCTAAGAATATACCTGACTAGTAAGAATCTTAAAACCTATGGATTTATATGTCTCCGAAAGAGAATCAAGCGTGTGTACAGCGGCATAAACGCAGCAGTGATAGGATTGGTGAGGTTCGGTGAGCAAATGCAGACCCTTTGAAGTCATATTGCATGGTACCCATTCCATGGGTCTCAACTCTCCAGGTTTAAGGGATTCTTCCTTCAGCTAAAACATGCATGTGGAACCCAGAGTATGATCCACCGTGTGATCGGAAAACGTGTTCAAATGTGTCTCAGTTTTCGTCCCCTGGTACTCGGGTGCAACATTCCAGATGCTTTACTAACACTCTCCCCACTTGGAGAGTCAGTGCCTTTAACCTCCTGTTTGGCCCAGTTTGCAATTTCTGTGGAAAATGAACAGGAATAGGGAGAACCAATGAGAGACTAGGTGGAGGTGTCCGGACGGGCAAATTTAACTCTCATTTCCCACCAGGAAGAGGAATTAACCAAAGGCTCAGCGTGCCATGCCGGAACCACACTAGGGCCCGAAGCAATCCTGCGGTGTTGCGGCCAGCTCACAAGAAAGCGAGTTGAAGAAAGGAGCTCAGGGGCACTGTAATTCACAAACCTGCAGAGTTATAAATGACAGCCATCTTCCAAAAATATATTAAAGTAAGGCTGCCAAGAGGTGTTGAAAGCGGGGCAGAATTGCAGGAAACCGATTTCAGGAGGTAGACTGGAATTTCATGTAAAGCATAGGAAAAGAGGCAGAACGTCCACAATGATGCACTTGGCCAAAAAGGGCGTATGCGTTTTTTCCTGAATATATTCAGGAAAAAACGCATACGCCCTTTTTGGCCAACCAAGCAAGCTTGCAAAGGAAATCTGCACTACAATGAAGTCTCACTGCCCCCCGGTCAAAAGGGCCATCTGAAAAAAGTGTAAAATCCAGAAAGGCAGGACAGGCCATGGAGAACTGGGAGCCTTGTTGTGCTGATGGGCGGGATGTAAATTGCCAACAGCCACTCTGGAGAAGTGTATGGTGTTTCCTGAAACATCCAAAAAACCAAGCAACAGAGCCTAGGGCATTTCCACTTATGGTCCTTTAGCTTAGGGAAATAATAATCAAAAAGACACAGCCTCCCCAAAGTTTGGGACGGCTCTGTTTACAAGAACCTCGTTTACGGTACAGGTTCAATATTGCAGAAAGCGAAAAATGGATAAAGAAATTGTGGTACTTACGTACAATGCAATATCACTCAGCAATGAAATCTATGTCATCAGACCCATGACAGCATAATGAGTGGATTCAGGTATGATGATTCTAAGAGAAATAAGTCACACAGAAAAAGAAACATCATAAGATATCACTACTACACGGAATGTAAACTTGGCTACACAGAAACTGAATTACAAAACAGAACAGCGTCTCAAATGTAGAAAACCAACTTATGCTTGCTTAAGGGGAAAGGTGAGTTGGGGTGCGGCATAAAACCACAGATTGAAATTAGCACAGATACCATTCCATAAGCCAAATATGTAATAGACAAGAGCTACTCCTTTCTCAAGGATGTGGACTCAACACCCAATATTAAACGCCTAAGAATATACCTGACTGGTAAGAATCTTAAAACCTATGGATTTATATGTCTCCGAAAGAGAATCAAGCATGTGTACAGTGGCATAAACGCAGCAGTGATAGGATTGGTGAGGTTCGGTGAGGAAATGCAGACTCTTTGAAGTCATATTTCATGGTACCCATTCCATGGGTCTCAACTCTCCATGTTTAAGGGATTCTTCCTTCAGCTAAAACATGCATGTGGAACCCAGAGTACGATCCACCGTGTGATCGGGAAACGTGTTCAAATGTGTCTCAGTTTTCGTCCCCTGGTACTCGGGTGCAACATTCCAGACGCTTTACTAACACTCTCCCAACTTGGAGAGTCAATGCCTTTAACCTCCTATTTGGCCCAGTTGGAATTTCTGCGTAAGATGAACAGGAATAGGGAGAACCAATGAGAGACTAGCTGGAGGTGTCTGGACGGGAAAATTTAACTCTCAGTTCCCACCAGGAAGAGGAATTAACCAAAGGCTCAGCGTGCCGTGCCAGAACGACACTAGGGCCTGAAGCAATCCTGCAGTGTTGCGGCCAGCTCACAAGAAAGCGAGTTGAAGAAAGGAGCTCAGGGGCACTGTAATTCACAAACCTGCAGAGTAATAAATGACAGCTATCGTCCAAAAATATATTGAAGTAAGGCCGCCAATAGGACTTGAAAGCGGGGCAGAATTGCAGGAAACCGATTTCAGGAGGTAGACGGGAATTGCATGAAAAGCATAGGAAAAGAGGCAGAACGTCCACAACGATGCACTTGGCCAAAAAGTGCGTATGCATTTTTTCCTGAATATATTGAGGAAAAACCGCATACGCCCTTTTTGGCCAACCAAGAAAGCTTGCAAAGGAAATCTGCACTACAATGAAGTCTCACTGCCCCCCGGTCAAAAGGGCCATCTGAAAAAAGTGTAAAATCCAGAAAGGCAGGACAGGCCATGGAGAACTGGGTGCCTTGTTATGCTGATGGGCGGGATGTAAATTGCCAGCACCCACTCTGGAGAAGTGTATGGTGTTTCCTGAAACCTCCAAAAAACAAAGCAACAAAGCCAAGGGCACTTCCACTTATGGTCCTATAGCTTAGGAAAATTAAAATCAAAAAGACACACCCACTCCAAAGTTTGGGACGGCTCTGTTTACAAGAACCTCGTTTACGGTACAAGTTCAATACCACACAAAGCGAAAAATGGATAAAGAAGTTGTGGTACTTACGTACAATGCAATATCACTCAGCAATGAAATCTATGTCATCAGGCCCGTAGCAGCATAATGAGTGGATTCAGGTACGATGATTCTAAGTGAAATAAGTCACACAGAAAAAGAAACATCATAAGATATCACTACTACACGGAATGTAAACTTGGCTACACAAGAACTGAATTACAAAACAGAACAGGGTGTCAAATGGAGAAAACCAACTTATGCTTGCTTAAGGGGAAAGGTGAGTTGGGGTGCTGCATGAAACCGGAGATTGAAATTAGCACAGATACCGTTCCATAAGCCAAATATGTAATAGAAAAGAGCTACTCCTTGCTCAACGAAGTGGACTCAACACCCCATATTAAACGCCTAAGAATATACCTGACTAGAAATAATCTTAAAACCTACGGATTTATATGTCTCCGAAAGAGAATCAAGCGTGTGTACAGCGGCATAAACGCAGCAGTGATAGGATTGGTGAGGTTCGGTGAGCAAATGCAGACCCTTTGAAGTCATATTGCATGGTACCCATTCCATGGGTCTCAACTCTCCAGGTTTAAGGGATTCTTCCTTCAGGTAAAACCTGCATGTGGAACCCAGAGTATGATCCACCGTGTGATTGGGAAATGTGTTGAAATGTGTCTCACTTTTCGTCGCCTGGTACTCGGGTGCAACATTCCAGACGCTTTACTAACACTCTCCCCACTTGGAGAGTCAGTACCTTTAACCTCCTATTTGGCCCAGTTGGAATTTCTGTGTAAGATGAACAGGAATAGGGAGAACCAATGAGAGACTAGCTGGAGGTGTCTGGACGGGATAATTTAACTCTCAGTTCCCACCAGGAAGAGAAATTAACCAAAGGCTCAGCGTGCCATGCCAGAACCACACTAGGGCCTGAAGCAATCCTGCAGTGTTGCGGCCAGCTCACAAGAAAGCGAGTTGAAGAAAGGAGCTCAGGGGCACTGTAATTCACAAACCTGCAGAGTAATAAATGACAGCTATCGTCCAAATATATATTGAAGTAAGGCCGCCAAGAGGACTAGAAAGCGGGGCAGAATTGCAGGAAACCGATTTCAGGAGGTAGATGGGAATTGCATGAAAAGCATAGGAAAAGAGGCAGAACGTCCACAACGATGCACTTGGCCAAAAAGGGCATATGGGTTTTTTTCTGAATATATTGAGGAAAAACTGCATACGCCCTTTTTGGCCAACCAAGAAAGCTTGCAAAGGAAATCTGCACTACAATGAAGTCTCACTGCCCCCCGGTCAAAAGGGCCATCTGAAAAAAGTGTAAAATCCAGAAAGGCAGGACAGGCCATGGAGAACTGGGAGCCTTGTTATGGTGATGGGCGGGATGTAAATTGCCAGCAGCCACTCTGGAGAAGTGTATGGTGTTTCCTGAAACATCCAAAAAACAAAGCAACAGAGCCTAGGGCACTTCCACTTATGGTCCTATAGCTTAGGGAAATTAAAATCAAAAAGACACAGCCACCCCAAAGTTTGGGACGGCTCTGTTTACAAGAACCTCGTTTACGGTACAAGTTCAATATCACACAAAGCGAAAAATGGATAAAGAAGTTGTGGTACTTACGTACAATGCAATATCACTCAGCAATGAAATCTATGTCATCAGTCCCGTAGCAGCATAATGAGTGGATTCAGGTACGATGATTCTAAGTGAAATAAGTCACACAGAAAAAGAAACATCGTAAGATATCACTACTAAACGGAATGTAAACTTGGCTAAACAGGAACTGATTTACAAAACAGAACAGGGTGTCAAATGTAGAAAACCAACTTATGCTTGCTTAAGGGGAAAGGTGAGTTGGGGTGCTGCATAAAACCAGAGATTGAAATTAGCACAGATACCATTCCATAAGCCAAATATGTAATAGACAAGAGCTACTCCTTGCTCAATTAAGTGGACTCAACACCCCATATTAAACGCCTAAGAATATACCTGACTAGTAATAATCTTAAAACCTATGAATTTATATGTCTCCGAAAGAGAATCAAGCGTGTGTACAGTGGCATAAACGCAGCAGTGATAGTATTGGTGAGGTTCGGTGAGCAAATACAGACCCTTTGAAGTCATATTGCATGGTACCCATTCCATGGGTCTCAACTCTCCATGTTTAAGGGATTCTTCCTTCAGCTAAAACATGCATGTGGAACCAAGAGTATGATCCACCATGTGATCGGAAAACGTGTTCAAATATGTCTCAGGTTTCGTCCCCTGGTACTCGGCTGCAACATTCCAGACGCTTTACTAACACTCTCCCCACTTGGAGAGTCAGTGCCTTTAACCTCCTGTTTGGCCCAGTTTGCAATTTCTGCGGAAGATGAACAGGAAGAGGGAGAACAAATGAGAGACTAGGTGGAGGTGTCTGGACGGGCAAATTTAACTCTCATTTCCCACCAGGAAGAGGAATTAACCAAAGGCTCAACATGCCGTGCCGGAACCAAACTAGGGCCTGAAGCAATCCTGCGGTGTTGCGGCCAGCTCAGAAGAAAGCGAGTTGAAGAAAGGAGCTCAGGGGCACTGTAATTCACAAACCTGCAGAGTTATAAATGACAGCTATCTTCCAAAAATATATTGAAGTAAGGCTGCCAAGAGGACTTGAAAGCGGGGCAGAATTATAGGAAACCGATTGCAGGAGGTAGACTGGAATTGCATGTAAAGCATAGGAAAAGAGGCAGAACGTCGACAATGATGCACTTGGCCAAAAAGGGCGTATGCGTTCTTTCCTGAATATATTCAGGAAAAAACGCATAAGCACTTTTTGGCCAACCAAGCAAGCTTGCAAAGGAAATCTGCATTACAATGAAGTCTCACTGCCCCCCGGTCAAAAGGGTCATCTGAAAAAAGTGTAAAATCCAGAAAGGTAGGACAGCCCATGGAGAACTGGGAGCCTTGTTATGCTGATGGGTGGGATGTAAATTGCCAGCAGCCACTCTGGAGAAGTGTATGGTGTTTCCTGAAACATCCAAAAAACAAAGCAACAAAGCCAAGGGCACTTCCACTTATGGTCCTATAGCTTAGGGAAATTAAAATCAAAAAGACACAGCCACCCCAAAGTTTGGGACGGCTCTGTTTACAAGAACCTCGTTTACCGTACAACTTCAATATCACAGAAAGCGAAAAATGGATATAGAAGTTGTGGTACTTACGTACAATGCAATATCACTCAGCAATGAAATCTATGTCATCAGGCCCGTAGCAGCATAATGAGTGGATTCAGGTATGATGATTCTAAGTTAAATAATTCACACAGAAAGAGAATCATCATAAGATATCACTACTACACGGAATGTAAACTTGGCTACACAGGAACTGAATTACAAAACAGAACAGGGTGTCAAATGTAGAAAATCAACTTATGCTTGCTTAAGTGGAAAGGTGAGTTGGGTGCGGCATAAAACCAGAGATTGAAATTAGCACAGATACCGTTCCATAAGCCAAATATGTATTAGACAGGAGCTACTCCTTGCTCAATGAAGTGGACTCAACACCCCATATTAAACCCCTAAGAATATACCTGACTAGTAAGAATCTTAAAACCTATGGATTTATATGTCTCTGAAAGAGAATCAAGCGTGTGTACAGCGGCATAAACGCAGCAGTGATAGGATTGGTGAGGTTCGGTGAGCAAATGCAGACCCTTTGAAGTCATATTGCATGGTACCCATTCCATGGGTCTCAACTCTCCAGGTTTAAGGGATTCTTCCTTCAGCTAAAACATGCATGTGGAACCCAGAGTATGATCCACCATGTGATCGGGAAACGTGTTCAAATGTGTCTCAGTTTTTGTCCCCTGGTACTTGGGTGCAACATTCCAGACGCTTTACTAACACTCTCCCCACTTGGAGAGTCAGTGCCTTTAACCTCCTGTTTGGCCCAGTTTCCAATTTCTGTGGAAATTGAACAGGAATAGGGAGAACCAATGAGACACTAGGTGGAGGTGTCCAACGGGCAAATTTAACTCTCATTTCCCACCAGGAAGAGGAATTAACTAAAGTCTCAGCATGCCGTGCCGGAACCAAACTAGGGTCTGAAGCAATCCTGTGGTGTTGCGGCCAGCTCACAAGAAAGCGAGTTGAAGAAAGGAGCTCAGGGGCACTGTAATTCACAAACCTGAAGAGTAATAAATGACAGCTATCGTCCAAATATATATTGAAGTAAGGCCGCCAAGAGGACTAGAAAGCGGGGCAGAATTGCAGGAAACCGATTTCAGGAGGTAGATGGGAATTGCATGAAAAGCATAGGAAAAGAGGCAGAACGTCCACAACGATGCACTTGGCCAAAAAGGGCATATGGGTTTTTTCCTGAATATATTGAGGAAAAACTGCATACGCCCTTTTTGGCCAACCAAGAAAGCTTGCAAAGGAAATCTGCACTACAATGAAGTCTCACTGCCCCCCGGTCAAAAGGGCCATCTGAAAAAAGTGTAAAATCCAGAAAGGCAGGACAGGCCATGGAGAACTGGGAGCCTTGTTATGCTGATGGGCGGGATGTAAATTGCCAGCAGCCACTCTGGAGAAGTGTATGGTGTTTCCTGAAACATCCAAAAAACAAAGCAACAGAGCCTAGGGCACTTCCACTTATGGTCCTATAGCTTAGGGAAATTAAAATCAAAAAGACACAGCCACCCCAAAGTTTGGGACGGCTCTGTTTACAAGAACCTCGTTTACCGTACAAGTTCAATATCCCAGAAAGCGAAAAATGGATATAGAAGTTGTGGTACTTACGTACAATGCAATATCACTCAGCAATGAAATCTATGTCATCAGGCCCGTAGCAGCATAATGAGTGGATTCAGGTACGATGATTCTAAGTGAAATAATTCACACAGAAAGAGAAACATCATAAGATATCACTACTACACGGAATGTAAACTTGGCTACACAGGAACTGAATTACAAAACAGAACAGGGTGTCAAATGTAGAAAATCAACTTATGCTTGCTTAAGTGGAAAGGTGAGTTGGGTGCGGCATAAAACCAGAGATTGAAATTAGCACAGATACCGTTCCATAAGCCAAATATGTAATAGACAAGAGCTACTCCTTGCTCAACGAAGTGGACTCAACACCCCATATTAAACCCCTAAGAATATACCTGACTAGTAAGAATCTTAAAACCTATGGATTTATATGTCTCTGAAAGAGAATCAAGCGTGTGAACAGCGGCATAAACGCAGCAGTGATAGGATTGGTGAGGTTCGGTGAGCAAATGCAGACCCTTTGAAGTCATATTGCATGGTACCCATTCCATGGGTCTCAACTCTCCAGGTTTAAGGGATTCTTCCTTCAGCTAAAACATGCATGTGGAACCCAGAGTATGATCCACCGTGTGATCGGGAAACGTGTTCAAATGTGTCTCAGTTTTCGTACCCTGGTACTTGGGTGCAACATTCCAGACGCTTTACTAACACTCTCCCCACTTGGAGAGTCAGTGCCTTTAACCTCCTGTTTGGCCCAGTTTCCAATTTCTGTGGAAATTGAACAGGAATAGGGAGAACCAATGAGACACTAGGTGGAGGTGTCCGGACGGGCAAATTTAACTCTCATTTCCCACCAGGAAGAGGAATTAACTAAAGGCTCAGCATGCCGTGCCGGAACCAAACTAGGGTCCGAAGCAATCCTGTGGTGTTGCGGCCAGCTCACAAGAAAGCGAGTTGAAGAAAGGAGCTCAGGGGCACTGTAATTCACAAACCTGCAGAGTTATAAATGACAGCTATCTTCCAAAAATATATTGAAGTAAGGCAGCCAAGAGGAGTTGAAAGCGGGACAGAATTGCAGGAAACCGATTTCAGGAGGTAGACTGGAATTGCATGTAAAGCATACGAGAAGAGGCAGAATGTCCACAATGATGCACTTGGCCAAAAAGGGCGTATGCGTTTTTTCCTGAATATATTCAGGAAAAACGCATACGCCCTTTTTGGCCAACCAAGCAAGCTTGCAAAGGAAATCTGCACTACAATGAAGTCTCACTGCCCCCCGGTCAAAAGGGCCATCTGAAAAAGGTGTAAAATCCAGAAAGGCAGGACAGGCCAAGGAGAACTAGGAGCCTTGTTATGCTGATGGGCGGGATGTAAATTGCCAGCAGCCACTCTGTAGAAGTGTATGGTGTTTCCTGAAACATCCAAAAAACAAAGCAACACAGCCAAGGGCACTTCCACTTATGGTACTATAGCTTAGGAAAATTAAAATCAAAAAGACACACCCACTCCAAAGTTTGGGACGGCTCTGTTTACAAGATCCTCGTTTACCATACAAGTTCAATATCACAGAAAGCGAAAAATGGATAAAGAAGTTGTGGTACTTACGTACAATGCAATATCACTCAGCAATGAAATCTATGTCATCAGGCCCGTAGAAGCATAATGAGTGGATTCAGGTACGATGATTCTAAGTGAAGTAAGTCACACAGAAAAAGAAACATCATAAGATATCAGTAATACACGGAATGTAAACTTGGCTACACAAGAACTGAATTACAAAACAGAACAGGGTATCAAATGTAGAAAACCATCTTATGCTTGCTTAAGGGGAAAGGTGAGTTGGGGTGCTGCATACAACAAGAGATTGAAATTAGCACAGATACCGTTCCATAAGCCAAATATGTAATAGACAAGAGCTACTCCTTGCTCAACGAAGTGGACTCAACACCCCACATTAAACACCTAAGAATATACCTGACTACTAATAATCTTAAAACCTAAGGATTTATATGTCTCCGAAAGAGAATCAAGCGTGTGTACAGCGGCATAAATTCAGCAGTGATAAGATTGGTGAGGTTCGGTGAGCAAATGCATACCCTTTGAAGTCATATTGCATGGTACCCATTCCATGGGTCTCAACTCTCCAGGTTTAAGGGATTCTTCCTTCAGCTAAAACATGCATGTGGAACCCAGAGTATGATCCACCGTGTGATCGGAAAACGTGTTCAAATGTGTCTCAGTTTTCGTCCCCTGGTACTCGGGTGCAACATTCCAGACGCTTTACTAACACTCTCCCCACTTGGAGAGTCAGTGCCTTTAACCTCCTGTTTGGCCCAGTTTGCAATTTCTGTGGAACATGAACAGGAATAGGGAGAACCAATGAGAGACTAGGTGGAGGTGTCCGGACGGGCAAATTTAACTCTCATTTCCCACCAGGAAGAGGAATTAACCAAAGGCTCAGCGTGCCATGCCGGAACCAAACTAGGGCCCGAAGCAATCCTGCAGTGTTGCGGCCAGCTCACAAGAAAGCGAGTTGAAGATAGGAGCTCAGGGGCACTGTAATTCACAAACCTGCAGAGTTATAAATGACAGCTACCTTCCAAAAATATATTGAAGTAAGGCTGCCAAGAGGAGTTGAAAGCGGTGCAGAATTGCAGGAAACCGATTTCAGGAGGTAGACTGGAATTGCATGTAAAGCATAGGAAAAGAGGCAGAACGTCCACAATGATGCACTTGGCCAAAAAGGGCGTGTGCGTTTTTTCCTGAATATATTCAGGAAAAAACGCATACGCCCTTTTTGGCCAACCAAGCAAGCTTGCAAAGGAAATCTGCACTACAATGAAGTCTCACTGCCCCCCGGTCAAAAGGGCCATCTGAAAAAAGTGTAAAATCCAGAAAGGCAGGACAGGCCATGGAGAACTGGGAGCCTTGTTATGCTGATGGGCGGGATGTAAATTGCCAGCAGCCACTCTGGAGAAGTGTATGGTGTTTCCTGAAACATCCAAAAAACAAAGCAACAGAGCCTAGGGCACTTCCACTTATGGTCCTATAGCTTAGGGAAATTAAAATCAAAAAGACACAGCCACTCCAAAGTTTGGGACGGCTGTGTTTACAAGAACCTTGTTTACGTTACAAGTTCAATATCACAGAAAGCGAAAAATGGATAAAGAAGTTGTGGTACTTACGTACAATGCAATATCACTCAGCAATGAAATCTATGTCATCAGGCCCGTAGCAGCATAATGAGTGGATTCAGGTACGATGATTCTAAGTGAAATAAGTCACACAGAAAAAGAAACATCATAAGATATCACTACTACACGGAATGTAAACTTGGCTACACAAGAACTGAATTACAAAACAGAACAGGGCCTCAAATGTAGAAAACCAACTTATGCTTGCTTAAGGGGAAAGGTGAGTTGGGGTGCTTCATAAAACCAGAGATTGAAATTAGCACAGATACCGTTCCATAAGCCAAATATGTAATAGACAAGAGCTACTCCTTGCTCAACGAAGTGGACTCAACACCCCATATTAAACGCCTAAGAATATACCTGACTAGAAATAATCTTAAAACCTATGGATTTATATGTCTCCGAAAGAGAATCAAGCGTGTGTACAGCGGCATAAACGTAGCAGTGATAGGATTGTTGAGGTTCGGTGAGCAAATGCAGACCCTTTGAAGTCATATTGCATGGTACCCATTCCATGGGTCTCAACTCTCCATGTTTAAGGGATTCTTCCTTCAGCTAAAACATGCATGTGGAACCCAGAGTATGATCCACCGTGTGATCGGGAAATGTGTTGAAATGTGTCTCACTTTTCGTCCCCTGGTACTCGGATGCAACATTCCAAACGCTTTACTAACACTCTCCCCACTTGGAGAGTCAGTGCCTTTAACCTCCTATTTGGCCCAGTTTGCAATTTCTGCGTAAGATGAACAGGAATAGGGAGAACCAATGAGAGACTAGCTTGAGGTGTCTGGACGGGAAAATTTAACTCTCAGTTCCCACCAGGAAGAGGAATTAACCAAAGGCTCAGCGTGCCGTGCCAGAACCACACTAGGGCCTGAAGCAATCCTGCAGTGTTGCGGCCAGCTCACAAGAAAGCGAGTTGAAGAAAGGAGCTCAGGGGCACTGTAATTCACAAACCTGCAGAGTTATAAATGACAGCTACCTTCCAAAAGTATATTGAAGTAAGGCAGCCAAGAGGAGTTGAATGCGGGGCAGAATTGCAGGAAACCGATTTCAGGAGGTAGACTGGAATTGCATGTAAAGCATAGGAGAAGAGGCAGAACGTCCACAATGATGCACTTGGCCAAAAAGGGCGTATGCGTTTTTTCCTGAATATATTCAGGAAAAACGCATACGCCCTTTTTGGCCAACCAAGCAAGCTTGCAAAGGAAATCTGCACTACAATGAAGTCTCACTGCCCCCCGGTCAAAAGGGCCATCTGAAAAAGGTGTAAAATCCAGAAAGGCAGGACAGGCCAAGGAGAACTAGGAGCCTTGTTATGCTGATGGGCGGGATGTAAATTGCCAGCAGCCACTCTGGAGAAGTGTATGGTGTTTCCTGAAACATCCAAAAAACAAAGCAACACAGCCAAGGGCACTTCCACTTATGGTACTATAGCTTAGGAAAATTAAAATAAAAAAGACACACCCACTCCAAAGTTTGGGACGGCTCTGTTTACAAGATCCTCGTTTACCATACAAGTTCAATATCACAGAAAGCGAAAAATGGATAAAGAAGTTGTGGTACTTACGTACAATGCAATATCACTCAGCAATGAAATCTATGTCATCAGGCCCGTAGCAGCATAATGAGTGGATTCAGGTACGATGATTCTAAGTGAAGTAAGTCACACAGAAAATGAAACATCATAAGATATCACTAATACACGGAATGTAAACTTGCCTACACAAGAACTGAATTACAAAACAGAACAGGGTGTCAAATGTAGAAAACCAACTTATGCTTGCTTAAGGGGAAAGGTGAGTTGGGGTGCTGCATACAACAAGAGATTGAAATTAGCACAGATACCGTTCCATAAGCCAAATATGTAATAGATAAGAGCTACTCGTTGCTCAACGAAGTGGACTCAACACCCCAAATTAAACGCCTAAGAATATACATGACTACTAATAATCTTAAAACCTAAGGATTTATATGTCTCCGAAAGAGAATCAAGCGTGTGTACAGCGGCATAAAATCAGCAGTGATAAGATTGGTGAGGTTCGGTGAGCAAATGCAGACCCTTTGTAGTCATATTGCATGGTACCCATTCCATGGGTCTCAACTCTCCAGGTTTAAGGGATTCTTCCTTCAGCTAAAACATGCATGTGGAACCCAGAGTATGATCCACCGTGTGATCAGAAAACGTGTTCAAATGTGTCTCAGTTTTCGTCCCCTGGTACTCGGGTGCAACATTCCAGACGCTTTACTAACACTCTCCCCACTTGGAGAGTCAGTGCCTTTAACCTCCTGTTTGGCCCAGTTTGCAATTTCTGTGGAACATGAACAGGAATAGGGAGAACCAATGAGAGACTAGGTGGAGGTGTCCGGACGGGCAAATTTAACTCTCATTTCCCACCAGGAAGAGGAATTAACCAAAGGCTCAGCGTGCCATGCCGGAACCACACTAGGGCCCGAAGCAATCCTGCGATGTTGCGCCCAGCTCACAAGAAAGCGAGTTGAAGAAAGGAGCTCAGGGGCACTGTAATTCACAAACCTGCAGAGTTATAAATGACAGCTATCTTCCAAAAATATATTGAAGTAAGGCTGCCAAGAGGAGTTGAAAGCGGGGCAGAATTGCAGGAAACCGATTTCAGGAGGTAGACTGGAATTGCATGTAAAGCATAGGAAAAGAGGCAGAACGTCCACAATGATGCACTTGGCCAAAAAGTGCGTATGCGTTTTTTCCTGAATATATTCAGGAAAAAACACATACGCCCTTTTTGGCCAACCAAGCAAGCTTGCAAAGGAAATCTGCACTACAATGAAGTCTCACTGCCCCCCGGTCAAAAGGGCCATCTGAAAAAAGTGTAAAATCCAGAAAGGCAGGACAGGCCATGGAGAACTGGGAGCCTTGTTATGCTGATGGGCGGGATGTAAATTGCCAGCACCCACTCTGGAGAAGTGTATGGTGTTTCCTGAAACATCCAAAAAACAAAGCAACAGAGCCTAGGGCATTTCCACTTATGGTCGTACAGCTTAGGGAAATTAAAATCAAAGAGACACAGCCACTCGAAAATTTGGGCCGGCTCTGTTTACAAGAACCTCGTTTACGGTACAAGTTCAATATCACAGAAAGCGAAAAATGGATAAAGAAGTTGTGGTAATTACGTACAATGCAATATCACTCAGCAATGAAATCTATGTCATCAGGCCCGTAGCAGCATAATGAGTGGATTCAGGTATGATGATTCTTAGTGAAATAAATCACACAGAAAAAGAAACATCATAAGATATCACTACTACACGGAATGTAAACTTGGCTACACAGGAACTGAATTACAAAACAGAACAGGGTGTCAAATGTAGAAAACCCACTTATGCTTGCTTAAGGGGAAAGGTGAGTTGGGGTGCTGCATACAACAAGAGATTGAAATTAGCACAGATACCATTCCATAAGCCAAATATGTAATAGACAAGAGCTACTCCTTGCTCAATGAAGTGGACTCAACACCCCGTATTAAACGCCTAAGAATATACCAGACTAGTAAGAATCTTAAAACCTATGGATTTATATGTCTCAGAAAGAGAATCAAGCGTGTGTACAGCTGCATAAATGCAGCAGTGATAGGATTGGTGAGGTTCGGTGAGCTAATGCATACCCTTTGAAGTCATATTGCATGGTACCCATTCCATGGGTCTCAACTCTCCATGTTTAAGGGATTCTTCCTTCAGCTAAAACATGCATGTGGAACCCAGAGTATGAACCACCGTGTGATCGGGAAACGTGTTCAAATGTGTCTCAGTTTTCGTCCGCTGGTACTCGGTTGCAACATTCCAGACGCTTTACTAACACTCTCCCCACTTGGAGAGTCAGTGCCTTTAACCTCCTGTTTGGCCCAGTTTGCAATTTCTGTGAAAAATGAACAGGAATAGGGAGAACCAATGAGAGACTAGGTGGAGGTGTCTGAACGGGCAAATTTAACTCTCATTTCACACCAGGAAGAGGAATTAACCAAAGGCTCAACATGCCTACCAGAAAAAAACTAGGGTCTGAAGCCGGCAGTGTTGCGGCCAGCTCACAAGAAAGCGAGTTGAAGAAAGGAGCTCAGTGGCACTGTAATTCACAAACCTGCAGAGTTATAAATGACAGCTACCTTCCAAAAATATATTGAAGTAAGGCTGCCAAGAGGAGTTGAAAGCGTTGCAGAATTGCAGGAAACCGATTTCAGGAGGTAGACGGGAATTGCATGTAAAGCATAGGAAAAGAGGCAGAACGTCCACAATGATGCACTTGGCCAAAAAGGGCGTATGCGTTTTTTCCTGAATATATTCAGGAAAAAACGCATACGCCCTTTTTGGCCAACCAAGCAAGCTTGCAAAGGAAATCTGCACTACAATGAAGTCTCACTGGCCCCCGGTCAAAAGGGCCATCTGAAAAAAGTGTAAAATCCAGAAAGGCAGGACAGGCCATGGAGAACTGGGAGCCTTTTTATGCTGATGGGCGGGATGTAAATTGCCAGCAGCCACTCTGGAGAAGTGTATGGTGTTTCCTGAAACATCCAAAAAACAAAGCAACAGAGCCTAGGGCACTTCCACTTATGGTCCTATAGCTTAAGGAAATTAAAATCAAAAAGACACAGCCACCCCAAAGTTTGGGACGGCTCTGTTTACAAGAACCTTGTTTACGTTACAAGTTCAATATCACAGAAAGCGAAAAATGGATAAAGAAGTTGTGGTACTTACGTACAATGCAATATCACTCAGCAATGAAATCTATGTCATCAGGCCCGTAGCAGCATAATGAGTGGATTCAGGTACGATGATTCTAAGTGAAATAAGTCACACAGAAAAAGAAACATCATAAGATATCACTACTACACGGAATGTAAACTTGGCTACACAAGAACTGAATTACAAAACAGAACAGGGCCTCAAATGTAGAAAACCAACTTATGCTTGCTTAAGGGGAAAGGTGAGTTGGGGTGCTGCATAAAACCAGAGATTGAAATTAGCACAGATACCGTTCCATAAGCCAAATATGTAATAGACAAGAGCTACACCTTGCTCAATGAAGTGGACTCAACACCCCATATTAAACGCCTAAGAATATACCTGACTAGAAATAATCTTAAAACCTATGGATTTATATGTCTCCGAAAGAGAATCAAGCGTGTGTACAGCGGCATAAATGCAGCAGTGATAGGATTGGTGAGGTTCGGTGAGCAAATGCAGACCCTTTGAAGTCATATTGCATGGTACCCATTCCATGGGTCTCAACTCTCCATGTTTAAGGGATTCTTCCTTCAGCTAAAACATGCATGTGGAACCCAGAGTATGATCCACCGTGTGATCGGGAAACGTGTTCAAATGTGTCTCAGTTTTCGTCCCCTGGTACTCGGGTGCAACATTCCAGACGTTTTACTAACACTCTCCCCACTTGGAGAGTCAGTGCCTTTAACCTCCTATTTGGCCCAGTTGGAATTTCTGCGTAAGATGAACAGGAATAGGGAGAACCAATGAGAGACTAGCTGGAGGTGTCTGGACGGGAAAATTTAACTCTCAGTTCCCACCAGGAAGAGGAATTAACCAAAGACTCAGCGTGCCGTGCCAGAACGACACTAGGGCCTGAAGCAATCCTGCAGTGTTGCGGCCAGCTCACAAGAAAGCGAGTTGAAGAAAGGAGCTCAGGGGCACTGTAATTCACAAACCTGCAGAGTAATAAATGACAGCTATCGTCCAAAAATATATTGAAGTAAGGCCGCCAATAGGACTTGAAAGCGGGGCAGAATTGCAGGAAACCGATTTCAGGAGGTAGACGGGAATTGCATGAAAAGCATAGGAAAAGAGGCAGAACGTCCACAACGATGCACTTGGCCAAAAAGTGCGTATGCATTTTTTCCTGAATATATTGAGGAAAAACCGCATACGCCCTTTTGGCCAACCAAGAAAGCTTGCAAAGGAAATCTGCACTACAATGAAGTCTCACTGCCCCCTGGTCAAAAGGGCCATCTGAAAAAAGTGTAAAATCCAGAAAGGCAGGACAGGCCATGGAGAACTGGGAGCCTTGTTATGCTGATGGGCGGGATGTAAATTGCCAGCACCCACTCTGGAGAAGTGTATGGTGTTTCCTGAAACATCCAAAAAACAAAGCAACAAAGCCAAGGGCACTTCCACGTATGGTCCTATAGCTTAGGAAAATTAAAATCAAAAAGACACAGCCACCCCAAAGTTTGGAACGGCTCTGTTTACAAGAACCTCGTTTAAGGTACAAGTTCAATATCACACAAAGCGAAAAATGGATAAAGAAGTTGTGGTACTTACATACAATGCAATATCACTCAGCAATGAAATCTATGTCATCAGGCCCGTAGCAGCATAATGAGTGGATTCAGGTACGATGATTCTAAGTGAAATAAGTCACACAGAAAAAGAAACATCATAAGATATCACTACTACAAGGAATGTAAACTTGGCTACACAAGAACTGAATTACAAAACAGAACAGGGTGTCAAATGTAGAAAACCAACTTATGCTTGCTTAAGGGGAAAGGTGAGTTGGGATGCTGCATAAAACCAGAGATTGAAATTAGCACAGATACCGTTCCATAAGCCAAATATGTAATAGACAAGAGCTACTCCTTGCTCAACGAAGTGGACTCAACACCCCGTATTAAACGCCTAAGAATATACCTGACTAGAAATAATCTTAAAACCTACGGATTTATATGTCTCCGAAAGAGAATCAAGCGTGTGTACAGCGGCATAAACGCAGCAGTGATAGGATTGGTGAGGTTCGGTGAGCAAATGCAGACCCTTTGTAGTCATATTGCATGGTACCCATTCCATGGGTCTCAACTCTCCAGGTTTAAGGGATTCTTCCTTCAGGTAAAACATGCATGTGGAACCCAGAGTATGATCCACCGTGTGATCGGGAAATGTGTTGAAATGTGTCTCACTTTTCGTCCCCTGGTACTCGGGTTCAACATTCCAGACGCTTTACTAACACTCTCCCCACTTGGAGAGTCAGTGCCTTTAACCTCCTATTTGGCCCAGTTTGCAATTTCTGCGTAAGATGAACAGGAATAGGGAGAACCAATGAGAGACTAGCTTGAGGTGTCTGGACGGGAAAATTTAACTCTCAGTTCCCACCAGGAAGAGAAATTAACCAAAGGCTCAGCGTGCCATGCCAGAACCACACTAGGGCCTGAAGCAATCCTGCAGTGTTGCGGCCAGCTCACAAGAAAGCGAGTTGAAGAAAGGAGCTCAGGGGCACTGTAATTCACAAACATGCAGAGTAATAAATGACAGCTATCGTCCAAAAATATATTGAAGTAAGGCCGCCAAGAGGACTTGAATGCGGGGCAGAATTGCAGGAAACCAATTTCAGGAGGTAGACTGGAATTGCATGTAAAGCATAGGAAAAGAGGCAGAACGTCCACAATGATGCACTTGGTCAAAAAGGGTGTATGCGTTTTTTCCTGAATATATTCAGGATAAAACTAAGCAAGCTTGCAAAGGAAATCTGCACTACAATGAAGTCTCACTGCCCCCCGGTCAAAAGGGCCATCTGAAAAAAGTGTAAAATCCAGAAAGGCAGGACAGGCCATGGAGAACTGGGAGCCTTGTTATGCTGATGGGCGGGATGTAAATTGCCAGCAGCCACTCTGGAGAAGTGTATGGTGTTTCCTGAAACATCCAAAAAACAAAGCAACAGAGCCTAGGGCACTTCCACTTATGGTCCTATAGCTTAGGGAAATTAAAATCAAAAAGACACAGCCACCCCAAAGTTTGGGACGGCTCTGTTTACAAGAACCTCGTTTACGGTACAAGTTCAATATCACACAAAGCGAAAAATGGATAAAGAAGTTGTGGTACTTACGTACAATGCAATATCACTCAGCAATGAAATCTATGTCATCAGGCCCATAGCAGCATAATGAGTGGATTCAGGTACGATGATTCTAAGTGAAATAAGTCACACAGAAAAAGAAACATCGTAAGATATCACTACTAAACGGAATGTAAACTTGGCTAAACAGGAACTGAATTACAAAACAGAACAGGGTGTCAAATGTAGAAAACCAACTTATGCTTGCTTAAGGGGAAAGGTGAGTTGGGGTGCTGCATAAAACCAGAGATTGAAATTAGCACAGATACCATTCTATAAGCCAAATATGTAATAGACAAGAGCTACTCCTTGCTCAATGAAGTGGACTCAACACCCCATATTAAACGCCTAAGAATATACCTGACTAGTAAGAATCTTAAAACCTATGGATTTATATGTCTCTGAAAGAGAATCAAGCGTGTGTACAGCGGCATAAACGCAGCAGTGATAGGATTGGTGAGGTTCGGTGAGCAAATGCAGACCCTTTGAAGTCATATTGCATGGTACCCATTCCATGGGTCTCAACTCTCCAGGTTTAAGGGATTCTTCCTTCAGCTAAAACATGAATGTGGAACCCAGAGTATGATCCACCGTGTGATCGGGAAACGTGTTCAAATGTGTCTCAGTTTTTGTCCCCTGGTACTTGGGTGCAACATTCCAGACGCTTTACTAACACTCTCCCCACTTGGAGAGTCAGTGCCTTTAACCTCCTGTTTGGCCCAGTTTCCAATTTCTGTGGAAATTGAACAGGAATAGGGAGAACCAATGAGACACTAGGTGGAGGTGTCTGGACGGGCAAATTTAACTCTCTTTTCCCACCAGGAAGAGGAATTAACTAAAGGCTCAGCATGCCGTGCCGGAACCAAACTAGGGTCCGAAGCAATCCTGTGGTGTTGCGGCCAGCTCACAAGAAAGCGAGTTGAAGAAAGGAGCTCAGGGGCACTGTAATTCACAAACCTGAAGAGTAATAAATGACAGCTATCGTCCAAATATATATTGAAGTAAGGCCGCCAAGAGGACTAGAAAGCGGGGCAGAATTGCAGGAAACCGATTTCAGGAGGTAGATGGGAATTGCATGAAAAGCATAGGAAAAGAGGCAGAACGTCCACAACGATGCACTTGGCCAAAAAGGGCATATGGGTTTTTTCCTGAATATATTGAGGAAAAACTGCATACGCCCTTTTTGGCCAACCAAGGAAGCTTGCAAAGGAAATCTGCACTACAATGAAGTCTCACTGCCCCCCGGTCAAAAGGGCCATCTGAAAAAAGTGTAAAATCCAGAAAGGCAGGACAGGCCATGGAGAACTGGGAGCCTTGTTATGGTGAAGGGCGGGATGTAAATTGCCAGCAGCCACTCTGGAGAAGTGTGTGGTGTTTCCTGAAACATCCAAAAAACAAAGCAACAGAGCCTAGGGCACTTCCACATATGGTCCTATAGCTTAGGAAAATTAAAATCAAAAAGACACACCCACCTCAAAGTTTGGAACGGCTCTGTTTCAAAGAACCTCGTTTACGGTACAAGTTCAATATCACACAAAGCGAAAAATGGATAAAGAAGTTGTGGTACTTACATACAATGCAATATCACTCAGCAATGAAATCTATGTCATCAGGCCCGTAGCAGCATAATGAGTGGATTCAGGTACGATGATTCTAAGTGAAATAAGTCACACAGAAAAAGAAACATCATAAGATATCACTACTACAAGGAATGTAAACTTGGCTACACAAGAACTGAATTACAAAACAGAACAGGGTGTCAAATGTAGAAAACCAACTTATGCTTGCTTAAGGGGAAAGGTGAGTTGGGATGCTGCATAAAACCAGAGATTGAAATTAGCACAGATACCGTTCCATAAGCCAAATATGTAATAGACAAGAGCTACTCCTTGCTCAACGAAGTGGACTCAACACCCCATATTAAACGCCTAAGAATATACCTGACTAGAAATAATCTTAAAACCTACGGATTTATATGTCTCCAAAAGAGAATCAAGCGTGTGTACAGCGGCATAAACGCAGCAGTGATAGGATTGGTGAGGTTCGGTGAGCAAATGCAGACCCTTTGTAGTCATATTGCATGGTACCCATTCCATGGGTCTCAACTCTCCAGGTTTAAGGGATTCTTCCTTCAGGTAAAACATGCATGTGGAACCCAGAGTATGATCCACCGTGTGATCGGGAAATGTGTTGAAATGTGTCTCACTTTTCGTCCCCTGGTACTCGGGTGCAACATTCCAGACGCTTTACTAACACTCTCCCCACTTGGAGAGTCAGTGCCTTTAACCTCCTATTTGGCCCAGTTTGCAATTTCTGCGTAAGATGAACAGGAATAGGGAGAACCAATGAGAGACTAGCTTGAGGTGTCTGGACGGGAAAATTTAACTCTCAGTTCCCACCAGGAAGAGAAATTAACCAAAGGCTCAGCGAGCCGTGCCAGAACCACACTAGGGCCTGAAGCAATCCTGCAGTGTTGCGGCCAGCTCACAAGAAAGCGAGTTGAAGAAAGGAGCTCAGGGGCACTGTAATTCACAAACATGCAGAGTAATAAATGACAGCTATCGTCCAAAAATATATTGAAGTAAGGCCGCCAAGAGGACTTGAATGCGGGGCAGAATTGCAGGAAACCGATTTCAGGAGGTAGACTGGAATTGCATGTAAAGCATAGGAAAAGAGGCAGAACGTCCACAATGATGCACTTGGTCAAAAAGGGTGTATGCGTTTTTTCCTGAATATATTCAGGATAAAACTAAGCAAGCTTGCAAAGGAAATCTGCACTACAATGAAGTCTCACTGCCCCCCGGTCAAAAGGGCCATCTGAAAAAAGTGTAAAATCCAGAAAGGCAGGACAGGCCATGGAGAACTGGGAGCCTTGTTATGCTGATGGGCGGGATGTAAATTGCCAGCAGCCACTCTGGAGAAGTGTATGGTGTTTCCTGAAACATCCAAAAAACAAAGCAACAGAGCCTAGGGCACTTCCACTTATGGTCCTATAGCTTAGGGAAATTAAAATCAAAAAGACACAGCCACCCCAAAGTTTGGGACGGCTCTGTTTACAAGAACCTCGTTTACGGTACAAGTTCAATATCACACAAAGCGAAAAATGGATAAAGAAGTTGTGGTACTTACGTACAATGCAATATCACTCAGCAATGAAATCTATGTCATCAGGCCCGTAGCAGCATAATGAGTGGATTCAGGTACGATGATTCTAAGTGAAATAAGTCACACAGAAAAAGAAACATCGTAAGATATCACTACTAAACGGAATGTAAACTTGGCTAAACAGGAACTGAATTACAAAACAGAACACGGTGTCAAATGTAGAAAACCAACTTATGCTTGCTTAAGGGGAAAGGTGAGTTGGGGTGCTGCATAAAACCAGAGATTGAAATTAGCACAGATACCATTCTATAAGCCAAATATGTAATAGACAAGAGCTACTCCTTGCTCAATGAAGTGGACTCAACACCCCATATTAAACGCCTAAGAATATACCTGACTAGTAAGAATCTTAAAACCTATGGATTTATATGTCTCTGAAAGAGAATCAAGCGTGTGTACAGCGGCATAAACGCAGCAGTGATAGGATTGGTGAGGTTCGGTGAGCAAATGCAGACCCTTTGAAGTCATATTGCATGGTACCCATTCCATGGGTCTCAACTCTCCAGGTTTAAGGGATTCTTCCTTCAGCTAAAACATGAATGTGGAACCCAGAGTATGATCCACCGTGTGATCGGGAAACGTGTTCAAATGTGTCTCAGTTTTTGTCCCCTGGTACTTGGGTGCAACATTCCAGACGCTTTACTAACACTCTCCCCACTTGGAGAGTCAGTGCCTTTAACCTCCTGTTTGGCCCAGTTTCCAATTTCTGTGGAAATTGAACAGGAATAGGGAGAACCAATGAGACACTAGGTGGAGGTGTCCGGACGGGCAAATTTAACTCTCATTTCCCACCAGGAAGAGGAATTAACTAAAGGCTCAGCATGCCGTGCCGGAACCAAACTAGGGTCCGAAGCAATCCTGTGGTGTTGCGGCCAGCTCACAAGAAAGCGAGTTGAAGAAAGGAGCTCAGGGGCACTGTAATTCACAAACCTGAAGAGTAATAAATGACAGCTATCGTCCAAATATATATTGAAGTAAGGCCGCCAAGAGGACTAGAAAGCGGGGCAGAATTGCAGGAAACCGATTTCAGGAGGTAGATGGGAATTGCATGAAAAGCATAGGAAAAGAGGCAGAACGTCCACAACGATGCACTTGGCCAAAAAGGGCATATGGGTTTTTTCCTGAATATATTGAGGAAAAACTGCATACGCCCTTTTTGGCCAACCAAGGAAGCTTGCAAAGGAAATCTGCACTACAATGAAGTCTCACTGCCCCCCGGTCAAAAGGGCCATCTGAAAAAAGTGTAAAATCCAGAAAGGCAGGACAGGCCATGGAGAACTGGGAGCCTTGTTATGGTGAAGGGCGGGATGTAAATTGCCAGCAGCCACTCTGGAGAAGTGTATGGTGTTTCCTGAAACATCCAAAAAACAAAGCAACAGAGCCTAGGGCACTTCCACTTATGGTCCTATAGCTTAGGGAAATTAAAATCAAAAAGACACAGCCACCCCAAAGTTTGGGACGGCTCTGTTTACAAGAACCTCGTTTACGGTACAAGTTCAATATCACACAAAGCGAAAAATGGATAAAGAAGTTGTGGTACTTACGTACAATGCAATATCACTCAGCAATGAAATCTATGTCATCAGGCCCGTAGCAGCATAATGAGTGGATTCAGGTACGATGATTCTAAGTGAAATAAGTCACACAGAAAAAGAAACATCGTAAGATATCACTACTAAACGGAATGTAAACTTGGCTAAACAGGAACTGAATTACAAAACAGAACAGGGGGTCAAATGTAGAAAACCAACTTATGCTTGCTTAAGGGGAAAGGTGAGTTGGGGTGCTGCATAAAACCAGAGATTGAAATTAGCACAGATACCATTCCATAAGCCAAATATGTAATAGACAAGAGCTACTCCTTGCTCAATGAAGTGGACTCAACACCCCATATTAAACGCCTAAGAATATACCTGACTAGTAAGAATCTTAAAACCTATGGATTTATATGTCTCTGAAAGAGAATCAAGCGTGTGTACAGCGGCATAAACGCAGCAGTGATAGGATTGGTGAGGTTCGGTGAGCAAATGCAGACCCTTTGAAGTCATATTGCATGGTACCCATTCCATGGGTCTCAACTCTCCAGGTTTAAGGGATTCTTCCTTCAGCTAAAACATGCATGTGGAACCCAGAGTATGATCCACCGTGTGATCGGGAAACGTGTTCAAATGTGTCTCAGTTTTTGTCCCCTGGTACTTGGGTGCAACATTCCAGACGCTTTACTAACACTCTCCCCACTTGGAGAGTCAGTGCCTTTAACCTCCTGTTTGGCCCAGTTTGCAATTTCTGCGGAAGATGAACAGGAAGAGGGAGAACAAATGAGAGACTAGGTGGAGGTGTCTGGACGGGCAAATTTAACTCTCATTTCCCACCAGGAAGAGGAATTAACCAAAGACTCAGCGTGACGTGCCAGAACCACACTAGGGCCTGAAGCAATCCTGCAGTGTTGCGGCCAGCTCACAAGAAAGCGAGTTGAAGAAAGGAGCTCAGGGGCACTGTAATTCACAAACCTGCAGAGTAATAAATGACAGCTATCGTCCAAAAATATATTGAAGTAAGGCCGCCAATAGGACTTGAAAGCGGGGCAGAATTGCAGGAAACCGATTTCAGGAGGTAGACGGGAATTGCATGAAAAGCATAGGAAAAGAGGCAGAACGTCCACAACGATGCACTTGGCCAAAAAGTGCGTATGCATTTTTTCCTGAATATATTGAGGAAAAACCGCATACGCCCTTTTGGCCAACCAAGAAAGCTTGCAAAGGAAATCTGCACTACAATGAAGTCTCACTGCCCCCTGGTCAAAAGGGCCATCTGAAAAAAGTGTAAAATCCAGAAAGGCAGGACAGGCCATGGAGAACTGGGAGCCTTGTTATGCTGATGGGCGGGATGTAAATTGCCAGCACCCACTCTGGAGAAGTGTATGGTGTTTCCTGAAACATCCAAAAAACAAAGCAACAAAGCCAAGGGCACTTCCACGTATGGTCCTATAGCTTAGGAAAATTAAAATCAAAAAGACACAGCCACCCCAAAGTTTGGAACGGCTCTGTTTACAAGAACCTCGTTTAAGGTACAAGTTCAATATCACACAAAGCGAAAAATGGATAAAGAAGTTGTGGTACTTACATACAATGCAATATCACTCAGCAATGAAATCTATGTCATCAGGCCCGTAGCAGCATAATGAGTGGATTCAGGTACGATGATTCTAAGTGAAATAAGTCACACAGAAAAAGAAACATCATAAGATATCACTACTACAAGGAATGTAAACTTGGCTACACAAGAACTGAATTACAAAACAGAACAGGGTGTCAAATGTAGAAAACCAACTTATGCTTGCTTAAGGGGAAAGGTGAGTTGGGATGCTGCATAAAACCAGAGATTGAAATTAGCACAAATACCGTTCCATAAGCCAAATATGTAATAGACAAGAGCTACTCCTTGCTCAACGAAGTGGACTCAACACCCCGTATTAAACGCCTAAGAATATACCTGACTAGAAATAATCTTAAAACCTACGGATTTATATGTCTCCGAAAGAGAATCAAGCGTGTGTACAGCGGCATAAACGCAGCAGTGATAGGATTGGTGAGGTTCGGTGAGCAAATGCAGACCCTTTGTAGTCATATTGCATGGTACCCATTCCATGGGTCTCAACTCTCCAGGTTTAAGGGATTCTTCCTTCAGGTAAAACATGCATGTGGAACCCAGAGTATGATCCACCGTGTGATCGGGAAATGTGTTGAAATGTGTCTCACTTTTCGTCCCCTGGTACTCGGGTTCAACATTCCAGACGCTTTACTAACACTCTCCCCACTTGGAGAGTCAGTGCCTTTAACCTCCTATTTGGCCCAGTTTGCAATTTCTGCGTAAGATGAACAGGAATAGGGAGAACCAATGAGAGACTAGCTTGAGGTGTCTGGACGGGAAAATTTAACTCTCAGTTCCCAACAGGAAGAGAAATTAACCAAAGGCTCAGCGAGCCGTGCCAGAACCACACTAGGGCCTGAAGCAATCCTGCAGTGTTGCGGCCAGCTCACAAGAAAGCGAGTTGAAGAAAGGAGCTCAGGGGCACTGTAATTCACAAACATGCAGAGTAATAAATGACAGCTATCGTCCAAAAATATATTGAAGTAAGGCCGCCAAGAGGACTTGAATGCGGGGCAGAATTGCAGGAAACCAATTTCAGGAGGTAGACTGGAATTGCATGTAAAGCATAGGAAAAGAGGCAGAACGTCCACAATGATGCACTTGGTCAAAAAGGGTGTATGCGTTTTTTCCTGAATATATTCAGGATAAAACTAAGCAAGCTTGCAAAGGAAATCTGCACTACAATGAAGTCTCACTGCCCCCCGGTCAAAAGGGCCATCTGAAAAAAGTGTAAAATCCAGAAAGGCAGGACAGGCCATGGAGAACTGGGAGCCTTGTTATGCTGATGGGCGGGATGTAAATTGCCAGCAGCCACTCTGGAGAAGTGTATGGTGTTTCCTGAAACATCCAAAAAACAAAGCAACAGAGCCTAGGGCACTTCCACTTATGGTCCTATAGCTTAGGGAAATTAAAATCAAAAAGACACAGCCACCCCAAAGTTTGGGACGGCTCTGTTTACAAGAACCTCGTTTACGGTACAAGTTCAATATCACACAAAGCGAAAAATGGATAAAGAAGTTGTGGTACTTACGTACAATGCAATATCACTCAGCAATGAAATCTATGTCATCAGGCCCGTAGCAGCATAATGAGTGGATTCAGGTACGATGATTCTAAGTGAAATAAGTCACACAGAAAAAGAAACATCGTAAGATATCACTACTAAACGGAATGTAAACTTGGCTAAACAGGAACTGAATTACAAAACAGAACAGGGTGTCAAATGTAGAAAACCAACTTATGCTTGCTTAAGGGGAAAGGTGAGTTGGGGTGCTGCATAAAACCAGAGATTGAAATTAGCACAGATACCATTCTATAAGCCAAATATGTAATAGACAAGAGCTACTCCTTGCTCAATGAAGTGGACTCAACACCCCATATTAAACGCCTAAGAATATACCTGACTAGTAAGAATCTTAAAACCTATGGATTTATATGTCTCTGAAAGAGAATCAAGCGTGTGTACAGCGGCATAAACGCAGCAGTGATAGGATTGGTGAGGTTCGGTGAGCAAATGCAGACCCTTTGAAGTCATATTGCATGGTACCCATTCCATGGGTCTCAACTCTCCAGGTTTAAGGGATTCTTCCTTCAGCTAAAACATGAATGTGGAACCCAGAGTATGATCCACCGTGTGATCGGGAAACGTGTTCAAATGTGTCTCAGTTTTTGTCCCCTGGTACTTGGGTGCAACATTCCAGACGCTTTACTAACACTCTCCCCACTTGGAGAGTCAGTGCCTTTAACCTCCTGTTTGGCCCAGTTTCCAATTTCTGTGGAAATTGAACAGGAATAGGGAGAACCAATGAGACACTAGGTGGAGGTGTCTGGACGGGCAAATTTAACTCTCTTTTCCCACCAGGAAGAGGAATTAACTAAAGGCTCAGCATGCCGTGCCGGAACCAAACTAGGGTCCGAAGCAATCCTGTGGTGTTGCGGCCAGCTCACAAGAAAGCGAGTTGAAGAAAGGAGCTCAGGGGCACTGTAATTCACAAACCTGAAGAGTAATAAATGACAGCTATCGTCCAAATATATATTGAAGTAAGGCCGCCAAGAGGACTAGAAAGCGGGGCAGAATTGCAGGAAACCGATTTCAGGAGGTAGATGGGAATTGCATGAAAAGCATAGGAAAAGAGGCAGAACGTCCACAACGATGCACTTGGCCAAAAAGGGCATATGGGTTTTTTCCTGAATATATTGAGGAAAAACTGCATACGCCCTTTTTGGCCAACCAAGGAAGCTTGCAAAGGAAATCTGCACTACAATGAAGTCTCACTGCCCCCCGGTCAAAAGGGCCATCTGAAAAAAGTGTAAAATCCAGAAAGGCAGGACAGGCCATGGAGAACTGGGAGCCTTGTTATGGTGAAGGGCGGGATGTAAATTGCCAGCAGCCACTCTGGAGAAGTGTGTGGTGTTTCCTGAAACATCCAAAAAACAAAGCAACAGAGCCTAGGGCACTTCCACATATGGTCCTATAGCTTAGGAAAATTAAAATCAAAAAGACACACCCACCTCAAAGTTTGGAACGGCTCTGTTTCAAAGAACCTCGTTTACGGTACAAGTTCAATATCACACAAAGCGAAAAATGGATAAAGAAGTTGTGGTACTTACATACAATGCAATATCACTCAGCAATGAAATCTATGTCATCAGGCCCGTAGCAGCATAATGAGTGGATTCAGGTACGATGATTCTAAGTGAAATAAGTCACACAGAAAAAGAAACATCATAAGATATCACTACTACAAGGAATGTAAACTTGGCTACACAAGAACTGAATTACAAAACAGAACAGGGTGTCAAATGTAGAAAACCAACTTATGCTTGCTTAAGGGGAAAGGTGAGTTGGGATGCTGCATAAAACCAGAGATTGAAATTAGCACAGATACCGTTCCATAAGCCAAATATGTAATAGACAAGAGCTACTCCTTGCTCAACGAAGTGGACTCAACACCCCATATTAAACGCCTAAGAATATACCTGACTAGAAATAATCTTAAAACCTACGGATTTATATGTCTCCGAAAGAGAATCAAGCGTGTGTACAGCGGCATAAACGCAGCAGTGATAGGATTGGTGAGGTTCGGTGAGCAAATGCAGACCCTTTGTAGTCATATTGCATGGTACCCATTCCATGGGTCTCAACTCTCCAGGTTTAAGGGATTCTTCCTTCAGGTAAAACATGCATGTGGAACCCAGAGTATGATCCACCGTGTGATCGGGAAATGTGTTGAAATGTGTCTCACTTTTCGTCCCCTGGTACTCGGGTGCAACATTCCAGACGCTTTACTAACACTCTCCCCACTTGGAGAGTCAGTGCCTTTAACCTCCTATTTGGCCCAGTTTGCAATTTCTGCGTAAGATGAACAGGAATAGGGAGAACCAATGAGAGACTAGCTTGAGGTGTCTGGACGGGAAAATTTAACTCTCAGTTCCCACCAGGAAGAGAAATTAACCAAAGGCTCAGCGAGCCGTGCCAGAACCACACTAGGGCCTGAAGCAATCCTGCAGTGTTGCGGCCAGCTCACAAGAAAGCGAGTTGAAGAAAGGAGCTCAGGGGCACTGTAATTCACAAACATGCAGAGTAATAAATGACAGCTATCGTCCAAAAATATATTGAAGTAAGGCCGCCAAGAGGACTTGAATGCGGGGCAGAATTGCAGGAAACCGATTTCAGGAGGTAGACTGGAATTGCATGTAAAGCATAGGAAAAGAGGCAGAACGTCCACAATGATGCACTTGGTCAAAAAGGGTGTATGCGTTTTTTCCTGAATATATTCAGGATAAAACTAAGCAAGCTTGCAAAGGAAATCTGCACTACAATGAAGTCTCACTGCCCCCCGGTCAAAAGGGCCATCTGAAAAAAGTGTAAAATCCAGAAAGGCAGGACAGGCCATGGAGAACTGGGAGCCTTGTTATGCTGATGGGCGGGATGTAAATTGCCAGCAGCCACTCTGGAGAAGTGTATGGTGTTTCCTGAAACATCCAAAAAACAAAGCAACAGAGCCTAGGGCACTTCCACTTATGGTCCTATAGCTTAGGGAAATTAAAATCAAAAAGACACAGCCACCCCAAAGTTTGGGACGGCTCTGTTTACAAGAACCTCGTTTACGGTACAAGTTCAATATCACACAAAGCGAAAAATGGATAAAGAAGTTGTGGTACTTACGTACAATGCAATATCACTCAGCAATGAAATCTATGTCATCAGGCCCGTAGCAGCATAATGAGTGGATTCAGGTACGATGATTCTAAGTGAAATAAGTCACACAGAAAAAGAAACATCGTAAGATATCACTACTAAACGGAATGTAAACTTGGCTAAACAGGAACTGAATTACAAAACAGAACAGGGTGTCAAATGTAGAAAACCAACTTATGCTTGCTTAAGGGGAAAGGTGAGTTGGGGTGCTGCATAAAACCAGAGATTGAAATTAGCACAGATACCATTCTATAAGCCAAATATGTAATAGACAAGAGCTACTCCTTGCTCAATGAAGTGGACTCAACACCCCATATTAAACGCCTAAGAATATACCTGACTAGTAAGAATCTTAAAACCTATGGATTTATATGTCTCTGAAAGAGAATCAAGCGTGTGTACAGCGGCATAAACGCAGCAGTGATAGGATTGGTGAGGTTCGGTGAGCAAATGCAGACCCTTTGAAGTCATATTGCATGGTACCCATTCCATGGGTCTCAACTCTCCAGGTTTAAGGGATTCTTCCTTCAGCTAAAACATGAATGTGGAACCCAGAGTATGATCCACCGTGTGATCGGGAAACGTGTTCAAATGTGTCTCAGTTTTTGTCCCCTGGTACTTGGGTGCAACATTCCAGACGCTTTACTAACACTCTCCCCACTTGGAGAGTCAGTGCCTTTAACCTCCTGTTTGGCCCAGTTTCCAATTTCTGTGGAAATTGAACAGGAATAGGGAGAACCAATGAGACACTAGGTGGAGGTGTCCGGACGGGCAAATTTAACTCTCATTTCCCACCAGGAAGAGGAATTAACTAAAGGCTCAGCATGCCGTGCCGGAACCAAACTAGGGTCCGAAGCAATCGTGTGGTGTTGCGGCCAGCTCACAAGAAAGCGAGTTGAAGAAAGGAGCTCAGGGGCACTGTAATTCACAAACCTGAAGAGTAATAAATGACAGCTATCGTCCAAATATATATTGAAGTAAGGCCGCCAAGAGGACTAGAAAGCGGGGCAGAATTGCAGGAAACCGATTTCAGGAGGTAGATGGGAATTGCATGAAAAGCATAGGAAAAGAGGCAGAACGTCCACAACGATGCACTTGGCCAAAAAGGGCATATGGGTTTTTTCCTGAATATATTGAGGAAAAACTGCATACGCCCTTTTTGGCCAACCAAGGAAGCTTGCAAAGGAAATCTGCACTACAATGAAGTCTCACTGCCCCCCGGTCAAAAGGGCCATCTGAAAAAAGTGTAAAATCCAGAAAGGCAGGACAGGCCATGGAGAACTGGGAGCCTTGTTATGGTGAAGGGCGGGATGTAAATTGCCAGCAGCCACTCTGGAGAAGTGTATGGTGTTTCCTGAAACATCCAAAAAACAAAGCAACAGAGCCTAGGGCACTTCCACTTATGGTCCTATAGCTTAGGGAAATTAAAATCAAAAAGACACAGCCACCCCAAAGTTTGGGACGGCTCTGTTTACAAGAACCTCGTTTACGGTACAAGTTCAATATCACACAAAGCGAAAAATGGATAAAGAAGTTGTGGTACTTACGTACAATGCAATATCACTCAGCAATGAAATCTATGTCATCAGGCCCGTAGCAGCATAATGAGTGGATTCAGGTACGATGATTCTAAGTGAAATAAGTCACACAGAAAAAGAAACATCGTAAGATATCACTACTAAACGGAATGTAAACTTGGCTAAACAGGAACTGAATTACAAAACAGAACAGGGGGTCAAATGTAGAAAACCAACTTATGCTTGCTTAAGGGGAAAGGTGAGTTGGGGTGCTGCATAAAACCAGAGATTGAAATTAGCACAGATACCATTCCATAAGCCAAATATGTAATAGACAAGAGCTACTCCTTGCTCAATGAAGTGGACTCAACACCCCATATTAAACGCCTAAGAATATACCTGACTAGTAAGAATCTTAAAACCTATGGATTTATATGTCTCTGAAAGAGAATCAAGCGTGTGTACAGCGGCATAAACGCAGCAGTGATAGGATTGGTGAGGTTCGGTGAGCAAATGCAGACCCTTTGAAGTCATATTGCATGGTACCCATTCCATGGGTCTCAACTCTCCAGGTTTAAGGGATTCTTCCTTCAGCTAAAACATGCATGTGGAACCCAGAGTATGATCCACCGTGTGATCGGGAAACGTGTTCAAATGTGTCTCAGTTTTTGTCCCCTGGTACTTGGGTGCAACATTCCAGACGCTTTACTAACACTCTCCCCACTTGGAGAGTCAGTGCCTTTAACCTCCTGTTTGGCCCAGTTTGCAATTTCTGCGGAAGATGAACAGGAAGAGGGAGAACAAATGAGAGACTAGGTGGAGGTGTCTGGACGGGCAAATTTAACTCTCATTTCCCACCAGGAAGAGGAATTAACTAAAGGCTCAGCGTGACGTGCCAGAACCACACTAGGGCCTGAAGCAATCCTGCAGTGTTGCGGCCAGCTCACAAGAAAGCGAGTTGAAGAAAGGAGCTCAGGGGCACTGTAATTCACAAACCTGCAGAGTAATAAATGACAGCTATCGTCCAAAAATATATTGAAGTAAGGCCGCCAATAGGACTTGAAAGCGGGGCAGAATTTCAGGAAACCGATTTCAGGAGGTAGACGGGAATTGCATGAAAAGCATAGGAAAAGAGGCAGAACGTCCACAACGATGCACTTGGCCAAAAAGGGCATATGGGTTTTTTCCTGAATATATTGAGGAAAAACTGCATACGCCCTTTTTGGCCAACCAAGCAAGCTTGCAAAGGAAATCTGCACTACAATGAAGTCTCACTGCCCCCCGGTCAAAAGGGCCATCTGAAAAAAGTGTAAAATCCAGAAAGGCAGGACAGGCCATGGAGAACTGGGAGCCTTGTTATGGTGATGGGCGGGATGTAAATTGCCAGCAGCCACTCTGGAGAAGTGTATGGTGTTTCCTGAAACATCCAAAAAACAAAGCAACAGAGCCTAGGGCACTTCCACTTATGGTCCTATAGCTTAGGGAAATTAAAATCAAAAAGACACAGCCACCCCAAAGTTTGGGACGGCTCTGTTTACAAGAACCTCGTTTACGGTACAAGTTCAATATCACACAAAGCGAAAAATGGATAAAGAAGTTGTGGTACTTACGTACAATGCAATATCACTCAGCAATGAAATCTATGTCATCAGGCCCGTAGCAGCATAATGAGTGGATTCAGATACGATGATTCTAAGTGAAATAAGTCACACAGAAAAAGAAACATCGTACGATATCACTACTAAACGGAATGTAAACTTGGCTAAACAGGAACTGAATTACAAAACAGAACAGGGTGTCAAATGTAGAAAACCAACTTATGCTTGCTTAAGGGGAAAGGTGAGTTGGGGTGCGGCATAAAACCAGAGATTGAAATTAGCACAGATACCATGCCATAAGCCAAATATGTAATAGACAAGAGCTACTCCTTGCTCAATGAAGTGGACTCAACACCCCATATTAAACGCCTAAGAATATACCTGACTAGTAAGAATCTTAAAACCTATGAATTTATATGTCTCCGAAAGAGAATCAAGCGTGTGTACAGTAGCATAAACGCAGCAGTGATAGTATTGGTGAGGTTCGGTGAGCAAATGCAGACCCTTTGAAGTCATATTGCATGGTACCCATTCCATGGGTCTCAACTCCCCATGTTTAAGGGATTCTTCCTTCAGCTAAAACATGCATGTGGAACCAAGAGTATGATCCACCATGTGATCGGAAAACGTGTTCAAATGTGTCTCAGTTTTGGTCCCCTGGTACTCGGGTGCAACATTCCAGACGCTTTACTAACACTCTCCCCACTTGGAGAGTCGGTGCCTTTAACCTCCTGTTTGGCCCAGTTTGCAATTTCTGTGGAAAATGAACAGGAATAGGAAGAACCAATGAGAGACTAGTTGGAGGTGTCCAGACGGGCAAATTTAACTCTCAGTTCCCACCAGGAAGAGGAATTAACCAAAGGCTCAGCGTGCCATGCCGGAACCACACTAGGGCCAGAAGCGATCCTGCAGTGTTGCGGCCAGCTCACAAGAAAGCGAGTTGAAGAAAGGAGCTCAGGGGCACTGTAATTCACAAACCTGCAGAGTTATAAATGACAGCTATCTTCCAAAAATATATTGAAGTAAGGCTGCCAAGAGGAGTTGAAAGCGGGGCAGAATTGCAGGAAACCGATTTCAGGAGGTAGACTGGAATTGCATGTAAAGCATAGGAAAAGAGGCAGAACGTCCACAATGATGCACTTGGCCACAAAGGGCGTATGCGTTTTTTCCTGAATATATTCAGGAAAAAACGCATACGCCCTTTTTGGCCAACCAAGCAAGCTTGCAAAGGAAATCTGCACTACAATGAAGTCTCACTGCCCCCCGGTCAAAAGGGTCATCTGAAAAAAGTGTAAAATCCAGAAAGGCAGGACAGCCCATGGAGAACTGGGAGCCTTGTTATGCTGATGGGCGGGATGTAAATTGCCAGCAGCCACTCTGGAGAAGTGTATGGTGTTTCCTGAAACATCCAAAAAACAAAGCAACAGAGCCTAGGGCACTTCCTCTTATGGTCCTATAGCTTAGGGAAATTAAAATCAAAAAGACACAGCCACCCCAAAGTTTGGGACGGCTCTGTTTACAAGAACCTCGTTTACCGTACAAGTTCAATATCACAGAAAGCGAAAAATGGATAAAGAAGTTGTGGTACTTACGTACAATGCAATATCACTCAGCAATGAAATCTATGTCATCAGGCCCGTAGCAGCATAATGAGTGGATTCAGGTACGATGATTCTAAGTGAAATAAGTCACACAGAAAAAGAAACATCATAAGATATCACTACTACACGGAATGTAAACTTGGCTACACAAGAACTGAATTACAAAGCAGAACAGGGTGTCAAATGTAGAAAATCAACTTATGCTTTCTTAAGTGGAAAGGTGAGTTGGGTGCGGCATAAAACCAGAGATTGAAATTAGCACAGATACCGTTCCATAAGCCAAATATATAATAGACAAGAGCTACTCCTTGCTCAACGAAGTGGACTCAACACCCCAAATTAAACCCCTAAGAATATACTTGACTAGTAAGAATCTTAAAACATATGGATTTATATGTCTCTGAAAGAGAATCAAGCATGTGTACAGCGGCATAAACGCAGCAGTGATAGGATTGGTGAGGTTCGGTGAGCAAATGCAGACCCTTTGAAGTCATATTGCATGGTACCCATTCCATGGGTCTCAACTCTCCAGGTTTAAGGGATTCTTCCTTCAGCTAAAACATGCATGTGGAACCCAGAGTATGATCCACCGTGTGATCGGGAAACGTGTTCAAATGTGTCTCAGTTTTCGTCCCCTGGTACTCGGGTGCAACATTCCAGACGCTTTACTAACACTCTCACCACTTGGAGAGTCAGTGCCTTTAACCTCCTATTTGGCCCAGTTGGAATTTGTGCGTAAGATGAACAGGAATAGGGAGAACCAATGAGAGACTAGCTGGAGGTGTCTGGACGGGAAAATTTAACTCTCAGTTCCCACCAGGAAGAGGAATTAACCAAAGGCTCAGCGTGCCGTGCCAGAACGACACTAGGGCCTGAAGCAATCCTGCAGTGTTGCGGCCAGCTCACAAGAAAGCGAGTTGAAGAAAGGAGCTCAGGGGCACTGTAATTCACAAACCTGCAGAGTAATAAATGACAGCTATCGTCCAAAAATATATTGAAGTAAGGCCGCCAATAGGACTTGAAAGCGGGGCAGAATTGCAGGAAACCGATTTCAGGAGGTAGACGGGAATTTCATGAAAAGCATAGGAAAAGAGGCAGAACGTCCACAACGATGCACTTGGCCAAAAAGTGCATATGCATTTTTTCCTGAATATATTGAGGTAAAACCGCATACGCCCTTTTTGGCCAACCAAGAAAGCTTGCAAAGGAAATCTGCACTACAATGAAGTCTCACTGCCCCCTGGTCAAAAGGGCCATCTGAAAAAAGTGTAAAATCCAGAAAGGCAGGACAGGCCATGGAGAACTGGGAGCCTTGTTATGCTGATGGGCGGGATGTAAATTGCCAGCAGCCACTCTGGAGAAGTGTATGGTGTTTCCTGAAACATCCAAAAAACAAAGCAACAAAGCCAAGGGCACTTCCACTTATGGTCCTATAGCTTAGGAAAATTAAAATCAAAAAGACACAGCCACCCCAAAGTTTGGAACGGCTCTGTTTACAAGAACCTCGTTTACGGTACAAGTTCAATATCACACAAAGCGAAAAATGGATAAAGAAGTTGTGGTACTTACATACAATGCAATATCACTCAGCAATGAAATCTATGTCATCAGGTCCGTAGCAGCATAATGACTGGATTCAGGTACGATGATTCTAAGTGAAATAAGTCACACAGAAAAAGAAACATCATAAGATATCACTACTACAAGGAATGTAAACTTGGCTACACAAGAACTGAATTACAAAACAGAACAGGCTGTCAAATGTAGAAAACCAACTTATGCTTGCTTAAGGGGAAAGGTGAGTTGGGATGCTGCATAAAACCAGAGATTGAAATTAGCACAGATACCGTTCCATAAGCCAAATATGTAATAGACAAGAGCTACTCCTTGCTCAACGAAGTGGACTCAACACCCCGTATTAAACGCCTAAGAATATACCTGACTAGAAATAATCTTAAAACCTACGGATTTATATGTCTCCGAAAGAGAATCAAGCGTGTGTACAGCAGCATAAACGCAGCAGTGATAGGATTGGTGAGGTTCGGTGAGCAAATGCAGACCCTTTGAAGTCATATTGCATGGTACCCATTCCATGGGTCTCAACTCTCCAGGTTTAAGGGATTCTTCCTTCAGGTAAAACATGCATGTGGAACCCAGAGTATGATCCACCGTGTGATCGGGAAATGTGTTGAAATGTGTCTCACTTTTCGTCCCCTGGTACTCGGGTGCAACATTCCAGACGCTTTACTAACACTCTCCCCACTTGGAGAGTCAGTGCCTTTAACCTCCTATTTGGCCCAGTTTGCAATTTCTGTGTAAGATGAACAGGAATAGGGAGAACCAATGAGAGACTAGCTTGAGGTGTCTGGACGGGAAAATTTAACTCTCAGTTCCCACCAGGAAGAGAAATTAACCAAAGGCTCAGCGAGCCGTGCCAGAACCACACTAGGGCCTGAAGCAATCCTGCAGTGTTGCGGCCAGCTCACAAGAAAGCGAGTTGAAGAAAGAGCTCAGGGCCACTGTAATTCACAAACATGCAGAGTAATAAATGACAGCTATCGTCCAAAAATATATTGAAGTAAGGCCGCCAAGAGGACTTGAATGCGGGGCAGAATTGCAGGAAACCGATTTCAGGAGGTAGACTGGAATTGCATGTAAAGCATAGGAAAAGAGGCAGAACGTCCACAATGATGCACTTGGCCAAAAAGGGCGTATGCGTTTTTTCCTGAATATATTCAGGATAAAACTAAGCAAGCTTGCAAAGGAAATCTGCACTACAATGAAGTCTCACTGCCCCCCGGTCAAAAGGGCCATCTGAAAAAAGTGTAAAATCCAGAAAGGCAGGACAGGCCATGGAGAACTGGGAGCCTTGTTATGCTGATGGGCGGGATGTAAATTGCCAGCAGCCACTCTGGAGAAGTGTATGGTGTTTCCTGAAACATCCAAAAAACAAAGCAACAAAGCCAAGGGCACTTCCACTTATGGTCCTATAGCTTAGGAAAATTAAAATCAAAAAGACACACCCACTCCAAAGTTTGGGACGGCTCTGTTTACAAGAACCTCGTTTACGGTACAAGTTCAATACCACACAAAGCGAAAAATGGATAAAGAAGTTGTGGTACTTACGTACAATGCAATATCACTCAGCAATGAAATCTATGTCATCAGGCCCGTAGCAGCATAATGAGTGGATTCAGGTACGATGATTCTAAGTGAAATAAGTCACACAGAAAAAGAAACATCGTAAGATATCACTACTAAACGGAATGTAAACTTGGCTAAACAGGAACTGAATTACAAAACAGAACAGGGTGTCAAATGTAGAAAACCAACTTATGCTTGCTTAAGGGGAAAGGTGAGTTTGGGTGCTGCATAAAACCAGAGATTGAAATTAGCACAGATACCATTCCATAAGCCAAATATGTAATAGACAAGAGCTACTCCTTGCTCAATGAAGTGGACTCAACACCCCATATTAAACGCCTAAGAATATACCTGACTAGTAAGAATCTTAAAACCTATGGATTTATATGTCTCCGAAAGAGAATCAAGCGTGTGTACAGTGGCATAAACGCAGCAGTGATAGTATTGGTGAGGTTCGGTGAGCAAATGCAGACCCTTTGAAGTCATATTGCATGGTACCCATTCCATGGGTCTCATCTCCCCATGTTTAAGGGATTCTTCCTTCAGCTAAAACATGCATGTGGAACCAAGAGTATGATCCACCATGTGATCGGAAAACGTGTTCAAATATGTCTCAGGTTTCGTCCGCTGGTACTCGGCTGCAACATTCCAGACGCTTTACTAACACTCTCCCCACTTGGAGAGTCAGTGCCTTTAACCTCCTGTTTGGCCCAGTTTGCAATTTCTGCGGAAGATGAACAGGAAGAGGGAGAACAAATGAGAGACTAGGTGGAGGTGTCTGGACGGGCAAATTTAACTCTCATTTCCCACCAGGAAGAGGAATTAACCAAAGGCTCAAAATGCCCTGCCGGAACCAAACTAGGGCCTGAAGCAATCCTGCGGTGTTGCGGCCAGCTCACAAGAAAGCAAGTTGAAGAAAGGAGCTCAGGGGCACTGTAATTCACAAACCTGCAGAGTTATAAATGACAGCTATCTTCCAAAAATATATTGAAGTAAGGCTGCCAAGAGGACTTGAAAGCGGGGCAGAATTATAGGAAACCGATTGCAGGAGGTAGACTGGAATTGCATGTAAAGCATAGGAAAAGAGGCAGAACGTCGACAATGATGCACTTGGCCAAAAAGGACGTATGCGTTCTTTCCTGAATATATTCAGGAAAAAACGCATACGCACTTTTTGGCCAACCAAGCAAGCTTGCAAAGGAAATCTGCATTACAATGAAGTCTCACTGCCCCCGGGTCAAAAGGGTCATCTGAAAAAAGTGTAAAATCCAGAAAGACAGGACAGCCCATGGAGAACTGGGAGCCTTGTTATGCTGATGGGCGGGATGTAAATTGCCAGCAGCCACTCTGGAGAAGTGTATGGTGTTTCCTGAAACATCCAAAAAACAAAGCAACAGAGCCTAGGGCACTTCCACTTATGGTCCTATAGCTTAGGGAAATTAAAATCAAAAAGACACAGCCACCCCAAAGTTTGGGACGGCTCTGTTTACAAGAACCTCGTTTACCGTACAAGTTCAATATCACAGAAAGCGAAAAATGTATAAAGAAGTTGTGGTACTTATGTACAATGCAATATCACTCAGCAATGAAATCTATGTCATCAGGCCCGTAGCAGCATAATGAGTGGATTCAGGTACGATGATTCTAAGTGAAATAATTCACACAGAAAGAGAAACATCATAAGATATCACTACTACACGGAATGTAAACTTGGCTACACAGGAACTGAATTACAAAACAGAACAGGGTGTCAAATGTAGAAAATCAACTTATGCTTGCTTAAGTGGAAAGGTGAGTTGGGTGCGGCATAAAACCAGAGATTGAAATTAGCACAGATACCGTTCCATAAGCCAAATATGTAATAGACAAGAGCTACTCCTTGCTCAACGAAGTGGACTCAACACCCCATATTAAACCCCTAAGAATATACCTGACTAGTAAGAATCTTAAAACCTATGGATTTATATGTCTCTGAAAGAGAATCAAGCGTGTGTACAGCGGCATAAACGCAGCAGTGATAGGATTGGTGAGGTTCGGTGAGCAAATGCAGACCCTTTGAAGTCATATTGCATGGTACCCATTCCATGGGTCTCAACTCTCCAGGTTTAAGGGATTCTTCCTTCAGCTAAAACATGCATGTGGAACCCAGAGTATGATCCACCGTGTGATCGGGAAACGTGTTCAAATGTGTCTCAGTTTTTGTCCCCTGGTACTTGGGTGCAACATTCCAGACGCTTTACTAACACTCTCCCCACTTGGAGAGTCAGTGCCTTTAACCTCCTGTTTGGCCCAGTTTCCAATTTCTGTGGAAATTGAACAGGAATAGGGAGAACCAATGAGACACTAGGTGGAGGTGTCCGGACGGGCAAATTTAACTCTCATTTCCCACCAGGAAGAGGAATTAACTAAAGGCTCAGCATGCCGTGCCGGAACCAAACTAGGGTCCGAAGCAATCCTGTGGTGTTGCGGCCAGCTCACAAGAAAGCGAGTTGAAGAAAGGAGCTCAGGGGCACTGTAATTCACAAACCTGCAGAGTTATAAATGACAGGTAACTTCCAAAAATATATTGAAGTAAGGCAGCCAAGAGGAGTTGAAAGCGGGGCAGAATTGCAGGAAACCGATTTCAGAAGGTAGACTGGAATTGCATGTAAAGCATAGGAAAAGAGGCAGAACGTCCACAATGATGCACTTGGCCAAAAAGGGCGTATGCGTCTTTTCCTGAATATATTCAGGAAAAGACGCATACGCCCTTTTTGGCCAACCAAGCAAGCTTGCAAAGGAAATCTGCACTACAATGAAGTCTCACTGCCCCCCGGTCAAAAGGGCCATCTGAAAAAAGTGTAAAATCCAGAAAGGCAGGACAGGCCATGGAGAACTGGGAGCCTTGTTATGCTGATGGGCGGGATGTAAATTGCCAGCACCCACTCTGGAGAAGTGTATGGTGTTTCCTGAAACATCCAAAAAACAAAGCAACAAAGCCAAGGGCACTTCCACTTATGGTCCTATAGCTTAGGAAAATTAAAATCAAAAAGACACACCCACTCCAAAGTTTGGGACGGCTCTGTTTACAAGAACCTCGTTTACGGTACAAGTTCAATACCACACAAAGCGAAAAATGGATAAAGAAGTTGTGGTACTTACGTACAATGCAATATCACTCAGCAATGAAATCTATGTCATCAGGCCCGTAGCAGCATAATGAGTGGATTCAGGTATGATGATTCTAAGTGAAATAAGTCACAGAGAAAAAGAAACATCATAAGATATCACTACTACACGGAATGTAAACTTGGCTACACAAGAACTGAATTACAAAACAGAACAGGGTGTCAAATGTAGAAAACCAACTTATGCTTGCTTAAGGGGAAAGGTGAGTTGGGGTGCTGCATAAAAGCAGAGATTGAAATTAGCACAGATACTGTTCCATAAGCCAAATATGTAATAGAAAAGAGCTACTCCTTGCTCAACGAAGTGGACTCAACACCCCATATTAAACGCCTAAGAATATACCTGACTAGAAATAATCTTAAAACCTACGGATTTATATGTCTCCGAAAGAGAATCAAGCGTGTGTACAGCGGCATAAACGCAGCAGTGATAGGATTGGTGAGGTTCGGTGAGCAAATGCAGACCCTTTGAAGTCATATTGCATGGTACCCATTCCATGGGTCTCAACTCTCCAGGTTTAAGGGATTCTTCCTTCAGGTAAAACATGCATGTGGAACCCAGAGTATGATCCACCGTGTGATCGGGAAATGTGTTGAAATGTGTCTCACTTTTCGTCGCCTGGTACTCGGGTGCAACATTCCAGACGCTTTACTAACACTCTCCCCACTTGGAGAGTCAGTGCCTTTAACCTCCTATTTGGCCCAGTTGGAATTTCTGTGTAAGATGAACAGGAATAGGGAGAACCAATGAGAGACTAGCTGGAGGTGTCTGGACGGGATAATTTAACTCTCAGTTCCCACCAGGAAAAGGAATTAACCAAAGGCTCAGCGTGCCATGCCAGAACCACACTAGGGCCTGAAGCAATCCTGCAGTGTTGCGGCCAGCTCACAAGAAAGCGAGTTGAAGAAAGGAGCTCAGGGGCACTGTAATTCACAAACCTGAAGAGTAATAAATGACAGCTATCGTCCAAATATATATTGAAGTAAGGCCGCCAAGAGGACTAGAAAGCGGGGCAGAATTGCAGGAAACCGATTTCAGGAGGTAGATGGGAATTGCATGAAAAGCATAGGAAAAGAGGCAGAACGTCCACAACGATGCACTTGGCCAAAAAGGGCATATGGGTGTTTTCCTGAATATATTGAGGAAAAACTGCATACGCACTTTTTGGCCAACCAAGAAAGCTTGCAAAGGAAATCTGCACTACAATGAAGTCTCACTGCCCCCCGGTCAAAAGGGCCATCTGAAAAATGTGTAAAATCCAGAAAGGCAGGACAGGCCATGGAGAACTGGGAGCCTTGTTATGGTGAAGGGCGGGATGTAAATTGCCAGCAGCCACTCTGGAGAAGTGTATGGTGTTTCCTGAAACATCCAAAAAACAAAGCAACAGAGCCTAGGGCACTTCCACTTATGGTCCTATAGCTTAGGGAAATTAAAATCAAAAAGACACAGCCACCCCAAAGTTTGGGACGGCTCTGTTTACAAGAACCTCGTTTACGGTACAAGTTCAATATCACACAAAGCGAAAAATGGATAAAGAAGTTGTGGTACTTACGTACAATGCAATATCACTCAGCAATGAAATCTATGTCATCAGGCCCATAGCAGCATAATGAGTGGATTCAGGTACGATGATTCTAAGTGAAATAAGCCACACAGAAAAAGAAACATCGTAAGATATCACTACTAAACGGAATGTAAACTTGGCTAAACAGGAACTGAATTACAAAACAGAACAGGGTGTCAAATGTAGAAAACCAACTTATGCTTGCTTAAGGGGAAAGGTGAGTTTGGGTGCTGCATAAAACCAGAGATTGAAATTAGCACAGATACCATTCCATAAGCCAAATATGTAATAGACAAGAGCTACTCCTTGCTCAATGAAGTGGACTCAACACCCCATATTAAACGCCTAAGAATATACCTGACTAGTAAGAATCTTAAAACCTATGGATTTATATGTCTCCGAAAGAGAATCAAGCGTGTGTACAGTGGCATAAACGCAGCAGTGATAGTATTGGTGAGGTTCGGTGAGCAAATGCAGACCCTTTGAAGTCATATTGCATGGTACCCATTCCATGGGTCTCAACTCCCCATGTTTAAGGGATTCTTCCTTCAGCTAAAACATGCATGTGGAACCAAGAGTATGATCCACCATGTGATCGGAAAACGTGTTCAAATATGTCTCAGGTTTCGTCCCCTGGTACTCGGCTGCAACATTCCAGACGCTTTACTAACACTCTCCCCACTTGGAGAGTCAGTGCCTTTAACCTCCTGTTTGGCCCAGTTTGCAATTTCTGCGGAAGATGAACAGGAAGAGGGAGAACAAATGAGAGACTAGGTGGAGGTGTCTGGACGGGCAAATTTAACTCTCATTTCCCACCAGGAAGAGGAATTAACCAAAGGCTCAACATGCCCTGCCGGAACCAAACTAGGGCCTGAAGCAATCCTGCGGTGTTGCGGCCAGCTCACAAGAAAGCGAGTTGAAGAAAGGAGCTCAGGGGCACTGTAATTCACAAACCTGCAGAGTTATAAATGACAGCTATCTTCCAAAAATATATTGAAGTAAGGCTGCCAAGAGGACTTGAAAGCGGGGCAGAATTATAGGAAACCGATTGCAGGAGGTAGACTGGAATTGCATGTAAAGCATAGGAAAAGAGGCAGAACGTCGACAATGATGCACTTGGCCAAAAAGGGCGTATGCGTTCTTTCCTGAATATATTCAGGAAAAAACGCATACGCACTTTTTGGCCAACCAAGCAAGCTTGCAAAGGAAATCTGCATTACAATGAAGTCTCACTGCCCCCGGGTCAAAAGGGTCATCTGAAAAAAGTGTAAAATCCAGAAAGGCAGGACAGCCCATGGAGAACTGGGAGCCTTGTTATGCTGATGGGCGGGATGTAAATTGCCAGCAGCCACTCTGGAGAAGTGTATGGTGTTTCCTGAAACATCCAAAAAACAAAGCAACAGAGCCTAGGGCACTTCCACTTATGGTCCTATAGCTTAGGGAAATTAAAATCAAAAAGACACAGCCACCCCAAATTTTGGGACGGCTCTGTTTACAAGAACCTCGTTTACCGTACAAGTTCAATATCACAGAAAGCGAAAAATGGATATAGAAGTTGTGGTACTTACGTACAATGCAATATCACTCAGCAATGAAATCTATGTCATCAGGCCCGTAGCAGCATAATGAGTGGATTCAGGTACGATGATTCTAAGTGAAATAATTCACACAGAAAGAGAAACATCATAAGATATCACTACTACACGGAATGTAAACTTGGCTACACAGGAACTGAATTACAAAACAGAACAGGGTGTCAAATGTAGAAAATCAACTTATGCTTGCTTAAGTGGAAAGGTGAGTTGGGTGCGGCATAAAACCAGAGATTGAAATTAGCACAGATACCGTTCCATAAGCCAAATATGTAATAGACAAGAGCTACTCCTTGCTCAACGAAGTGGACTCAACACCCCATATTAAACCCCTAAGAATATACCTGACTAGTAAGAATCTTAAAACCTATGGATTTATATGTCTCTGAAAGAGAATCAAGCATGTGTACAGCGGCATAAACGCAGCAGTGATAGGATTGGTGAGGTTCGGTGAGCAAATGCAGACCCTTTGAAGTCATATTGCATGGTACCCATTCCATGGGTCTCAACTCTCCAGGTTTAAGGGATTCTTCCTTCAGCTAAAACATGCATGTGGAACCCAGAGTATGATCCACCGTGTGATCGGGACACGTGTTCAAATGTGTCTCAGTTTTCGTCCCCTGGTACTCGGGTGCAACATTCCAGACGCTTTACTAACACTCTCCCCACTTGGAGAGTCAGTGCCTTTAACCTCCTGTTTGGCCCAGTTTCCAATTTCTGTGGAAATTGAACAGGAATAGGGAGAACCAATGAGACACTAGGTGGAGGTGTCCGGACGGGCAAATTTAACTCTCATTTCCCACCAGGAAGAGGAATTAACTAAAGGCTCAGCATGCCGTGCCAGAATCAAACTAGGGTCCGAAGCAATCCTGTGGTGTTGCGGCCAGCTCACAAGAAAGCGAGTTGAAGAAAGGAGCTCAGGGGCACTGTAATTCAAGAATCTGCAGAGTTATAAATGACAGGTAACTTCCAAAAATATATTGAAGTAAGGCAGCCAAGAGGAGTGGAAAGCGGGGCAGAATTGCAGGAAACCGATTTCAGAAGGTAGACTGGAATTGCATGTAAAGCATAGGAAAAGAGGCAGAACGTCCACAATGATGCACTTGGCCAAAAAGGGCGTATGCGTCTTTTCCTGAATATATTCAGGAAAAGACGCATACGCCCTTTTTGGCCAACCAAGCAAGCTTGCAAAGGAAATCTGCACTACAATGAAGTCTCACTGCCCCCCGGTCAAAAGGGCCATCTGAAAAAAGTGTAAAATCCAGAAAGGCAGGACAGGCCATGGAGAACTGGGAGCCTTGTTATGCTGATGGGCGGGATGTAAATTGCCAGCAGCCACTCTGGAGAAGTGTATGGTGTTTCCTGAAACATCCAAAAAACAAAGCAACAGAGCCTAGGGCACTTCCACTTATGGTCCTATAGCTTAGGGAAATTAAAATCAAAAAGACACAGCCACCCCAAAGTTTGGGACGGCTCTGTTTACAAGAACCTCGTTTACCGTACAAGTTCAATATCACAGAAAGCGAAAAATGGATAAAGAAGTTGTGGTACTTACGTACAATGCAATATCACTCAGCAATGAAATCTATGTCATCAGGCCCGTAGCAGCATAATGAGTGGATTCAGGTACGATGATTCTAAGTGAAATAATTCACACAGAAAGAGAAACATCATAAGATATCACTACTACACGGAATGTAAACTTGGCTACACAGGAACTGAATTACAAAACAGAACAGGGTGTCAAATGTAGAAAATCAACTTATGCTTGCTTAAGTGGAAAGGTGAGTTGGGTGCGGCATAAAACCAGAGATTGAAATTAGCACAGATACCGTTCCATAAGCCAAATATGTAATAGACAGGAGCTACTCCTTGCTCAACGAAGTGAACTCAACACCCCATATTAAACCCCTAAGAATATACCTGACTAGTAAGAATCTTAAAACCTATGGATTTATATGTCTCTTAAAGAGAATCAAGCGTGTGTACAGCGGCATAAACGCAGCAGTGATAGGATTGGTGAGGTTCGGTGAGCAAATGCAGACCCTTTGAAGTCATATTGCATGGTACCCATTCCATGGGTCTCAACTCTCCAGGTTTAAGGGATTCTTCCTTCAGCTAAAACATGCATGTGGAACCCAGAGTATGATCCACCGTGTGATCGGGAAACGTGTTCAAATGTGTCTCAGTTTTTGTCCCCTGGTACTTGGGTGCAACATTCCAGACGCTTTACTAACACTTTCCCCACTTGGAGAGTCAGTGCCTTTAACCTCCTGTTTGGCCCAGTTTCCAATTTCTGTGGAAATTGAAAAGGAATAGGGAGAACCAATGAGACACTAGGTGGAGGTGTCCGGACGGGCAAATTTAACTCTCATTTCCCACCAGGAAGAGGAATTAACTAAAGGCTCAGCATGCCGTGCCGGAACCAAACTAGGGTCCGAAGCAATCCTGTGGTGTTGCGGCCAGCTCACAAGAAAGCGAGTTGAAGAAAGGAGCTCAGGGGCACTGTAATTCACAAACCTGCAGAGTTATAAATGACAGGTAACTTCCAAAAATATATTGAAGTAAGGCAGCCAAGAGGAGTTGAAAGCGGGGCAGAATTGCAGGAAACCGATTTCAGAAGGTAGACTGGAATTGCATGTAAAGCATAGGAAAAGAGGCAGAACGTCCACAATGATGCACTTGGCCAAAAAGGGCGTATGCGTTTTTTCCTGAATATATTCAGGAAAAGACGCATACGCCATTTTTGGCCAACCAAGCAAGCTTGCAAAGGAAATCTGCACTACAATGAAGTCTCACTGCCCCCCGGTCAAAAGGGCCATCTGAAAAAAGTGTAAAATCCAGAAAGGCAGGACAGGCCATGGAGAACTGGGAGCCTTGTTATGCTGATGGGCGGGATGTAAATTGCCAGCAGCCACTCTGGAGAAGTGTATGGTGTTTCCTGAAACATCCAAAAAACAAAGCAACAAAGCCAAGGGCACTTCCACTTATGGTCCTATAGCTTAGGAAAATTAAAATCAAAAAGACACACCCACTCCAAAGTTTGGGACGGCTCTGTTTACAAGAACCTCGTTTACGGTACAAGTTCAATACCACACAAAGCGAAAAATGGATAAAGAAGTTGTGGTACTTACGTACAATGCAATATCACTCAGCAATGAAATCTATGTCATCAGGCCCGTAGCAGCATAATGAGTGGATTCAGGTACGATGATTCTAAGTGAAATAAGTCACAGAGAAAAAGAAACATCATAAGATATCACTACTACACGGAATGTAAACTTGGCTACACAAGAACTGAATTACAAAACAGAACAGGGTGTCAAATGTAGAAAACCAACTTATGCTTGCTTAAGGGGAAAGGTGAGTTGGGGTGCTGCATAAAAGCAGAGATTGAAATTAGCACAGATACTGTTCCATAAGCCAAATATGTAATAGAAAAGAGCTACTCCTTGCTCAACGAATTGGACTCAACACCCCATATTAAACGCCTAAGAATATACCTGACTAGAAATAATCTTAAAACCTACGGATTTATATGTCTCCGAAAGAGAATCAAGCGTGTGTACAGCGGCATAAACGCAGCAGTGATAGGATTGGTGAGGTTCGGTGAGCAAATGCAGACCCTTTGAAGTCATATTGCATGGTACCCATTCCATGGGTCTCAACTCTCCAGGTTTAAGGGATTCTTCCTTCAGGTAAAACATGCATGTGGAACCCAGAGTATGATCCACCGTGTGATCGGGAAATGTGTTGAAATGTGTCTCACTTTTCGTCGCCTGGTACTCGGGTGCAACATTCCAGACGCTTTACTAACACTCTCCCCACTTGGAGAGTCAGTGCCTTTAACCTCCTATTTGGCCCAGTTGGAATTTCTGTGTAAGATGAACAGGAATAGGGAGAACCAATGAGAGACTAGCTGGAGGTGTCTGGACGGGATAATTTAACTCTCAGTTCCCACCAGGAAAAGGAATTAACCAAAGGCTCAGCATGCCATGCCAGAACCACACTAGGGCCTGAAGCAATCCTGCAGTGTTGCGGCCAGCTCACAAGAAAGCGAGTTGAAGAAAGGAGCTCAGGGGCACTGTAATTCACAAACCTGAAGAGTAATAAATGACAGCTATCGTCCAAATATATATTGAAGTAAGGCCGCCAAGAGGACTAGAAAGCGGGGCAGAATTGCAGGAAACCGATTTCAGGAGGTAGATGGGAATTGCATGAAAAGCATAGGAAAAGAGGCAGAACGTCCACAACGATGCACTTGGCCAAAAAGGGCATATGGGTTTTTTCCTGAATATATTGAGGAAAAACTGCATACGCCCTTTTTGGCCAACCAAGAAAGCTTGCAAAGGAAATCTGCACTACAATGAAGTCTCACTGCCCCCCGGTCAAAAGGGCCATCTGAAAAATGTGTAAAATCCAGAAAGGCAGGACAGGCCATGGAGAACTGGGAGCCTTGTTATGGTGAAGGGCGGGATGTAAATTGCCAGCAGCCACTCTGGAGAAGTGTATGGTGTTTCCTGAAACATCCAAAAAACAAAGCAACAGAGCCTAGGGCACTTCCACTTATGGTCCTATAGCTTAGGGAAATTAAAATCAAAAAGACACAGCCACCCCAAAGTTTGGGACGGCTCTGTTTACAAGAACTTCGTTTACGGTACAAGTTCAATACCACACAAAGCGAAAAATGGATAAAGAAGTTGTGGTACTTACGTACAATGCAGTATCACTCAGCAATGAAATCTATGTCATCAGGCCCATAGCAGCATAATGAGTGGATTCAGGTACGATGATTCTAAGTGAAATAAGTCACACAGAAAAAGAAACATCATAAGATATCACTACTACACGGAATGTAAACTTGGCTACACAGGAACTGAATTACAAAACAGAACAGGGTGTCAAATGGAGAAAACCAACTTATGCTTGCTTAAGGGGAAAGGTGAGTTGGGGTGCTGCATAAAACCGGAGATTGAAATTAGCACAGATACCGTTCCATAAGCCAAATATGTAATAGAAAAGAGCTACTCCTTGCTCAACGAAGTGGACTCAACACCCCATATTAAACGCCTAAGAATATACCTGACTACAAATAATCTTAAAACCTACGGATTTATATGTCTCCGAAAGAGCATCAAGCGTGTGTACAGCGGCATAAACGCAGCAGTGATAGGATTGGTGAGGTTCGGTGAGCAAATGCAGACCCTTTGAAGTCATATTGCATGGTACCCATTCCATGGGTCTCAACTCTCCAGGTTTAAGGGATTCTTCCTTCAGCTAAAACATGCATGTGGAACCCAGAGTATGATCCACCGTGTGATCGGGAAACATGTTCAAATGTGTCTCAGTTTTTGTCCCCTGGTACTTGGGTGCAACATTCCAGACGCTTTACTAACACTCTCCCCACTTGGAGAGTCAGTGCCTTTAACCTCCTGTTTGGCCCAGTTTCCAATTTCTGTGGAAATTGAACAGGAATAGGGAGAACCAATGAGACACTAGGTGGAGGTGTCCGGACGGGCAAATTTAACTCTCATTTCCCACCAGGAAGAGGAATTAACTAAAGGCTCAGCATGCCGTGCCGGAACCAAACTAGGGTCCGAAGCAATCCTGTGGTGTTGCGGCCAGCTCACAAGAAAGCGAGTTGAAGAAAGGAGCTCAGGGGCACTGTAATTCACAAACCTGCAGAGTTATAAATGACAGGTAACTTCCAAAAATATATTGAAGTAAGGCAGCCAAGAGGAGTTGAAAGCGGGGCAGAATTGCAGGAAACCGATTTCAGAAGGTAGACTGGAATTGCATGTAAAGCATAGGAAAAGAGGCAGAACGTCCACAATGATGCACTTGGCCAAAAAGGGCGTATGCGTTTTTTCCTGAATATATTCAGGAAAAGACGCATACGCCCTTTTTGGCCAACCAAGCAAGCTTGCAAAGGAAATCTGCACTACAATGAAGTCTCACTGCCCCCCGGTCAAAAGGGCCATCTGAAAAATGTGTAAAATCCAGAAAGGCAGGACAGGCCATGGAGAACTGGGAGTCTTGTTATGCTGATGGGCGGGATGTAAATTGCCAGCAGCCACTCTGGAGAAGTGTATGGTGTTTCCTGAAACATCCAAAAAACAAAGCAACAGAGCCTAGGGCACTTCCACTTATGGTCCTATTGCTTAGGGAAATTAAAATCAAAAAGACACAGCCACCCCAAAGTTTGGGATGGCTCTGTTTACAAAAACCTCGTTTACTGTACAAGTTAAATATCACAGAAAGTGAAAAATGGATAAAGAAGTTGTGGTACTTACGTACAATGCAATATCACTCAGCAATGAAATCTATGTCATCAGGCCCGTAGCAGCATAATGAGTGGATTCAGGTACGATGATTCTAAGTGAAATAAGTCACACAGAAAAAGAAACATCATAAGATATCACTACTACACGGAAAGTAAACTTGGCTACACAAGAACTGAATTACAAAACAGAACAGGGTGTCAAATGTAGAAAACCAACTTATGCTTGCTTAAGGGGAAAGGTGAGTTGGGGTGCGGCATAAAACCACAGATTGAAATTAGCACAGATACCATTCCATAAACCAAATATGTAATAGACAAGAGGTACTCCTTGCTCAACGAAGTGGACTCAACACCACATATTAAATGCCTAACAATATACCTGACTAGTAAGAATCTTAAAACCTATGGATTTATATGCCTCCGAAAGAGAATCAAGCGTGTGTACAGCGGCATAAACGCAGCAGTGATAGGATTGGTGAGGTTCGGTGAGCAAATGCAGACCCTTTGAAGTCATATTGCATGGTACCCATTCCATGGGTCTCAACTCTCCATGTTTAAGGGATTCTTCCTTCAGCTAAAACATGCATGTGGAACCCAGAGTATGATCCACCGTGTGATCAGGAAACGTGTTCAAATGTGTCTCAGTTTTGGTCCCCTGGTACTCGGGTGCAACATTCCAGACGCTTTACTAACACTCTCCCCACTTGGAGAGTCAGTGCCTTTAACCTCCTGTTTGGCCCAGTTTGCAATTTCTGTGGAAAATGAACAGGAATAGGAAGAACCAATGAGAGACTAGTTGGAGGTGTCCAGACGGGCAAATTTAACTCTCATTTCCCACCAGGAAGAGGAATTAACCAAAGGTTCAGCGTGCCATGCCGGAACCACACTAGGGCCAGAAGCGATCCTGCGGTGTTGCGGCCAGCTCACAAGAAAGCGAGTTGAAGAAAGGAGCTCAGGGGCACTGTAATTCACAAACCTGCAGAGTTATAAATGACAGCTATCTTCCAAAAATATATTGAAGTAAGGCTGCCAAGAGGAGTTGAAAGCGGGGCAGAATTGCAGGAAACCGATTTCAGGAGGTAGACTGGAATTGCATGTAAAGCATAGGAAAAGAGGCAGAACATCCACAATGATGCACTTGGCCACAAAGGGCGTATGCGTTTTTTCCGGAATATATTCAGGAAAAAACGCATACGCCCTTTTTGGCCAACCAAGCAAGCTTGCAAAGGAAATCTGCACTACAATGAAGTCTCACTGCCCCCCGGTCAAAAGGGTCATCTGAAAAAAGTGTAAAATCCAGAAAGGCAGGACAGCCCATGGAGAACTGGGAGCCTTGTTATGCTGATGGGCGGGATGTAAATTGCCAGCAGCCACTCTGGAGAAGTGTATGGTGTTTCCTGAAACATCCAAAAAACAAAGCAACAGAGCCTAGGGCACTTCCTCTTATGGTCCTATAGCTTAGGGAAATTAAAATCAAAAAGACACAGCCACCCCAAAGTTTGGGACGGCTCTGTTTACAAGAACCTCGTTTACCGTACAAGTTCAATATCACAGAAAGCGAAAAATGGATAAAGAAGTTGTGGTACTTACGTACAATGCAATATCACTCAGCAATGAAATCTATGTCATCAGGCCCGTAGCAGCATAATGAGTGGATTCAGGTACGATGATTCTAAGTGAAATAAGTCACACAGAAAAAGAAACATCATAAGATATCACTAATACACGGAATGTAAACTTGGCTACACAAGAACTGAATTACAAAGCAGAACAGGGTGTCAAATGTAGAAAATCAACTTATGCTTGCTTAAGTGGAAAGGTGAGTTGGGTGCGGCATAAAACCAGAGATTGAAATTAGCACAGATACCGTTCCATAAGCCAAATATATAATAGACAAGAGCTACTCCTTGCTCAACGAAGTGGACTCAACACCCCATATTAAACCCCTAAGAATATACTTGACTAGTAAGAATCTTAAAACATATGGATTTATATGTCTCCGAAAGAGAATCAAGCATGTGTACAGCGGCATAAACGCAGCAGTGATAGGATTGGTGAGGTTCGGTGAGCAAATGCAGACCCTTTGAAGTCATATTGCATGGTACCCATTCCATGGGTCTCAACTCTCCAGGTTTAAGGGATTCTTCCTTCAGCTAAAACATGCATGTGGAACCCAGAGTATGATCCACCGTGTGATCGGGAAACGTGTTCAAATGTGTCTCAGTTTTTGTCCCCTGGTACTTGGGTGCAACATTCCAGACGCTTTACTAACACTCTCCCCACTTGGAGAGTCAGTGCCTTTAACCTCCTGTTTGGCCCAGTTTCCAATTTCTGTGGAAATTGAACAGGAATAGGGAGAACCAATGAGACACTAGGTGGAGGTGTCCGGACGGGCAAATTATCTCTCATTTCCCACCAGGAAGAGGAATTAACTAAAGGCTCAGCATGCCGTGCCGGAACCAAACTAGGGTCCGAAGAAATCCTGTGGTGTTGCGGCCAGCTCACAAGAAAGCGAGTTGAAGAAAGGAGCTCAGGTGCACTGTAATTCACAAACCTGAAGAGTAATAAATGACAGCTATCGTCCAAATATATATTGAAGTAAGGCCGCCAAGAGGACTAGAAAGCAGGGCAGAATTGCAGGAAACCGATTTCAGGAGGTAGATGGGAATTGCATGAAAAGCATAGGAAAAGAGGCAGAACGTCCACAACGATGCACTTGGCCAAAAAGGGCATATGGGTTTTTTCCTGAATATATTGAGGAAAAACTGCATACGCCCTTTTTGGCCAACCAAGAAAGCTTGCAAAGGAAATCTGCACTACAATGAAGTCTCACTGCCCCCCGGTCAAAAGGGCCATCTGAAAAAAGTGTAAAATCCAGAAAGGCAGGACAGGCCATGGAGAACTGGGAGCCTTGTTATGGTGATGGGCGGGATGTAAATTGCCAGCAGCCACTCTGGAGAAGTGTATGGTGTTTCCTGAAACATCCAAAAAACAAAGCAACAGAGCCTAGGGCACTTCCACTTATGGTCCTATAGCTTAGGGAAATTAAAATCAAAAAGACACAGCCACCCCAAAGTTTGGGACGGCTCTGTTTACAAGAACCTCGTTTACGGTACAAGTTCAATATCACACAAAGCGAAAAATGGATAAAGAAGTTGTGGTACTTACGTACAATGCAATATCACTCAGCAATGAAATCTATGTCATCAGGCCCGTAGCAGCATAATGAGTGGATTCAGGTACGATGATTCTAAGTGAAATAAGTCACACAGAAAAAGAAACATCGTAAGATATCACTACTAAACGGAATGTAAACTTGGCTAAACAGGAACTGAATTACAAAACAGAACAGGGTGTCAAATGTAGAAAACCAACTTATGCTTGCTTAAGGGGAAAGGTGAGTTGGGGTGCGGCATAAAACCAGAGATTGAAATTAGCACAGATACCATTCCATAAGCCAAATATGTAATAGACAAGAGCTACTCCTTGCTCAACGAAGTGGACTCAACACCCCATATTAAACCCCTAAGAATATACCTGACTAGTAAGAATCTTAAAACCTATGGATTTATATGTCTCTGAAAGAGAATCAAACGTGTGTACAGCGGCATAAACGCAGCAGTGATAGGATTGGTGAGGTTCGGTGAGCAAATGCAGACCCTTTGAAGTCATATTGCATGGTACCCATTCCATGGGTCTCAACTCTCCAGGTTTAAGGGATTCTTCCTTCAGCTAAAACATGCATGTGGAACCCAGAGTATGATCCACCGTGTGATCGGGAAACGTGTTCAAATGTGTCTCAGTTTTTGTCCCCTGGTACTTGGGTGCAACATTCCAGACGCTTTACTAACACTCTCCCCACTTGGAGAGTCAGTGCCTTTAACCTCCTGTTTGGCCCAGTTTCCAATTTCTGTGGAAATTGAACAGGAATAGGGAGAACCAATGAGACACTAGGTGGAGGTGTCCGGACGGGCAAATTTAACTCTCATTTCCCACCAGGAAGAGGAATTAACTAAAGGCTCAGCATGCCGTGCCGGAACCAAACTAGGGTCCGAAGCAATCCTGTGGTGTTGCGGCCAGCTCACAAGAAAGCGAGTTGAAGAAAGGAGCTCAGGGGCACTGTAATTCACAAACCTGCAGAGTTATAAATGACAGGTAACTTCCAAAAATATATTGAAGTAAGGCAGCCAAGAGGAGTTGAAAGCGGGGCAGAATTGCAGGAAACCGATTTCAGAAGGTAGACTGGAATTGCATGTAAAGCATAGGAAAAGAGGCAGAACGTCCACAATGATGCACTTGGTCAAAAAGGGCGTATGCGTTTTTTCCTGAATATATTCAGGAAAAGACGCATACGCCCTTTTTGGCCAACCAAGCAAGCTTGCAAAGGAAATCTGCACTACAATGAAGTCTCACTGCCCCCCGGTCAAAAGGGCCATCTGAAAAATGTGTAAAATCCAGAAAGGCAGGACAGGCCATGGAGAACTGGGAGTCTTGTTATGCTGATGGGCGGGATGTAAATTGCCAGCAGCCACTCTGGAGAAGTGTATGGTGTTTCCTGAAACATCCAAAAAACAAAGCAACAGAGCCTAGGGCACTTCCACTTATGGTCCTATTGCTTAGGGAAATTAAAATCAAAAAGACACAGCTACCCCAAAGTTTGGGATGGCTCTGTTTACAAAAACCTCGTTTACTGTACAAGTTAAATATCACAGAAAGTGAAAAGTGGATAAAGAAGTTGTGGTACTTACGTACAATGCAATATCACTCAGCAATGAAATCTATGTCATCAGGCCTGTAGCAGCATAATGAGTGGATTCAGGTACGATGATTCTAAGTGAAATAAGTCACACAGAAAAAGAAACATCATAAGATATCACTACTACACGGAAAGTAAACTTGGCTACACAAGAACTGAATTACAAAACAGAACAGGGTGTCAAATGTAGAAAACCAACTTATGCTTGCTTAAGGGGAAAGGTGAGTTGGGGTGCGGCATAAAACCACAGATTGAAATTAGCACAGATACCATTCCATAAACCAAATATGTAATAGACAAGAGGTACTCCTTGCTCAACGAAGTGGACTCAACACCACATATTAAACGCCTAACAATATACCTGACTAGTAAGAATCTTAAAACCTATGGATTTATATGCCTCCGAAAGAGAATCAAGCGTGTGTACAGCGGCATAAACGCAGCAGTGATAGGATTGGTGAGGTTCGGTGAGCAAATGCAGACCCTTTGAAGTCATATTGCATGGTACCCATTCCATGGGTCTCAACTCTCCATGTTTAAGGGATTCTTCCTTCAGCTAAAACATGCATGTGGAACCCAGAGTATGATCCACCGTGTGATCAGGAAACGTGTTCAAATGTGTCTCAGTTTTGGTCCCCTGGTACTCGGGTGCAACATTCCAGACGCTTTACTAACACTCTCCCCACTTGGAGAGTCAGTGCCTTTAACCTCCTGTTTGGCCCAGTTTGCAATTTCTGTGGAAAATGAACAGGAATAGGAAGAACCAATGAGAGACTAGTTGGAGGTGTCCAGACGGGCAAATTTAACTCTCAGTTCCCACCAGGAAGAGGAATTAACCAAAGGCTCAGCGTGCCATGCCGGAACCACACTAGGGCCAGAAGCGATCCTGCGGTGTTGCGGCCAGCTCACAAGAAAGCGAGTTGAAGAAAGGAGCTCAGGGGCACTGTAATTCACAAACCTGCAGAGTTATAAATGACAGCTATCTTCCAAAAATATATTGAAGTAAGGCTGCCAAGAGGAGTTGAAAGCGGGGCAGAATTGCAGGAAACCGATTTCAGGAGGTAGACTGGAATTGCATGTAAAGCATAGGAAAAGAGGCAGAACATCCACAATGATGCACTTGGCCACAAAGGGCGTATGCGTTTTTTCCTGAATATATTCAGGAAAAAACGCATACGCCCTTTTTGGCCAACCAAGCAAGCTTGCAAAGGAAATCTGCACTACAATGAAGTCTCACTGCCCCCTGGTCAAAAGGGTCATCTGAAAAAAGTGTAAAATCCAGAAAGGCAGGACAGCCCATGGAGAACTGGGAGCCTTGTTATGCTGATGGGCGGGATGTAAATTGCCAGCAGCCACTCTGGAGAAGTGTATGGTGTTTCCTGAAACATCCAAAAAACAAAGCAACAGAGCCTAGGGCACTTCCTCTTATGGTCCTATAGCTTAGGGAAATTAAAATCAAAAAGACACAGCCACCCCAAAGTTTGGGACGGCTCTGTTTACAAGAACCTCGTTTACCGTACAAGTTCAATATCACAGAAAGCGAAAAATGGATAAAGAAGTTGTGGTACTTACGTACAATGCAATATCACTCAGCAATGAAATCTATGTCATCAGGCCCGTAGCAGCATAATGAGTGGATTCAGGTACGATGATTCTAAGTGAAATAAGTCACACAGAAAAAGAAACATCATAAGATATCACTAATACACGGAATATAAACTTGGCTACACAAGAACTGAATTACAAAGCAGAATAGGGTGTCAAATGTAGAAAATCAAATTATGCTTGCTTAAGTGGAAAGGTGAGTTGGGTGTGGCATAAAACCAGAGATTGAAATTAGCACAGATACCGTTCCATAAGCCAAATATATAATAGACAAGAGCTACTCCTTGCTCAACGAAGTGGACTCAACACCCCATATTAAACCCCTAAGAATATACCTGACTAGTAAGAATCTTAAAACATATGGATTTATATGTCTCCGAAAGAGAATCAAGCATGTGTACAGCGGCATAAACGCAGCAGTGATAGGATTGGTGAGGTTCGGTGAGCAAATGCAGACCCTTTGAAGTCATATTGCATGGTACCCATTCCATGGGTCTCAACTCTCCAGGTGTAAGGGATTCTTCCTTCAGGTAAAACATGCATGTGGAACCCAGAGTATGATCCACCGTGTGATCGGGAAACGTGTTCAAATGTGTCTCAGTTTTTGTCCCCTGGTACTTGGGTGCAACATTCCAGACGCTTTACTAACACTCTCCCCACTTGGAGAGTCAGTGCCTTTAACCTCCTGTTTGGCCCAGTTTCCAATTTCTGTGGAAATTGAACAGGAATAGGGAGAACCAATGAGACACTAGGTGGAGGTGTCCGGACGGGCAAATTTAACTCTCATTTCCCACCAGGAAGAGGAATTAACTAAAGGCTCAGCATGCCGTGCCGGAACCAAACTAGGGTCCGAAGCAATCCTGTGGTGTTGCGGCCAGCTCACAAGAAAGCGAGTTGAAGAAAGGAGCTCAGGGGCACTGTAATTCACAAACCTGAAGAGTAATAAATGACAGCTATCGTCCAAATATATATTGAAGTAAGGCCGCCAAGAGGACTAGAAAGCGGGGCAGAATTGCAGGAAACCGATTTCAGGAGGTAGATGGGAATTGCATGAAAAGCATAGGAAAAGAGGCAGAACGTCCACAACGATGCACTTGGCCAAAAAGGGCATATGGGTTTTTTCCTGAATATATTGAGGAAAAACTGCATACGCCCTTTTTGGCCAACCAAGAAAGCTTGCAAAGGAAATCTGCACTACAATGAAGTCTCACTGCCCCCCGGTCAAAAGGGCCATCTGAAAAAAGTGTAAAATCCAGAAAGGCAGGACAGGCCATGGAGAACTGGGAGCCTTGTTATGGTGATGGGCGGGATGTAAATTGCCAGCAGCCACTCTGGAGAAGTGTATGGTGTTTCCTGAAACATCCAAAAAACAAAGCAACAGAGCCTAGGGCACTTCCACTTATGGTCCTATAGCTTAGGGAAATTAAAATCAAAAAGACACAGCCACCCCAAAGTTTGGGACGGCTCTGTTTACAAGAACCTCGTTTACGGTACAAGTTCAATATCACACAAAGCGAAAAATGGATAAAGAAGTTGTGGTACTTACGTACAATGCAATATCACTCAGCAATGAAATCTATGTCATCAGGCCCGTAGCAGCATAATGAGTGGATTCAGGTACGATGATTCTAAGTGAAATAAGTCACACAGAAAAAGAAACATCGTAAGATATCACTACTAAACGGAATGTAAACTTGGCTACACAGGAACTGAATTACAAAACAGAACAGGGTGTCAAATGTAGAAAACCAACTTATGCTTGCTTAAGTGGAAAGGTGAGTTGGGGTGCTTCATAAAACCAGAGATTGAAATTAGCACAGATACCGTTCCATAAGCCAAATATGTAATAGACAAGAGCTACTCCTTGCTCAACGAAGTGGACTCAACACCCCATATTAAACGCCTAAGAATATACCTGACTAGTAAGAATCTTAAAACCTATGGATTTATATGTCTCCGAAAGAGGATCAAGCGTGTGTACAGCGGCATAAACGCAGCAGTGATAGGATTGGTGAGGTTCGGTGAGCAAATGCAGACCCTTTGAAATCATATTGCATGGTACCCATTCCATGGGTCTCAACTCTCCATGTTTAAGGGATTCTTCCTTCAGCTAAAACATGCATGTGGAACCCAGAGTATGATCCACCGTGTGATCGGAAAACGTGTTCAAATGTGTCTCAGTTTTCGTCCCCTGGTACTCGGGTGCAACATTCCAGACGCTTTACTAACACTCTCCCCACTTGGAGAGTCGGTGCCTTTAACCTCCTGTTTGCCCCAGTTTGCAATTTCTGTGGAAAATGAACAGGAATAGGGAGAACCAATGAGAGACTAGGTGGAGGTGTCTGGACGGGCAAATTTAACTCTCATTTCCCACCAGGAAGAGGAATTAACCAAAGGCTCAACATGCCATGCCGGAACCAAACTAGGGCCTGAAGCAATCCTGCGGTGTTGCGGCCAGCTCACAAGAAAGCGAGTTGAAGAAAGGAGCTCAGGGGCACTGTAATTCACAAACCTGCAGAGTTATAAATGACAGCTATCTTCCAAAAATATATTGAAGTAAGGCAGCCAAGAATAGTTGAAAGCGGGGCAGAATTGCAGGAAACCGATTTCAGGAGGTAGACTGGAATTGCATGTAAAGCATAGGAAAAGAGGCAGAACGTCCACAATGATGCACTTGGCCAAAAAGGGCGTATGCGTTTTTTCCTGAATATATTCAGGAAAAAACGCATACGCCCTTTTTGGCCAACCAAGCAAGCTTGCAAAGGAAATCTGCACTACAATGAAGTCTCACTGCCCCCCGGTCAAAAGGGCCATCTGAAAAAAGTGTAAAATCCAGAAAGGCAGGACAGGCCATGGAGAACTGGGAGCCTTGTTATGCTGATGGGCGGGATGTAAATTGCCAGCAGCCACTCTGGAGAAGTGTATGGTGTTTCCTGAAACATCCAAAAAACAAAGCAACAGAGCCTAGGGCACTTCCACTTATGGTCCTATAGCTTAGGGAAATTAAAATCAAAAAGACACAGCCACCCCAAAGTTTGGGACGGCTCTGTTTACAAGAACCTCGTTTACGGTACAAGTTGAATATCACAGAAAGCGAAAAATGGATAAAGAAGTTGTGGTACTTACGTACAATGCAATATCACTCAGCAATGAAATCTATGTCATCAGGCTCGTAGCAGCATAATGAGTGGATTCAGGTACGACGATTCTAAGTGAAATTAGTCACACAGAAAAAGAAACATCATAAGATATCACTAATACACGGAATGTAAACTTGGCTACACAAGAACTGAATTATAAAACAGAACAGGGTGTCAAATGTAGAAAACCAACTTATGCTTGCTTAAGGGGAAAGGTGAGTTGGGGTGCTTCATAAAACCAGAGATTGAAATTAGCACAGATACCGTTCCATAAGCCAAATATGTAATAGACAAGAGCTACTCCTTGCTCAACGAAGTGGACTCAACACCCCATATTAAATGCCTAAGAATATACCTGACTAGTAAGAATCTTAAAACCTATGGATTTATATGTTTCCGAAAGGGAATCAAGCGTGTGTACAGTGGCATAAACGCAGCAGTGATAGTATTGGTGAGGTTCGGTGAGCAAATGCAGACCCTTTGAAGTCATATTGCATGGTACCCATTCCATGGGTCTCAACTCTCCATGTTTAAGGGATTCTTCCTTCAGCTAAAACATGCATGTGGAACCCAGAGTATGATCCACCGTGTGATCGGAAAACGTGTTCAAATGTGTCTCAGTTTTCGTTCCCTGGTACTCGGGTGCAACATTCCAGACGCTTTACTAACACTCTCCCCACTTGGAGAGTCAGTGCCTTTAACCTCCTGTTTGGCCCAGTTTGCAATTTCTGTGGAAAATGAACAGGAATAGGGAGAACCAATGAGAGACTAGGTGGAGGTGTGTGGACGGGCAAATTTAACTCTCATTTCCCACCAGGAAGAGGAATTAACCAAAACTCAGCATGCCGTGCCGGAACCAAACTAGGACCTGAAGCAATCCTGCGGTGTTGCGGCCAGCTCACAAGAAAGCGAGTTGAAGAAAGGAGCTCAGGGGCACTGTAATTCACAAACCTGCAGAGTTATAAATGACAGCTATCTTCCAAAAATATATTGAAGGAAGGCTGCCAAGAGTAGTTGAAAGCGGTGCAGAATTGCAGGAAACCGATTTCAGGAGGTAGACTGGAATTGCAAGTAAAGCATAGGAAAAGAGGCAGAACATCCACAATGATGCACTTGGTCAAAAAGGGCGTATGCGTTTTTTCCTGAATATATTCAGGAAAAAACGCATACGCCCTTTTTTGCCAACCAAGCAAGCTTGCAAAGGAAATCTGCACTTCAATGAAGTCTCACTGCCCCCCGGTCAAAAGGGCCATCTGAAAAAAGTGTAAAATCCAGAAAGGCAGGACAGGCCATGGAGAACTGGGAGCCTTGTTATGCTGATGGGTGGGATGTAAATTGCCAGCAGCCACTCTGGAGAAGTGTATGGTGTTTCCTGAAACATCCAAAAAACAAAGCAACAGAGCCTAGGGCACTTCCACTTATGGTCCTATAGCTTAGGGAAATTAAAATCAAAAAGACACAGCCACCCCAAAATTTGGGACGGCTCTGTTTACAAGAACCTCGTTTACGGTACAAGTTGAATATCACAGAAAGCGAAAAATGGATAAAGAAGTTGTGGTACTTACGTACAATGCAATATCACTCAGCAATGAAATCTATGTCATCAGGCCCGTAGAAGCATAATGAGTGGATTCAGGTACGATGATTCTAAGTGAAATAAGTCACACAGAAAAAGAAACATCATAAGATATCACTACTACACGGAATGTAAACTTGGCTACACAGGAACTGAATTACAAAACAGAACAGGGTGTCAAATGTAGAAAACCAACTTATGCTTGCTTAAGGGGAAAGGTGAGTTGGGGTGCTGCATACAACAAGAGATTGAAATTAGCACAGATACCGTTCCATAAGCCAAATATGTAATAGACAAGAGCTACTCCTTGCTCAACGAAGTGGACTCAACACCCCATATTAAACGCCTAAGAATATACCTGACTAGTAAGAATCTTAAAACCTATGGATTTATATGTCTCCGAAAGAGAATCAAGCGTGTGTACAGTGGCATAAACGCAGCAGTAATAGTATTGGTGAGGTTCGGTGAGCAAATGCAGACCCTTTGAAATCATATTGCATGGTACACATCCATGGGTCTCAACTCTCCATGTTTAAGGGATTCTTCCTTCAGCTAAAACATGCATGTGGAACCCAGAGTATGATCCACCCTGTGATCGGAAAACGTGTTCAAATGTGTCTCAGTTTTCATCCCCTGGTACTCGGGTGTAACATTCCAGACGCTTTACTAACACTCTCCCCACTTGGAGAGTCGGTGCCTTTAACCTCCTGTTTGGCCCAGTTTGCAATTTCTGTGGAAAATGAACAGGAATAGGGAGAACCAATGAGAGACTAGGTGGAGGTGTCTGGACGGGCAAATTTAACTCTCATTTCCCACCAGGAAGAGGAATTAACCAAAGGCTCAACATGCCATGCCAGAACCAAACTAGGGCCTGAAGCAATCCTGCGGTGTTGCGGCCAGCTCACAAGAAAGCGAGTTGAAGAAAGGAGCTCAGGGGCACTGTAATTCACAAACCTGCAGAGTTATAAATGACAGCTATCTTCCAAAAATATATTGAAGTAAGGCAGCAAGAATAGTTGAAAGCGGGGCAGAATTGCAGGAAACCGATTTCTGGAGGTAGACTGGAATTGCATGTAAAGCATAGGAAAAGAGGCAGAACGTCCACAATGATGCACTTGGCCAAAAAGGGCGTATGCGTTTTTTCCTGAATATATTCAGGAAAAAACGCATACGCCCTTTTTGGCCAACCAAGCAAGCTTGCAAAGGAAATCTGCACTACAATGAAGTCTCACTGCCCCCCGGTCAAAAGGGCCATCTGAAAAAAGTGTAAAACCCAGAAAGGCAGGACAGGCCATGGAGAACTGGGAGCCTAGTTATGCTGATGGGCGTGATGTAAATTGTCAGCAGCCACTGTGGAGAAGTGTATGGTGTTTCCTGAAACATCCAAAAAACAAAGCAACAGAGCCTAGGGCACTTCCACTTATGGTCCTATAGCTTAGGGAAATTAAAATCAAAAAGACACAGCCACCCCAAAGTTTGGGACGGCTCTGTTTAAAAGAACCTCGTTTACGGTACAAGTTGAATATCACAGAAAGCGAAAAATGGATAAAGAAGTTGTGGTACTTACGTACAATGCAATATCACTCAGCAATGAAATCTATGTCATCAGGCCCGTAGCAGCATAATGAGTGGATTCAGGTACGATGATTCTAAGTGAAATAAGTCACACAGAAAAAGAAACATCATAAGATATCACTACTACACGGAATGTAAACTTGGCTACACAAGAACTGAATTACAAAACAGAACAGGGTGTCAAATGTAGAAAACCAACTTATGCTTGCTTAAGGGGAAAGGTGAGTTGGGGTGCTGCATAAAACCAGAGATTGAAATTAGCACAGATACCGTTCCATAAGCCAAATATGTAATAGACAAGAGCTACTCCTTGCTCAACAAAGTGGACACAACACCCCATATTAAACGCCTAAGAATATACCTGACTAGTAAGAATCTTAAAACCTATGGATTTATATGTCTCCGAAAGAGAATCAAGCGTGTGTACAGTGGCATAAACGCAGCAGTAATAGTATTGGTGAGGTTCGGTGAGCAAATGCAGACCCTTTGAAGTCATATTGCATGGTACCCATCCATGGGTCTCAACTCTCTATGTTTAAGGGATTCTTCCTTCAGCTAAAACATGCATGTGGAACCCAGAGTATGATCCACCGTGTGATCGGAAAACGTGTTCAAATGTGTCTCAGTTTTCATCCCCTGGTACTCGGGTGCAACATTCCAGACGCTTTACTAACACTCTCCCCACTTGGAGAGTCGGTGCCTTTAACCTCCTGTTTGACCCAGTTTGCAATTTCTGTGGAAAATAAACAGGAATAGGGAGAACCAATGAGAGACTTGGTGGAGGTGTCTGGACGGGCAAACTTAACTCTCATTTCCCACCAGGAAGAGGAATTAACCAAAGGCTCAACATGCCATGCCGGAACCAAACTAGGGCCTGAAGCAATCCTGCGGTGTTGCGGCCAGCTCACAAGAAAGCGAGTTGAAGAAAGGAGCTCAGGGGCACTGTAATTCACAAACCTGCAGAGTTATAAATGACAGCTATCTTCCAAAAATATATTGAAGTAAGGCTGCCAAGCGGAGTTGAAAGCGGGGCAGAATTGCAGGAAACCGATTTCAGGAGGTAGACTGGAATTGCATGTAAAGCATAGGAAAAGAGGCAGAACGTCCACAATGATGCACTTGGCCAAAAAGGGCATATGCGTTTTTTCCTGAATATATTCAGGAAAAAACGCATACGCCCTTTTTGGCCAACCAAGCAAGCTTGCAAAGGAAATCTGCACTACAATGAAGTCTCACTGCCCCCCGGTCAAAAGGGCCATCTGAAAAAAGTGTAAAATCCAGAAAGGCAGGACAGGCCATGGAGAACTGGGAGCCTAGTTATGCTGAAGGGCGTGATGTAAATTGCCAGCAGCCACTGTGGAGAAGTGTATGGTGTTTCCTGAAACATCCAAAAAACAAAGCAACAGAGCCTAGGGCACTTCCACTTATGGTCCTATAGCTTAGGGAAATTAAAATCAAAAAGACACAGCCACCCCAAAGTTTGGGACGGCTCTGTTTACAAGAACCTCGTTTACTGTACAAGTTGAATATCACAGAAAGCGAAAAATGGATAAAGAAATTGTGGTACTTACGTACAATGCAATATCACTCAGCAATGAAATCTATGTCATCAGGCCCGTAGCAGCATAATGAGTGGATTCAGGTACGATGATTCTAAGTGAAATAAGTCACACAGAAAAAGAAACATCATAAGATATCACTACTACAAGGAATGTAAACTTGGCTACACAAAAACTGAATTACAAAACAGAACAGGGTGTCAAATGTAGAAAACCAACTTATGCTTGCTTAAGGGGAAAGGTGAGTTGGGGTGCTGCATAAAACCAGAGATTCAAATTAGCACAGATACCGTTCCATAAGCCAAATATGTAATAGACAAGAGCTACTCCTTGCTCAACGAAGTGGACTCAACACCCCATATTAAACGCCTAAGAATATACCTGACTAGTAAGAATCTTAAAACCTATGGATTTATATGTCTCCGAAAGAGAATCAAGCGTGTGTACAGTGGCATAAACGCAGCAGTAATAGTATTGGTGAGGTTCGGTGAGCAAATGCAGACCCTTTGAAGTCATATTGCATGGTACCCATCCATGGGTCTCAACTCTCCATGTTTAAGGGATTCTTCCTTCAGCTAAAACATGCATGTGGAACCCAGAGTATGATCCACCGTGTGATCGGAAAACGTGTTCAAATGTGTCTCAGTTTTCGTCCCCTGGTACTCGGGTGCAACATTCCAGACGCTTTACTAACACTCTCCCCACTTGGAGAGTCGGTGCCTTTAACCTCCCGTTTGGCCCAGTTTGCAATTTCTGTGGAAAATGAACAGGAATAGGGAGAACCAATGAGAGACTAGGTGGAGGTGTCTGGACGGGCAAATTTAACTCTCATTTCCCACCAGGAAGAGGAATTAACCAAAGGCTCAGCATGCCGGGCCAGAACCAAACTAGGGCCTGAAGCAATCCTGCGGTGTTGCGGCCAGCTCACAAGAAAGCGAGTTGAAGAAAGGAGCTCAGGGGCACTGTAATTCACAAACCTGCAGAGTTACAAATGACAGCCATCTTCCAAAAATATATTGAAGTAAGGCTGCCAAGAGGAGTTGAATGCGGAGCAGAATTGCAGGGAACCGATTTCAGGAGGTAGACTGGAATTGCATGTAAAGCATAGGAAAAGAGGCAGAACGTCCACAATGATGCACTTGGCCAAAAAGCGCATATGCGTTTTTTCCTGAATATATTCAGGAAAAAACGCATACGCCCTTTTTGGCCAACCAAGCAAGTTTGCAAAGGAAATCTGCACTACAATGAAGTCTCACTGCCCCCTGGTCAAAAGGGCCATCTGAAAAATGTGTAAAATCCAGAAAGGCAGGACAGGCCATGGAGAACTGGGAGCCTTGTTATGCTGATGGGCGGGATGTAAATTGCCAGCAGCCACTCTGGAGAAGTGTATGGTGTTTCCTGAAACATCCAAAAAACAAAGCAACAGAGCCTAGGGCACTTCCACTTATGGTCCTATAGCTTAGGGAAATTAAAATCAAAAAGACACAGCCACACCAAAGTTTGGGACGGCTCTGTTTACAAGAACCTCGTTTACGGTACAAGTTCAATATCACAGAAAGCGAAAAATGGATAAAGAAGTTGTGGTACTTACGTACAATGCAATATCACTCAGCAATGAAATCTATGTCATCAGGCCCATAGCAGCATAATGAGTGGATTCAGGTACGATGATTCTAAGTGAAATAAGTCACACAGAAAAAGAAACATCATAAGATATCACTACTACACGGAATGTAAACTTGGCTACACAGGAACTGAATTACAAAACAGAACAGGGTGTCAAATGTAGAAAACCAACTTATGCTTGCTTAAGGGGAAAGGTGAGTTGGGGTGCTGCATACAACAAGAGATTGAAATTAGCACAGATACCGTTCCATAAGCCAAATATGTAATAGACAAGAGCTACTCCTTGCTCAACGAAGTGGATTCAACACCCCATATTAAACGCCTAACAATATACCTGACTAGTAAGAATCTTAAAACCTATGGATTTATATGTCTCCGAAAGAGAATCAAGCGTGTGTACAGTGGCATAAACGCAGCAGTAATAGTATTGGTGAGGTTCGGTGAGCAAATGCAGACCCTTTGAAGTCATATTGCATGGTACCCATCCATGGGTCTCAACTCTCCATGTTTAAGGGATTCTTCCTTCAGCTAAAACATGCATGTGGAACCCAGAGTATGATCCACCGTGTGATCGGAAAACGTGTTCAAATGTGTCTCAGTTTTCGTCCCCTGGTACTCGGGTGCAACATTCCAGACGCTTTACTAACACTCTCCCCACTTGGAGAGTCGGTGCCTTTAACCTCCCGTTTGGCCCAGTTTGCAATTTCTGTGGAAAATGAACAGGAATAGGGAGAACCAATGAGAGACTAGGTGGAGGTGTCTGGACGGGCAAATTTAACTATCATTTCCCACCAGGAAGAGGAATTAACCAAAGGCTCAGCGTGCCATGCCGGAACCAAACTAGGGCCTGAAGCAATCCTGCGGTGTTGCGGCCAGCTCACAAGAAAGCGAGTTGAAGAAAGGAGCTCAGGGGCACTGTAATTCACAAACCTGCAGAGTTATAAATGACAGCTATCTTCCAAAAATATATTGAAGTAAGGCTGCCAAGAGGAGTTGAAAGCGGTGCAGAATTGCAGGAAACCGATTTCAGGAGGTAGACTGGAATTGCATGTAAAGCATAGGAAAAGAGGCAGAACGTCCACAATGATGCACTTGGCCAAAAAGTGCGTATGCGTTTTTTCCTGAATATATTCAGGAAAAAACGCATACGCCCTTTTTGGCCAACCAAGCAAGCTTGCAAAGGAAATGTGCACTACAATAAAGTCTCACTGCTCCCCGGTCAAAAGGGCCATCTGAAAAAACTGTAAAATCCAGAAAGGCAGGACAGGCCATGGAGAACTGGGAGCCTAGTTATGCTGATGGGCGTGATGTAAATTGCCAGCAGCCACTGTGGAGAAGTGTATGGTGTTTCCTGAAACATCCAAAAAACAAAGCAACAGAGCCTAGGGCACTTCCACTTACGGTCCTATAGCTTAGGGAAATTAAAATCAAAAAGACACAGCCACCCCAAAGTTTGGGACGGCTCTGTTTACAAGAACCTCGTTTACGGTACAAATTCAATATCACAGAAAGCGAAAAATGGATAAAGAAGTGGTGGTACTTACTTACAATGCAATATCACTCAGCAATGAAATCTATGTCATCAGGCCGATAGCAGCATAATGAGTGGATTCAGGTACGATGATTCTAAGTGAAATAAGTCACACAGAAAAAGAAACATCATAAGATATCACTACTACAAGGAATGTAAACTTGGCTACACAAGAACTGAATTACAAAACAGAACAGGGTGTCAAATGTAGAAAACCAACTTATGCTTGCTTAAGGGGAAAGGTGAGTTGGGGTGCTGCATAAAACCAGAGATTGAAATTAGCACAGATACCGTTCCATAAGCCAAATATGTAATAGACAAGAGCTACTCCTTGCTCAACGAAGTGGACTCAACACCCCATATTAAACGCTTAAGAATATACCTGACTAGTAAGAATCTTAAAACCTATGGATTTATATGTCTCCGAAAGAGAATCAAGCGTGTGTACAGCGGCATAAACACAGCAGTGATAGGACTGGTGAGGTTCGGTGAGCAAATGCAGACCCTTTGAAGTCATACTGCATGGTACCCATTCCATGAGTCTCAACTCTCCATGTTTAAGGGATTCTTCCTTCAGCTAAAACATGCATGTGGAACCCAGAGTATGATCCACGGTGTCATCGGGAAACGTGTTCAAATGTGTCTCAGTTTTCGTCCCCTGGTACTCGGGTGCAAATTTCCAGACGCTTTACTAACACTCTCCCCACTTGGAGAGTCGGTGCCTTTAACCTCCTGTTTGGCCCAGTTTGCAATTTCTGTGGAAAATGAACAGGAATAGGGAGAACCAATGAGAGACTAGGTGGAGGTGTCTGGACGGGCAAATTTAACTCTCATTTCCCACCAGGAAGAGGAATTAACCAAAGGCTCAAAATGCTGTGCCGGAACCAAACTAGGGCCTGAAGCAATCCTGCGGTGTTGCGGCCAGCTCACAAGAAAGCAAGTTGAAGAAAGGAGCTCAGGGGCACTGTAATTCACAAACCTGCAGAGTTATAAATGACAGCTATCTTCCAAAAATATATTGAAGTAAGGCAGCCAAGAGGAATTGAAAGCGGGGCAGAATTGCAGGAAACCGATTTCAGGAGGTAGACTGGAATTGCATGTAAAGCATAGGAAAAGAGGCAGAACGTCCACAATTATGCACTTGGCCAAAAAGGGCGTATGCGTTTTTTCCAGGAAAAAACGCATACGCCCTTTTTGGCCAACCAAGCAAGCTTGCAAAGGAAATCTGCACTACAATGAAGTCTCACTGCCCCCCGGTCAAAAGGGCCATCTGAAAAAAGTGTAAAATCCAGAAAGGCAGGACAGGCCAAGGAGAACTAGGAGCCTTGTTATGCTGATGGGCGGGATGTAAATTGCCAGCAGCCACTCTGGAGAAGTGTATGGTGTTTCCTGAAACATCCAAAAAACAAAGCAACAGAGCCTAGGGTATTTCCACTTATGGTCCTTTAGCTTTGGGAAAGTAAAATCAAAAAGACACAGCCACCCCAAAGTTTGGGACGGCTCTGTTTACAAGAACCTCGTTTACGGTACAAGTTCAATATCACAGAAAGCGAAAAATGGATAAAGAAGTTGTGGTACTTACGTACAATGCAATATCACTCAGTAATGAAATCTATGTCATCAGGCCCGTAGCAGCATAATGAGTGGATTCAGGTACGATGATTCTAAGTGAAATGAGTCACACAGAAAAAGAAACATCATAAGTTATCACTACTACACGGAATGTAAACTTGGCTACACAAAAACTGAATTACAAAACAGAACAGGGTGTCAAATGTAGAAAACCAACTTATGCTTGCTTAAGGGGAAAGGTGAGTTGGGGTGCTACATACAACAAGAGATTGAAATTAGCACAGATACCGTTCCATAAGCCAAATATGTAATAGACAAGAGCTACTCCTTGCTCAACGAAGTGGACTCAACACCCCATATTAAACGCCTAACAATATACATGACTAGTAAGACTCTTAAAACCTATGGATTTATATGTTTCCGAAAGAGAATCAAGCGTGTGTACAGTGGCATAAACGCAGCAGTGATAGGATTGGTGAGGTTCGGTGAGCAAATGCAGACCCTTTGAAGTCATATTGCATGGTACCCATTCCATGGGTCTCAACTCTCCATGTTTAAGGGATTCTTCCTTCAGCTAAAACATGCATGTGGAACCCAGAGTATGATCCACCGTGTGATCGGAAAACGTGTTCAAATGTGTCTCAGTTTTCGTCCCCTGGTACTCGGGTGCAACATTCCAGACGCTTTACTAACACTCTCCCCAATTGGAGAGTCAGTGCCTTTAACCTCCTGTTTGGCCCAGTTTGCAATTTCTGTGGAAAATGAACAGGAATAGGGAGAACCAATGAGAGACTAGGTGGAGGTGTGTGGACGGGCAAATTTAACTCTCATTTCCCACCAGGAAGAGGAATTAACCAAAGGCTCAGCATGCCGTGCCGGAACCAAACTAGGGCCTGAAGCAATCCTGCGGTGTTGCGGCCAGCTCACAAGAAAGCGAGTTGAAGAAAGGAGCTCAGGGGCACTGTAATTCACAAACCTGCAGAGTTATAAATGACAGCTATCTTCCAAAAATATATTGAAGGAAGGCTGCCAAGAGGAGTTGAAAGCGGGGAAGAATTGCAGGAAACCGATTTCAGGAGGTAGACTGGAATTGCAAGTAAAGCATAGGAAAAGAGGCAGAACATCCACAATGATGCACTTGGTCAAAAAGGGCGTATGCGTTTTTTTCTGAATATATTCAGGAAAAAACGCATACGCCCTTTTTGGCCAACCAAGCAAGCTTGCAAAGGAAATCTGCACTACAATGAAGTCTCACTGCCCCCCGGTCAAAAGGGCCATCTGAAAAAAGTGTAAAATCCAGAAAGGCAGGACAGGCCATGGAGAACTGGGAGCCTTGTTATGCTGATGGGCGGGATGTAAATTGCCAGCAGCCACTCTGGAGAAGTGTATGGTGTTTCCTGAAACATCCAAAAAACAAAGCAACAGAGCCTAGGGCACTTCCACTTATGGTCCTATAGCTTAGGGAAATTAAAATCAAAAAGACACAGCCACCCCAAAATTTGGGACGGCTCTGTTTACAAGAACCTCGTTTACGGTACAAGTTGAATATCACAGAAAGCGAAAAATGGATAAAGAAGTTGTGGTACTTACGTACAATGCAATATCACTCAGCAATGAAATCTATGTCATCAGGCCCATAGCAGCATAATGAGTGGATTCAGGTACGATGATTCTAAGTGAAATAAGTCACACAGAAAAAGAAACATCATAAGATATCACTACTACACGGAATGTAAACTTGGCTACACAGGAACTGAATTACAAAACAGAACAGGGTGTCAAATGTAGAAAACCAACTTATGCTTGCTTAAGGGGAAAGGTGAGTTGGGGTGCTGCATACAACAAGAGATTGAAATTAGCACAGATACCGTTCCATAAGCCAAATATGTAATAGACAAGAGCTACTCCTTGCTCAACGAAGTGGACTCAACACCCCATATTAAACGCCTAAGAATATACCTGACTAGTAAGAATCTTAAAACCTATGGATTTTTATGTCTCCGAAAGAGAATCAAGCGTGTGTACAGTGGCATAAACGCAGCAGTAATAGTATTGGTGAGGTTCGGTGAGCAAATGCAGACCCTTTGAAATCATATTGCATGGTACACATCCATGGGTCTCAACTCTCCATGTTTAAGGGATTCTTCCTTCAGCTAAAACATGCATGTGGAACCCAGAGTATGATCCACCGTGTGATCGGAAAACGTGTTCAAATGTGTCTCAGTTTTCATCCCCTGGTACTTGGGTGCAACATTCCAGACGCTTTACTAACACTCTCCCCACTTGGAGAGTCGGTGCCTTTAACCTCCTGTTTGGCCCAGTTTGCAATTTCTGTGGAAAATGAACAGGAATAGGGAGAACCAATGAGAGACTAGGTGGAGGTGTCTGGACGGGCAAATTTAACTCTCATTTCCCACCAGGAAGAGGAATTAACCAAAGGCTCAACATGCCATGCCAGAACCAAACTAGGGCCTGAAGCAATCCTGCGGTGTTGCGGCCAGCTCACAAGAAAGCGAGTTGAAGAAAGGAGCTCAGGGGCACTGTAATTCACAAACCTGCAGAGTTATAAATGACAGCTATCTTCCAAAAATATATTGAAGTAAGGCAGCAAGAATAGTTGAAAGCGGGGCAGAATTGCAGGAAACCGATTTCAGGAGGTAGACTGGAATTGCATGTAAAGCATAGGAAAAGAGGCAGAACGTCCACAATGATGCACTTGGCCAAAAAGGGCGTATGCGTTTTTTCCTGAATATATTCAGGAAAAAACGCATACGCCCTTTTTGGCCAACCAAGCAAGCTTGCAAAGGAAATCTGCACTACAATGAAGTCTCACTGCCCCCCGGTCAAAAGGGCCATCTGAAAAAAGTGTAAAACCCAGAAAGGCAGGACAGGCCATGGAGAACTGGGAGCCTAGTTATGCTGATGGGCGTGATGTAAATTGTCAGCAGCCACTGTGGAGAAGTGTATGGTGTTTCCTGAAACATCCAAAAAACAAAGCAACAGAGCCTAGGGCACTTCCACTTATGGTCCTATAGCTTAGGGAAATTAAAATCAAAAAGACACAGCCACCCCAAAGTTTGGGACGGCTCTGTTTACAAGAACCTCGTTTACGGTACAAGTTCAATATCACAGAAAGCGAAAAATGGATAAAGAAGTTGTGGTACTTACGTACAATGCAATATCACTCAGCAATGAAATCTATGTCATCAGGCCCGTAGCAGCATAATGAGTGGATTCAGGTACGATGATTCTAAGTGAAATAAGTCACACAGAAAAAGAAACATCATAAGATATCACTACTACACGGAATGTAAACTTGGCTACACAAGAACTGAATTACAAAACAGAACAGGGTGTCAAATGTAGAAAACCAACTTATGCTTGCTTAAGGGGAAAGGTGAGTTGGGGTGCTGCATAAAACCAGAGATTGAAATTAGCACAGATACCGTTCCATAAGCCAAATATGTAATAGACAAGAGCTACTCCTTGCTCAACGAAGTGGACACAACACCCCATATTAAACACCTAAGAATATACCTGACTAGTAAGAATCTTAAAACCTATGGGTTTATATGTCTCCGAAAGAGAATCAAGCGTGTGTACAGTGGCATAAATGCAGCAGTGATAGGATTGGTGAGGTTCGGTGAGCAAATGCAGACCCTTTGAAGTCATATTGCATGGTACCCATTCCATGGGTCTCAACTCTCTATGTTTAAGGGATTCTTCCTTCAGCTAAAACATGCATGTGGAACCCAGAGTATGATCCACCGTGTGATCGGAAAACGTGTTCAAATGTGTCTCAGTTTTCGTACCCTGGTACTCGGGTGCAACATTCCAGACGCTTTACTAACACTCTCCCCAATTGGAGAGTCAGTGCCTTTAAACTCCTGTTTGGCCCAGTTTCCAATTTCTGTGGAAAATGAACAGGAATAGGGAGAACCAATGAGAGACTAGGTGGAGGTGTCTGGACAGGCAAATTTAACTCTCATTTCCCACCAGGAAGAGGAATTAACCAAAGGCTCAGCATGCCGTGCCAGAAACAAACTAGGGCCTGAAGCAATCCTGCGGTGTTGCGGCCAGCTCACAAGAAAGCGAGTTGAAGAAAGGAGCTCAGGGGCACTGTAATTCACAAACCTGCAGAGTTACAAATGACAGCCATCTTCCAAAAATATCTTAAAGTAAGGCTGCCAAGAGGAGTTGAAAGCGGGGCAGAATTGCAGGAAACAGATTTCAGGAGGTAGACTGGAATTGCATGTAAAGCATAGGAAAAGAGGCAGAACGTCCACAATGATGCACTTGGCCAAAAAGCGCATATGCGTTTTTTCCTGAATATATTCAGGAAAAAACGCATACGCACTTTTTGGCCAACCAAGCAAGTTTGCAAAGGAAATCTGCACTACAATGAAGTCTCACTGCCCCCTGGTCAAAAGGGCCATCTGAAAAAAGTGTAAAATCCAGAAAGGCAGGACAGGCCATGGAGAACTGGGAGCCTTGTGATGCTGATGGGCGGGATGTAAATTGCCAGCAGCCACTCTGGAGAAGTGTATGGTGTTTCCTGAAACATCCAAAAAACAAAGCAACAGAGCCTAGGGCACTTCCACTTATGGTCCTATAGCTTAGGGAAATTAAAATCAAAAAGACACAGCCACCCCAAAGTTTGGGACGGCTCTGTTTACAAGAACCTCGTTTACGGTACAAGTTTAATATCACAGAAAGCGAAAAATGGATAAAGAAGTTGTGGTACTTACGTACAATGCAATATCACTCAGCAATGAAATCTATGTCATCAGGCCCGTAGCAGCATAATCAGTGGATTCAGGTACGATGATTCTAAGTGAAATAAGTCACACAGAAAAAGAAACATCATAAGATATCACTACTACACGGAATGTAAACTTGGCTACACAGGAACTGAATTACAAAACAGAACAGGGTGTCAAATGTAGAAAACCCACTTATGCTTGCTTAAGGGGAAAGGTGAGTTGGGGTGCGACATACAACAAGAGATTGAAATTAGCACAGATACCGTTCCATAAGCCAAATATGTAATAGACAAGAGCTATTCCTTGCTCAACGAAGTGGACTCAACACCCCATATTAAACGCCTAAGAATATACCTGACTAGTAAGAATCTTAAAACCTATGGATTTATATGTCTCCGAAAGAGAATCAAGCGTGTGTACAGTGGCATAAACGCAGCAGTAATAGTATTGGTGAGGTTCGGTGAGCAAATGCAGACCCTTTGAAGTCATATTGCATGGTACCCATCCATGGGTCTCAACTCTCCATGTTTAAGGGATTCTTCCTTCAGCTAAAACATGCATGTGGAACCCAGAGTATGATCCACCGTGTGATCGGAAAACGTGTTCAAATGTGTCTCAGTTTTCGTCCCCTGGTACTCGGGTGCAACATTCCAGACGCTTTACTAACACTCTCCCCACTTGGAGAGTCGGTGCCTTTAACCTCCCGTTTGGCCCAGTTTGCAATTTCTGTGGAAAATGAACAGGAATAGGGAGAACCAATGAGAGACTAGGTGGTGGTGTCTGGACGGGCAAATTTAACTCTCATTTCCCACCAGGAAGAGGAATTAACCAAAGGCTCAGCGTGCCATGCCGGAACGAAACTAGGGCCTGAAGCAATCCTGCGGTGTTGCGGCCAGCTCACAAGAAAGCGAGTTGAAGAAAGGAGCTCAGGGGCACTGTAATTCACAAACCTGCAGAGTTATAAATGACAGCTATCTTCCAAAAATATATTGAAGTAAGGCTGCCAAGAGGAGTTGAAAGCGGGGCAGAATTGCAGGAAACCGATTTCAGGAGGTAGACTGGAATTGCATGTAAAGCATAGGAAAAGAGGCAGAACGTCCACAATGATGCACTTGGCCAAAAAGGGCGTATGCGTTTTTTCCTGAATATATTCAGGAAAAAACGCATACGCCCTTTTTGGCCAACCAAGCAAGCTTGCAAAGGAAATGTGCACTACAATAAAGTCTCACTGCTCCCCGGTCAAAAGGGCCATCTGAAAAAACTGTAAAATCCAGAAAGGCAGGACAGGCCATGGAGAACTGGGAGCCTAGTTATGCTGATGGGCGTGATGTAAATTGCCAGCAGCCACTGTGGAGAAGTGTATGGTGTTTCCTGAAACATCCAAAAAACAAAGCAACAGAGCCTAGGGCACTTCCACTTATGGTCCTATAGCTTAGGGAAATTAAAATCAAAAAGACACAGCCACCCCAAAGTTTGGGACGGCTCTGTTTACAAGAACCTCGTTTACGGTACAAGTTGAATATCACAGAAAGCGAAAAATGGATAAAGAAGTGGTGGTACTTACGTACAATGCAATATCACTCAGCAATGAAATCTATGTCATCAGGCCCATAGCAGCATAATGAGTGGATTCAGGTACGATGATTCTAAGTGAAATAAGTCACACAGAAAAAGAAACATCATAAGATATCACTACTACAAGGAATGTAAACTTGGCTACACAAAAACTGAATTACAAAACAGAACAGGGTGTCAAATGTAGAAAACCAACTTATGCTTGCTTAAGGGGAAAGGTGAGTTGGGGTGCTGCATAAAACCAGAGATTCAAATTAGCACAGATACCGTTCCATAAGCCAAATATGTAATAGACAAGAGCTACTCCTTGCTCAACGAAGTGGACTCAACACCCCATATTAAACGCCTAAGAATATACCTGACTAGTAAGAATCTTAAAACCTATGGATTTATATGTCTCCGAAAGAGAATCAAGCGTGTGTACAGTGGCATAAACGCAGCAGTAATAGTATTGGTGAGGTTCGGTGAGCAAATGCAGACCCTTTGAAGTCATATTGCATGGTACCCATCCATGGGTCTCAACTCTCCATGTTTAAGGGATTCTTCCTTCAGCTAAAACATGCATGTGGAACCCACAGTATGATCCACCGTGTGATCGGAAAACGTGTTCAAATGTGTCTCAGTTTTCGTCCCCTGGTACTCGGGTGCAACATTCCAGACGCTTTACTAACACTCTCCCCACTTGGAGAGTCGGTGCCTTTAACCTCCCGTTTGGCCCAGTTTGCAATTTCTGTGGAAAATGAACAGGAATAGGGAGAACCAATGAGAGACTAGGTGGTGGTGTCTGGACGGGCAAATTTAACTCTCATTTCCCACCAGGAAGAGGAATTAACCAAAGGCTCAGCGTGCCATGCCGGAACGAAACTAGGGCCTGAAGCAATCCTGCGGTGTTGCGGCCAGCTCACAAGAAAGCGAGTTGAAGAAAGGAGCTCAGGGGCACTGTAATTCACAAACCTGCAGAGTTATAAATGACAGCTATCTTCCAAAAATATATTGAAGTAAGGCTGCCAAGAGGAGTTGAAAGCGGGGCAGAATTGCAGGAAACCGATTTCAGGAGGTAGACTGGAATTGCATGTAAAGCATAGGAAAAGAGGCAGAACGTCCACAATGATGCACTTGGCCAAAAAGGGCGTATGCGTTTTTTCCTGAATATATTCAGGAAAAAACGCATACGCCCTTTTTGGCCAACCAAGCAAGCTTGCAAAGGAAATGTGCACTACAATAAAGTCTCACTGCTCCCCGGTCAAAAGGGCCATCTGAAAAAACTGTAAAATCCAGAAAGGCAGGACAGGCCATGGAGAACTGGGAGCCTAGTTATGCTGATGGGCGTGATGTAAATTGCCAGCAGCCACTGTGGAGAAGTGTATGGTGTTTCCTGAAACATCCAAAAAACAAAGCAACAAACCTAGGGCACTTCCACTTATGGTCCTATAGCTTAGGGAAATTAAAATCAAAAAGACACAGCCACCCCAAAGTTTGGGACGGCTCTGTTTACAAGAACCTCGTTTACGGTACAAGTTGAATATCACAGAAAGCGAAAAATGGATAAAGAAGTGGTGGTACTTACGTACAATGCAATATCACTCAGCAATGAAATCTATGTCATCAGGCCCATAGCAGCATAATGAGTGGATTCAGGTACGATGATTCTAAGTGAAATAAGTCACACAGAAAAAGAAACATCATAAGATATCACTACTACAAGGAATGTAAACTTGGCTACACAAAAACTGAATTACAAAACAGAACAGGGTGTCAAATGTAGAAAACCAACTTATGCTTGCTTAAGGGGAAAGGTGAGTTGGGGTGCTGCATAAAACCAGAGATTCAAATTAGCACAGATACCGTTCCATAAGCCAAATATGTAATAGACAAGAGCTACTCCTTGCTCAACGAAGTGGACTCAACACCCCATATTAAACGCCTAAGAATATACCTGACTAGTAAGAATCTTAAAACCTATGGATTTATATGTCTCCGAAAGAGAATCAAGCGTGTGTACAGTGGCATAAACGCAGCAGTAATAGTATTGGTGAGGTTCGGTGAGCAAATGCAGACCCTTTGAAGTCATATTGCATGGTACCCATCCATGGGTCTCAACTCTCCATGTTTAAGGGATTCTTCCTTCAGCTAAAACATGCATGTGGAACCCACAGTATGATCCACCGTGTGATCGGAAAACGTGTTCAAATGTGTCTCAGTTTTCGTCCCCTGGTACTCGGGTGCAACATTCCAGACGCTTTACTAACACTCTCCCCACTTTGAGAGTCGGTGCCTTTAACCTCCTGTTTGGCCCAGTTTGCAATTTCTGTGGAAAATGAACAGGAATAGGGAGAACCAATGAGAGACTAGGTGGAGGTGTCTGGACGGGCAAATTTAACTCTCATTTCCCACCAGGAAGAGGAATTAACCAAAGGCTCAAAATGCTGTGCCGGAACCAAACTAGGGCCTGAAGCAATCCTGCGGTGTTGCGGCCAGCTCACAAGAAAGCAAGTTGAAGAAAGGAGCTCAGGGGCACTGTAATTCACAAACCTGCAGAGTTATAAATGACAGCTATCTTCCAAAAATATATTGAAGTAAGGCAGCCAAGAGGAATTGAAAGCGGGGCAGAATTGCAGGAAACCGATTTCAGGAGGTAGACTGGAATTGCATGTAAAGCATAGGAAAAGAGGCAGAACGTCCACAATTATGCACTTGGCCAAAAAGGGCGTATGCGTTTTTTCCTGAATATATTCAGGAAAAAACACATACGCCCTTTTTGGCCAACCAAGCAAGCTTGCAAAGGAAATCTGCACTACAATGAAGTCTCACTGCCCCCCGGTCAAAAGGGCCATCTGAAAAAAGTGTAAAATCCAGAAAGGCAGGACAGGCCAAGGAGAACTAGGAGCCTTCTTATGCTGATGGGCGGGATGTAAATTGCCATCAGCCACTCTGGAGAAGTGTATGGTGTTTCCTGAAACATCCAAAAAACAAAGCAACAGAGCCTAGGGTATTTCCACTTATGGTCCTATAGCTTAGGGAAAGTAAAATCAAAAAGACACAGCCACCCCAAAGTTTGGGACAGCTCTGTTTACAAGAACCTCGTTTACGGTACAAGTTCAATATCACAGAAAGCGAAAAATGGATAAAGAAGTTGTGGTACTTACGTACAATGCAATATCACTCAGCAATGAAATCTATGTCATCAGGCCCGTAGCAGCATAATGAGTGGATTCAGGTACGATGATTCTAAGTGAAATGAGTCACACAGAAAAAGAAACATCATAAGTTATCACTACTACACGGAATGTAAACTTGGCTACACAGGAACTGAATTACAAAACAGAACAGGGTGTCAAATGTAGAAAACCCACTTATGCTTGCTTAAGGGGAAAGGTGAGTTGGGGTGCGACATACAACAAGAGATTGAAATTAGCACAGATACCGTTCCATAAGCCAAATATGTAATAGACAAGAGCTATTCCTTGCTCAACGAAGTGGACTCAACACCCCATATTAAACGCCTAACAATATACATGACTAGTAAGACTCTTAAAACCTATGGATTTATATGTTTCCGAAAGAGAATCAAGCGTGTGTACAGTGGCATAAACGCAGCAGTGATAGGATTGGTGAGGTTCGGTGAGCAAATGCAGACCCTTTGAAGTCATATTGCATGGTACCCATTCCATGGGTCTCAACTCTCCATGTTTAAGGGATTCTTCCTTCAGCTAAAACATGCATGTGGAACCCAGAGTATGATCCACCGTGTAATCGGAAAACGTGTTCAAATGTGTCTCAGTTTTCGTCCCCTGGTACTCGGGTGCAACATTCCAGACGCTTTACTAACACTCTCCCCAATTGGAGAGTCAGTGCCTTTAACCTCCTGTTTGGCCCAGTTTGCAATTTCTGTGGAAAATGAACAGGAATAGGGAGAACCAATGAGAGACTAGGTGGAGGTGTGTGGACGGGCAAATTTAACTCTCATTTCCCACCAGGAAGAGGAATTAACCAAAGGCTCAGCATGCCGTGCCGGAACCAAACTAGGGCCTGAAGCAATCCTGCGGTGTTGCGGCCAGCTCACAAGAAAGCGAGTTGAAGAAAGGAGCTCAGGGGCACTGTAATTCACAAACCTGCAGAGTGATAAATGACAGCTATCTTCCAAAAATATATTGAAGGAAGGCTGCCAAGAGTAGTTGAAAGCGGTGCAGAATTGCAGGAAACCGATTTCAGGAGGTAGACTGGAATTGCAAGTAAAGCATAGGAAAAGAGGCAGAACATCCACAATGATGCACTTGGTCAAAAAGGGCGTATGCGTTTTTTCCTGAATATATTCAGGAAAAAACGCATACGCCCTTTTTGGCCAACCAAGCAAGCTTGCAAAGGAAATCTGCACTACAATGAAGTCTCACTGCCCCCCGGTCAAAAGGGCCATCTGAAAAAAGTGTAAAATCCAGAAAGGCAGGACAGGCCATGGAGAACTGGGAGCCTTGTTATGCTGATGGGCGGGATGTAAATTGCCAGCAGCCACTCTGGAGAAGTGTATGGTGTTTCCTGAAACATCCAAAAAACAAAGCAACAGAGCCTAGGGCACTTCCACTTATGGTCCTATAGCTTAGGGAAATTAAAATCAAAAAGACACAGCCACCCCAAAATTTGGGACGGCTCTGTTTACAAGAACCTCGTTTACGGTACAAGTTGAATATCACAGAAAGCGAAAAATGGATAAAGAAGTTGTGGTACTTACGTACAATGCAATATCACTCAGCAATGAAATCTATGTCATCAGGCCCATAGCAGCATAATGAGTGGATTCAGGTACGATGATTCTAAGTGAAATAAGTCACACAGAAAAAGAAACATCATAAGATATCACTACTACAAGGAATGTAAACTTGGCTACACAAAAACTGAATTACAAAACAGAACAGGGTGTCAAATGTAGAAAACCAACTTATGCTTGCTTAAGGGGAAAGGTGAGTTGGGGTGCTGCATAAAACCAGAGATTCAAATTAGCACAGATACCGTTCCATAAGCCAAATATGTAATAGACAAGAGCTACTCCTTGCTCAACGAAGTGGACTCAACACCCCATATTAAACGCCTAAGAATATACCTGACTAGTAAGAATCTTAAAACCTATGGATTTATATGTCTCCGAAAGAGAATCAAGCGTGTGTACAGTGGCATAAACGCAGCAGTAATAGTATTGGTGAGGTTCGGTGAGCAAATGCAGACCCTTTGAAGTCATATTGCATGGTACCCATCCATGGGTCTCAACTCTCCATGTTTAAGGGATTCTTCCTTCAGCTAAAACATGCATGTGGAACCCACAGTATGATCCACCGTGTGATCGGAAAACGTGTTCAAATGTGTCTCAGTTTTCGTCCCCTGGTACTCGGGTGCAACATTCCAGACGCTTTACTAACACTCTCCCCACTTGGAGAGTCGGTGCCTTTAACCTCCTGTTTGGCCCAGTTTGCAATTTCTGTGGAAAATGAACAGGAATAGGGAGAACCAATGAGAGACTAGGTGGAGGTGTCTGGACGGGCAAATTTAACTCTCATTTCCCACCAGGAAGAGGAATTAACCAAAGGCTCAGCGTGCCATGCTGGAACCAAACTAGGGCCTGAAGCAATCCTGTGGTGTTGCGGCCAGCTCACAAGAAAGCGAGGTGAAGAAAGGAGCTCAGGGGCACTGTAATTCACAAACCTGCAGAGTTATAAATGACAGCTATCTTCCAAAAATATATTGAAGTAAGGCTGCCAAGAGGAGTTGAAAGCGGGGCAGAATTGCAGGAAACCGATTTCAGGAGGTAGACTGGAATTGCATGTAAAGCATAGGAAAAGAGGCAGAACGTCCACAATGATGCATTTGGCCAAAAAGTGCGTATGCGTTTTTTCCTGAATATATTCAGGAAAAAACACATACGCCCTTTTTGGCCAACCAAGCAAGCTTGCAAAGGAAATGTGCACTACAATAAAGTCTCACTGCTCCCCGGTCAAAAGGGCCATCTGAAAAAACTGTAAAATCCAGAAAGGCAGGACAGGCCATGGAGAACTGGGAGCCTAGTTATGCTGATGGGCGTGATGTAAATTGCCAGCAGCCACTGTGGAGAAGTGTATGGTGTTTCCTGAAACATCCAAAAAACAAAGCAACAGAGCCTAGGGCACTTCCACTTACAGTCCTATAGCTTAGGGAAATTAAAATCAAAAAGACACAGCCACCCCAAAGTTTGGGACGGCTCTGTTTACAAGAACCTCGTTTACGGTACAAGTTGAATATCACAGAAAGCGAAAAATGGATAAAGAAGTGGTGGTACTTACGTACAATGCAATATCACTCAGCAATGAAATCTATGTCATCAGGCCCATAGCAGCATAATGAGTGGATTCAGGTACGATGATTCTAAGTGAAATAAGTCACACAGAAAAAGAAACATCATAAGATATCACTACTACAAGGAATGTAAACTTGGCTACACAAGAACTGAATTACAAAACAGAACAGGGTGTCAAATGTAGAAAACCAACTTATGCTTGCTTAAGGGGAAAGGTGAGTTGGGGTGCTGCATAAAACCAGAGATTGAAATTAGCACAGATACCGTTCCATAAGCCAAATATGTAATAGACAAGAGCTACTCCTTGCTCAACGAAGTGGACTCAACACCCCATATTAAACGCTTAAGAATATACCTGACTAGTAAGAATCTTAAAACCTATGGATTTATATGTCTCCGAAAGAGAATCAAGCGTGTGTACAGCGGCATAAACGCAGCAGTGATAGGACTGGTGAGGTTCGGTGAGCAAATGCAGACCCTTTGAAGTCATACTGCATGGTACCCATTCCATGAGTCTCAACTCTCCATGTTTAAGGGATTCTTCCTTCAGCTAAAACATGCATGTGGAACCCAGAGTATGATCCACGGTGTCATCGGGAAACGTGTTCAAATGTGTCTCAGTTTTCGTCCCCTGGTACTCGGGTGCAAATTTCCAGACGCTTTACTAACACTCTCCCCACTTGGAGAGTCGGTGCCTTTAACCTCCTGTTTGGCCCAGTTTGCAATTTCTGTGGAAAATGAACAGGAATAGGGAGAACCAATGAGAGACTAGGTGGAGGTGTCTGGACGGGCAAATTTAACTCTCATTTCCCACCAGGAAGAGGAATTAACCAAAGGCTCAAAATGCTGTGCCGGAACCAAACTAGGGCCTGAAGCAATCCTGCGGTGTTGCGGCCAGCTCACAAGAAAGCAAGTTGAAGAAAGGAGCTCAGGGGCACTGTAATTCACAAACCTGCAGAGTTATAAATGACAGCTATCTTCCAAAAATATATTGAAGTAAGGCAGCCAAGAGGAATTGAAAGCGGGGCAGAATTGCAGGAAACCGATTTCAGGAGGTAGACTGGAATTGCATGTAAAGCATAGGAAAAGAGGCAGAACGTCCACAATTATGCACTTGGCCAAAAAGGGCGTATGCGTTTTTTCCTGAATATATTCAGGAAAAAACGCATACGCCCTTTTTGGCCAACCAAGCAAGCTTGCAAAGGAAATCTGCACTACAATGAAGTCTCACTGCCCCCCGGTCAAAAGGGCCATCTGAAAAAAGTGTAAAATCCAGAAAGGCAGGACAGGCCAAGGAGAACTAGGAGCCTTCTTATGCTGATGGGCGGGATGTAAATTGCCAGCAGCCACTCTGGAGAAGTGTATGGTGTTTCCTGAAACATCCAAAAAACAAAGCAACAGAGCCTAGGGTATTTCCACTTATGGTCCTATAGCTTAGGGAAAGTAAAATCAAAAAGACACAGCCACCCCAAAGTTTGGGACGGCTCTGTTTACAAGAACCTCGTTTACGGTACAAGTTCAATATCACAGAAAGCGAAAAATGGATAAAGAAGTTGTGGTACTTACGTACAATGCAATATCACTCAGCAATGAAATCTATGTCATCAGGCCCGTAGCAGCATAATGAGTGGATTCAGGTACGATGATTCTAAGTGAAATGAGTCACACAGAAAAAGAAACATCATAAGTTATCACTACTACACGGAATGTAAACTTGGCTACACAGGAACTGAATTACAAAACAGAACAGGGTGTCAAATGTAGAAAACCCACTTATGCTTGCTTAAGGGGAAAGGTGAGTTGGGGTGCGACATACAACAAGAGATTGAAATTAGCACAGATACCGTTCCATAAGCCAAATATGTAATAGACAAGAGCTACTCCTTGCTCAACGAAGTGGACTCAACACCCCATATTAAACGCCTAACAATATACATGACTAGTAAGACTCTTAAAACCTATGGATTTATATGTTTCCGAAAGAGAATCAAGCGTGTGTACAGTGGCATAAACGCAGCAGTGATAGGATTGGTGAGGTTCGGTGAGCAAATGCAGACCCTTTGAAGTCATATTGCATGGTACCCATTCCATGGGTCTCAACTCTCCATGTTTAAGGGATTCTTCCTTCAGCTAAAACATGCATGTGGAACCCAGAGTATGATCCACCGTGTGATCGGAAAACGTGTTCAAATGTGTCTCAGTTTTCGTCCCCTGGTACTCGGGTGCAACATTCCAGACGCTTTACTAACACTCTCCCCAATTGGAGAGTCAGTGCCTTTAACCTCCTGTTTGGCCCAGTTTGCAATTTCTGTGGAAAATGAACAGGAATAGGGAGAACCAATGAGAGACTAGGTGGAGGTGTGTGGACGGGCAAATTTAACTCTCATTTCCCACCAGGAAGAGGAATTAACCAAAGGCTCAGCATGCCGTGCCGGAACCAAACTAGGGCCTGAAGCAATCCTGCGGTGTTGCGGCCAGCTCACAAGAAAGCGAGTTGAAGAAAGGAGCTCAGGAGCACTGTAATTCACAAACCTGCAGAGTTATAAATGACAGCTATCTTCCAAAAATATATTGAAGGAAGGCTGCCAAGAGGAGTTGAAAGCGGGGCAGAATTGCAGGAAACCGATTTCAGGAGGTAGACTGGAATTGCAAGTAAAGCATAGGAAAAGAGGCAGAACATCCACAATGATGCACTTGGTCAAAAAGGGCGTATGCGTTTTTTCCTGAATATATTCAGGAAAAAACGCATACGCCCTTTTTGGCCAACCAAGCAAGCTTGCAAAGGAAATCTGCACTACAATGAAGTCTCACTGCCCCCCGGTCAAAAGGGCCATCTGAAAAAAGTGTAAAATCCAGAAAGGCAGGACAGGCCATGGAGAACTGGGAGCCTTGTTATGCTGATGGGCGGGATGTAAATTGCCAGCAGCCACTCTGGAGAAGTGTATGGTGTTTCCTGAAACATCCAAAAAACAAAGCAACAGAGCCTAGGGCACTTCCACTTATGGTCCTATAGCTTAGGGAAATTAAAATCAAAAAGACACAGCCACCCCAAAATTTGGGACGGCTCTGTTTACAAGAACCTCGTTTACGGTACAAGTTGAATATCACAGAAAGCGAAAAATGGATAAAGAAGTTGTGGTACTTACGTACAATGCAATATCACTCAGCAATGAAATCTATGTCATCAGGCCCATAGCAGCATAATGAGTGGATTCAGGTACGATGATTCTAAGTGAAATAAGTCACACAGAAAAAGAAACATCATAAGATATCACTACTACACGGAATGTAAACTTGGCTACACAGGAACTGAATTACAAAACAGAACAGGGTGTCAAATGTAGAAAACCAACTTATGCTTGCTTAAGGGGAAAGGTGAGTTGGGGTGCTGCATACAACAAGAGATTGAAATTAGCACAGATACCATTCCATAAGCCAAATATGTAATAGACAAGAGCTACTCCTTGCTCAACGAAGTGGACTCAACACCCCATATTAAACGCCTAAGAATATACCTGACTAGTAAGAATCTTAAAACCTATGGATTTATATGTCTCCGAAAGAGAATCAAGCGTGTGTACAGTGGCATAAACGCAGCAGTAATAGTATTGGTGAGGTTCGGTGAGCAAATGCAGACCCTTTGAAATCATATTGCATGGTACACATCCATGGGTCTCAACTCTCCATGTTTAAGGGATTCTTCCTTCAGCTAAAACATGCATGTGGAACCCAGAGTATGATCCACCATGTGATCGGAAAACGTGTTCAAATGTGTCTCAGTTTTCATCCCCTGGTACTCGGGTGCAACATTCCAGACGCTTTACTAACACTCTCCCCACTTGGAGAGTCGGTGCCTTTAACCTCCTGTTTGGCCCAGTTTGCAATTTCTGTGGAAAATGAACAGGAATAGGGAGAACCAATGAGAGACTAGGTGGAGGTGTCTGGACGGGCAAATTTAACTCTCATTTCCCACCAGGAAGAGGAATTAACCAAAGGCTCAACATGCCATGCCAGAACCAAACTAGGGCCTGAAGCAATCCTGTGGTGTTGCGGCCAGCTCACAAGAAAGCGAGTTGAAGAAAGGAGCTCAGGGGCACTGTAATTCACAAACCTGCAGAGTTATAAATGACAGCTATCTTCCAAAAATATATTGAAGTAAGGCAGCAAGAATAGTTGAAAGCGGGGCAGAATTGCAGGAAACCGATTTCAGGAGGTAGACTGGAATTGCATGTAAAGCATAGTAAAAGAGGCAGAACGTCCACAATGATGCACTTGGCCAAAAAGGGCGTATGCGTTTTTTCCTGAATATATTCAGGAAAAAACGCATACGCCCTTTTTGGCCAACCAAGCAAGCTTGCAAAGGAAATCTGCACTACAATGAAGTCTCACTGCCCCCCGGTCAAAAGGGCCATCTGAAAAAAGTGTAAAACCCAGAAAGGCAGGACAGGCCATGGAGAACTGGGAGCCTAGTTATGCTGATGGGCGTGATGTAAATTGTCAGCAGCCACTGTGGAGAAGTGTATGGTGTTTCCTGAAACATCCAAAAAACAAAGCAACAGAGCCTAGGGCACTTCCACTTATGGTCCTATAGCTTAGGGAAATTAAAATCAAAAAGACACAGCCACCCCAAAGTTTGGGACGGCTCTGTTTACAAGAACCTCGTTTACAGTACAAGTTCAATATCACAGAAAGCGAAAAATGGATAAAGAAGTTGTGGTACTTACGTACAATGCAATATCACTCAGCAATGAAATCTATGTCATCAGGCCCGTAGCAGCATAATGAGTGGATTCAGGTACGATGATTCTAAGTGAAATAAGTCACACAGAAAAAGAAACATCATAAGATATCACTACTACACGGAATGTAAACTTGGCTACACAAGAACTGAATTACAAAACAGAACAGGGTGTCAAATGTAGAAAACCAACTTATGCTTGCTTAAGGGGAAAGGTGAGTTGGGGTGCTGCATAAAACCAGAGATTGAAATTAGCACAGATACCGTTCCATAAGCCAAATATGTAATAGACAAGAGCTACTCCTTGCTCAACGAAGTGGACACAACACCCCATATTAAACACCTAAGAATATACCTGACTAGTAAGAATCTTAAAACCTATGGGTTTATATGTCTCCGAAAGAGAATCAAGCGTGTGTACAGTGGCATAAATGCAGCAGTGATAGGATTGGTGAGGTTCGGTGAGCAAATGCAGACCCTTTGAAGTCATATTGCATGGTACCCATTCCATGGGTCTCAACTCTCTATGTTTAAGGGATTCTTCCTTCAGCTAAAACATGCATGTGGAACCCAGAGTATGATCCACCGTGTGATCGGAAAATGTGTTCAAATGTGTCTCAGTTTTCGTCCCCTGGTACTCGGGTGCAACATTCCAGATGCTCTACTAACACTCTCCCCAATTGGAGAGTCAGTGCCTTTAAACTCCTGTTTGGCCCAGTTTGCAATTTCTGTGGAAAATGAACAGGAATAGGGAGAACCAATGAGAGACTAGGTGGAGGTGTCTGGACAGGCAAATTTAACTCTCATTTCCCACCAGGAAGAGGAATTAACCAAAGGCTCAGCATGCCGTGCCAGAAACAAACTAGGGCCTGAAGCAATCCTGCGGTGTTGCGGCCAGCTCACAAGAAAGCGAGTTGAAGAAAGGAGCTCAGGGGCACTGTAATTCACAAACCTGCAGAGTTACAAATGACAGCCATCTTCCAAAAATATCTTAAAGTAAGGCTGCCAAGAGGAGTTGAAAGCGGGGCAGAATTGCAGGAAACAGATTTCAGGAGGTAGACTGGAATTGCATGTAAAGCATAGGAAAAGAGGCAGAACGTCCACAATGATGCACTTGGCCAAAAAGCGCATATGCGTTTTTTCCTGAATATATTCAGGAAAAAACGCATACGCACTTTTTGGCCAACCAAGCAAGTTTGCAAAGGAAATCTGCACTACAATGAAGTCTCACTGCCCCCTGGTCAAAAGGGCCATCTGAAAAAAGTGTAAAATCCAGAAAGGCAGGACAGGCCATGGAGAACTGGGAGCCTTGTGATGCTGATGGGCGGGATGTAAATTGCCAGCAGCCACTCTGGAGAAGTGTATGGTGTTTCCTGAAACATCCAAAAAACAAAGCAACAGAGCCTAGGGCACTTCCACTTATGGTCCTATAGCTTAGGGAAATTAAAATCAAAAAGACACAGCCACCCCAAAGTTTGGGACGGCTCTGTTTACAAGAACCTCGTTTACGGTACAAGTTTAATATCACAGAAAGCGAAAAATGGATAAAGAAGTTGTGGTACTTACGTACAATGCAATATCACTCAGCAATGAAATCTATGTCATCAGGCCCGTCTCAGCATAATCAGTGGATTCAGGTACGATGATTCTAAGTGAAATAAGTCACACAGAAAAAGAAACATCATAAGATATCACTACTACACGGAATGTAAACTTGGCTACACAGGAACTGAATTACAAAACAGAACAGGGTGTCAAATGTAGAAAACCAACTTATGCTTGCTTAAGGGGAAAGGTGAGTTGGGGTGCTGCATACAACAAGAGATTGAAATTAGCACAGATACCGTTCCATAAGCCAAATATGTAATAGACAAGAGCTACTCCTTGCTCAACGAAGAGGACACAACACCACATATTAAACGCCTAAGAATATACCTGACTAGTAAGAATCTTAAAACCTATGGATTTATATGTCTCTGAAAGAGAATCAAGCGTGTGTACAGCGTCATAAGCGCAGCATTGATAGGATTGGTGAGGTTCGGTGAGCAAATGCAGACCCTTTGAAGTCATATTGCATGGTACCCATTCCATGGGTCTCAACTCTCCAGGTTTAAGGGATTCTTCCTTCAGCTAAAACATGCATGTGGAACCCAGAGTATGATCCACCGTGTGATCGGAAAACGTGTTCAAATGTGTCTCAGTTTTCGTCCCCTGGTACTCGGGTGCAACATTCCAGACGCTTTACTAACACTCTCCCCACTTGGAGAGTCGGTGCCTTTAACCTCCCGTTTGGCCCAGTTTGCAATTTCTGTGGAAAATGAACAGGAATAGGGAGAACCAATGAGAGACTAGGTGGTGGTGTCTGGACGGGCAAATTTAACTCTCATTTCCCACCAGGAAGAGGAATTAACCAAAGGCTCAGCGTGCCATGCCGGAACGAAACTAGGGCCTGAAGCAATCCTGCGGTGTTGCGGCCAGCTCACAAGAAAGCGAGTTGAAGAAAGGAGCTCAGGGGCACTGTAATTCACAAACCTGCAGAGTTATAAATGACAGCTATCTTCCAAAAATATATTGAAGTAAGGCTGCCAAGAGGAGTTGAAAGCGGGGCAGAATTGCAGGAAACCGATTTCAGGAGGTAGACTGGAATTGCATGTAAAGCATAGGAAAAGAGGCAGAACGTCCACAATGATGCACTTGGCCAAAAAGGGCGTATGCGTTTTTTCCTGAATATATTCAGGAAAAAACGCATACGCCCTTTTTGGCCAACCAAGCAAGCTTGCAAAGGAAATGTGCACTACAATAAAGTCTCACTGCTCCCCGGTCAAAAGGGCCATCTGAAAAAACTGTAAAATCCAGAAAGGCAGGACAGGCCATGGAGAACTGGGAGCCTAGTTATGCTGATGGGCGTGATGTAAATTGCCAGCAGCCACTGTGGAGAAGTGTATGGTGTTTCCTGAAACATCCAAAAAACAAAGCAACAGAGCCTAGGGCACTTCCACTTATGGTCCTATAGCTTAGGGAAATTAAAATCAAAAAGACACAGCCACCCCAAAGTTTGGGACGGCTCTGTTTACAAGAACCTCGTTTACGGTACAAGTTGAATATCACAGAAAGCGAAAAATGGATAAAGAAGTGGTGGTACTTACGTACAATGCAATATCACTCAGCAATGAAATCTATGTCATCAGGCCCATAGCAGCATAATGAGTGGATTCAGGTACGATGATTCTAAGTGAAATAAGTCACACAGAAAAAGAAACATCATAAGATATCACTACTACAAGGAATGTAAACTTGGCTACACAAAAACTGAATTACAAAACAGAACAGGGTGTCAAATGTAGAAAACCAACTTATGCTTGCTTAAGGGGAAAGGTGAGTTGGGGTGCTGCATAAAACCAGAGATTCAAATTAGCACAGATACCGTTCCATAAGCCAAATATGTAATAGACAAGAGCTACTCCTTGCTCAACGAAGTGGACTCAACACCCCATATTAAACGCCTAAGAATATACCTGACTAGTAAGAATCTTAAAACCTATGGATTTATATGTCTCCGAAAGAGAATCAAGCGTGTGTACAGTGGCATAAACGCAGCAGTAATAGTATTGGTGAGGTTCGGTGAGCAAATGCAGACCCTTTGAAGTCATATTGCATGGTACCCATCCATGGGTCTCAACTCTCCATGTTTAAGGGATTCTTCCTTCAGCTAAAACATGCATGTGGAACCCACAGTATGATCCACCGTGTGATCGGAAAACGTGTTCAAATGTGTCTCAGTTTTCGTCCCCTGGTACTCGGGTGCAACATTCCAGACGCTTTACTAACACTCTCCCCACTTGGAGAGTCGGTGCCTTTAACCTCCCGTTTGGCCCAGTTTGCAATTTCTGTGGAAAATGAACAGGAATAGGGAGGACCAATGAGAGACTAGGTGGTGGTGTCTGGACGGGCAAATTTAACTCTCATTTCCCACCAGGAAGAGGAATTAACCAAAGGCTCAGCGTGCCATGCCGGAACGAAACTAGGGCCTGAAGCAATCCTGCGGTGTTGCGGCCAGCTCACAAGAAAGCGAGTTGAAGAAAGGAGCTCAGGGGCACTGTAATTCACAAACCTGCAGAGTTATAAATGACAGCTATCTTCCAAAAATATATTGAAGTAAGGCTGCCAAGAGGAGTTGAATGCGGGGCAGAATTGCAGGAAACCGATTTCAGGAGGTAGACTGGAATTGCATGTAAAGCATAGGAAAAGAGGCAGAACGTCCACAATGATGCACTTGGCCAAAAAGGGTGTATGCGTTTTTTCCTGAATATATTCAGGAAAAAACGCATACGCCCTTTTTGGCCAACCAAGCAAGCTTGCAAAGGAAATGTGCACTACAATAAAGTCTCACTGCTCCCCGGTCAAAAGGGCCATCTGAAAAAACTGTAAAATCCAGAAAGGCAGGACAGGCCATGGAGAACTGGGAGCCTAGTTATGCTGATGGGCGTGATGTAAATTGCCAGCAGCCACTGTGGAGAAGTGTATGGTGTTTCCTGAAACATCCAAAAAACAAAGCAACAAACCTAGGGCACTTCCACTTATGGTCCTATAGCTTAGGGAAATTAAAATCAAAAAGACACAGCCACCCCAAAGTTTGGGACGGCTCTGTTTACAAGAACCTCGTTTACGGTACAAGTTGAATATCACAGAAAGCGAAAAATGGATAAAGAAGTGGTGGTACTTACGTACAATGCAATATCACTCAGCAATGAAATCTATGTCATCAGGCCCATAGCAGCATAATGAGTGGATTCAGGTACGATGATTCTAAGTGAAATAAGTCACACAGAAAAAGAAACATCATAAGATATCACTACTACAAGGAATGTAAACTTGGCTACACAAAAACTGAATTACAAAACAGAACAGGGTGTCAAATGTAGAAAACCAACTTATGCTTGCTTAAGGGGAAAGGTGAGTTGGGGTGCTGCATAAAACCAGAGATTCAAATTAGCACAGATACCGTTCCATAAGCCAAATATGTAATAGACAAGAGCTACTCCTTGCTCAACGAAGTGGACTCAACACCCCATATTAAACGCCTAAGAATATACCTGACTAGTAAGAATCTTAAAACCTATGGATTTATATGTCTCCGAAAGAGAATCAAGCGTGTGTACAGTGGCATAAACGCAGCAGTAATAGTATTGGTGAGGTTCGGTGAGCAAATGCAGACCCTTTGAAGTCATATTGCATGGTACCCATCCATGGGTCTCAACTCTCCATGTTTAAGGGATTCTTCCTTCAGCTAAAACATGCATGTGGAACCCAGAGTATGATCCACCGTGTGATCGGAAAACGTGTTCAAATGTGTCTCAGTTTTCGTCCCCTGGTACTCGGGTGCAACATTCCAGACGCTTTACTAACACTCTCCCCACTTTGAGAGTCGGTGCCTTTAACCTCCTGTTTGGCCCAGTTTGCAATTTCTGTGGAAAATGAACAGGAATAGGGAGAACCAATGAGAGACTAGGTGGAGGTGTCTGGACGGGCAAATTTAACTCTCATTTCCCACCAGGAAGAGGAATTAACCAAAGGCTCAAAATGCTGTGCCGGAACCAAACTAGGGCCTGAAGCAATCCTGCGGTGTTGCGGCCAGCTCACAAGAAAGCAAGTTGAAGAAAGGAGCTCAGGGGCACTGTAATTCACAAACCTGCAGAGTTATAAATGACAGCTATCTTCCAAAAATATATTGAAGTAAGGCAGCCAAGAGGAATTGAAAGCGGGGCAGAATTGCAGGAAACCGATTTCAGGAGGTAGACTGGAATTGCATGTAAAGCATAGGAAAAGAGGCAGAACGTCCACAATTATGCACTTGGCCAAAAAGGGCGTATGCGTTTTTTCCTGAATATATTCAGGAAAAAACGCATACGCCCTTTTTGGCCAACCAAGCAAGCTTGCAAAGGAAATGTGCACTACAATAAAGTCTCACTGCTCCCCGGTCAAAAGGGCCATCTGAAAAAACTGTAAAATCCAGAAAGGCAGGACAGGCCATGGAGAACTGGGAGCCTAGTTATGCTGATGGGCGTGATGTAAATTGCCAGCAGCCACTGTGGAGAAGTGTATGGTGTTTCCTGAAACATCCAAAAAACAAAGCAACAGAGCCTAGGGCACTTCCACTTACAGTCCTATAGCTTAGGGAAATTAAAATCAAAAAGACACAGCCACCCCAAAGTTTGGGACGGCTCTGTTTACAAGAACCTCGTTTACGGTACAAGTTGAATATCACAGAAAGCAAAAAATGGATAAAGAAGTGGTGGTACTTACGTACAATGCAATATCACTCAGCAATGAAATCTATGTCATCAGGCCCATAGCAGCATAATGAGTGGATTCAGGTACGATGATTCTAAGTGAAATAAGTCACACAGAAAAAGAAACATCATAAGATATCACTACTACAAGGAATGTAAACTTGGCTACACAAGAACTGAATTACAAAACAGAACAGGGTGTCAAATGTAGAAAACCAACTTATGCTTGCTTAAGGGGAAAGGTGAGTTGGGGTGCTGCATAAAACCAGAGATTGAAATTAGCACAGATACCGTTCCATAAGCCAAATATGTAATAGACAAGAGCTACTCCTTGCTCAACGAAGTGGACTCAACACCCCATATTAAACGCTTAAGAATATACCTGACTAGTAAGAATCTTAAAACCTATGGATTTATATGTCTCCGAAAGAGAATCAAGCGTGTGTACAGCGGCATAAACGCAGCAGTGATAGGACTGGTGAGGTTCGGTGAGCAAATGCAGACCCTTTGAAGTCATACTGCATGGTACCCATTCCATGAGTCTCAACTCTCCATGTTTAAGGGATTCTTCCTTCAGCTAAAACATGCATGTGGAACCCAGAGTATGATCCACGGTGTCATCGGGAAACGTGTTCAAATGTGTCTCAGTTTTCGTCCCCTGGTACTCGGGTGCAAATTTCCAGACGCTTTACTAACACTCTCCCCACTTGGAGAGTCGGTGCCTTTAACCTCCTGTTTGGCCCAGTTTGCAATTTCTGTGGAAAATGAACAGGAATAGGGAGAACCAATGAGAGACTAGGTGGAGGTGTCTGGACGGGCAAATTTAACTCTCATTTCCCACCAGGAAGAGGAATTAACCAAAGGCTCAAAATGCTGTGCCGGAACCAAACTAGGGCCTGAAGCAATCCTGCGGTGTTGCGGCCAGCTCACAAGAAAGCAAGTTGAAGAAAGGAGCTCAGGGGCACTGTAATTCACAAACCTGCAGAGTTATAAATGACAGCTATCTTCCAAAAATATATTGAAGTAAGGCAGCCAAGAGGAATTGAAAGCGGGGCAGAATTGCAGGAAACCGATTTCAGGAGGTAGACTGGAATTGCATGTAAAGCATAGGAAAAGAGGCAGAACGTCCACAATTATGCACTTGGCCAAAAAGGGCGTATGCGTTTTTTCCTGAATATATTCAGGAAAAAACGCATACGCCCTTTTTGGCCAACCAAGCAAGCTTGCAAAGGAAATGTGCACTACAATAAAGTCTCACTGCTCCCCGGTCAAAAGGGCCATCTGAAAAAACTGTAAAATCCAGAAAGGCAGGACAGGCCATGGAGAACTGGGAGCCTAGTTATGCTGATGGGCGTGATGTAAATTGCCAGCAGCCACTGTGGAGAAGTGTATGGTGTTTCCTGAAACATCCAAAAAACAAAGCAACAGAGCCTAGGGCACTTCCACTTACAGTCCTATAGCTTAGGGAAATTAAAATCAAAAAGACACAGCCACCCCAAAGTTTGGGACGGCTCTGTTTACAAGAACCTCGTTTACGGTACAAGTTGAATATCACAGAAAGCGAAAAATGGATAAAGAAGTGGTGGTACTTACGTACAATGCAATATCACTCAGCAATGAAATCTATGTCATCAGGCCCATAGCAGCATAATGAGTGGATTCAGGTACGATGATTCTAAGTGAAATAAGTCACACAGAAAAAGAAACATCATAAGATATCACTACTACAAGGAATGTAAACTTGGCTACACAAGAACTGAATTACAAAACAGAACAGGGTGTCAAATGTAGAAAACCAACTTATGCTTGCTTAAGGGGAAAGGTGAGTTGGGGTGCTGCATAAAACCAGAGATTGAAATTAGCACAGATACCGTTCCATAAGCCAAATATGTAATAGACAAGAGCTACTCCTTGCTCAACGAAGTGGACTCAACACCCCATATTAAACGCTTAAGAATATACCTGACTAGTAAGAATCTTAAAACCTATGGATTTATATGTCTCCGAAAGAGAATCAAGCGTGTGTACAGCGGCATAAACGCAGCAGTGATAGGACTGGTGAGGTTCGGTGAGCAAATGCAGACCCTTTGAAGTCATACTGCATGGTACCCATTCCATGAGTCTCAACTCTCCATGTTTAAGGGATTCTTCCTTCAGCTAAAACATGCATGTGGAACCCAGAGTATGATCCACGGTGTCATCGGGAAACGTGTTCAAATGTGTCTCAGTTTTCGTCCCCTGGTACTCGGGTGCAAATTTCCAGACGCTTTACTAACACTCTCCCCACTTGGAGAGTCGGTGCCTTTAACCTCCTGTTTGGCCCAGTTTGCAATTTCTGTGGAAAATGAACAGGAATAGGGAGAACCAATGAGAGACTAGGTGGAGGTGTCTGGACGGGCAAATTTAACTCTCATTTCCCACCAGGAAGAGGAATTAACCAAAGGCTCAAAATGCTGTGCCGGAACCAAACTAGGGCCTGAAGCAATCCTGCGGTGTTGCGGCCAGCTCACAAGAAAGCAAGTTGAAGAAAGGAGCTCAGGGGCACTGTAATTCACAAACCTGCAGAGTTATAAATGACAGCTATCTTCCAAAAATATATTGAAGTAAGGCAGCCAAGAGGAATTGAAAGCGGGGCAGAATTGCAGGAAACCGATTTCAGGAGGTAGACTGGAATTGCATGTAAAGCATAGGAAAAGAGGCAGAACGTCCACAATTATGCACTTGGCCAAAAAGGGCGTATGCGTTTTTTCCTGAATATATTCAGGAAAAAACGCATACGCCCTTTTTGGCCAACCAAGCAAGCTTGCAAAGGAAATGTGCACTACAATAAAGTCTCACTGCTCCCCGGTCAAAAGGGCCATCTGAAAAAACTGTAAAATCCAGAAAGGCAGGACAGGCCATGGAGAACTGGGAGCCTAGTTATGCTGATGGGCGTGATGTAAATTGCCAGCAGCCACTGTGGAGAAGTGTATGGTGTTTCCTGAAACATCCAAAAAACAAAGCAACAGAGCCTAGGGCACTTCCACGTACAGTCCTATAGCTTAGGGAAATTAAAATCAAAAAGACACAGCCACCCCAAAGTTTGGGACGGCTCTGTTTACAAGAACCTCGTTTACGGTACAAGTTGAATATCACAGAAAGCGAAAAATGGATAAAGAAGTGGTGGTACTTACGTACAATGCAATATCACTCAGCAATGAAATCTATGTCATCAGGCCCATAGCAGCATAATGAGTGGATTCAGGTACGATGATTCTAAGTGAAATAAGTCACACAGAAAAAGAAACATCATAAGATATCACTACTACAAGGAATGTAAACTTGGCTACACAAGAACTGAATTACAAAACAGAACAGGGTGTCAAATGTAGAAAACCAACTTATGCTTGCTTAAGGGGAAAGGTGAGTTGGGGTGCTGCATAAAACCAGAGATTGAAATTAGCACAGATACCGTTCCATAAGCCAAATATGTAATAGACAAGAGCTACTCCTTGCTCAACGAAGTGGACTCAACACCCCATATTAAACGCTTAAGAATATACCTGACTAGTAAGAATCTTAAAACCTATGGATTTATATGTCTCCGAAAGAGAATCAAGCGTGTGTACAGCGGCATAAACGCAGCAGTGATAGGACTGGTGAGGTTCGGTGAGCAAATGCAGACCCTTTGAAGTCATACTGCATGGTACCCATTCCATGAGTCTCAACTCTCCATGTTTAAGGGATTCTTCCTTCAGCTAAAACATGCATGTGGAACCCAGAGTATGATCCACGGTGTCATCGGGAAACGTGTTCAAATGTGTCTCAGTTTTCGTCCCCTGGTACTCGGGTGCAAATTTCCAGACGCTTTACTAACACTCTCCCCACTTGGAGAGTCGGTGCCTTTAACCTCCTGTTTGGCCCAGTTTGCAATTTCTGTGGAAAATGAACAGGAATAGGGAGAACCAATGAGAGACTAGGTGGAGGTGTCTGGACGGGCAAATTTAACTCTCATTTCCCACCAGGAAGAGGAATTAACCAAAGGCTCAAAATGCTGTGCCGGAACCAAACTAGGGCCTGAAGCAATCCTGCGGTGTTGCGGCCAGCTCACAAGAAAGCAAGTTGAAGAAAGGAGCTCAGGGGCACTGTAATTCACAAACCTGCAGAGTTATAAATGACAGCTATCTTCCAAAAATATATTGAAGTAAGGCAGCCAAGAGGAATTGAAAGCGGGGCAGAATTGCAGGAAACCGATTTCAGGAGGTAGACTGGAATTGCATGTAAAGCATAGGAAAAGAGGCAGAACGTCCACAATTATGCACTTGGCCAAAAAGGGCGTATGCGTTTTTTCCTGAATATATTCAGGAAAAAACGCATACGCCCTTTTTGGCCAACCAAGCAAGCTTGCAAAGGAAATCTGCACTACAATGAAGTCTCACTGCCCCCCGGTCAAAAGGGCCATCTGAAAAAAGTGTAAAATCCAGAAAGGCAGGACAGGCCAAGGAGAACTAGGAGCCTTCTTATGCTGATGGGCGGGATGTAAATTGCCAGCAGCCACTCTGGAGAAGTGTATGGTGTTTCCTGAAACATCCAAAAAACAAAGCAACAGAGCCTAGGGTATTTCCACTTATGGTCCTATAGCTTAGGGAAAGTAAAATCAAAAAGACACAGCCACCCCAAAGTTTGGGACGGCTCTGTTTACAAGAACCTCGTTTACGGTACAAGTTCAATATCACAGAAAGCGAAAAATGGATAAAGAAGTTGTGGTACTTACGTACAATGCAATATCACTCAGCAATGAAATCTATGTCATCAGGCCCGTAGCAGCATAATGAGTGGATTCAGGTACGATGATTCTAAGTGAAATGAGTCACACAGAAAAAGAAACATCATAAGTTATCACTACTACACGGAATGTAAACTTGGCTACACAGGAACTGAATTACAAAACAGAACAGGGTGTCAAATGTAGAAAACCCACTTATGCTTGCTTAAGGGGAAAGGTGAGTTGGGGTGCGACATACAACAAGAGATTGAAATTAGCACAGATACCGTTCCATAAGCCAAATATGTAATAGACAAGAGCTATTCCTTGCTCAACGAAGTGGACTCAACACCCCATATTAAACGCCTAACAATATACATGACTAGTAAGACTCTTAAAACCTATGGATTTATATGTTTCCGAAAGAGAATCAAGCGTGTGTACAGTGGCATAAACGCAGCAGTGATAGGATTGGTGAGGTTCGGTGAGCAAATGCAGACCCTTTGAAGTCATATTGCATGGTACCCATTCCATGGGTCTCAACTCTCCATGTTTAAGGGATTCTTCCTTCAGCTAAAACATGCATGTGGAACCCAGAGTATGATCCACCGTGTAATCGGAAAACGTGTTCAAATGTGTCTCAGTTTTCGTCCCCTGGTACTCGGGTGCAACATTCCAGACGCTTTACTAACACTCTCCCCAGTTGGAGAGTCAGTGCCTTTAACCTCCTGTTTGGCCCAGTTTGCAATTTCTGTGGAAAATGAACAGGAATAGGGAGAACCAATGAGAGACTAGGTGGAGGTGTGTGGACGGGCAAATTTAACTCTCATTTCCCACCAGGAAGAGGAATTAACCAAAGGCTCAGCATGCCGTGCCGGAACCAAACTAGGGCCTGAAGCAATCCTGCGGTGTTGCGGCCAGCTCACAAGAAAGCGAGTTGAAGAAAGGAGCTCAGGGGCACTGTAATTCACAAACCTGCAGAGTGATAAATGACAGCTATCTTCCAAAAATATATTGAAGGAAGGCTGCCAAGAGGAGTTGAAAGCGGTGCAGAATTGCAGGAAACCGATTTCAGGAGGTAGACTGGAATTGCAAGTAAAGCATAGGAAAAGAGGCAGAACATCCACAATGATGCACTTGGTCAAAAAGGGCGTATGCGTTTTTTCCTGAATATATTCAGGAAAAAACGCATATGCCCTTTTTGGCCAACCAAGCAAGCTTGCAAAGGAAATCTGCACTACAATGAAGTCTCACTGCCCCCCGGTCAAAAGGGCCATCTGAAAAAAGTGTAAAATCCAGAAAGGCAGGACAGGCCATGGAGAACTGGGAGCCTTGTTATGTTGATGGGCGGGATGTAAATTGCCAGCAGCCACTCTGGAGAAGTGTATGGTGTTTCCTGAAACATCCAAAAAACAAAGCAACAGAGCCTAGGGCACTTCCACTTATGGTCCTATAGCTTAGGGAAATTAAAATCAAAAAGACACAGCCACCCCAAAATTTGGGACGGCTCTGTTTACAAGAACCTCGTTTACGGTACAAGTTGAATATCACAGAAAGCGAAAAATGGATAAAGAAGTTGTGGTACTTACGTACAATGCAATATCACTCAGCAATGAAATCTATGTCATCAGGCCCATAGCAGCATAATGAGTGGATTCAGGTACGATGATTCTAAGTGAAATAAGTCACACAGAAAAAGAAACATCATAAGATATCACTACTACACGGAATGTAAACTTGGCTACACAGGAACTGAATTACAAAACAGAACAGGGTGTCAAATGTAGAAAACCAACTTATGCTTGCTTAAGGGGAAAGGTGAGTTGGGGTGCTGCATACAACAAGAGATTGAAATTAGCACAGATACCGTTCCATAAGCCAAATATGTAATAGACAAGAGCTACTCCTTGCTCAACGAAGTGGACTCAACACCCCATATTAAACGCCTAAGAATATACCTGACTAGTAAGAATCTTAAAACCTATGGATTTATATGTCTCCGAAAGAGAATCAAGCGTGTGTACAGTGGCATAAACGCAGCAGTAATAGTATTGGTGAGGTTCGGTGAGCAAATGCAGACCCTTTGAAGTCATATTGCATGGTACCCATCCATGGGTCTCAACTCTCCATGTTTAAGGGATTCTTCCTTCAGCTAAAACATGCATGTGGAACCCACAGTATGATCCACCGTGTGATCGGAAAACGTGTTCAAATGTGTCTCAGTTTTCGTCCCCTGGTACTCGGGTGCAACATTCCAGACGCTTTACTAACACTCTCCCCACTTGGAGAGTCGGTGCCTTTAACCTCCTGTTTGGCCCAGTTTGCAATTTCTGTGGAAAATGAACAGGAATAGGGAGAACCAATGAGAGACTAGGTGGAGGTGTCTGGACGGGCAAATTTAACTCTCATTTCCCACCAGGAAGAGGAATTAACCAAAGGCTCAGCGTGCCATGCCGGAACCAAACTAGGGCCTGAAGCAACCCTGCGGTGTTGCGGCCAGCTCACAAGAAAGCGAGGTGAAGAAAGGAGCTCAGGGGCACTGTAATTCACAAACCTGCAGAGTTATAAATGACAGCTATCTTCCAAAAATATATTGAAGTAAGGCTGCCAAGAGGAGTTGAAAGCGGGGCAGAATTGCAGGAAACCGATTTCAGGAGGTAGACTGGAATTGCATGTAAAGCATAGGAAAAGAGGCAGAACGTCCACAATGATGCACTTGGCCAAAAAGTGCGTATGCGTTTTTTCCTGAATATATTCAGGAAAAAACACATACGCCCTTTTTGGCCAACCAAGCAAGCTTGCAAAGGAAATGTGCACTACAATAAAGTCTCACTGCTCCCCGGTCAAAAGGGCCATCTGAAAAAACTGTAAAATCCAGAAAGGCAGGACAGGCCATGGAGAACTGGGAGCCTAGTTATGCTGATGGGCGTGATGTAAATTGCCAGCAGCCACTGTGGAGAAGTGTATGGTGTTTCCTGAAACATCCAAAAAACAAAGCAACAGAGCCTAGGGCACTTCCACTTACAGTCCTATAGCTTAGGGAAATTAAAATCAAAAAGACACAGCCACCCCAAAGTTTGGGACGGCTCTGTTTACAAGAACCTCGTTTACGGTACATGTTGAATATCACAGAAAGCGAAAAATGGATAAAGAAGTGGTGGTACTTACGTACAATGCAATATCACTCAGCAATGAAATCTATGTCATCAGGCCCATAGCAGCATAATGAGTGGATTCAGGTACGAGGATTCTAAGTGAAATAAGTCACACAGAAAAAGAAACATCATAAGATATCACTACTACAAGGAATGTAAACTTGGCTACACAAGAACTGAATTACAAAACAGAACAGGGTGTCAAATGTAGAAAACCAACTTATGCTTGCTTAAGGGGAAAGGTGAGTTGGGGTGCTGCATAAAACCAGAGATTGAAATTAGCACAGATACCGTTCCATAAGCCAAATATGTAATAGACAAGAGCTACTCCTTGCTCAACGAAGTGGACTCAACACCCCATATTAAACGCTTAAGAATATACCTGACTAGTAAGAATCTTAAAACCTATGGATTTATATGTCTCCGAAAGAGAATCAAGCGTGTGTACAGCGGCATAAACGCAGCAGTGATAGGACTGGTGAGGTTCGGTGAGCAAATGCAGACCCTTTGAAGTCATACTGCATGGTACCCATTCCATGAGTCTCAACTCTCCATGTTTAAGGGATTCTTCCTTCAGCTAAAACATGCATGTGGAACCCAGAGTATGATCCACGGTGTCATCGGGAAACGTGTTCAAATGTGTCTCAGTTTTTGTCCCCTGGTACTCGGGTGCAAATTTCCAGACGCTTTACTAACACTCTCCCCACTTGGAGAGTCGGTGCCTTTAACCTCCTGTTTGGCCCAGTTTGCAATTTCTGTGGAAAATGAACAGGAATAGGGAGAACCAATGAGAGACTAGGTGGAGGTGTCTGGACGGGCAAATTTAACTCTCATTTCCCACCAGGAAGAGGAATTAACCAAAGGCTCAAAATGCTGTGCCGGAACCAAACTAGGGCCTGAAGCAATCCTGCGGTGTTGCGGCCAGCTCACAAGAAAGCAAGTTGAAGAAAGGAGCTCAGGGGCACTGTAATTCACAAACCTGCAGAGTTATAAATGACAGCTATCTTCCAAAAATATATTGAAGTAAGGCAGCCAAGAGGAATTGAAAGCGGGGCAGAATTGCAGGAAACCGATTTCAGGAGGTAGACTGGAATTGCATGTAAAGCATAGGAAAAGAGGCAGAACGTCCACAATGATGCACTTGGCCAAAAAGGGCGTATGCGTTTTTTCCTGAATATATTCAGGAAAAAACGCATACGCCCTTTTTGGCCAACCAAGCAAGCTTGCAAAGGAAATCTGCACTACAATGAAGTCTCACTGCCCCCCGGTCAAAAGGGCCATCTGAAAAAAGTGTAAAATCCAGAAAGGCAGGACAGGCCAAGGAGAACTAGGAGCCTTCTTATGCTGATGGGCGGGATGTAAATTGCCAGCAGCCACTCTGGAGAAGTGTATGGTGTTTCCTGAAACATCCAAAAAACAAAGCAACAGAGCCTAGGGTATTTCCACTTATGGTCCTATAGCTTAGGGAAAGTAAAATCAAAAAGACACAGCCACCCCAAAGTTTGGGACGGCTCTGTTTACAAGAACCTCGTTTACGGTACAAGTTCAATATCACAGAAAGCGAAAAATGGATAAAGAAGTTGTGGTACTTACGTACAATGCAATATCACTCAGCAATGAAATCTATGTCATCAGGCCCGTAGCAGCATAATGAGTGGATTCAGGTACGATGATTCTAAGTGAAATGAGTCACACAGAAAAAGAAACATCATAAGTTATCACTACTACACGGAATGTAAACTTGGCTACACAGGAACTGAATTACAAAACAGAACAGGGTGTCAAATGTAGAAAACCCACTTATGCTTGCTTAAGGGGAAAGGTGAGTTGGGGTGCGACATACAACAAGAGATTGAAATTAGCACAGATACCGTTCCATAAGCCAAATATGTAATAGACAAGAGCTATTCCTTGCTCAACGAAGTGGACTCAACACCCCATATTAAACGCCTAACAATATACATGACTAGTAAGACTCTTAAAACCTATGGATTTATATGTTTCCGAAAGAGAATCAAGCGTGTGTACAGTGACATAAACGCAGCAGTGATAGGATTGGTGAGGTTCGGTGAGCAAATGCAGACCCTTTGAAGTCATATTGCATGGTACCCATTCCATGGGTCTCAACTCTCCATGTTTAAGGGATTCTTCCTTCAGCTAAAACATGCATGTGGAACCCAGAGTATGATCCACCGTGTAATCGGAAAACGTGTTCAAATGTGTCTCAGTTTTCGTCCCCTGGTACTCGGGTGCAACATTCCAGACGCTTTACTAACACTCTCCCCACTTGGAGAGTCAGTGCCTTTAACCTCCTGTTTGGCCCAGTTTGCAATTTCTGCGGAAGATGAACAGGAAGAGGGAGAACAAATGAGAGACTAGGTGGAGGTGTCTGGACGGGCAAATTTAACTCTCATTTCCCACCAGGAAGAGGAATTAACCAAAGGCTCAACATGCCGTGCCGGAACCAAACTAGGGCCTGAAGCAATCCTGCGGTGTTGCGGCCAGCTCAGAAGAAAGCGAGTTGAAGAAAGGAGCTCAGGGGCACTGTAATTCACAAACCTGCAGAGTTATAAATGACAGCTATCTTCCAAAAATATATTGAAGTAAGGCTGCCAAGAGGACTTGAAAGCGGGGCAGAATTATAGGAAACCGATTGCAGGAGGTAGACTGGAATTGCATGTAAAGCATAGGAAAAGAGGCAGAACGTCGACAATGATGCACTTGGCCAAAAAGGGCGTATGCGTTCTTTCCTGAATATATTCAGGAAAAAACGCATAAGCACTTTTTGGCCAACCAAGCAAGCTTGCAAAGGAAATCTGCATTACAATGAAGTCTCACTGCCCCCCGGTCAAAAGGGTCATCTGAAAAAAGTGTAAAATCCAGAAAGGTAGGACAGCCCATGGAGAACTGGGAGCCTTGTTATGCTGATGGGTGGGATGTAAATTGCCAGCAGCCACTCTGGAGAAGTGTATGGTGTTTCCTGAAACATCCAAAAAACAAAGCAACAAAGCCAAGGGCACTTCCACTTATGGTCCTATAGCTTAGGGAAATTAAAATCAAAAAGACACAGCCACCCCAAAGTTTGGGACGGCTCTGTTTACAAGAACCTCGTTTACCGTACAACTTCAATATCACAGAAAGCGAAAAATGGATATAGAAGTTGTGGTACTTACGTACAATGCAATATCACTCAGCAATGAAATCTATGTCATCAGGCCCGTAGCAGCATAATGAGTGGATTCAGGTATGATGATTCTAAGTTAAATAATTCACACAGAAAGAGAATCATCATAAGATATCACTACTACACGGAATGTAAACTTGGCTACACAGGAACTGAATTACAAAACAGAACAGGGTGTCAAATGTAGAAAATCAACTTATGCTTGCTTAAGTGGAAAGGTGAGTTGGGTGCGGCATAAAACCAGAGATTGAAATTAGCACAGATACCGTTCCATAAGCCAAATATGTATTAGACAGGAGCTACTCCTTGCTCAATGAAGTGGACTCAACACCCCATATTAAACCCCTAAGAATATACCTGACTAGTAAGAATCTTAAAACCTATGGATTTATATGTCTCTGAAAGAGAATCAAGCGTGTGTACAGCGGCATAAACGCAGCAGTGATAGGATTGGTGAGGTTCGGTGAGCAAATGCAGACCCTTTGAAGTCATATTGCATGGTACCCATTCCATGGGTCTCAACTCTCCAGGTTTAAGGGATTCTTCCTTCAGCTAAAACATGCATGTGGAACCCAGAGTATGATCCACCATGTGATCGGGAAACGTGTTCAAATGTGTCTCAGTTTTTGTCCCCTGGTACTTGGGTGCAACATTCCAGACGCTTTACTAACACTCTCCCCACTTGGAGAGTCAGTGCCTTTAACCTCCTGTTTGGCCCAGTTTCCAATTTCTGTGGAAATTGAACAGGAATAGGGAGAACCAATGAGACACTAGGTGGAGGTGTCCAACGGGCAAATTTAACTCTCATTTCCCACCAGGAAGAGGAATTAACTAAAGTCTCAGCATGCCGTGCCGGAACCAAACTAGGGTCTGAAGCAATCCTGTGGTGTTGCGGCCAGCTCACAAGAAAGCGAGTTGAAGAAAGGAGCTCAGGGGCACTGTAATTCACAAACCTGAAGAGTAATAAATGACAGCTATCGTCCAAATATATATTGAAGTAAGGCCGCCAAGAGGACTAGAAAGCGGGGCAGAATTGCAGGAAACCGATTTCAGGAGGTAGATGGGAATTGCATGAAAAGCATAGGAAAAGAGGCAGAACGTCCACAACGATGCACTTGGCCAAAAAGGGCATATGGGTTTTTTCCTGAATATATTGAGGAAAAACTGCATACGCCCTTTTTGGCCAACCAAGAAAGCTTGCAAAGGAAATCTGCACTACAATGAAGTCTCACTGCCCCCCGGTCAAAAGGGCCATCTGAAAAAAGTGTAAAATCCAGAAAGGCAGGACAGGCCATGGAGAACTGGGAGCCTTGTTATGCTGATGGGCGGGATGTAAATTGCCAGCAGCCACTCTGGAGAAGTGTATGGTGTTTCCTGAAACATCCAAAAAACAAAGCAACAGAGCCTAGGGCACTTCCACTTATGGTCCTATAGCTTAGGGAAATTAAAATCAAAAAGACACAGCCACCCCAAAGTTTGGGACGGCTCTGTTTACAAGAACCTCGTTTACGGAACAAGTTCAATATCACACAAAGCGAAAAATGGATAAAGAAGTTGTGGTACTTACGTACAATGCAATATCACTCAGCAATGAAATCTATGTCATCAGGCCCGTAGCAGCATAATGAGTGGATTCAGGTACGATGATTCTAAGTGAAATAAGTCACACAGAAAAAGAAACATCGTAAGATATCACTACTAAACGGAATGTAAACTTGGCTAAACAGGAACTGATTTACAAAACAGAACAGGGTGTCAAATGTAGAAAACCAACTTATGCTTGCTTAAGGGGAAAGGTGAGTTGGGGTGCTGCATAAAACCAGAGATTGAAATTAGCACAGATACCATTCCATAAGCCAAATATGTAATAGACAAGAGCTACTCCTTGCTCAATGAAGTGGACTCAACACCCCATATTAAACGCCTAAGAATATACCTGACTAGTAATAATCTTAAAACCTATGAATTTATATGTCTCCGAAAGAGAATCAAGCGTGTGTACAGTGGCATAAACGCAGCAGTGATAGTATTGGTGAGGTTCGGTGAGCAAATACAGACCCTTTGAAGTCATATTGCATGGTACCCATTCCATGGGTCTCAACTCTCCAGGTTTAAGGGATTCTTCCTTCAGCTAAAACATGCATGTGGAACCCAGAGTATGATCCACCGTGTGATCGGGAAACGTGTTCAAATGTGTCTCAGTTTTTGTCCCCTGGTACTTGGGTGCAACATTCCAGACGCTTTACTAACACTCTCCCCACTTGGAGAGTCAGTGCCTTTAACCTCCTGTTTGGCCCAGTTTCCAATTTCTGTGGAAATTGAACAGGAATAGGGAGAACCAATGAGACACTAGGTGGAGGTGTCCGGACGGGCAAATTTAACTCTCATTTCCCACCAGGAAGAGGAATTAACTAAAGGCTCAGCATGCCGTGCCGGAACCAAACTAGGGTCCGAAGCAATCCTGTGGTGTTGCGGCCAGCTCACAAGAAAGCGAGTTGAAGAAAGGAGCTCAGGGGCACTGTAATTCACAAACCTGAAGAGTAATAAATGACAGCTATCGTCCAAATATATATTGAAGTAAGGCCGCCAAGAGGACTAGAAAGCGGGGCAGAATTGCAGGAAACCGATTTCAGGAGGTAGATGGGAATTGCATGAAAAGCATAGGAAAAGAGGCAGAACGTCCACAACGATGCACTTGGCCAAAAAGGGCATATGGGTTTTTTCCTGAATATATTGAGGAAAAACTGCATACGCACTTTTTGGCCAACCAAGAAAGCTTGCAAAGGAAATCTGCACTACAATGAAGTCTCACTGCCCCCCGGTCAAAAGGGCCATCTGAAAAAAGTGTAAAATCCAGAAAGGCAGGACAGGCCATGGAGAACTGGGAGCCTTGTTATGGTGATGGGCGGGATGTAAATTGCCAGCAGCCACTCTGGAGAAGTGTATGGTGTTTCCTGAAACATCCAAAAAACAAAGCAACAGAGCCTAGGGCACTTCCACTTATGGTCCTATAGCTTAGGGAAATTAAAATCAAAAAGACACAGCCACCCCAAAGTTTGGGATGGCTCTGTTTACAAGAACCTCGTTTACGGTACAAGTTCAATATCACACAAAGCGAAAAATGGATAAAGAAGTTGTGGTACTTACGTACAATGCAATATCACTCAGCAATGAAATCTATGTCATCAGGCCCGTAGCAGCATAATGAGTGGATTCAGGTACGATGATTCTAAGTGAAATAAGTCACACAGAAAAAGAAACATCGTAAGATATCACTACTAAACGGAATGTAAACTTGGCTAAACAGGAACTGATTTACAAAACAGAACAGGGTGTCAAATGTAGAAAACCAACTTATGCTTGCTTAAGGGGAAAGGTGAGTTGGGGTGCTGCATAAAACCAGAGATTGAAATTAGCACAGATACCATTCCATAAGCCAAATATGTAATAGACAAGAGCTACTCCTTGCTCAATGAAGTGGACTCAACACCCCATATTAAACGCCTAAGAATACACCTGACTAGTAAGAATCTTAAAACCTATGGATTTATATGTCTCCGAAAGAGAATCAAGCGTGTGTACAGTGGCATAAACGCAGCAGTGATAGTATTGGTGAGGTTCGGTGAGCAAATGCAGACCCTTTGAAGTCATATTGCATGGTACCCATTCCATGGGTCTCAACTCCCCATGTTTAAGGGATTCTTCCTTCAGCTAAAACATGCATGTGGAACCAAGAGTATGATCCACCATGTGATCGGAAAACGTGTTCAAATATGTCTCAGGTTTCGTCCCCTGGTACTCGGCTGCAACATTCCAGACGCTTTACTAACACTCTCCCCACTTGGAGAGTCAGTGCCTTTAACCTCCTGTTTGGCCCAGTTTGCAATTTCTGCGGAAGATGAACAGGAAGAGGCAGAACAAATGAGAGACTAGGTGGAGGTGTCTGGACGGGCAAATTTAACTCTCATTTCCCACCAGGAAGAGGAATTAACCAAAGGCTCAACATGCCATGCCGGAACCAAACTAGGGCCTGAAGCAATCCTGCGGTGTTGCGGCCAGCTCACAAGAAAGCGAGTTGAAGAAAGGAGCTCAGGGGCACTGTAATTCACAAACCTGCAGAGTTATAAATGACAGCTATCTTCCAAAAATATATTGAAGTAAGGCTGCCAAGAGGACTTGAAAGCGGGGCAGAATTATAGGAAACCGATTGCAGGAGGTAGACTGGAATTGCATGTAAAGCATAAGAAAAGAGGCAGAACGTCGACAATGATGCACTTGGCCAAAAAGGGCGTATGCGTTCTTTCCTGAATATATTCAGGAAAAAACGCATAAGCACTTTTTGGCCAACCAAGCAAGCTTGCAAATGAAATCTGCATTACAATGAAGTCTCACTGCCCCCCGGTCGAAAGGGTCATCTGAAAAAAGTGTAAAATCCAGAAAGGCAGGACAGCCCATGGAGAACTGGGAGCCTTGTTATGCTGATGGGCGGGATGTAAATTGCCAGCAGCCACTCTGGAGAAGTGTATGGTGTTTCCTGAAACATCCAAAAAACAAAGCAACAGAGCCTAGGGCACTTCCACTTATGGTCCTATAGCTTAGGGAAATTAAAATCAAAAAGACACAGCCACCCCAAAGTTTGGGACGGCTCTGTTTACAAGAACCTCGTTTACCGTACAAGTTCAATATCCCAGAAAGCGAAAAATGGATATAGAAGTTGTGGTACTTACGTACAATGCAATATCACTCAGCAATGAAATCTATGTCATCAGGCCCGTAGCAGCATAATGAGTGGATTCAGGTACGATGATTCTAAGTGAAATAATTCACACAGAAAGAGAAACATCATAAGATATCACTACTACACGGAATGTAAACTTGGCTACACAGGAACTGAATTACAAAACAGAACAGGGTGTCAAATGTAGAAAATCAACTTATGCTTGCTTAAGTGGAAAGGTGAGTTGGGTGCGGCATAAAACCAGAGATTGAAATTAGCACAGATACCGTTCCATAAGCCAAATATGTAATAGACAAGAGCTACTCCTTGCTCAACGAAGTGGACTCAACACCCCATATTAAACCCCTAAGAATATACCTGACTAGTAAGAATCTTAAAACCTATGGATTTATATGTCTCTGAAAGAGAATCAAGCGTGTGAACAGCGGCATAAACGCAGCAGTGATAGGATTGGTGAGGTTCGGTGAGCAAATGCAGACCCTTTGAAGTCATATTGCATGGTACCCATTCCATGGGTCTCAACTCTCCAGGTTTAAGGGATTCTTCCTTCAGCTAAAACATGCATGTGGAACCCAGAGTATGATCCACCGTGTGATCGGGAAACGTGTTCAAATGTGTCTCAGTTTTCGTACCCTGGTACTTGGGTGCAACATTCCAGACGCTTTACTAACACTCTCCCCACTTGGAGAGTCAGTGCCTTTAACCTCCTGTTTGGCCCAGTTTCCAATTTCTGTGGAAATTGAACAGGAATAGGGAGAACCAATGAGACACTAGGTGGAGGTGTCCGGACGGGCAAATTTAACTCTCATTTCCCACCAGGAAGAGGAATTAACTAAAGGCTCAGCATGCCGTGCCGGAACCAAACTAGGGTCCGAAGCAATCCTGTGGTGTTGCGGCCAGCTCACAAGAAAGCGAGTTGAAGAAAGGAGCTCAGGGGCACTGTAATTCACAAACCTGCAGAGTTATAAATGACAGCTATCTTCCAAAAATATATTGAAGTAAGGCAGCCAAGAGGAGTTGAAAGCGGGACAGAATTGCAGGAAACCGATTTCAGGAGGTAGACTGGAATTGCATGTAAAGCATACGAGAAGAGGCAGAATGTCCACAATGATGCACTTGGCCAAAAAGGGCGTATGCGTTTTTTCCTGAATATATTCAGGAAAAACGCATACGCCCTTTTTGGCCAACCAAGCAAGCTTGCAAAGGAAATCTGCACTACAATGAAGTCTCACTGCCCCCCGGTCAAAAGGGCCATCTGAAAAAGGTGTAAAATCCAGAAAGGCAGGACAGGCCAAGGAGAACTAGGAGCCTTGTTATGCTGATGGGCGGGATGTAAATTGCCAGCAGCCACTCTGTAGAAGTGTATGGTGTTTCCTGAAACATCCAAAAAACAAAGCAACACAGCCAAGGGCACTTCCACTTATGGTACTATAGCTTAGGAAAATTAAAATCAAAAAGACACACCCACTCCAAAGTTTGGGACGGCTCTGTTTACAAGATCCTCGTTTACCATACAAGTTCAATATCACAGAAAGCGAAAAATGGATAAAGAAGTTGTGGTACTTACGTACAATGCAATATCACTCAGCAATGAAATCTATGTCATCAGGCCCGTAGAAGCATAATGAGTGGATTCAGGTACGATGATTCTAAGTGAAGTAAGTCACACAGAAAAAGAAACATCATAAGATATCAGTAATACACGGAATGTAAACTTGGCTACACAAGAACTGAATTACAAAACAGAACAGGGTATCAAATGTAGAAAACCATCTTATGCTTGCTTAAGGGGAAAGGTGAGTTGGGGTGCTGCATACAACAAGAGATTGAAATTAGCACAGATACCGTTCCATAAGCCAAATATGTAATAGACAAGAGCTACTCCTTGCTCAACGAAGTGGACTCAACACCCCACATTAAACACCTAAGAATATACCTGACTACTAATAATCTTAAAACCTAAGGATTTATATGTCTCCGAAAGAGAATCAAGCGTGTGTACAGCGGCATAAATTCAGCAGTGATAAGATTGGTGAGGTTCGGTGAGCAAATGCATACCCTTTGAAGTCATATTGCATGGTACCCATTCCATGGGTCTCAACTCTCCAGGTTTAAGGGATTCTTCCTTCAGCTAAAACATGCATGTGGAACCCAGAGTATGATCCACCGTGTGATCGGAAAACGTGTTCAAATGTGTCTCAGTTTTCGTCCCCTGGTACTCGGGTGCAACATTCCAGACGCTTTACTAACACTCTCCCCACTTGGAGAGTCAGTGCCTTTAACCTCCTGTTTGGCCCAGTTTGCAATTTCTGTGGAACATGAACAGGAATAGGGAGAACCAATGAGAGACTAGGTGGAGGTGTCCGGACGGGCAAATTTAACTCTCATTTCCCACCAGGAAGAGGAATTAACCAAAGGCTCAGCGTGCCATGCCGGAACCAAACTAGGGCCCGAAGCAATCCTGCGGTGTTGCGGCCAGCTCACAAGAAAGCGAGTTGAAGATAGGAGCTCAGGGGCACTGTAATTCACAAACCTGCAGAGTTATAAATGACAGCTACCTTCCAAAAATATATTGAAGTAAGGCTGCCAAGAGGAGTTGAAAGCGGTGCAGAATTGCAGGAAACCGATTTCAGGAGGTAGACTGGAATTGCATGTAAAGCATAGGAAAAGAGGCAGAACGTCCACAATGATGCACTTGGCCAAAAAGGGCGTGTGCGTTTTTTCCTGAATATATTCAGGAAAAAACGCATACGCCCTTTTTGGCCAACCAAGCAAGCTTGCAAAGGAAATCTGCACTACAATGAAGTCTCACTGCCCCCCGGTCAAAAGGGCCATCTGAAAAAAGTGTAAAATCCAGAAAGGCAGGACAGGCCATGGAGAACTGGGAGCCTTGTTATGCTGATGGGCGGGATGTAAATTGCCAGCAGCCACTCTGGAGAAGTGTATGGTGTTTCCTGAAACATCCAAAAAACAAAGCAACAGAGCCTAGGGCACTTCCACTTATGGTCCTATAGCTTAGGGAAATTAAAATCAAAAAGACACAGCCACTCCAAAGTTTGGGACGGCTGTGTTTACAAGAACCTTGTTTACGTTACAAGTTCAATATCACAGAAAGCGAAAAATGGATAAAGAAGTTGTGGTACTTACGTACAATGCAATATCACTCAGCAATGAAATCTATGTCATCAGGCCCGTAGCAGCATAATGAGTGGATTCAGGTACGATGATTCTAAGTGAAATAAGTCACACAGAAAAAGAAACATCATAAGATATCACTACTACACGGAATGTAAACTTGGCTACACAAGAACTGAATTACAAAACAGAACAGGGCCTCAAATGTAGAAAACCAACTTATGCTTGCTTAAGGGGAAAGGTGAGTTGGGGTGCTTCATAAAACCAGAGATTGAAATTAGCACAGATACCGTTCCATAAGCCAAATATGTAATAGACAAGAGCTACTCCTTGCTCAACGAAGTGGACTCAACACCCCATATTAAACGCCTAAGAATATACCTGACTAGAAATAATCTTAAAACCTATGGATTTATATGTCTCCGAAAGAGAATCAAGCGTGTGTACAGCGGCATAAACGTAGCAGTGATAGGATTGTTGAGGTTCGGTGAGCAAATGCAGACCCTTTGAAGTCATATTGCATGGTACCCATTCCATGGGTCTCAACTCTCCATGTTTAAGGGATTCTTCCTTCAGCTAAAACATGCATGTGGAACCCAGAGTATGATCCACCGTGTGATCGGGAAATGTGTTGAAATGTGTCTCACTTTTCGTCCCCTGGTACTCGGATGCAACATTCCAAACGCTTTACTAACACTCTCCCCACTTGGAGAGTCAGTGCCTTTAACCTCCTATTTGGCCCAGTTTGCAATTTCTGCGTAAGATGAACAGGAATAGGGAGAACCAATGAGAGACTAGCTTGAGGTGTCTGGACGGGAAAATTTAACTCTCAGTTCCCACCAGGAAGAGGAATTAACCAAAGGCTCAGCGTGCCGTGCCAGAACCACACTAGGGCCTGAAGCAATCCTGCAGTGTTGCGGCCAGCTCACAAGAAAGCGAGTTGAAGAAAGGAGCTCAGGGGCACTGTAATTCACAAACCTGCAGAGTTATAAATGACAGCTACCTTCCAAAAGTATATTGAAGTAAGGCAGCCAAGAGGAGTTGAATGCGGGGCAGAATTGCAGGAAACCGATTTCAGGAGGTAGACTGGAATTGCATGTAAAGCATAGGAGAAGAGGCAGAACGTCCACAATGATGCACTTGGCCAAAAAGGGCGTATGCGTTTTTTCCTGAATATATTCAGGAAAAACGCATACGCCCTTTTTGGCCAACCAAGCAAGCTTGCAAAGGAAATCTGCACTACAATGAAGTCTCACTGCCCCCCGGTCAAAAGGGCCATCTGAAAAAGGTGTAAAATCCAGAAAGGCAGGACAGGCCAAGGAGAACTAGGAGCCTTGTTATGCTGATGGGCGGGATGTAAATTGCCAGCAGCCACTCTGGAGAAGTGTATGGTGTTTCCTGAAACATCCAAAAAACAAAGCAACACAGCCAAGGGCACTTCCACTTATGGTACTATAGCTTAGGAAAATTAAAATAAAAAAGACACACCCACTCCAAAGTTTGGGACGGCTCTGTTTACAAGATCCTCGTTTACCATACAAGTTCAATATCACAGAAAGCGAAAAATGGATAAAGAAGTTGTGGTACTTACGTACAATGCAATATCACTCAGCAATGAAATCTATGTCATCAGGCCCGTAGCAGCATAATGAGTGGATTCAGGTACGATGATTCTAAGTGAAGTAAGTCACACAGAAAATGAAACATCATAAGATATCACTAATACACGGAATGTAAACTTGCCTACACAAGAACTGAATTACAAAACAGAACAGGGTGTCAAATGTAGAAAACCAACTTATGCTTGCTTAAGGGGAAAGGTGAGTTGGGGTGCTGCATACAACAAGAGATTGAAATTAGCACAGATACCGTTCCATAAGCCAAATATGTAATAGATAAGAGCTACTCGTTGCTCAACGAAGTGGACTCAACACCCCAAATTAAACGCCTAAGAATATACATGACTACTAATAATCTTAAAACCTAAGGATTTATATGTCTCCGAAAGAGAATCAAGCGTGTGTACAGCGGCATAAAATCAGCAGTGATAAGATTGGTGAGGTTCGGTGAGCAAATGCAGACCCTTTGTAGTCATATTGCATGGTACCCATTCCATGGGTCTCAACTCTCCAGGTTTAAGGGATTCTTCCTTCAGCTAAAACATGCATGTGGAACCCAGAGTATGATCCACCGTGTGATCAGAAAACGTGTTCAAATGTGTCTCAGTTTTCGTCCCCTGGTACTCGGGTGCAACATTCCAGACGCTTTACTAACACTCTCCCCACTTGGAGAGTCAGTGCCTTTAACCTCCTGTTTGGCCCAGTTTGCAATTTCTGTGGAACATGAACAGGAATAGGGAGAACCAATGAGAGACTAGGTGGAGGTGTCCGGACGGGCAAATTTAACTCTCATTTCCCACCAGGAAGAGGAATTAACCAAAGGCTCAGCGTGCCATGCCGGAACCACACTAGGGCCCGAAGCAATCCTGCGATGTTGCGCCCAGCTCACAAGAAAGCGAGTTGAAGAAAGGAGCTCAGGGGCACTGTAATTCACAAACCTGCAGAGTTATAAATGACAGCTATCTTCCAAAAATATATTGAAGTAAGGCTGCCAAGAGGAGTTGAAAGCGGGGCAGAATTGCAGGAAACCGATTTCAGGAGGTAGACTGGAATTGCATGTAAAGCATAGGAAAAGAGGCAGAACGTCCACAATGATGCACTTGGCCAAAAAGTGCGTATGCGTTTTTTCCTGAATATATTCAGGAAAAAACACATACGCCCTTTTTGGCCAACCAAGCAAGCTTGCAAAGGAAATCTGCACTACAATGAAGTCTCACTGCCCCCCGGTCAAAAGGGCCATCTGAAAAAAGTGTAAAATCCAGAAAGGCAGGACAGGCCATGGAGAACTGGGAGCCTTGTTATGCTGATGGGCGGGATGTAAATTGCCAGCACCCACTCTGGAGAAGTGTATGGTGTTTCCTGAAACATCCAAAAAACAAAGCAACAGAGCCTAGGGCATTTCCACTTATGGTCGTACAGCTTAGGGAAATTAAAATCAAAGAGACACAGCCACTCGAAAATTTGGGCCGGCTCTGTTTACAAGAACCTCGTTTACGGTACAAGTTCAATATCACAGAAAGCGAAAAATGGATAAAGAAGTTGTGGTAATTACGTACAATGCAATATCACTCAGCAATGAAATCTATGTCATCAGGCCCGTAGCAGCATAATGAGTGGATTCAGGTATGATGATTCTTAGTGAAATAAATCACACAGAAAAAGAAACATCATAAGATATCACTACTACACGGAATGTAAACTTGGCTACACAGGAACTGAATTACAAAACAGAACAGGGTGTCAAATGTAGAAAACCCACTTATGCTTGCTTAAGGGGAAAGGTGAGTTGGGGTGCTGCATACAACAAGAGATTGAAATTAGCACAGATACCATTCCATAAGCCAAATATGTAATAGACAAGAGCTACTCCTTGCTCAATGAAGTGGACTCAACACCCCGTATTAAACGCCTAAGAATATACCAGACTAGTAAGAATCTTAAAACCTATGGATTTATATGTCTCAGAAAGAGAATCAAGCGTGTGTACAGCTGCATAAATGCAGCAGTGATAGGATTGGTGAGGTTCGGTGAGCTAATGCATACCCTTTGAAGTCATATTGCATGGTACCCATTCCATGGGTCTCAACTCTCCATGTTTAAGGGATTCTTCCTTCAGCTAAAACATGCATGTGGAACCCAGAGTATGAACCACCGTGTGATCGGGAAACGTGTTCAAATGTGTCTCAGTTTTCGTCCGCTGGTACTCGGTTGCAACATTCCAGACGCTTTACTAACACTCTCCCCACTTGGAGAGTCAGTGCCTTTAACCTCCTGTTTGGCCCAGTTTGCAATTTCTGTGAAAAATGAACAGGAATAGGGAGAACCAATGAGAGACTAGGTGGAGGTGTCTGAACGGGCAAATTTAACTCTCATTTCACACCAGGAAGAGGAATTAACCAAAGGCTCAACATGCCTACCAGAAAAAAACTAGGGTCTGAAGCCGGCAGTGTTGCGGCCAGCTCACAAGAAAGCGAGTTGAAGAAAGGAGCTCAGTGGCACTGTAATTCACAAACCTGCAGAGTTATAAATGACAGCTACCTTCCAAAAATATATTGAAGTAAGGCTGCCAAGAGGAGTTGAAAGCGTTGCAGAATTGCAGGAAACCGATTTCAGGAGGTAGACGGGAATTGCATGTAAAGCATAGGAAAAGAGGCAGAACGTCCACAATGATGCACTTGGCCAAAAAGGGCGTATGCGTTTTTTCCTGAATATATTCAGGAAAAAACGCATACGCCCTTTTTGGCCAACCAAGCAAGCTTGCAAAGGAAATCTGCACTACAATGAAGTCTCACTGGCCCCCGGTCAAAAGGGCCATCTGAAAAAAGTGTAAAATCCAGAAAGGCAGGACAGGCCATGGAGAACTGGGAGCCTTTTTATGCTGATGGGCGGGATGTAAATTGCCAGCAGCCACTCTGGAGAAGTGTATGGTGTTTCCTGAAACATCCAAAAAACAAAGCAACAGAGCCTAGGGCACTTCCACTTATGGTCCTATAGCTTAAGGAAATTAAAATCAAAAAGACACAGCCACCCCAAAGTTTGGGACGGCTCTGTTTACAAGAACCTTGTTTACGTTACAAGTTCAATATCACAGAAAGCGAAAAATGGATAAAGAAGTTGTGGTACTTACGTACAATGCAATATCACTCAGCAATGAAATCTATGTCATCAGGCCCGTAGCAGCATAATGAGTGGATTCAGGTACGATGATTCTAAGTGAAATAAGTCACACAGAAAAAGAAACATCATAAGATATCACTACTACACGGAATGTAAACTTGGCTACACAAGAACTGAATTACAAAACAGAACAGGGCCTCAAATGTAGAAAACCAACTTATGCTTGCTTAAGGGGAAAGGTGAGTTGGGGTGCTGCATAAAACCAGAGATTGAAATTAGCACAGATACCGTTCCATAAGCCAAATATGTAATAGACAAGAGCTACACCTTGCTCAATGAAGTGGACTCAACACCCCATATTAAACGCCTAAGAATATACCTGACTAGAAATAATCTTAAAACCTATGGATTTATATGTCTCCGAAAGAGAATCAAGCGTGTGTACAGCGGCATAAATGCAGCAGTGATAGGATTGGTGAGGTTCGGTGAGCAAATGCAGACCCTTTGAAGTCATATTGCATGGTACCCATTCCATGGGTCTCAACTCTCCATGTTTAAGGGATTCTTCCTTCAGCTAAAACATGCATGTGGAACCCAGAGTATGATCCACCGTGTGATCGGGAAACGTGTTCAAATGTGTCTCAGTTTTCGTCCCCTGGTACTCGGGTGCAACATTCCAGACGTTTTACTAACACTCTCCCCACTTGGAGAGTCAGTGCCTTTAACCTCCTATTTGGCCCAGTTGGAATTTCTGCGTAAGATGAACAGGAATAGGGAGAACCAATGAGAGACTAGCTGGAGGTGTCTGGACGGGAAAATTTAACTCTCAGTTCCCACCAGGAAGAGGAATTAACCAAAGACTCAGCGTGCCGTGCCAGAACGACACTAGGGCCTGAAGCAATCCTGCAGTGTTGCGGCCAGCTCACAAGAAAGCGAGTTGAAGAAAGGAGCTCAGGGGCACTGTAATTCACAAACCTGCAGAGTAATAAATGACAGCTATCGTCCAAAAATATATTGAAGTAAGGCCGCCAATAGGACTTGAAAGCGGGGCAGAATTGCAGGAAACCGATTTCAGGAGGTAGACGGGAATTGCATGAAAAGCATAGGAAAAGAGGCAGAACGTCCACAACGATGCACTTGGCCAAAAAGTGCGTATGCATTTTTTCCTGAATATATTGAGGAAAAACCGCATACGCCCTTTTGGCCAACCAAGAAAGCTTGCAAAGGAAATCTGCACTACAATGAAGTCTCACTGCCCCCTGGTCAAAAGGGCCATCTGAAAAAAGTGTAAAATCCAGAAAGGCAGGACAGGCCATGGAGAACTGGGAGCCTTGTTATGCTGATGGGCGGGATGTAAATTGCCAGCACCCACTCTGGAGAAGTGTATGGTGTTTCCTGAAACATCCAAAAAACAAAGCAACAAAGCCAAGGGCACTTCCACGTATGGTCCTATAGCTTAGGAAAATTAAAATCAAAAAGACACAGCCACCCCAAAGTTTGGAACGGCTCTGTTTACAAGAACCTCGTTTAAGGTACAAGTTCAATATCACACAAAGCGAAAAATGGATAAAGAAGTTGTGGTACTTACATACAATGCAATATCACTCAGCAATGAAATCTATGTCATCAGGCCCGTAGCAGCATAATGAGTGGATTCAGGTACGATGATTCTAAGTGAAATAAGTCACACAGAAAAAGAAACATCATAAGATATCACTACTACAAGGAATGTAAACTTGGCTACACAAGAACTGAATTACAAAACAGAACAGGGTGTCAAATGTAGAAAACCAACTTATGCTTGCTTAAGGGGAAAGGTGAGTTGGGATGCTGCATAAAACCAGAGATTGAAATTAGCACAGATACCGTTCCATAAGCCAAATATGTAATAGACAAGAGCTACTCCTTGCTCAACGAAGTGGACTCAACACCCCGTATTAAACGCCTAAGAATATACCTGACTAGAAATAATCTTAAAACCTACGGATTTATATGTCTCCGAAAGAGAATCAAGCGTGTGTACAGCGGCATAAACGCAGCAGTGATAGGATTGGTGAGGTTCGGTGAGCAAATGCAGACCCTTTGTAGTCATATTGCATGGTACCCATTCCATGGGTCTCAACTCTCCAGGTTTAAGGGATTCTTCCTTCAGGTAAAACATGCATGTGGAACCCAGAGTATGATCCACCGTGTGATCGGGAAATGTGTTGAAATGTGTCTCACTTTTCGTCCCCTGGTACTCGGGTTCAACATTCCAGACGCTTTACTAACACTCTCCCCACTTGGAGAGTCAGTGCCTTTAACCTCCTATTTGGCCCAGTTTGCAATTTCTGCGTAAGATGAACAGGAATAGGGAGAACCAATGAGAGACTAGCTTGAGGTGTCTGGACGGGAAAATTTAACTCTCAGTTCCCACCAGGAAGAGAAATTAACCAAAGGCTCAGCGTGCCATGCCAGAACCACACTAGGGCCTGAAGCAATCCTGCAGTGTTGCGGCCAGCTCACAAGAAAGCGAGTTGAAGAAAGGAGCTCAGGGGCACTGTAATTCACAAACATGCAGAGTAATAAATGACAGCTATCGTCCAAAAATATATTGAAGTAAGGCCGCCAAGAGGACTTGAATGCGGGGCAGAATTGCAGGAAACCAATTTCAGGAGGTAGACTGGAATTGCATGTAAAGCATAGGAAAAGAGGCAGAACGTCCACAATGATGCACTTGGTCAAAAAGGGTGTATGCGTTTTTTCCTGAATATATTCAGGATAAAACTAAGCAAGCTTGCAAAGGAAATCTGCACTACAATGAAGTCTCACTGCCCCCCGGTCAAAAGGGCCATCTGAAAAAAGTGTAAAATCCAGAAAGGCAGGACAGGCCATGGAGAACTGGGAGCCTTGTTATGCTGATGGGCGGGATGTAAATTGCCAGCAGCCACTCTGGAGAAGTGTATGGTGTTTCCTGAAACATCCAAAAAACAAAGCAACAGAGCCTAGGGCACTTCCACTTATGGTCCTATAGCTTAGGGAAATTAAAATCAAAAAGACACAGCCACCCCAAAGTTTGGGACGGCTCTGTTTACAAGAACCTCGTTTACGGTACAAGTTCAATATCACACAAAGCGAAAAATGGATAAAGAAGTTGTGGTACTTACGTACAATGCAATATCACTCAGCAATGAAATCTATGTCATCAGGCCCATAGCAGCATAATGAGTGGATTCAGGTACGATGATTCTAAGTGAAATAAGTCACACAGAAAAAGAAACATCGTAAGATATCACTACTAAACGGAATGTAAACTTGGCTAAACAGGAACTGAATTACAAAACAGAACAGGGTGTCAAATGTAGAAAACCAACTTATGCTTGCTTAAGGGGAAAGGTGAGTTGGGGTGCTGCATAAAACCAGAGATTGAAATTAGCACAGATACCATTCTATAAGCCAAATATGTAATAGACAAGAGCTACTCCTTGCTCAATGAAGTGGACTCAACACCCCATATTAAACGCCTAAGAATATACCTGACTAGTAAGAATCTTAAAACCTATGGATTTATATGTCTCTGAAAGAGAATCAAGCGTGTGTACAGCGGCATAAACGCAGCAGTGATAGGATTGGTGAGGTTCGGTGAGCAAATGCAGACCCTTTGAAGTCATATTGCATGGTACCCATTCCATGGGTCTCAACTCTCCAGGTTTAAGGGATTCTTCCTTCAGCTAAAACATGAATGTGGAACCCAGAGTATGATCCACCGTGTGATCGGGAAACGTGTTCAAATGTGTCTCAGTTTTTGTCCCCTGGTACTTGGGTGCAACATTCCAGACGCTTTACTAACACTCTCCCCACTTGGAGAGTCAGTGCCTTTAACCTCCTGTTTGGCCCAGTTTCCAATTTCTGTGGAAATTGAACAGGAATAGGGAGAACCAATGAGACACTAGGTGGAGGTGTCTGGACGGGCAAATTTAACTCTCTTTTCCCACCAGGAAGAGGAATTAACTAAAGGCTCAGCATGCCGTGCCGGAACCAAACTAGGGTCCGAAGCAATCCTGTGGTGTTGCGGCCAGCTCACAAGAAAGCGAGTTGAAGAAAGGAGCTCAGGGGCACTGTAATTCACAAACCTGAAGAGTAATAAATGACAGCTATCGTCCAAATATATATTGAAGTAAGGCCGCCAAGAGGACTAGAAAGCGGGGCAGAATTGCAGGAAACCGATTTCAGGAGGTAGATGGGAATTGCATGAAAAGCATAGGAAAAGAGGCAGAACGTCCACAACGATGCACTTGGCCAAAAAGGGCATATGGGTTTTTTCCTGAATATATTGAGGAAAAACTGCATACGCCCTTTTTGGCCAACCAAGGAAGCTTGCAAAGGAAATCTGCACTACAATGAAGTCTCACTGCCCCCCGGTCAAAAGGGCCATCTGAAAAAAGTGTAAAATCCAGAAAGGCAGGACAGGCCATGGAGAACTGGGAGCCTTGTTATGGTGAAGGGCGGGATGTAAATTGCCAGCAGCCACTCTGGAGAAGTGTGTGGTGTTTCCTGAAACATCCAAAAAACAAAGCAACAGAGCCTAGGGCACTTCCACATATGGTCCTATAGCTTAGGAAAATTAAAATCAAAAAGACACACCCACCTCAAAGTTTGGAACGGCTCTGTTTCAAAGAACCTCGTTTACGGTACAAGTTCAATATCACACAAAGCGAAAAATGGATAAAGAAGTTGTGGTACTTACATACAATGCAATATCACTCAGCAATGAAATCTATGTCATCAGGCCCGTAGCAGCATAATGAGTGGATTCAGGTACGATGATTCTAAGTGAAATAAGTCACACAGAAAAAGAAACATCATAAGATATCACTACTACAAGGAATGTAAACTTGGCTACACAAGAACTGAATTACAAAACAGAACAGGGTGTCAAATGTAGAAAACCAACTTATGCTTGCTTAAGGGGAAAGGTGAGTTGGGATGCTGCATAAAACCAGAGATTGAAATTAGCACAGATACCGTTCCATAAGCCAAATATGTAATAGACAAGAGCTACTCCTTGCTCAACGAAGTGGACTCAACACCCCATATTAAACGCCTAAGAATATACCTGACTAGAAATAATCTTAAAACCTACGGATTTATATGTCTCCGAAAGAGAATCAAGCGTGTGTACAGCGGCATAAACGCAGCAGTGATAGGATTGGTGAGGTTCGGTGAGCAAATGCAGACCCTTTGTAGTCATATTGCATGGTACCCATTCCATGGGTCTCAACTCTCCAGGTTTAAGGGATTCTTCCTTCAGGTAAAACATGCATGTGGAACCCAGAGTATGATCCACCGTGTGATCGGGAAATGTGTTGAAATGTGTCTCACTTTTCGTCCCCTGGTACTCGGGTGCAACATTCCAGACGCTTTACTAACACTCTCCCCACTTGGAGAGTCAGTGCCTTTAACCTCCTATTTGGCCCAGTTTGCAATTTCTGCGTAAGATGAACAGGAATAGGGAGAACCAATGAGAGACTAGCTTGAGGTGTCTGGACGGGAAAATTTAACTCTCAGTTCCCACCAGGAAGAGAAATTAACCAAAGGCTCAGCGAGCCGTGCCAGAACCACACTAGGGCCTGAAGCAATCCTGCAGTGTTGCGGCCAGCTCACAAGAAAGCGAGTTGAAGAAAGGAGCTCAGGGGCACTGTAATTCACAAACATGCAGAGTAATAAATGACAGCTATCGTCCAAAAATATATTGAAGTAAGGCCGCCAAGAGGACTTGAATGCGGGGCAGAATTGCAGGAAACCGATTTCAGGAGGTAGACTGGAATTGCATGTAAAGCATAGGAAAAGAGGCAGAACGTCCACAATGATGCACTTGGTCAAAAAGGGTGTATGCGTTTTTTCCTGAATATATTCAGGATAAAACTAAGCAAGCTTGCAAAGGAAATCTGCACTACAATGAAGTCTCACTGCCCCCCGGTCAAAAGGGCCATCTGAAAAAAGTGTAAAATCCAGAAAGGCAGGACAGGCCATGGAGAACTGGGAGCCTTGTTATGCTGATGGGCGGGATGTAAATTGCCAGCAGCCACTCTGGAGAAGTGTATGGTGTTTCCTGAAACATCCAAAAAACAAAGCAACAGAGCCTAGGGCACTTCCACTTATGGTCCTATAGCTTAGGGAAATTAAAATCAAAAAGACACAGCCACCCCAAAGTTTGGGACGGCTCTGTTTACAAGAACCTCGTTTACGGTACAAGTTCAATATCACACAAAGCGAAAAATGGATAAAGAAGTTGTGGTACTTACGTACAATGCAATATCACTCAGCAATGAAATCTATGTCATCAGGCCCGTAGCAGCATAATGAGTGGATTCAGGTACGATGATTCTAAGTGAAATAAGTCACACAGAAAAAGAAACATCGTAAGATATCACTACTAAACGGAATGTAAACTTGGCTAAACAGGAACTGAATTACAAAACAGAACAGGGTGTCAAATGTAGAAAACCAACTTATGCTTGCTTAAGGGGAAAGGTGAGTTGGGGTGCTGCATAAAACCAGAGATTGAAATTAGCACAGATACCATTCTATAAGCCAAATATGTAATAGACAAGAGCTACTCCTTGCTCAATGAAGTGGACTCAACACCCCATATTAAACGCCTAAGAATATACCTGACTAGTAAGAATCTTAAAACCTATGGATTTATATGTCTCTGAAAGAGAATCAAGCGTGTGTACAGCGGCATAAACGCAGCAGTGATAGGATTGGTGAGGTTCGGTGAGCAAATGCAGACCCTTTGAAGTCATATTGCATGGTACCCATTCCATGGGTCTCAACTCTCCAGGTTTAAGGGATTCTTCCTTCAGCTAAAACATGAATGTGGAACCCAGAGTATGATCCACCGTGTGATCGGGAAACGTGTTCAAATGTGTCTCAGTTTTTGTCCCCTGGTACTTGGGTGCAACATTCCAGACGCTTTACTAACACTCTCCCCACTTGGAGAGTCAGTGCCTTTAACCTCCTGTTTGGCCCAGTTTCCAATTTCTGTGGAAATTGAACAGGAATAGGGAGAACCAATGAGACACTAGGTGGAGGTGTCCGGACGGGCAAATTTAACTCTCATTTCCCACCAGGAAGAGGAATTAACTAAAGGCTCAGCATGCCGTGCCGGAACCAAACTAGGGTCCGAAGCAATCCTGTGGTGTTGCGGCCAGCTCACAAGAAAGCGAGTTGAAGAAAGGAGCTCAGGGGCACTGTAATTCACAAACCTGAAGAGTAATAAATGACAGCTATCGTCCAAATATATATTGAAGTAAGGCCGCCAAGAGGACTAGAAAGCGGGGCAGAATTGCAGGAAACCGATTTCAGGAGGTAGATGGGAATTGCATGAAAAGCATAGGAAAAGAGGCAGAACGTCCACAACGATGCACTTGGCCAAAAAGGGCATATGGGTTTTTTCCTGAATATATTGAGGAAAAACTGCATACGCCCTTTTTGGCCAACCAAGGAAGCTTGCAAAGGAAATCTGCACTACAATGAAGTCTCACTGCCCCCCGGTCAAAAGGGCCATCTGAAAAAAGTGTAAAATCCAGAAAGGCAGGACAGGCCATGGAGAACTGGGAGCCTTGTTATGGTGAAGGGCGGGATGTAAATTGCCAGCAGCCACTCTGGAGAAGTGTATGGTGTTTCCTGAAACATCCAAAAAACAAAGCAACAGAGCCTAGGGCACTTCCACTTATGGTCCTATAGCTTAGGGAAATTAAAATCAAAAAGACACAGCCACCCCAAAGTTTGGGACGGCTCTGTTTACAAGAACCTCGTTTACGGTACAAGTTCAATATCACACAAAGCGAAAAATGGATAAAGAAGTTGTGGTACTTACGTACAATGCAATATCACTCAGCAATGAAATCTATGTCATCAGGCCCGTAGCAGCATAATGAGTGGATTCAGGTACGATGATTCTAAGTGAAATAAGTCACACAGAAAAAGAAACATCGTAAGATATCACTACTAAACGGAATGTAAACTTGGCTAAACAGGAACTGAATTACAAAACAGAACAGGGGGTCAAATGTAGAAAACCAACTTATGCTTGCTTAAGGGGAAAGGTGAGTTGGGGTGCTGCATAAAACCAGAGATTGAAATTAGCACAGATACCATTCCATAAGCCAAATATGTAATAGACAAGAGCTACTCCTTGCTCAATGAAGTGGACTCAACACCCCATATTAAACGCCTAAGAATATACCTGACTAGTAAGAATCTTAAAACCTATGGATTTATATGTCTCTGAAAGAGAATCAAGCGTGTGTACAGCGGCATAAACGCAGCAGTGATAGGATTGGTGAGGTTCGGTGAGCAAATGCAGACCCTTTGAAGTCATATTGCATGGTACCCATTCCATGGGTCTCAACTCTCCAGGTTTAAGGGATTCTTCCTTCAGCTAAAACATGCATGTGGAACCCAGAGTATGATCCACCGTGTGATCGGGAAACGTGTTCAAATGTGTCTCAGTTTTTGTCCCCTGGTACTTGGGTGCAACATTCCAGACGCTTTACTAACACTCTCCCCACTTGGAGAGTCAGTGCCTTTAACCTCCTGTTTGGCCCAGTTTGCAATTTCTGCGGAAGATGAACAGGAAGAGGGAGAACAAATGAGAGACTAGGTGGAGGTGTCTGGACGGGCAAATTTAACTCTCATTTCCCACCAGGAAGAGGAATTAACCAAAGACTCAGCGTGACGTGCCAGAACCACACTAGGGCCTGAAGCAATCCTGCAGTGTTGCGGCCAGCTCACAAGAAAGCGAGTTGAAGAAAGGAGCTCAGGGGCACTGTAATTCACAAACCTGCAGAGTAATAAATGACAGCTATCGTCCAAAAATATATTGAAGTAAGGCCGCCAATAGGACTTGAAAGCGGGGCAGAATTGCAGGAAACCGATTTCAGGAGGTAGACGGGAATTGCATGAAAAGCATAGGAAAAGAGGCAGAACGTCCACAACGATGCACTTGGCCAAAAAGTGCGTATGCATTTTTTCCTGAATATATTGAGGAAAAACCGCATACGCCCTTTTGGCCAACCAAGAAAGCTTGCAAAGGAAATCTGCACTACAATGAAGTCTCACTGCCCCCTGGTCAAAAGGGCCATCTGAAAAAAGTGTAAAATCCAGAAAGGCAGGACAGGCCATGGAGAACTGGGAGCCTTGTTATGCTGATGGGCGGGATGTAAATTGCCAGCACCCACTCTGGAGAAGTGTATGGTGTTTCCTGAAACATCCAAAAAACAAAGCAACAAAGCCAAGGGCACTTCCACGTATGGTCCTATAGCTTAGGAAAATTAAAATCAAAAAGACACAGCCACCCCAAAGTTTGGAACGGCTCTGTTTACAAGAACCTCGTTTACGGTACAAGTTGAATATCACAGAAAGCGAAAAATGGATAAAGAAGTTGTGGTACTTACATACAATGCAATATCACTCAGCAATGAAATCTATGTCATCAGGCCCGTAGCAGCATAATGAGTGGATTCAGGTACGATGATTCTAAGTGAAATAAGTCACACAGAAAAAGAAACATCATAAGATATCACTACTACAAGGAATGTAAACTTGGCTACACAAGAACTGAATTACAAAACAGAACAGGGTGTCAAATGTAGAAAACCAACTTATGCTTGCTTAAGGGGAAAGGTGAGTTGGGATGCTGCATAAAACCAGAGATTGAAATTAGCACAAATACCGTTCCATAAGCCAAATATGTAATAGACAAGAGCTACTCCTTGCTCAACGAAGTGGACTCAACACCCCGTATTAAACGCCTAAGAATATACCTGACTAGAAATAATCTTAAAACCTACGGATTTATATGTCTCCGAAAGAGAATCAAGCGTGTGTACAGCGGCATAAACGCAGCAGTGATAGGATTGGTGAGGTTCGGTGAGCAAATGCAGACCCTTTGTAGTCATATTGCATGGTACCCATTCCATGGGTCTCAACTCTCCAGGTTTAAGGGATTCTTCCTTCAGGTAAAACATGCATGTGGAACCCAGAGTATGATCCACCGTGTGATCGGGAAATGTGTTGAAATGTGTCTCACTTTTCGTCCCCTGGTACTCGGGTTCAACATTCCAGACGCTTTACTAACACTCTCCCCACTTGGAGAGTCAGTGCCTTTAACCTCCTATTTGGCCCAGTTTGCAATTTCTGCGTAAGATGAACAGGAATAGGGAGAACCAATGAGAGACTAGCTTGAGGTGTCTGGACGGGAAAATTTAACTCTCAGTTCCCAACAGGAAGAGAAAGTAACCAAAGGCTCAGCGAGCCGTGCCAGAACCACACTAGGGCCTGAAGCAATCCTGCAGTGTTGCGGCCAGCTCACAAGAAAGCGAGTTGAAGAAAGGAGCTCAGGGGCACTGTAATTCACAAACATGCAGAGTAATAAATGACAGCTATCGTCCAAAAATATATTGAAGTAAGGCCGCCAAGAGGACTTGAATGCGGGGCAGAATTGCAGGAAACCAATTTCAGGAGGTAGACTGGAATTGCATGTAAAGCATAGGAAAAGAGGCAGAACGTCCACAATGATGCACTTGGTCAAAAAGGGTGTATGCGTTTTTTCCTGAATATATTCAGGATAAAACTAAGCAAGCTTGCAAAGGAAATCTGCACTACAATGAAGTCTCACTGCCCCCCGGTCAAAAGGGCCATCTGAAAAAAGTGTAAAATCCAGAAAGGCAGGACAGGCCATGGAGAACTGGGAGCCTTGTTATGCTGATGGGCGGGATGTAAATTGCCAGCAGCCACTCTGGAGAAGTGTATGGTGTTTCCTGAAACATCCAAAAAACAAAGCAACAGAGCCTAGGGCACTTCCACTTATGGTCCTATAGCTTAGGGAAATTAAAATCAAAAAGACACAGCCACCCCAAAGTTTGGGACGGCTCTGTTTACAAGAACCTCGTTTACGGTACAAGTTCAATATCACACAAAGCGAAAAATGGATAAAGAAGTTGTGGTACTTACGTACAATGCAATATCACTCAGCAATGAAATCTATGTCATCAGGCCCGTAGCAGCATAATGAGTGGATTCAGGTACGATGATTCTAAGTGAAATAAGTCACACAGAAAAAGAAACATCGTAAGATATCACTACTAAACGGAATGTAAACTTGGCTAAACAGGAACTGAATTACAAAACAGAACAGGGTGTCAAATGTAGAAAACCAACTTATGCTTGCTTAAGGGGAAAGGTGAGTTGGGGTGCTGCATAAAACCAGAGATTGAAATTAGCACAGATACCATTCTATAAGCCAAATATGTAATAGACAAGAGCTACTCCTTGCTCAATGAAGTGGACTCAACACCCCATATTAAACGCCTAAGAATATACCTGACTAGTAAGAATCTTAAAACCTATGGATTTATATGTCTCTGAAAGAGAATCAAGCGTGTGTACAGCGGCATAAACGCAGCAGTGATAGGATTGGTGAGGTTCGGTGAGCAAATGCAGACCCTTTGAAGTCATATTGCATGGTACCCATTCCATGGGTCTCAACTCTCCAGGTTTAAGGGATTCTTCCTTCAGCTAAAACATGAATGTGGAACCCAGAGTATGATCCACCGTGTGATCGGGAAACGTGTTCAAATGTGTCTCAGTTTTTGTCCCCTGGTACTTGGGTGCAACATTCCAGACGCTTTACTAACACTCTCCCCACTTGGAGAGTCAGTGCCTTTAACCTCCTGTTTGGCCCAGTTTCCAATTTCTGTGGAAATTGAACAGGAATAGGGAGAACCAATGAGACACTAGGTGGAGGTGTCTGGACGGGCAAATTTAACTCTCTTTTCCCACCAGGAAGAGGAATTAACTAAAGGCTCAGCATGCCGTGCCGGAACCAAACTAGGGTCCGAAGCAATCCTGTGGTGTTGCGGCCAGCTCACAAGAAAGCGAGTTGAAGAAAGGAGCTCAGGGGCACTGTAATTCACAAACCTGAAGAGTAATAAATGACAGCTATCGTCCAAATATATATTGAAGTAAGGCCGCCAAGAGGACTAGAAAGCGGGGCAGAATTGCAGGAAACCGATTTCAGGAGGTAGATGGGAATTGCATGAAAAGCATAGGAAAAGAGGCAGAACGTCCACAACGATGCACTTGGCCAAAAAGGGCATATGGGTTTTTTCCTGAATATATTGAGGAAAAACTGCATACGCCCTTTTTGGCCAACCAAGGAAGCTTGCAAAGGAAATCTGCACTACAATGAAGTCTCACTGCCCCCCGGTCAAAAGGGCCATCTGAAAAAAGTGTAAAATCCAGAAAGGCAGGACAGGCCATGGAGAACTGGGAGCCTTGTTATGGTGAAGGGCGGGATGTAAATTGCCAGCAGCCACTCTGGAGAAGTGTGTGGTGTTTCCTGAAACATCCAAAAAACAAAGCAACAGAGCCTAGGGCACTTCCACATATGGTCCTATAGCTTAGGAAAATTAAAATCAAAAAGACACACCCACCTCAAAGTTTGGAACGGCTCTGTTTCAAAGAACCTCGTTTACGGTACAAGTTCAATATCACACAAAGCGAAAAATGGATAAAGAAGTTGTGGTACTTACATACAATGCAATATCACTCAGCAATGAAATCTATGTCATCAGGCCCGTAGCAGCATAATGAGTGGATTCAGGTACGATGATTCTAAGTGAAATAAGTCACACAGAAAAAGAAACATCATAAGATATCACTACTACAAGGAATGTAAACTTGGCTACACAAGAACTGAATTACAAAACAGAACAGGGTGTCAAATGTAGAAAACCAACTTATGCTTGCTTAAGGGGAAAGGTGAGTTGGGATGCTGCATAAAACCAGAGATTGAAATTAGCACAGATACCGTTCCATAAGCCAAATATGTAATAGACAAGAGCTACTCCTTGCTCAACGAAGTGGACTCAACACCCCATATTAAACGCCTAAGAATATACCTGACTAGAAATAATCTTAAAACCTACGGATTTATATGTCTCCGAAAGAGAATCAAGCGTGTGTACAGCGGCATAAACGCAGCAGTGATAGGATTGGTGAGGTTCGGTGAGCAAATGCAGACCCTTTGTAGTCATATTGCATGGTACCCATTCCATGGGTCTCAACTCTCCAGGTTTAAGGGATTCTTCCTTCAGGTAAAACATGCATGTGGAACCCAGAGTATGATCCACCGTGTGATCGGGAAATGTGTTGAAATGTGTCTCACTTTTCGTCCCCTGGTACTCGGGTGCAACATTCCAGACGCTTTACTAACACTCTCCCCACTTGGAGAGTCAGTGCCTTTAACCTCCTATTTGGCCCAGTTTGCAATTTCTGCGTAAGATGAACAGGAATAGGGAGAACCAATGAGAGACTAGCTTGAGGTGTCTGGACGGGAAAATTTAACTCTCAGTTCCCACCAGGAAGAGAAATTAACCAAAGGCTCAGCGAGCCGTGCCAGAACCACACTAGGGCCTGAAGCAATCCTGCAGTGTTGCGGCCAGCTCACAAGAAAGCGAGTTGAAGAAAGGAGCTCAGGGGCACTGTAATTCACAAACATGCAGAGTAATAAATGACAGCTATCGTCCAAAAATATATTGAAGTAAGGCCGCCAAGAGGACTTGAATGCGGGGCAGAATTGCAGGAAACCGATTTCAGGAGGTAGACTGGAATTGCATGTAAAGCATAGGAAAAGAGGCAGAACGTCCACAATGATGCACTTGGTCAAAAAGGGTGTATGCGTTTTTTCCTGAATATATTCAGGATAAAACTAAGCAAGCTTGCAAAGGAAATCTGCACTACAATGAAGTCTCACTGCCCCCCGGTCAAAAGGGCCATCTGAAAAAAGTGTAAAATCCAGAAAGGCAGGACAGGCCATGGAGAACTGGGAGCCTTGTTATGCTGATGGGCGGGATGTAAATTGCCAGCAGCCACTCTGGAGAAGTGTATGGTGTTTCCTGAAACATCCAAAAAACAAAGCAACAGAGCCTAGGGCACTTCCACTTATGGTCCTATAGCTTAGGGAAATTAAAATCAAAAAGACACAGCCACCCCAAAGTTTGGGACGGCTCTGTTTACAAGAACCTCGTTTACGGTACAAGTTCAATATCACACAAAGCGAAAAATGGATAAAGAAGTTGTGGTACTTACGTACAATGCAATATCACTCAGCAATGAAATCTATGTCATCAGGCCCGTAGCAGCATAATGAGTGGATTCAGGTACGATGATTCTAAGTGAAATAAGTCACACAGAAAAAGAAACATCGTAAGATATCACTACTAAACGGAATGTAAACTTGGCTAAACAGGAACTGAATTACAAAACAGAACAGGGTGTCAAATGTAGAAAACCAACTTATGCTTGCTTAAGGGGAAAGGTGAGTTGGGGTGCTGCATAAAACCAGAGATTGAAATTAGCACAGATACCATTCTATAAGCCAAATATGTAATAGACAAGAGCTACTCCTTGCTCAATGAAGTGGACTCAACACCCCATATTAAACGCCTAAGAATATACCTGACTAGTAAGAATCTTAAAACCTATGGATTTATATGTCTCTGAAAGAGAATCAAGCGTGTGTACAGCGGCATAAACGCAGCAGTGATAGGATTGGTGAGGTTCGGTGAGCAAATGCAGACCCTTTGAAGTCATATTGCATGGTACCCATTCCATGGGTCTCAACTCTCCAGGTTTAAGGGATTCTTCCTTCAGCTAAAACATGAATGTGGAACCCAGAGTATGATCCACCGTGTGATCGGGAAACGTGTTCAAATGTGTCTCAGTTTTTGTCCCCTGGTACTTGGGTGCAACATTCCAGACGCTTTACTAACACTCTCCCCACTTGGAGAGTCAGTGCCTTTAACCTCCTGTTTGGCCCAGTTTCCAATTTCTGTGGAAATTGAACAGGAATAGGGAGAACCAATGAGACACTAGGTGGAGGTGTCCGGACGGGCAAATTTAACTCTCATTTCCCACCAGGAAGAGGAATTAACTAAAGGCTCAGCATGCCGTGCCGGAACCAAACTAGGGTCCGAAGCAATCCTGTGGTGTTGCGGCCAGCTCACAAGAAAGCGAGTTGAAGAAAGGAGCTCAGGGGCACTGTAATTCACAAACCTGAAGAGTAATAAATGACAGCTATCGTCCAAATATATATTGAAGTAAGGCCGCCAAGAGGACTAGAAAGCGGGGCAGAATTGCAGGAAACCGATTTCAGGAGGTAGATGGGAATTGCATGAAAAGCATAGGAAAAGAGGCAGAACGTCCACAACGATGCACTTGGCCAAAAAGGGCATATGGGTTTTTTCCTGAATATATTGAGGAAAAACTGCATACGCCCTTTTTGGCCAACCAAGGAAGCTTGCAAAGGAAATCTGCACTACAATGAAGTCTCACTGCCCCCCGGTCAAAAGGGCCATCTGAAAAAAGTGTAAAATCCAGAAAGGCAGGACAGGCCATGGAGAACTGGGAGCCTTGTTATGGTGAAGGGCGGGATGTAAATTGCCAGCAGCCACTCTGGAGAAGTGTATGGTGTTTCCTGAAACATCCAAAAAACAAAGCAACAGAGCCTAGGGCACTTCCACTTATGGTCCTATAGCTTAGGGAAATTAAAATCAAAAAGACACAGCCACCCCAAAGTTTGGGACGGCTCTGTTTACAAGAACCTCGTTTACGGTACAAGTTCAATATCACACAAAGCGAAAAATGGATAAAGAAGTTGTGGTACTTACGTACAATGCAATATCACTCAGCAATGAAATCTATGTCATCAGGCCCGTAGCAGCATAATGAGTGGATTCAGGTACGATGATTCTAAGTGAAATAAGTCACACAGAAAAAGAAACATCGTAAGATATCACTACTAAACGGAATGTAAACTTGGCTAAACAGGAACTGAATTACAAAACAGAACAGGGGGTCAAATGTAGAAAACCAACTTATGCTTGCTTAAGGGGAAAGGTGAGTTGGGGTGCTGCATAAAACCAGAGATTGAAATTAGCACAGATACCATTCCATAAGCCAAATATGTAATAGACAAGAGCTACTCCTTGCTCAATGAAGTGGACTCAACACCCCATATTAAACGCCTAAGAATATACCTGACTAGTAAGAATCTTAAAACCTATGGATTTATATGTCTCTGAAAGAGAATCAAGCGTGTGTACAGCGGCATAAACGCAGCAGTGATAGGATTGGTGAGGTTCGGTGAGCAAATGCAGACCCTTTGAAGTCATATTGCATGGTACCCATTCCATGGGTCTCAACTCTCCAGGTTTAAGGGATTCTTCCTTCAGCTAAAACATGCATGTGGAACCCAGAGTATGATCCACCGTGTGATCGGGAAACGTGTTCAAATGTGTCTCAGTTTTTGTCCCCTGGTACTTGGGTGCAACATTCCAGACGCTTTACTAACACTCTCCCCACTTGGAGAGTCAGTGCCTTTAACCTCCTGTTTGGCCCAGTTTGCAATTTCTGCGGAAGATGAACAGGAAGAGGGAGAACAAATGAGAGACTAGGTGGAGGTGTCTGGACGGGCAAATTTAACTCTCATTTCCCACCAGGAAGAGGAATTAACTAAAGGCTCAGCGTGACGTGCCAGAACCACACTAGGGCCTGAAGCAATCCTGCAGTGTTGCGGCCAGCTCACAAGAAAGCGAGTTGAAGAAAGGAGCTCAGGGGCACTGTAATTCACAAACCTGCAGAGTAATAAATGACAGCTATCGTCCAAAAATATATTGAAGTAAGGCCGCCAATAGGACTTGAAAGCGGGGCAGAATTGCAGGAAACCGATTTCAGGAGGTAGACGGGAATTGCATGAAAAGCATAGGAAAAGAGGCAGAACGTCCACAACGATGCACTTGGCCAAAAAGGGCATATGGGTTTTTTCCTGAATATATTGAGGAAAAACTGCATACGCCCTTTTTGGCCAACCAAGCAAGCTTGCAAAGGAAATCTGCACTACAATGAAGTCTCACTGCCCCCCGGTCAAAAGGGCCATCTGAAAAAAGTGTAAAATCCAGAAAGGCAGGACAGGCCATGGAGAACTGGGAGCCTTGTTATGGTGATGGGCGGGATGTAAATTGCCAGCAGCCACTCTGGAGAAGTGTATGGTGTTTCCTGAAACATCCAAAAAACAAAGCAACAGAGCCTAGGGCACTTCCACTTATGGTCCTATAGCTTAGGGAAATTAAAATCAAAAAGACACAGCCACCCCAAAGTTTGGGACGGCTCTGTTTACAAGAACCTCGTTTACGGTACAAGTTCAATATCACACAAAGCGAAAAATGGATAAAGAAGTTGTGGTACTTACGTACAATGCAATATCACTCAGCAATGAAATCTATGTCATCAGGCCCGTAGCAGCATAATGAGTGGATTCAGATACGATGATTCTAAGTGAAATAAGTCACACAGAAAAAGAAACATCGTACGATATCACTACTAAACGGAATGTAAACTTGGCTAAACAGGAACTGAATTACAAAACAGAACAGGGTGTCAAATGTAGAAAACCAACTTATGCTTGCTTAAGGGGAAAGGTGAGTTGGGGTGCGGCATAAAACCAGAGATTGAAATTAGCACAGATACCATGCCATAAGCCAAATATGTAATAGACAAGAGCTACTCCTTGCTCAATGAAGTGGACTCAACACCCCATATTAAACGCCTAAGAATATACCTGACTAGTAAGAATCTTAAAACCTATGAATTTATATGTCTCCGAAAGAGAATCAAGCGTGTGTACAGTAGCATAAACGCAGCAGTGATAGTATTGGTGAGGTTCGGTGAGCAAATGCAGACCCTTTGAAGTCATATTGCATGGTACCCATTCCATGGGTCTCAACTCCCCATGTTTAAGGGATTCTTCCTTCAGCTAAAACATGCATGTGGAACCAAGAGTATGATCCACCATGTGATCGGAAAACGTGTTCAAATGTGTCTCAGTTTTGGTCCCCTGGTACTCGGGTGCAACATTCCAGACGCTTTACTAACACTCTCCCCACTTGGAGAGTCGGTGCCTTTAACCTCCTGTTTGGCCCAGTTTGCAATTTCTGTGGAAAATGAACAGGAATAGGAAGAACCAATGAGAGACTAGTTGGAGGTGTCCAGACGGGCAAATTTAACTCTCAGTTCCCACCAGGAAGAGGAATTAACCAAAGGCTCAGCGTGCCATGCCGGAACCACACTAGGGCCAGAAGCGATCCTGCAGTGTTGCGGCCAGCTCACAAGAAAGCGAGTTGAAGAAAGGAGCTCAGGGGCACTGTAATTCACAAACCTGCAGAGTTATAAATGACAGCTATCTTCCAAAAATATATTGAAGTAAGGCTGCCAAGAGGAGTTGAAAGCGGGGCAGAATTGCAGGAAACCGATTTCAGGAGGTAGACTGGAATTGCATGTAAAGCATAGGAAAAGAGGCAGAACGTCCACAATGATGCACTTGGCCACAAAGGGCGTATGCGTTTTTTCCTGAATATATTCAGGAAAAAACGCATACGCCCTTTTTGGCCAACCAAGCAAGCTTGCAAAGGAAATCTGCACTACAATGAAGTCTCACTGCCCCCCGGTCAAAAGGGTCATCTGAAAAAAGTGTAAAATCCAGAAAGGCAGGACAGCCCATGGAGAACTGGGAGCCTTGTTATGCTGATGGGCGGGATGTAAATTGCCAGCAGCCACTCTGGAGAAGTGTATGGTGTTTCCTGAAACATCCAAAAAACAAAGCAACAGAGCCTAGGGCACTTCCTCTTATGGTCCTATAGCTTAGGGAAATTAAAATCAAAAAGACACAGCCACCCCAAAGTTTGGGACGGCTCTGTTTACAAGAACCTCGTTTACCGTACAAGTTCAATATCACAGAAAGCGAAAAATGGATAAAGAAGTTGTGGTACTTACGTACAATGCAATATCACTCAGCAATGAAATCTATGTCATCAGGCCCGTAGCAGCATAATGAGTGGATTCAGGTACGATGATTCTAAGTGAAATAAGTCACACAGAAAAAGAAACATCATAAGATATCACTACTACACGGAATGTAAACTTGGCTACACAAGAACTGAATTACAAAGCAGAACAGGGTGTCAAATGTAGAAAATCAACTTATGCTTTCTTAAGTGGAAAGGTGAGTTGGGTGCGGCATAAAACCAGAGATTGAAATTAGCACAGATACCGTTCCATAAGCCAAATATATAATAGACAAGAGCTACTCCTTGCTCAACGAAGTGGACTCAACACCCCAAATTAAACCCCTAAGAATATACTTGACTAGTAAGAATCTTAAAACATATGGATTTATATGTCTCTGAAAGAGAATCAAGCATGTGTACAGCGGCATAAACGCAGCAGTGATAGGATTGGTGAGGTTCGGTGAGCAAATGCAGACCCTTTGAAGTCATATTGCATGGTACCCATTCCATGGGTCTCAACTCTCCAGGTTTAAGGGATTCTTCCTTCAGCTAAAACATGCATGTGGAACCCAGAGTATGATCCACCGTGTGATCGGGAAACGTGTTCAAATGTGTCTCAGTTTTCGTCCCCTGGTACTCGGGTGCAACATTCCAGACGCTTTACTAACACTCTCACCACTTGGAGAGTCAGTGCCTTTAACCTCCTATTTGGCCCAGTTGGAATTTGTGCGTAAGATGAACAGGAATAGGGAGAACCAATGAGAGACTAGCTGGAGGTGTCTGGACGGGAAAATTTAACTCTCAGTTCCCACCAGGAAGAGGAATTAACCAAAGGCTCAGCGTGCCGTGCCAGAACGACACTAGGGCCTGAAGCAATCCTGCAGTGTTGCGGCCAGCTCACAAGAAAGCGAGTTGAAGAAAGGAGCTCAGGGGCACTGTAATTCACAAACCTGCAGAGTAATAAATGACAGCTATCGTCCAAAAATATATTGAAGTAAGGCCGCCAATAGGACTTGAAAGCGGGGCAGAATTGCAGGAAACCGATTTCAGGAGGTAGACGGGAATTTCATGAAAAGCATAGGAAAAGAGGCAGAACGTCCACAACGATGCACTTGGCCAAAAAGTGCATATGCATTTTTTCCTGAATATATTGAGGTAAAACCGCATACGCCCTTTTTGGCCAACCAAGAAAGCTTGCAAAGGAAATCTGCACTACAATGAAGTCTCACTGCCCCCTGGTCAAAAGGGCCATCTGAAAAAAGTGTAAAATCCAGAAAGGCAGGACAGGCCATGGAGAACTGGGAGCCTTGTTATGCTGATGGGCGGGATGTAAATTGCCAGCAGCCACTCTGGAGAAGTGTATGGTGTTTCCTGAAACATCCAAAAAACAAAGCAACAAAGCCAAGGGCACTTCCACTTATGGTCCTATAGCTTAGGAAAATTAAAATCAAAAAGACACAGCCACCCCAAAGTTTGGAACGGCTCTGTTTACAAGAACCTCGTTTACGGTACAAGTTCAATATCACACAAAGCGAAAAATGGATAAAGAAGTTGTGGTACTTACATACAATGCAATATCACTCAGCAATGAAATCTATGTCATCAGGTCCGTAGCAGCATAATGACTGGATTCAGGTACGATGATTCTAAGTGAAATAAGTCACACAGAAAAAGAAACATCATAAGATATCACTACTACAAGGAATGTAAACTTGGCTACACAAGAACTGAATTACAAAACAGAACAGGCTGTCAAATGTAGAAAACCAACTTATGCTTGCTTAAGGGGAAAGGTGAGTTGGGATGCTGCATAAAACCAGAGATTGAAATTAGCACAGATACCGTTCCATAAGCCAAATATGTAATAGACAAGAGCTACTCCTTGCTCAACGAAGTGGACTCAACACCCCGTATTAAACGCCTAAGAATATACCTGACTAGAAATAATCTTAAAACCTACGGATTTATATGTCTCCGAAAGAGAATCAAGCGTGTGTACAGCGGCATAAACGCAGCAGTGATAGGATTGGTGAGGTTCGGTGAGCAAATGCAGACCCTTTGAAGTCATATTGCATGGTACCCATTCCATGGGTCTCAACTCTCCAGGTTTAAGGGATTCTTCCTTCAGGTAAAACATGCATGTGGAACCCAGAGTATGATCCACCGTGTGATCGGGAAATGTGTTGAAATGTGTCTCACTTTTCGTCCCCTGGTACTCGGGTGCAACATTCCAGACGCTTTACTAACACTCTCCCCACTTGGAGAGTCAGTGCCTTTAACCTCCTATTTGGCCCAGTTTGCAATTTCTGTGTAAGATGAACAGGAATAGGGAGAACCAATGAGAGACTAGCTTGAGGTGTCTGGACGGGAAAATTTAACTCTCAGTTCCCACCAGGAAGAGAAATTAACCAAAGGCTCAGCGAGCCGTGCCAGAACCACACTAGGGCCTGAAGCAATCCTGCAGTGTTGCGGCCAGCTCACAAGAAAGCGAGGTGAAGAAAGAGCTCAGGGCCACTGTAATTCACAAACATGCAGAGTAATAAATGACAGCTATCGTCCAAAAATATATTGAAGTAAGGCCGCCAAGAGGACTTGAATGCGGGGCAGAATTGCAGGAAACCGATTTCAGGAGGTAGACTGGAATTGCATGTAAAGCATAGGAAAAGAGGCAGAACGTCCACAATGATGCACTTGGCCAAAAAGGGCGTATGCGTTTTTTCCTGAATATATTCAGGATAAAACTAAGCAAGCTTGCAAAGGAAATCTGCACTACAATGAAGTCTCACTGCCCCCCGGTCAAAAGGGCCATCTGAAAAAAGTGTAAAATCCAGAAAGGCAGGACAGGCCATGGAGAACTGGGAGCCTTGTTATGCTGATGGGCGGGATGTAAATTGCCAGCAGCCACTCTGGAGAAGTGTATGGTGTTTCCTGAAACATCCAAAAAACAAAGCAACAAAGCCAAGGGCACTTCCACTTATGGTCCTATAGCTTAGGAAAATTAAAATCAAAAAGACACACCCACTCCAAAGTTTGGGACGGCTCTGTTTACAAGAACCTCGTTTACGGTACAAGTTCAATACCACACAAAGCGAAAAATGGATAAAGAAGTTGTGGTACTTACGTACAATGCAATATCACTCAGCAATGAAATCTATGTCATCAGGCCCGTAGCAGCATAATGAGTGGATTCAGGTACGATGATTCTAAGTGAAATAAGTCACACAGAAAAAGAAACATCGTAAGATATCACTACTAAACGGAATGTAAACTTGGCTAAACAGGAACTGAATTACAAAACAGAACAGGGTGTCAAATGTAGAAAACCAACTTATGCTTGCTTAAGGGGAAAGGTGAGTTTGGGTGCTGCATAAAACCAGAGATTGAAATTAGCACAGATACCATTCCATAAGCCAAATATGTAATAGACAAGAGCTACTCCTTGCTCAATGAAGTGGACTCAACACCCCATATTAAACGCCTAAGAATATACCTGACTAGTAAGAATCTTAAAACCTATGGATTTATATGTCTCCGAAAGAGAATCAAGCGTGTGTACAGTGGCATAAACGCAGCAGTGATAGTATTGGTGAGGTTCGGTGAGCAAATGCAGACCCTTTGAAGTCATATTGCATGGTACCCATTCCATGGGTCTCATCTCCCCATGTTTAAGGGATTCTTCCTTCAGCTAAAACATGCATGTGGAACCAAGAGTATGATCCACCATGTGATCGGAAAACGTGTTCAAATATGTCTCAGGTTTCGTCCGCTGGTACTCGGCTGCAACATTCCAGACGCTTTACTAACACTCTCCCCACTTGGAGAGTCAGTGCCTTTAACCTCCTGTTTGGCCCAGTTTGCAATTTCTGCGGAAGATGAACAGGAAGAGGGAGAACAAATGAGAGACTAGGTGGAGGTGTCTGGACGGGCAAATTTAACTCTCATTTCCCACCAGGAAGAGGAATTAACCAAAGGCTCAAAATGCCCTGCCGGAACCAAACTAGGGCCTGAAGCAATCCTGCGGTGTTGCGGCCAGCTCACAAGAAAGCAAGTTGAAGAAAGGAGCTCAGGGGCACTGTAATTCACAAACCTGCAGAGTTATAAATGACAGCTATCTTCCAAAAATATATTGAAGTAAGGCTGCCAAGAGGACTTGAAAGCGGGGCAGAATTATAGGAAACCGATTGCAGGAGGTAGACTGGAATTGCATGTAAAGCATAGGAAAAGAGGCAGAACGTCGACAATGATGCACTTGGCCAAAAAGGACGTATGCGTTCTTTCCTGAATATATTCAGGAAAAAACGCATACGCACTTTTTGGCCAACCAAGCAAGCTTGCAAAGGAAATCTGCATTACAATGAAGTCTCACTGCCCCCGGGTCAAAAGGGTCATCTGAAAAAAGTGTAAAATCCAGAAAGACAGGACAGCCCATGGAGAACTGGGAGCCTTGTTATGCTGATGGGCGGGATGTAAATTGCCAGCAGCCACTCTGGAGAAGTGTATGGTGTTTCCTGAAACATCCAAAAAACAAAGCAACAGAGCCTAGGGCACTTCCACTTATGGTCCTATAGCTTAGGGAAATTAAAATCAAAAAGACACAGCCACCCCAAAGTTTGGGACGGCTCTGTTTACAAGAACCTCGTTTACCGTACAAGTTCAATATCACAGAAAGCGAAAAATGTATAAAGAAGTTGTGGTACTTATGTACAATGCAATATCACTCAGCAATGAAATCTATGTCATCAGGCCCGTAGCAGCATAATGAGTGGATTCAGGTACGATGATTCTAAGTGAAATAATTCACACAGAAAGAGAAACATCATAAGATATCACTACTACACGGAATGTAAACTTGGCTACACAGGAACTGAATTACAAAACAGAACAGGGTGTCAAATGTAGAAAATCAACTTATGCTTGCTTAAGTGGAAAGGTGAGTTGGGTGCGGCATAAAACCAGAGATTGAAATTAGCACAGATACCGTTCCATAAGCCAAATATGTAATAGACAAGAGCTACTCCTTGCTCAACGAAGTGGACTCAACACCCCATATTAAACCCCTAAGAATATACCTGACTAGTAAGAATCTTAAAACCTATGGATTTATATGTCTCTGAAAGAGAATCAAGCGTGTGTACAGCGGCATAAACGCAGCAGTGATAGGATTGGTGAGGTTCGGTGAGCAAATGCAGACCCTTTGAAGTCATATTGCATGGTACCCATTCCATGGGTCTCAACTCTCCAGGTTTAAGGGATTCTTCCTTCAGCTAAAACATGCATGTGGAACCCAGAGTATGATCCACCGTGTGATCGGGAAACGTGTTCAAATGTGTCTCAGTTTTTGTCCCCTGGTACTTGGGTGCAACATTCCAGACGCTTTACTAACACTCTCCCCACTTGGAGAGTCAGTGCCTTTAACCTCCTGTTTGGCCCAGTTTCCAATTTCTGTGGAAATTGAACAGGAATAGGGAGAACCAATGAGACACTAGGTGGAGGTGTCCGGACGGGCAAATTTAACTCTCATTTCCCACCAGGAAGAGGAATTAACTAAAGGCTCAGCATGCCGTGCCGGAACCAAACTAGGGTCCGAAGCAATCCTGTGGTGTTGCGGCCAGCTCACAAGAAAGCGAGTTGAAGAAAGGAGCTCAGGGGCACTGTAATTCACAAACCTGCAGAGTTATAAATGACAGGTAACTTCCAAAAATATATTGAAGTAAGGCAGCCAAGAGGAGTTGAAAGCGGGGCAGAATTGCAGGAAACCGATTTCAGAAGGTAGACTGGAATTGCATGTAAAGCATAGGAAAAGAGGCAGAACGTCCACAATGATGCACTTGGCCAAAAAGGGCGTATGCGTCTTTTCCTGAATATATTCAGGAAAAGACGCATACGCCCTTTTTGGCCAACCAAGCAAGCTTGCAAAGGAAATCTGCACTACAATGAAGTCTCACTGCCCCCCGGTCAAAAGGGCCATCTGAAAAAAGTGTAAAATCCAGAAAGGCAGGACAGGCCATGGAGAACTGGGAGCCTTGTTATGCTGATGGGCGGGATGTAAATTGCCAGCACCCACTCTGGAGAAGTGTATGGTGTTTCCTGAAACATCCAAAAAACAAAGCAACAAAGCCAAGGGCACTTCCACTTATGGTCCTATAGCTTAGGAAAATTAAAATCAAAAAGACACACCCACTCCAAAGTTTGGGACGGCTCTGTTTACAAGAACCTCGTTTACGGTACAAGTTCAATACCACACAAAGCGAAAAATGGATAAAGAAGTTGTGGTACTTACGTACAATGCAATATCACTCAGCAATGAAATCTATGTCATCAGGCCCGTAGCAGCATAATGAGTGGATTCAGGTATGATGATTCTAAGTGAAATAAGTCACAGAGAAAAAGAAACATCATAAGATATCACTACTACACGGAATGTAAACTTGGCTACACAAGAACTGAATTACAAAACAGAACAGGGTGTCAAATGTAGAAAACCAACTTATGCTTGCTTAAGGGGAAAGGTGAGTTGGGGTGCTGCATAAAAGCAGAGATTGAAATTAGCACAGATACTGTTCCATAAGCCAAATATGTAATAGAAAAGAGCTACTCCTTGCTCAACGAAGTGGACTCAACACCCCATATTAAACGCCTAAGAATATACCTGACTAGAAATAATCTTAAAACCTACGGATTTATATGTCTCCGAAAGAGAATCAAGCGTGTGTACAGCGGCATAAACGCAGCAGTGATAGGATTGGTGAGGTTCGGTGAGCAAATGCAGACCCTTTGAAGTCATATTGCATGGTACCCATTCCATGGGTCTCAACTCTCCAGGTTTAAGGGATTCTTCCTTCAGGTAAAACATGCATGTGGAACCCAGAGTATGATCCACCGTGTGATCGGGAAATGTGTTGAAATGTGTCTCACTTTTCGTCGCCTGGTACTCGGGTGCAACATTCCAGACGCTTTACTAACACTCTCCCCACTTGGAGAGTCAGTGCCTTTAACCTCCTATTTGGCCCAGTTGGAATTTCTGTGTAAGATGAACAGGAATAGGGAGAACCAATGAGAGACTAGCTGGAGGTGTCTGGACGGGATAATTTAACTCTCAGTTCCCACCAGGAAAAGGAATTAACCAAAGGCTCAGCGTGCCATGCCAGAACCACACTAGGGCCTGAAGCAATCCTGCAGTGTTGCGGCCAGCTCACAAGAAAGCGAGTTGAAGAAAGGAGCTCAGGGGCACTGTAATTCACAAACCTGAAGAGTAATAAATGACAGCTATCGTCCAAATATATATTGAAGTAAGGCCGCCAAGAGGACTAGAAAGCGGGGCAGAATTGCAGGAAACCGATTTCAGGAGGTAGATGGGAATTGCATGAAAAGCATAGGAAAAGAGGCAGAACGTCCACAACGATGCACTTGGCCAAAAAGGGCATATGGGTGTTTTCCTGAATATATTGAGGAAAAACTGCATACGCACTTTTTGGCCAACCAAGAAAGCTTGCAAAGGAAATCTGCACTACAATGAAGTCTCACTGCCCCCCGGTCAAAAGGGCCATCTGAAAAATGTGTAAAATCCAGAAAGGCAGGACAGGCCATGGAGAACTGGGAGCCTTGTTATGGTGAAGGGCGGGATGTAAATTGCCAGCAGCCACTCTGGAGAAGTGTATGGTGTTTCCTGAAACATCCAAAAAACAAAGCAACAGAGCCTAGGGCACTTCCACTTATGGTCCTATAGCTTAGGGAAATTAAAATCAAAAAGACACAGCCACCCCAAAGTTTGGGACGGCTCTGTTTACAAGAACCTCGTTTACGGTACAAGTTCAATATCACACAAAGCGAAAAATGGATAAAGAAGTTGTGGTACTTACGTACAATGCAATATCACTCAGCAATGAAATCTATGTCATCAGGCCCATAGCAGCATAATGAGTGGATTCAGGTACGATGATTCTAAGTGAAATAAGCCACACAGAAAAAGAAACATCGTAAGATATCACTACTAAACGGAATGTAAACTTGGCTAAACAGGAACTGAATTACAAAACAGAACAGGGTGTCAAATGTAGAAAACCAACTTATGCTTGCTTAAGGGGAAAGGTGAGTTTGGGTGCTGCATAAAACCAGAGATTGAAATTAGCACAGATACCATTCCATAAGCCAAATATGTAATAGACAAGAGCTACTCCTTGCTCAATGAAGTGGACTCAACACCCCATATTAAACGCCTAAGAATATACCTGACTAGTAAGAATCTTAAAACCTATGGATTTATATGTCTCCGAAAGAGAATCAAGCGTGTGTACAGTGGCATAAACGCAGCAGTGATAGTATTGGTGAGGTTCGGTGAGCAAATGCAGACCCTTTGAAGTCATATTGCATGGTACCCATTCCATGGGTCTCAACTCCCCATGTTTAAGGGATTCTTCCTTCAGCTAAAACATGCATGTGGAACCAAGAGTATGATCCACCATGTGATCGGAAAACGTGTTCAAATATGTCTCAGGTTTCGTCCCCTGGTACTCGGCTGCAACATTCCAGACGCTTTACTAACACTCTCCCCACTTGGAGAGTCAGTGCCTTTAACCTCCTGTTTGGCCCAGTTTGCAATTTCTGCGGAAGATGAACAGGAAGAGGGAGAACAAATGAGAGACTAGGTGGAGGTGTCTGGACGGGCAAATTTAACTCTCATTTCCCACCAGGAAGAGGAATTAACCAAAGGCTCAACATGCCCTGCCGGAACCAAACTAGGGCCTGAAGCAATCCTGCGGTGTTGCGGCCAGCTCACAAGAAAGCGAGTTGAAGAAAGGAGCTCAGGGGCACTGTAATTCACAAACCTGCAGAGTTATAAATGACAGCTATCTTCCAAAAATATATTGAAGTAAGGCTGCCAAGAGGACTTGAAAGCGGGGCAGAATTATAGGAAACCGATTGCAGGAGGTAGACTGGAATTGCATGTAAAGCATAGGAAAAGAGGCAGAACGTCGACAATGATGCACTTGGCCAAAAAGGGCGTATGCGTTCTTTCCTGAATATATTCAGGAAAAAACGCATACGCACTTTTTGGCCAACCAAGCAAGCTTGCAAAGGAAATCTGCATTACAATGAAGTCTCACTGCCCCCGGGTCAAAAGGGTCATCTGAAAAAAGTGTAAAATCCAGAAAGGCAGGACAGCCCATGGAGAACTGGGAGCCTTGTTATGCTGATGGGCGGGATGTAAATTGCCAGCAGCCACTCTGGAGAAGTGTATGGTGTTTCCTGAAACATCCAAAAAACAAAGCAACAGAGCCTAGGGCACTTCCACTTATGGTCCTATAGCTTAGGGAAATTAAAATCAAAAAGACACAGCCACCCCAAATTTTGGGACGGCTCTGTTTACAAGAACCTCGTTTACCGTACAAGTTCAATATCACAGAAAGCGAAAAATGGATATAGAAGTTGTGGTACTTACGTACAATGCAATATCACTCAGCAATGAAATCTATGTCATCAGGCCCGTAGCAGCATAATGAGTGGATTCAGGTACGATGATTCTAAGTGAAATAATTCACACAGAAAGAGAAACATCATAAGATATCACTACTACACGGAATGTAAACTTGGCTACACAGGAACTGAATTACAAAACAGAACAGGGTGTCAAATGTAGAAAATCAACTTATGCTTGCTTAAGTGGAAAGGTGAGTTGGGTGCGGCATAAAACCAGAGATTGAAATTAGCACAGATACCGTTCCATAAGCCAAATATGTAATAGACAAGAGCTACTCCTTGCTCAACGAAGTGGACTCAACACCCCATATTAAACCCCTAAGAATATACCTGACTAGTAAGAATCTTAAAACCTATGGATTTATATGTCTCTGAAAGAGAATCAAGCATGTGTACAGCGGCATAAACGCAGCAGTGATAGGATTGGTGAGGTTCGGTGAGCAAATGCAGACCCTTTGAAGTCATATTGCATGGTACCCATTCCATGGGTCTCAACTCTCCAGGTTTAAGGGATTCTTCCTTCAGCTAAAACATGCATGTGGAACCCAGAGTATGATCCACCGTGTGATCGGGACACGTGTTCAAATGTGTCTCAGTTTTCGTCCCCTGGTACTCGGGTGCAACATTCCAGACGCTTTACTAACACTCTCCCCACTTGGAGAGTCAGTGCCTTTAACCTCCTGTTTGGCCCAGTTTCCAATTTCTGTGGAAATTGAACAGGAATAGGGAGAACCAATGAGACACTAGGTGGAGGTGTCCGGACGGGCAAATTTAACTCTCATTTCCCACCAGGAAGAGGAATTAACTAAAGGCTCAGCATGCCGTGCCAGAATCAAACTAGGGTCCGAAGCAATCCTGTGGTGTTGCGGCCAGCTCACAAGAAAGCGAGTTGAAGAAAGGAGCTCAGGGGCACTGTAATTCAAGAATCTGCAGAGTTATAAATGACAGGTAACTTCCAAAAATATATTGAAGTAAGGCAGCCAAGAGGAGTGGAAAGCGGGGCAGAATTGCAGGAAACCGATTTCAGAAGGTAGACTGGAATTGCATGTAAAGCATAGGAAAAGAGGCAGAACGTCCACAATGATGCACTTGGCCAAAAAGGGCGTATGCGTCTTTTCCTGAATATATTCAGGAAAAGACGCATACGCCCTTTTTGGCCAACCAAGCAAGCTTGCAAAGGAAATCTGCACTACAATGAAGTCTCACTGCCCCCCGGTCAAAAGGGCCATCTGAAAAAAGTGTAAAATCCAGAAAGGCAGGACAGGCCATGGAGAACTGGGAGCCTTGTTATGCTGATGGGCGGGATGTAAATTGCCAGCAGCCACTCTGGAGAAGTGTATGGTGTTTCCTGAAACATCCAAAAAACAAAGCAACAGAGCCTAGGGCACTTCCACTTATGGTCCTATAGCTTAGGGAAATTAAAATCAAAAAGACACAGCCACCCCAAAGTTTGGGACGGCTCTGTTTACAAGAACCTCGTTTACCGTACAAGTTCAATATCACAGAAAGCGAAAAATGGATAAAGAAGTTGTGGTACTTACGTACAATGCAATATCACTCAGCAATGAAATCTATGTCATCAGGCCCGTAGCAGCATAATGAGTGGATTCAGGTACGATGATTCTAAGTGAAATAATTCACACAGAAAGAGAAACATCATAAGATATCACTACTACACGGAATGTAAACTTGGCTACACAGGAACTGAATTACAAAACAGAACAGGGTGTCAAATGTAGAAAATCAACTTATGCTTGCTTAAGTGGAAAGGTGAGTTGGGTGCGGCATAAAACCAGAGATTGAAATTAGCACAGATACCGTTCCATAAGCCAAATATGTAATAGACAGGAGCTACTCCTTGCTCAACGAAGTGAACTCAACACCCCATATTAAACCCCTAAGAATATACCTGACTAGTAAGAATCTTAAAACCTATGGATTTATATGTCTCTTAAAGAGAATCAAGCGTGTGTACAGCGGCATAAACGCAGCAGTGATAGGATTGGTGAGGTTCGGTGAGCAAATGCAGACCCTTTGAAGTCATATTGCATGGTACCCATTCCATGGGTCTCAACTCTCCAGGTTTAAGGGATTCTTCCTTCAGCTAAAACATGCATGTGGAACCCAGAGTATGATCCACCGTGTGATCGGGAAACGTGTTCAAATGTGTCTCAGTTTTTGTCCCCTGGTACTTGGGTGCAACATTCCAGACGCTTTACTAACACTTTCCCCACTTGGAGAGTCAGTGCCTTTAACCTCCTGTTTGGCCCAGTTTCCAATTTCTGTGGAAATTGAAAAGGAATAGGGAGAACCAATGAGACACTAGGTGGAGGTGTCCGGACGGGCAAATTTAACTCTCATTTCCCACCAGGAAGAGGAATTAACTAAAGGCTCAGCATGCCGTGCCGGAACCAAACTAGGGTCCGAAGCAATCCTGTGGTGTTGCGGCCAGCTCACAAGAAAGCGAGTTGAAGAAAGGAGCTCAGGGGCACTGTAATTCACAAACCTGCAGAGTTATAAATGACAGGTAACTTCCAAAAATATATTGAAGTAAGGCAGCCAAGAGGAGTTGAAAGCGGGGCAGAATTGCAGGAAACCGATTTCAGAAGGTAGACTGGAATTGCATGTAAAGCATAGGAAAAGAGGCAGAACGTCCACAATGATGCACTTGGCCAAAAAGGGCGTATGCGTTTTTTCCTGAATATATTCAGGAAAAGACGCATACGCCCTTTTTGGCCAACCAAGCAAGCTTGCAAAGGAAATCTGCACTACAATGAAGTCTCACTGCCCCCCGGTCAAAAGGGCCATCTGAAAAAAGTGTAAAATCCAGAAAGGCAGGACAGGCCATGGAGAACTGGGAGCCTTGTTATGCTGATGGGCGGGATGTAAATTGCCAGCAGCCACTCTGGAGAAGTGTATGGTGTTTCCTGAAACATCCAAAAAACAAAGCAACAAAGCCAAGGGCACTTCCACTTATGGTCCTATAGCTTAGGAAAATTAAAATCAAAAAGACACACCCACTCCAAAGTTTGGGACGGCTCTGTTTACAAGAACCTCGTTTACGGTACAAGTTCAATACCACACAAAGCGAAAAATGGATAAAGAAGTTGTGGTACTTACGTACAATGCAATATCACTCAGCAATGAAATCTATGTCATCAGGCCCGTAGCAGCATAATGAGTGGATTCAGGTACGATGATTCTAAGTGAAATAAGTCACAGAGAAAAAGAAACATCATAAGATATCACTACTACACGGAATGTAAACTTGGCTACACAAGAACTGAATTACAAAACAGAACAGGGTGTCAAATGTAGAAAACCAACTTATGCTTGCTTAAGGGGAAAGGTGAGTTGGGGTGCTGCATAAAAGCAGAGATTGAAATTAGCACAGATACTGTTCCATAAGCCAAATATGTAATAGAAAAGAGCTACTCCTTGCTCAACGAATTGGACTCAACACCCCATATTAAACGCCTAAGAATATACCTGACTAGAAATAATCTTAAAACCTACGGATTTATATGTCTCCGAAAGAGAATCAAGCGTGTGTACAGCGGCATAAACGCAGCAGTGATAGGATTGGTGAGGTTCGGTGAGCAAATGCAGACCCTTTGAAGTCATATTGCATGGTACCCATTCCATGGGTCTCAACTCTCCAGGTTTAAGGGATTCTTCCTTCAGGTAAAACATGCATGTGGAACCCAGAGTATGATCCACCGTGTGATCGGGAAATGTGTTGAAATGTGTCTCACTTTTCGTCGCCTGGTACTCGGGTGCAACATTCCAGACGCTTTACTAACACTCTCCCCACTTGGAGAGTCAGTGCCTTTAACCTCCTATTTGGCCCAGTTGGAATTTCTGTGTAAGATGAACAGGAATAGGGAGAACCAATGAGAGACTAGCTGGAGGTGTCTGGACGGGATAATTTAACTCTCAGTTCCCACCAGGAAAAGGAATTAACCAAAGGCTCAGCATGCCATGCCAGAACCACACTAGGGCCTGAAGCAATCCTGCAGTGTTGCGGCCAGCTCACAAGAAAGCGAGTTGAAGAAAGGAGCTCAGGGGCACTGTAATTCACAAACCTGAAGAGTAATAAATGACAGCTATCGTCCAAATATATATTGAAGTAAGGCCGCCAAGAGGACTAGAAAGCGGGGCAGAATTGCAGGAAACCGATTTCAGGAGGTAGATGGGAATTGCATGAAAAGCATAGGAAAAGAGGCAGAACGTCCACAACGATGCACTTGGCCAAAAAGGGCATATGGGTTTTTTCCTGAATATATTGAGGAAAAACTGCATACGCCCTTTTTGGCCAACCAAGAAAGCTTGCAAAGGAAATCTGCACTACAATGAAGTCTCACTGCCCCCCGGTCAAAAGGGCCATCTGAAAAATGTGTAAAATCCAGAAAGGCAGGACAGGCCATGGAGAACTGGGAGCCTTGTTATGGTGAAGGGCGGGATGTAAATTGCCAGCAGCCACTCTGGAGAAGTGTATGGTGTTTCCTGAAACATCCAAAAAACAAAGCAACAGAGCCTAGGGCACTTCCACTTATGGTCCTATAGCTTAGGGAAATTAAAATCAAAAAGACACAGCCACCCCAAAGTTTGGGACGGCTCTGTTTACAAGAACTTCGTTTACGGTACAAGTTCAATACCACACAAAGCGAAAAATGGATAAAGAAGTTGTGGTACTTACGTACAATGCAGTATCACTCAGCAATGAAATCTATGTCATCAGGCCCATAGCAGCATAATGAGTGGATTCAGGTACGATGATTCTAAGTGAAATAAGTCACACAGAAAAAGAAACATCATAAGATATCACTACTACACGGAATGTAAACTTGGCTACACAGGAACTGAATTACAAAACAGAACAGGGTGTCAAATGGAGAAAACCAACTTATGCTTGCTTAAGGGGAAAGGTGAGTTGGGGTGCTGCATAAAACCGGAGATTGAAATTAGCACAGATACCGTTCCATAAGCCAAATATGTAATAGAAAAGAGCTACTCCTTGCTCAACGAAGTGGACTCAACACCCCATATTAAACGCCTAAGAATATACCTGACTACAAATAATCTTAAAACCTACGGATTTATATGTCTCCGAAAGAGCATCAAGCATGTGTACAGCGGCATAAACGCAGCAGTGATAGGATTGGTGAGGTTCGGTGAGCAAATGCAGACCCTTTGAAGTCATATTGCATGGTACCCATTCCATGGGTCTCAACTCTCCAGGTTTAAGGGATTCTTCCTTCAGCTAAAACATGCATGTGGAACCCAGAGTATGATCCACCGTGTGATCGGGAAACATGTTCAAATGTGTCTCAGTTTTTGTCCCCTGGTACTTGGGTGCAACATTCCAGACGCTTTACTAACACTCTCCCCACTTGGAGAGTCAGTGCCTTTAACCTCCTGTTTGGCCCAGTTTCCAATTTCTGTGGAAATTGAACAGGAATAGGGAGAACCAATGAGACACTAGGTGGAGGTGTCCGGACGGGCAAATTTAACTCTCATTTCCCACCAGGAAGAGGAATTAACTAAAGGCTCAGCATGCCGTGCCGGAACCAAACTAGGGTCCGAAGCAATCCTGTGGTGTTGCGGCCAGCTCACAAGAAAGCGAGTTGAAGAAAGGAGCTCAGGGGCACTGTAATTCACAAACCTGCAGAGTTATAAATGACAGGTAACTTCCAAAAATATATTGAAGTAAGGCAGCCAAGAGGAGTTGAAAGCGGGGCAGAATTGCAGGAAACCGATTTCAGAAGGTAGACTGGAATTGCATGTAAAGCATAGGAAAAGAGGCAGAACGTCCACAATGATGCACTTGGCCAAAAAGGGCGTATGCGTCTTTTCCTGAATATATTCAGGAAAAGACGCATACGCCCTTTTTGGCCAACCAAGCAAGCTTGCAAAGGAAATCTGCACTACAATGAAGTCTCACTGCCCCCCGGTCAAAAGGGCCATCTGAAAAATGTGTAAAATCCAGAAAGGCAGGACAGGCCATGGAGAACTGGGAGTCTTGTTATGCTGATGGGCGGGATGTAAATTGCCAGCAGCCACTCTGGAGAAGTGTATGGTGTTTCCTGAAACATCCAAAAAACAAAGCAACAGAGCCTAGGGCACTTCCACTTATGGTCCTATTGCTTAGGGAAATTAAAATCAAAAAGACACAGCCACCCCAAAGTTTGGGATGGCTCTGTTTACAAAAACCTCGTTTACTGTACAAGTTAAATATCACAGAAAGTGAAAAATGGATAAAGAAGTTGTGGTACTTACGTACAATGCAATATCACTCAGCAATGAAATCTATGTCATCAGGCCCGTAGCAGCATAATGAGTGGATTCAGGTACGATGATTCTAAGTGAAATAAGTCACACAGAAAAAGAAACATCATAAGATATCACTACTACACGGAAAGTAAACTTGGCTACACAAGAACTGAATTACAAAACAGAACAGGGTGTCAAATGTAGAAAACCAACTTATGCTTGCTTAAGGGGAAAGGTGAGTTGGGGTGCGGCATAAAACCACAGATTGAAATTAGCACAGATACCATTCCATAAACCAAATATGTAATAGACAAGAGGTACTCCTTGCTCAACGAAGTGGACTCAACACCACATATTAAATGCCTAACAATATACCTGACTAGTAAGAATCTTAAAACCTATGGATTTATATGCCTCCGAAAGAGAATCAAGCGTGTGTACAGCGGCATAAACGCAGCAGTGATAGGATTGGTGAGGTTCGGTGAGCAAATGCAGACCCTTTGAAGTCATATTGCATGGTACCCATTCCATGGGTCTCAACTCTCCATGTTTAAGGGATTCTTCCTTCAGCTAAAACATGCATGTGGAACCCAGAGTATGATCCACCGTGTGATCAGGAAACGTGTTCAAATGTGTCTCAGTTTTGGTCCCCTGGTACTCGGGTGCAACATTCCAGACGCTTTACTAACACTCTCCCCACTTGGAGAGTCAGTGCCTTTAACCTCCTGTTTGGCCCAGTTTGCAATTTCTGTGGAAAATGAACAGGAATAGGAAGAACCAATGAGAGACTAGTTGGAGGTGTCCAGACGGGCAAATTTAACTCTCAGTTCCCACCAGGAAGAGGAATTAACCAAAGGTTCAGCGTGCAATGCCGGAACCACACTAGGGCCAGAAGCGATCCTGCGGTGTTGCGGCCAGCTCACAAGAAAGCGAGTTGAAGAAAGGAGCTCAGGGGCACTGTAATTCACAAACCTGCAGAGTTATAAATGACAGCTATCTTCCAAAAATATATTGAAGTAAGGCTGCCAAGAGGAGTTGAAAGCGGGGCAGAATTGCAGGAAACCGATTTCAGGAGGTAGACTGGAATTGCATGTAAAGCATAGGAAAAGAGGCAGAACATCCACAATGATGCACTTGGCCACAAAGGGCGTATGCGTTTTTTCCGGAATATATTCAGGAAAAAACGCATACGCCCTTTTTGGCCAACCAAGCAAGCTTGCAAAGGAAATCTGCACTACAATGAAGTCTCACTGCCCCCCGGTCAAAAGGGTCATCTGAAAAAAGTGTAAAATCCAGAAAGGCAGGACAGCCCATGGAGAACTGGGAGCCTTGTTATGCTGATGGGCGGGATGTAAATTGCCAGCAGCCACTCTGGAGAAGTGTATGGTGTTTCCTGAAACATCCAAAAAACAAAGCAACAGAGCCTAGGGCACTTCCTCTTATGGTCCTATAGCTTAGGGAAATTAAAATCAAAAAGACACAGCCACCCCAAAGTTTGGGACGGCTCTGTTTACAAGAACCTCGTTTACCGTACAAGTTCAATATCACAGAAAGCGAAAAATGGATAAAGAAGTTGTGGTACTTACGTACAATGCAATATCACTCAGCAATGAAATCTATGTCATCAGGCCCGTAGCAGCATAATGAGTGGATTCAGGTACGATGATTCTAAGTGAAATAAGTCACACAGAAAAAGAAACATCATAAGATATCACTAATACACGGAATGTAAACTTGGCTACACAAGAACTGAATTACAAAGCAGAACAGGGTGTCAAATGTAGAAAATCAACTTATGCTTGCTTAAGTGGAAAGGTGAGTTGGGTGCGGCATAAAACCAGAGATTGAAATTAGCACAGATACCGTTCCATAAGCCAAATATATAATAGACAAGAGCTACTCCTTGCTCAACGAAGTGGACTCAACACCCCATATTAAACCCCTAAGAATATACTTGACTAGTAAGAATCTTAAAACATATGGATTTATATGTCTCCGAAAGAGAATCAAGCATGTGTACAGCGGCATAAACGCAGCAGTGATAGGATTGGTGAGGTTCGGTGAGCAAATGCAGACCCTTTGAAGTCATATTGCATGGTACCCATTCCATGGGTCTCAACTCTCCAGGTTTAAGGGATTCTTCCTTCAGCTAAAACATGCATGTGGAACCCAGAGTATGATCCACCGTGTGATCGGGAAACGTGTTCAAATGTGTCTCAGTTTTTGTCCCCTGGTACTTGGGTGCAACATTCCAGACGCTTTACTAACACTCTCCCCACTTGGAGAGTCAGTGCCTTTAACCTCCTGTTTGGCCCAGTTTCCAATTTCTGTGGAAATTGAACAGGAATAGGGAGAACCAATGAGACACTAGGTGGAGGTGTCCGGACGGGCAAATTATCTCTCATTTCCCACCAGGAAGAGGAATTAACTAAAGGCTCAGCATGCCGTGCCGGAACCAAACTAGGGTCCGAAGAAATCCTGTGGTGTTGCGGCCAGCTCACAAGAAAGCGAGTTGAAGAAAGGAGCTCAGGGGCACTGTAATTCACAAACCTGAAGAGTAATAAATGACAGCTATCGTCCAAATATATATTGAAGTAAGGCCGCCAAGAGGACTAGAAAGCAGGGCAGAATTGCAGGAAACCGATTTCAGGAGGTAGATGGGAATTGCATGAAAAGCATAGGAAAAGAGGCAGAACGTCCACAACGATGCACTTGGCCAAAAAGGGCATATGGGTTTTTTCCTGAATATATTGAGGAAAAACTGCATACGCCCTTTTTGGCCAACCAAGAAAGCTTGCAAAGGAAATCTGCACTACAATGAAGTCTCACTGCCCCCCGGTCAAAAGGGCCATCTGAAAAAAGTGTAAAATCCAGAAAGGCAGGACAGGCCATGGAGAACTGGGAGCCTTGTTATGGTGATGGGCGGGATGTAAATTGCCAGCAGCCACTCTGGAGAAGTGTATGGTGTTTCCTGAAACATCCAAAAAACAAAGCAACAGAGCCTAGGGCACTTCCACTTATGGTCCTATAGCTTAGGGAAATTAAAATCAAAAAGACACAGCCACCCCAAAGTTTGGGACGGCTCTGTTTACAAGAACCTCGTTTACGGTACAAGTTCAATATCACACAAAGCGAAAAATGGATAAAGAAGTTGTGGTACTTACGTACAATGCAATATCACTCAGCAATGAAATCTATGTCATCAGGCCCGTAGCAGCATAATGAGTGGATTCAGGTACGATGATTCTAAGTGAAATAAGTCACACAGAAAAAGAAACATCGTAAGATATCACTACTAAACGGAATGTAAACTTGGCTAAACAGGAACTGAATTACAAAACAGAACAGGGTGTCAAATGTAGAAAACCAACTTATGCTTGCTTAAGGGGAAAGGTGAGTTGGGGTGCGGCATAAAACCAGAGATTGAAATTAGCACAGATACCATTCCATAAGCCAAATATGTAATAGACAAGAGCTACTCCTTGCTCAACGAAGTGGACTCAACACCCCATATTAAACCCCTAAGAATATACCTGACTAGTAAGAATCTTAAAACCTATGGATTTATATGTCTCTGAAAGAGAATCAAACGTGTGTACAGCGGCATAAACGCAGCAGTGATAGGATTGGTGAGGTTCGGTGAGCAAATGCAGACCCTTTGAAGTCATATTGCATGGTACCCATTCCATGGGTCTCAACTCTCCAGGTTTAAGGGATTCTTCCTTCAGCTAAAACATGCATGTGGAACCCAGAGTATGATCCACCGTGTGATCGGGAAACGTGTTCAAATGTGTCTCAGTTTTTGTCCCCTGGTACTTGGGTGCAACATTCCAGACGCTTTACTAACACTCTCCCCACTTGGAGAGTCAGTGCCTTTAACCTCCTGTTTGGCCCAGTTTCCAATTTCTGTGGAAATTGAACAGGAATAGGGAGAACCAATGAGACACTAGGTGGAGGTGTCCGGACGGGCAAATTTAACTCTCATTTCCCACCAGGAAGAGGAATTAACTAAAGGCTCAGCATGCCGTGCCGGAACCAAACTAGGGTCCGAAGCAATCCTGTGGTGTTGCGGCCAGCTCACAAGAAAGCGAGTTGAAGAAAGGAGCTCAGGGGCACTGTAATTCACAAACCTGCAGAGTTATAAATGACAGGTAACTTCCAAAAATATATTGAAGTAAGGCAGCCAAGAGGAGTTGAAAGCGGGGCAGAATTGCAGGAAACCGATTTCAGAAGGTAGACTGGAATTGCATGTAAAGCATAGGAAAAGAGGCAGAACGTCCACAATGATGCACTTGGTCAAAAAGGGCGTATGCGTTTTTTCCTGAATATATTCAGGAAAAGACGCATACGCCCTTTTTGGCCAACCAAGCAAGCTTGCAAAGGAAATCTGCACTACAATGAAGTCTCACTGCCCCCCGGTCAAAAGGGCCATCTGAAAAATGTGTAAAATCCAGAAAGGCAGGACAGGCCATGGAGAACTGGGAGTCTTGTTATGCTGATGGGCGGGATGTAAATTGCCAGCAGCCACTCTGGAGAAGTGTATGGTGTTTCCTGAAACATCCAAAAAACAAAGCAACAGAGCCTAGGGCACTTCCACTTATGGTCCTATTGCTTAGGGAAATTAAAATCAAAAAGACACAGCTACCCCAAAGTTTGGGATGGCTCTGTTTACAAAAACCTCGTTTACTGTACAAGTTAAATATCACAGAAAGTGAAAAGTGGATAAAGAAGTTGTGGTACTTACGTACAATGCAATATCACTCAGCAATGAAATCTATGTCATCAGGCCTGTAGCAGCATAATGAGTGGATTCAGGTACGATGATTCTAAGTGAAATAAGTCACACAGAAAAAGAAACATCATAAGATATCACTACTACACGGAAAGTAAACTTGGCTACACAAGAACTGAATTACAAAACAGAACAGGGTGTCAAATGTAGAAAACCAACTTATGCTTGCTTAAGGGGAAAGGTGAGTTGGGGTGCGGCATAAAACCACAGATTGAAATTAGCACAGATACCATTCCATAAACCAAATATGTAATAGACAAGAGGTACTCCTTGCTCAACGAAGTGGACTCAACACCACATATTAAACGCCTAACAATATACCTGACTAGTAAGAATCTTAAAACCTATGGATTTATATGCCTCCGAAAGAGAATCAAGCGTGTGTACAGCGGCATAAACGCAGCAGTGATAGGATTGGTGAGGTTCGGTGAGCAAATGCAGACCCTTTGAAGTCATATTGCATGGTACCCATTCCATGGGTCTCAACTCTCCATGTTTAAGGGATTCTTCCTTCAGCTAAAACATGCATGTGGAACCCAGAGTATGATCCACCGTGTGATCAGGAAACGTGTTCAAATGTGTCTCAGTTTTGGTCCCCTGGTACTCGGGTGCAACATTCCAGACGCTTTACTAACACTCTCCCCACTTGGAGAGTCAGTGCCTTTAACCTCCTGTTTGGCCCAGTTTGCAATTTCTGTGGAAAATGAACAGGAATAGGAAGAACCAATGAGAGACTAGTTGGAGGTGTCCAGACGGGCAAATTTAACTCTCAGTTCCCACCAGGAAGAGGAATTAACCAAAGGCTCAGCGTGCCATGCCGGAACCACACTAGGGCCAGAAGCGATCCTGCGGTGTTGCGGCCAGCTCACAAGAAAGCGAGTTGAAGAAAGGAGCTCAGGGGCACTGTAATTCACAAACCTGCAGAGTTATAAATGACAGCTATCTTCCAAAAATATATTGAAGTAAGGCTGCCAAGAGGAGTTGAAAGCGGGGCAGAATTGCAGGAAACCGATTTCAGGAGGTAGACTGGAATTGCATGTAAAGCATAGGAAAAGAGGCAGAACATCCACAATGATGCACTTGGCCACAAAGGGCGTATGCGTTTTTTCCTGAATATATTCAGGAAAAAACGCATACGCCCTTTTTGGCCAACCAAGCAAGCTTGCAAAGGAAATCTGCACTACAATGAAGTCTCACTGCCCCCTGGTCAAAAGGGTCATCTGAAAAAAGTGTAAAATCCAGAAAGGCAGGACAGCCCATGGAGAACTGGGAGCCTTGTTATGCTGATGGGCGGGATGTAAATTGCCAGCAGCCACTCTGGAGAAGTGTATGGTGTTTCCTGAAACATCCAAAAAACAAAGCAACAGAGCCTAGGGCACTTCCTCTTATGGTCCTATAGCTTAGGGAAATTAAAATCAAAAAGACACAGCCACCCCAAAGTTTGGGACGGCTCTGTTTACAAGAACCTCGTTTACCGTACAAGTTCAATATCACAGAAAGCGAAAAATGGATAAAGAAGTTGTGGTACTTACGTACAATGCAATATCACTCAGCAATGAAATCTATGTCATCAGGCCCGTAGCAGCATAATGAGTGGATTCAGGTACGATGATTCTAAGTGAAATAAGTCACACAGAAAAAGAAACATCATAAGATATCACTAATACACGGAATATAAACTTGGCTACACAAGAACTGAATTACAAAGCAGAATAGGGTGTCAAATGTAGAAAATCAAATTATGCTTGCTTAAGTGGAAAGGTGAGTTGGGTGCGGCATAAAACCAGAGATTGAAATTAGCACAGATACCGTTCCATAAGCCAAATATATAATAGACAAGAGCTACTCCTTGCTCAACGAAGTGGACTCAACACCCCATATTAAACCCCTAAGAATATACCTGACTAGTAAGAATCTTAAAACATATGGATTTATATGTCTCCGAAAGAGAATCAAGCATGTGTACAGCGGCATAAACGCAGCAGTGATAGGATTGGTGAGGTTCGGTGAGCAAATGCAGACCCTTTGAAGTCATATTGCATGGTACCCATTCCATGGGTCTCAACTCTCCAGGTGTAAGGGATTCTTCCTTCAGGTAAAACATGCATGTGGAACCCAGAGTATGATCCACCGTGTGATCGGGAAACGTGTTCAAATGTGTCTCAGTTTTTGTCCCCTGGTACTTGGGTGCAACATTCCAGACGCTTTACTAACACTCTCCCCACTTGGAGAGTCAGTGCCTTTAACCTCCTGTTTGGCCCAGTTTCCAATTTCTGTGGAAATTGAACAGGAATAGGGAGAACCAATGAGACACTAGGTGGAGGTGTCCGGACGGGCAAATTTAACTCTCATTTCCCACCAGGAAGAGGAATTAACTAAAGGCTCAGCATGCCGTGCCGGAACCAAACTAGGGTCCGAAGCAATCCTGTGGTGTTGCGGCCAGCTCACAAGAAAGCGAGTTGAAGAAAGGAGCTCAGGGGCACTGTAATTCACAAACCTGAAGAGTAATAAATGACAGCTATCGTCCAAATATATATTGAAGTAAGGCCGCCAAGAGGACTAGAAAGCGGGGCAGAATTGCAGGAAACCGATTTCAGGAGGTAGATGGGAATTGCATGAAAAGCATAGGAAAAGAGGCAGAACGTCCACAACGATGCACTTGGCCAAAAAGGGCATATGGGTTTTTTCCTGAATATATTGAGGAAAAACTGCATACGCCCTTTTTGGCCAACCAAGAAAGCTTGCAAAGGAAATCTGCACTACAATGAAGTCTCACTGCCCCCCGGTCAAAAGGGCCATCTGAAAAAAGTGTAAAATCCAGAAAGGCAGGACAGGCCATGGAGAACTGGGAGCCTTGTTATGGTGATGGGCGGGATGTAAATTGCCAGCAGCCACTCTGGAGAAGTGTATGGTGTTTCCTGAAACATCCAAAAAACAAAGCAACAGAGCCTAGGGCACTTCCACTTATGGTCCTATAGCTTAGGGAAATTAAAATCAAAAAGACACAGCCACCCCAAAGTTTGGGACGGCTCTGTTTACAAGAACCTCGTTTACGGTACAAGTTCAATATCACACAAAGCGAAAAATGGATAAAGAAGTTGTGGTACTTACGTACAATGCAATATCACTCAGCAATGAAATCTATGTCATCAGGCCCGTAGCAGCATAATGAGTGGATTCAGGTACGATGATTCTAAGTGAAATAAGTCACACAGAAAAAGAAACATCGTAAGATATCACTACTAAACGGAATGTAAACTTGGCTACACAGGAACTGAATTACAAAACAGAACAGGGTGTCAAATGTAGAAAACCAACTTATGCTTGCTTAAGTGGAAAGGTGAGTTGGGGTGCTTCATAAAACCAGAGATTGAAATTAGCACAGATACCGTTCCATAAGCCAAATATGTAATAGACAAGAGCTACTCCTTGCTCAACGAAGTGGACTCAACACCCCATATTAAACGCCTAAGAATATACCTGACTAGTAAGAATCTTAAAACCTATGGATTTATATGTCTCCGAAAGAGGATCAAGCGTGTGTACAGCGGCATAAACGCAGCAGTGATAGGATTGGTGAGGTTCGGTGAGCAAATGCAGACCCTTTGAAATCATATTGCATGGTACCCATTCCATGGGTCTCAACTCTCCATGTTTAAGGGATTCTTCCTTCAGCTAAAACATGCATGTGGAACCCAGAGTATGATCCACCGTGTGATCGGAAAACGTGTTCAAATGTGTCTCAGTTTTCGTCCCCTGGTACTCGGGTGCAACATTCCAGACGCTTTACTAACACTCTCCCCACTTGGAGAGTCGGTGCCTTTAACCTCCTGTTTGCCCCAGTTTGCAATTTCTGTGGAAAATGAACAGGAATAGGGAGAACCAATGAGAGACTAGGTGGAGGTGTCTGGACGGGCAAATTTAACTCTCATTTCCCACCAGGAAGAGGAATTAACCAAAGGCTCAACATGCCATGCCGGAACCAAACTAGGGCCTGAAGCAATCCTGCGGTGTTGCGGCCAGCTCACAAGAAAGCGAGTTGAAGAAAGGAGCTCAGGGGCACTGTAATTCACAAACCTGCAGAGTTATAAATGACAGCTATCTTCCAAAAATATATTGAAGTAAGGCAGCCAAGAATAGTTGAAAGCGGGGCAGAATTGCAGGAAACCGATTTCAGGAGGTAGACTGGAATTGCATGTAAAGCATAGGAAAAGAGGCAGAACGTCCACAATGATGCACTTGGCCAAAAAGGGCGTATGCGTTTTTTCCTGAATATATTCAGGAAAAAACGCATACGCCCTTTTTGGCCAACCAAGCAAGCTTGCAAAGGAAATCTGCACTACAATGAAGTCTCACTGCCCCCCGGTCAAAAGGGCCATCTGAAAAAAGTGTAAAATCCAGAAAGGCAGGACAGGCCATGGAGAACTGGGAGCCTTGTTATGCTGATGGGCGGGATGTAAATTGCCAGCAGCCACTCTGGAGAAGTGTATGGTGTTTCCTGAAACATCCAAAAAACAAAGCAACAGAGCCTAGGGCACTTCCACTTATGGTCCTATAGCTTAGGGAAATTAAAATCAAAAAGACACAGCCACCCCAAAGTTTGGGACGGCTCTGTTTACAAGAACCTCGTTTACGGTACAAGTTGAATATCACAGAAAGCGAAAAATGGATAAAGAAGTTGTGGTACTTACGTACAATGCAATATCACTCAGCAATGAAATCTATGTCATCAGGCTCGTAGCAGCATAATGAGTGGATTCAGGTACGACGATTCTAAGTGAAATTAGTCACACAGAAAAAGAAACATCATAAGATATCACTAATACACGGAATGTAAACTTGGCTACACAAGAACTGAATTATAAAACAGAACAGGGTGTCAAATGTAGAAAACCAACTTATGCTTGCTTAAGGGGAAAGGTGAGTTGGGGTGCTTCATAAAACCAGAGATTGAAATTAGCACAGATACCGTTCCATAAGCCAAATATGTAATAGACAAGAGCTACTCCTTGCTCAACGAAGTGGACTCAACACCCCATATTAAATGCCTAAGAATATACCTGACTAGTAAGAATCTTAAAACCTATGGATTTATATGTTTCCGAAAGGGAATCAAGCGTGTGTACAGTGGCATAAACGCAGCAGTGATAGTATTGGTGAGGTTCGGTGAGCAAATGCAGACCCTTTGAAGTCATATTGCATGGTACCCATTCCATGGGTCTCAACTCTCCATGTTTAAGGGATTCTTCCTTCAGCTAAAACATGCATGTGGAACCCAGAGTATGATCCACCGTGTGATCGGAAAACGTGTTCAAATGTGTCTCAGTTTTCGTTCCCTGGTACTCGGGTGCAACATTCCAGACGCTTTACTAACACTCTCCCCACTTGGAGAGTCAGTGCCTTTAACCTCCTGTTTGGCCCAGTTTGCAATTTCTGTGGAAAATGAACAGGAATAGGGAGAACCAATGAGAGACTAGGTGGAGGTGTGTGGACGGGCAAATTTAACTCTCATTTCCCACCAGGAAGAGGAATTAACCAAAACTCAGCATGCCGTGCCGGAACCAAACTAGGACCTGAAGCAATCCTGCGGTGTTGCGGCCAGCTCACAAGAAAGCGAGTTGAAGAAAGGAGCTCAGGGGCACTGTAATTCACAAACCTGCAGAGTTATAAATGACAGCTATCTTCCAAAAATATATTGAAGGAAGGCTGCCAAGAGTAGTTGAAAGCGGTGCAGAATTGCAGGAAACCGATTTCAGGAGGTAGACTGGAATTGCAAGTAAAGCATAGGAAAAGAGGCAGAACATCCACAATGATGCACTTGGTCAAAAAGGGCGTATGCGTTTTTTCCTGAATATATTCAGGAAAAAACGCATACGCCCTTTTTTGCCAACCAAGCAAGCTTGCAAAGGAAATCTGCACTTCAATGAAGTCTCACTGCCCCCCGGTCAAAAGGGCCATCTGAAAAAAGTGTAAAATCCAGAAAGGCAGGACAGGCCATGGAGAACTGGGAGCCTTGTTATGCTGATGGGTGGGATGTAAATTGCCAGCAGCCACTCTGGAGAAGTGTATGGTGTTTCCTGAAACATCCAAAAAACAAAGCAACAGAGCCTAGGGCACTTCCACTTATGGTCCTATAGCTTAGGGAAATTAAAATCAAAAAGACACAGCCACCCCAAAATTTGGGACGGCTCTGTTTACAAGAACCTCGTTTACGGTACAAGTTGAATATCACAGAAAGCGAAAAATGGATAAAGAAGTTGTGGTACTTACGTACAATGCAATATCACTCAGCAATGAAATCTATGTCATCAGGCCCGTAGAAGCATAATGAGTGGATTCAGGTACGATGATTCTAAGTGAAATAAGTCACACAGAAAAAGAAACATCATAAGATATCACTACTACACGGAATGTAAACTTGGCTACACAGGAACTGAATTACAAAACAGAACAGGGTGTCAAATGTAGAAAACCAACTTATGCTTGCTTAAGGGGAAAGGTGAGTTGGGGTGCTGCATACAACAAGAGATTGAAATTAGCACAGATACCGTTCCATAAGCCAAATATGTAATAGACAAGAGCTACTCCTTGCTCAACGAAGTGGACTCAACACCCCATATTAAACGCCTAAGAATATACCTGACTAGTAAGAATCTTAAAACCTATGGATTTATATGTCTCCGAAAGAGAATCAAGCGTGTGTACAGTGGCATAAACGCAGCAGTAATAGTATTGGTGAGGTTCGGTGAGCAAATGCAGACCCTTTGAAATCATATTGCATGGTACACATCCATGGGTCTCAACTCTCCATGTTTAAGGGATTCTTCCTTCAGCTAAAACATGCATGTGGAACCCAGAGTATGATCCACCCTGTGATCGGAAAACGTGTTCAAATGTGTCTCAGTTTTCATCCCCTGGTACTCGGGTGTAACATTCCAGACGCTTTACTAACACTCTCCCCACTTGGAGAGTCGGTGCCTTTAACCTCCTGTTTGGCCCAGTTTGCAATTTCTGTGGAAAATGAACAGGAATAGGGAGAACCAATGAGAGACTAGGTGGAGGTGTCTGGACGGGCAAATTTAACTCTCATTTCCCACCAGGAAGAGGAATTAACCAAAGGCTCAACATGCCATGCCAGAACCAAACTAGGGCCTGAAGCAATCCTGCGGTGTTGCGGCCAGCTCACAAGAAAGCGAGTTGAAGAAAGGAGCTCAGGGGCACTGTAATTCACAAACCTGCAGAGTTATAAATGACAGCTATCTTCCAAAAATATATTGAAGTAAGGCAGCAAGAATAGTTGAAAGCGGGGCAGAATTGCAGGAAACCGATTTCTGGAGGTAGACTGGAATTGCATGTAAAGCATAGGAAAAGAGGCAGAACGTCCACAATGATGCACTTGGCCAAAAAGGGCGTATGCGTTTTTTCCTGAATATATTCAGGAAAAAACGCATACGCCCTTTTTGGCCAACCAAGCAAGCTTGCAAAGGAAATCTGCACTACAATGAAGTCTCACTGCCCCCCGGTCAAAAGGGCCATCTGAAAAAAGTGTAAAACCCAGAAAGGCAGGACAGGCCATGGAGAACTGGGAGCCTAGTTATGCTGATGGGCGTGATGTAAATTGTCAGCAGCCACTGTGGAGAAGTGTATGGTGTTTCCTGAAACATCCAAAAAACAAAGCAACAGAGCCTAGGGCACTTCCACTTATGGTCCTATAGCTTAGGGAAATTAAAATCAAAAAGACACAGCCACCCCAAAGTTTGGGACGGCTCTGTTTAAAAGAACCTCGTTTACGGTACAAGTTGAATATCACAGAAAGCGAAAAATGGATAAAGAAGTTGTGGTACTTACGTACAATGCAATATCACTCAGCAATGAAATCTATGTCATCAGGCCCGTAGCAGCATAATGAGTGGATTCAGGTACGATGATTCTAAGTGAAATAAGTCACACAGAAAAAGAAACATCATAAGATATCACTACTACACGGAATGTAAACTTGGCTACACAAGAACTGAATTACAAAACAGAACAGGGTGTCAAATGTAGAAAACCAACTTATGCTTGCTTAAGGGGAAAGGTGAGTTGGGGTGCTGCATAAAACCAGAGATTGAAATTAGCACAGATACCGTTCCATAAGCCAAATATGTAATAGACAAGAGCTACTCCTTGCTCAACAAAGTGGACACAACACCCCATATTAAACGCCTAAGAATATACCTGACTAGTAAGAATCTTAAAACCTATGGATTTATATGTCTCCGAAAGAGAATCAAGCGTGTGTACAGTGGCATAAACGCAGCAGTAATAGTATTGGTGAGGTTCGGTGAGCAAATGCAGACCCTTTGAAGTCATATTGCATGGTACCCATCCATGGGTCTCAACTCTCTATGTTTAAGGGATTCTTCCTTCAGCTAAAACATGCATGTGGAACCCAGAGTATGATCCACCGTGTGATCGGAAAACGTGTTCAAATGTGTCTCAGTTTTCATCCCCTGGTACTCGGGTGCAACATTCCAGACGCTTTACTAACACTCTCCCCACTTGGAGAGTCGGTGCCTTTAACCTCCTGTTTGACCCAGTTTGCAATTTCTGTGGAAAATAAACAGGAATAGGGAGAACCAATGAGAGACTTGGTGGAGGTGTCTGGACGGGCAAACTTAACTCTCATTTCCCACCAGGAAGAGGAATTAACCAAAGGCTCAACATGCCATGCCGGAACCAAACTAGGGCCTGAAGCAATCCTGCGGTGTTGCGGCCAGCTCACAAGAAAGCGAGTTGAAGAAAGGAGCTCAGGGGCACTGTAATTCACAAACCTGCAGAGTTATAAATGACAGCTATCTTCCAAAAATATATTGAAGTAAGGCTGCCAAGCGGAGTTGAAAGCGGGGCAGAATTGCAGGAAACCGATTTCAGGAGGTAGACTGGAATTGCATGTAAAGCATAGGAAAAGAGGCAGAACGTCCACAATGATGCACTTGGCCAAAAAGGGCGTATGCGTTTTTTCCTGAATATATTCAGGAAAAAACGCATACGCCCTTTTTGGCCAACCAAGCAAGCTTGCAAAGGAAATCTGCACTACAATGAAGTCTCACTGCCCCCCGGTCAAAAGGGCCATCTGAAAAAAGTGTAAAATCCAGAAAGGCAGGACAGGCCATGGAGAACTGGGAGCCTAGTTATGCTGAAGGGCGTGATGTAAATTGCCAGCAGCCACTGTGGAGAAGTGTATGGTGTTTCCTGAAACATCCAAAAAACAAAGCAACAGAGCCTAGGGCACTTCCACTTATGGTCCTATAGCTTAGGGAAATTAAAATCAAAAAGACACAGCCACCCCAAAGTTTGGGACGGCTCTGTTTACAAGAACCTCGTTTACTCTACAAGTTGAATATCACAGAAAGCGAAAAATGGATAAAGAAATTGTGGTACTTACGTACAATGCAATATCACTCAGCAATGAAATCTATGTCATCAGGCCCGTAGCAGCATAATGAGTGGATTCAGGTACGATGATTCTAAGTGAAATAAGTCACACAGAAAAAGAAACATCATAAGATATCACTACTACAAGGAATGTAAACTTGGCTACACAAAAACTGAATTACAAAACAGAACAGGGTGTCAAATGTAGAAAACCAACTTATGCTTGCTTAAGGGGAAAGGTGAGTTGGGGTGCTGCATAAAACCAGAGATTCAAATTAGCACAGATACCGTTCCATAAGCCAAATATGTAATAGACAAGAGCTACTCCTTGCTCAACGAAGTGGACTCAACACCCCATATTAAACGCCTAAGAATATACCTGACTAGTAAGAATCTTAAAACCTATGGATTTATATGTCTCCGAAAGAGAATCAAGCGTGTGTACAGTGGCATAAACGCAGCAGTAATAGTATTGGTGAGGTTCGGTGAGCAAATGCAGACCCTTTGAAGTCATATTGCATGGTACCCATCCATGGGTCTCAACTCTCCATGTTTAAGGGATTCTTCCTTCAGCTAAAACATGCATGTGGAACCCAGAGTATGATCCACCGTGTGATCGGAAAACGTGTTCAAATGTGTCTCAGTTTTCGTCCCCTGGTACTCGGGTGCAACATTCCAGACGCTTTACTAACACTCTCCCCACTTGGAGAGTCGGTGCCTTTAACCTCCCGTTTGGCCCAGTTTGCAATTTCTGTGGAAAATGAACAGGAATAGGGAGAACCAATGAGAGACTAGGTGGAGGTGTCTGGACGGGCAAATTTAACTCTCATTTCCCACCAGGAAGAGGAATTAACCAAAGGCTCAGCATGCCGGGCCAGAACCAAACTAGGGCCTGAAGCAATCCTGCGGTGTTGCGGCCAGCTCACAAGAAAGCGAGTTGAAGAAAGGAGCTCAGGGGCACTGTAATTCACAAACCTGCAGAGTTACAAATGACAGCCATCTTCCAAAAATATATTGAAGTAAGGCTGCCAAGAGGAGTTGAATGCGGAGCAGAATTGCAGGGAACCGATTTCAGGAGGTAGACTGGAATTGCATGTAAAGCATAGGAAAAGAGGCAGAACGTCCACAATGATGCACTTGGCCAAAAAGCGCATATGCGTTTTTTCCTGAATATATTCAGGAAAAAACGCATACGCCCTTTTTGGCCAACCAAGCAAGTTTGCAAAGGAAATCTGCACTACAATGAAGTCTCACTGCCCCCTGGTCAAAAGGGCCATCTGAAAAATGTGTAAAATCCAGAAAGGCAGGACAGGCCATGGAGAACTGGGAGCCTTGTTATGCTGATGGGCGGGATGTAAATTGCCAGCAGCCACTCTGGAGAAGTGTATGGTGTTTCCTGAAACATCCAAAAAACAAAGCAACAGAGCCTAGGGCACTTCCACTTATGGTCCTATAGCTTAGGGAAATTAAAATCAAAAAGACACAGCCACACCAAAGTTTGGGACGGCTCTGTTTACAAGAACCTCGTTTACGGTACAAGTTCAATATCACAGAAAGCGAAAAATGGATAAAGAAGTTGTGGTACTTACGTACAATGCAATATCACTCAGCAATGAAATCTATGTCATCAGGCCCATAGCAGCATAATGAGTGGATTCAGGTACGATGATTCTAAGTGAAATAAGTCACACAGAAAAAGAAACATCATAAGATATCACTACTACACGGAATGTAAACTTGGCTACACAGGAACTGAATTACAAAACAGAACAGGGTGTCAAATGTAGAAAACCAACTTATGCTTGCTTAAGGGGAAAGGTGAGTTGGGGTGCTGCATACAACAAGAGATTGAAATTAGCACAGATACCGTTCCATAAGCCAAATATGTAATAGACAAGAGCTACTCCTTGCTCAACGAAGTGGATTCAACACCACATATTAAACGCCTAACAATATACCTGACTAGTAAGAATCTTAAAACCTATGGATTTATATGTCTCCGAAAGAGAATCAAGCGTGTGTACAGTGGCATAAACGCAGCAGTAATAGTATTGGTGAGGTTCGGTGAGCAAATGCAGACCCTTTGAAGTCATATTGCATGGTACCCATCCATGGGTCTCAACTCTCCATGTTTAAGGGATTCTTCCTTCAGCTAAAACATGCATGTGGAACCCAGAGTATGATCCACCGTGTGATCGGAAAACGTGTTCAAATGTGTCTCAGTTTTCGTCCCCTGGTACTCGGGTGCAACATTCCAGACGCTTTACTAACACTCTCCCCACTTGGAGAGTCGGTGCCTTTAACCTCCCGTTTGGCCCAGTTTGCAATTTCTGTGGAAAATGAACAGGAATAGGGAGAACCAATGAGAGACTAGGTGGAGGTGTCTGGACGGGCAAATTTAACTATCATTTCCCACCAGGAAGAGGAATTAACCAAAGGCTCAGCGTGCCATGCCGGAACCAAACTAGGGCCTGAAGCAATCCTGCGGTGTTGCGGCCAGCTCACAAGAAAGCGAGTTGAAGAAAGGAGCTCAGGGGCACTGTAATTCACAAACCTGCAGAGTTATAAATGACAGCTATCTTCCAAAAATATATTGAAGTAAGGCTGCCAAGAGGAGTTGAAAGCGGTGCAGAATTGCAGGAAACCGATTTCAGGAGGTAGACTGGAATTGCATGTAAAGCATAGGAAAAGAGGCAGAACGTCCACAATGATGCACTTGGCCAAAAAGTGCGTATGCGTTTTTTCCTGAATATATTCAGGAAAAAACGCATACGCCCTTTTTGGCCAACCAAGCAAGCTTGCAAAGGAAATGTGCACTACAATAAAGTCTCACTGCTCCCCGGTCAAAAGGGCCATCTGAAAAAACTGTAAAATCCAGAAAGGCAGGACAGGCCATGGAGAACTGGGAGCCTAGTTATGCTGATGGGCGTGATGTAAATTGCCAGCAGCCACTGTGGAGAAGTGTATGGTGTTTCCTGAAACATCCAAAAAACAAAGCAACAGAGCCTAGGGCACTTCCACTTACGGTCCTATAGCTTAGGGAAATTAAAATCAAAAAGACACAGCCACCCCAAAGTTTGGGACGGCTCTGTTTACAAGAACCTCGTTTACGGTACAAATTCAATATCACAGAAAGCGAAAAATGGATAAAGAAGTGGTGGTACTTACTTACAATGCAATATCACTCAGCAATGAAATCTATGTCATCAGGCCGATAGCAGCATAATGAGTGGATTCAGGTACGATGATTCTAAGTGAAATAAGTCACACAGAAAAAGAAACATCATAAGATATCACTACTACAAGGAATGTAAACTTGGCTACACAAGAACTGAATTACAAAACAGAACAGGGTGTCAAATGTAGAAAACCAACTTATGCTTGCTTAAGGGGAAAGGTGAGTTGGGGTGCTGCATAAAACCAGAGATTGAAATTAGCACAGATACCGTTCCATAAGCCAAATATGTAATAGACAAGAGCTACTCCTTGCTCAACGAAGTGGACTCAACACCCCATATTAAACGCTTAAGAATATACCTGACTAGTAAGAATCTTAAAACCTATGGATTTATATGTCTCCGAAAGAGAATCAAGCGTGTGTACAGCGGCATAAACACAGCAGTGATAGGACTGGTGAGGTTCGGTGAGCAAATGCAGACCCTTTGAAGTCATACTGCATGGTACCCATTCCATGAGTCTCAACTCTCCATGTTTAAGGGATTCTTCCTTCAGCTAAAACATGCATGTGGAACCCAGAGTATGATCCACGGTGTCATCGGGAAACGTGTTCAAATGTGTCTCAGTTTTCGTCCCCTGGTACTCGGGTGCAAATTTCCAGACGCTTTACTAACACTCTCCCCACTTGGAGAGTCGGTGCCTTTAACCTCCTGTTTGGCCCAGTTTGCAATTTCTGTGGAAAATGAACAGGAATAGGGAGAACCAATGAGAGACTAGGTGGAGGTGTCTGGACGGGCAAATTTAACTCTCATTTCCCACCAGGAAGAGGAATTAACCAAAGGCTCAAAATGCTGTGCCGGAACCAAACTAGGGCCTGAAGCAATCCTGCGGTGTTGCGGCCAGCTCACAAGAAAGCAAGTTGAAGAAAGGAGCTCAGGGGCACTGTAATTCACAAACCTGCAGAGTTATAAATGACAGCTATCTTCCAAAAATATATTGAAGTAAGGCAGCCAAGAGGAATTGAAAGCGGGGCAGAATTGCAGGAAACCGATTTCAGGAGGTAGACTGGAATTGCATGTAAAGCATAGGAAAAGAGGCAGAACGTCCACAATTATGCACTTGGCCAAAAAGGGCGTATGCGTTTTTTCCAGGAAAAAACGCATACGCCCTTTTTGGCCAACCAAGCAAGCTTGCAAAGGAAATCTGCACTACAATGAAGTCTCACTGCCCCCCGGTCAAAAGGGCCATCTGAAAAAAGTGTAAAATCCAGAAAGGCAGGACAGGCCAAGGAGAACTAGGAGCCTTGTTATGCTGATGGGCGGGATGTAAATTGCCAGCAGCCACTCTGGAGAAGTGTATGGTGTTTCCTGAAACATCCAAAAAACAAAGCAACAGAGCCTAGGGTATTTCCACTTATGGTCCTTTAGCTTTGGGAAAGTAAAATCAAAAAGACACAGCCACCCCAAAGTTTGGGACGGCTCTGTTTACAAGAACCTCGTTTACGGTACAAGTTCAATATCACAGAAAGCGAAAAATGGATAAAGAAGTTGTGGTACTTACGTACAATGCAATATCACTCAGTAATGAAATCTATGTCATCAGGCCCGTAGCAGCATAATGAGTGGATTCAGGTACGATGATTCTAAGTGAAATGAGTCACACAGAAAAAGAAACATCATAAGTTATCACTACTACACGGAATGTAAACTTGGCTACACAAAAACTGAATTACAAAACAGAACAGGGTGTCAAATGTAGAAAACCAACTTATGCTTGCTTAAGGGGAAAGGTGAGTTGGGGTGCTACATACAACAAGAGATTGAAATTAGCACAGATACCGTTCCATAAGCCAAATATGTAATAGACAAGAGCTACTCCTTGCTCAACGAAGTGGACTCAACACCCCATATTAAACGCCTAACAATATACATGACTAGTAAGACTCTTAAAACCTATGGATTTATATGTTTCCGAAAGAGAATCAAGCGTGTGTACAGTGGCATAAACGCAGCAGTGATAGGATTGGTGAGGTTCGGTGAGCAAATGCAGACCCTTTGAAGTCATATTGCATGGTACCCATTCCATGGGTCTCAACTCTCCATGTTTAAGGGATTCTTCCTTCAGCTAAAACATGCATGTGGAACCCAGAGTATGATCCACCGTGTGATCGGAAAACGTGTTCAAATGTGTCTCAGTTTTCGTCCCCTGGTACTCGGGTGCAACATTCCAGACGCTTTACTAACACTCTCCCCAATTGGAGAGTCAGTGCCTTTAACCTCCTGTTTGGCCCAGTTTGCAATTTCTGTGGAAAATGAACAGGAATAGGGAGAACCAATGAGAGACTAGGTGGAGGTGTGTGGACGGGCAAATTTAACTCTCATTTCCCACCAGGAAGAGGAATTAACCAAAGGCTCAGCATGCCGTGCCGGAACCAAACTAGGGCCTGAAGCAATCCTGCGGTGTTGCGGCCAGCTCACAAGAAAGCGAGTTGAAGAAAGGAGCTCAGGGGCACTGTAATTCACAAACCTGCAGAGTTATAAATGACAGCTATCTTCCAAAAATATATTGAAGGAAGGCTGCCAAGAGGAGTTGAAAGCGGGGCAGAATTGCAGGAAACCGATTTCAGGAGGTAGACTGGAATTGCAAGTAAAGCATAGGAAAAGAGGCAGAACATCCACAATGATGCACTTGGTCAAAAAGGGCGTATGCGTTTTTTTCTGAATATATTCAGGAAAAAACGCATACGCCCTTTTTGGCCAACCAAGCAAGCTTGCAAAGGAAATCTGCACTACAATGAAGTCTCACTGCCCCCCGGTCAAAAGGGCCATCTGAAAAAAGTGTAAAATCCAGAAAGGCAGGACAGGCCATGGAGAACTGGGAGCCTTGTTATGCTGATGGGCGGGATGTAAATTGCCAGCAGCCACTCTGGAGAAGTGTATGGTGTTTCCTGAAACATCCAAAAAACAAAGCAACAGAGCCTAGGGCACTTCCACTTATGGTCCTATAGCTTAGGGAAATTAAAATCAAAAAGACACAGCCACCCCAAAATTTGGGACGGCTCTGTTTACAAGAACCTCGTTTACGGTACAAGTTGAATATCACAGAAAGCGAAAAATGGATAAAGAAATTGTGGTACTTACGTACAATGCAATATCACTCAGCAATGAAATCTATGTCATCAGGCCCATAGCAGCATAATGAGTGGATTCAGGTACGATGATTCTAAGTGAAATAAGTCACACAGAAAAAGAAACATCATAAGATATCACTACTACACGGAATGTAAACTTGGCTACACAGGAACTGAATTACAAAACAGAACAGGGTGTCAAATGTAGAAAACCAACTTATGCTTGCTTAAGGGGAAAGGTGAGTTGGGGTGCTGCATACAACAAGAGATTGAAATTAGCACAGATACCGTTCCATAAGCCAAATATGTAATAGACAAGAGCTACTCCTTGCTCAACGAAGTGGACTCAACACCCCATATTAAACGCCTAAGAATATACCTGACTAGTAAGAATCTTAAAACCTATGGATTTTTATGTCTCCGAAAGAGAATCAAGCGTGTGTACAGTGGCATAAACGCAGCAGTAATAGTATTGGTGAGGTTCGGTGAGCAAATGCAGACCCTTTGAAATCATATTGCATGGTACACATCCATGGGTCTCAACTCTCCATGTTTAAGGGATTCTTCCTTCAGCTAAAACATGCATGTGGAACCCAGAGTATGATCCACCGTGTGATCGGAAAACGTGTTCAAATGTGTCTCAGTTTTCATCCCCTGGTACTTGGGTGCAACATTCCAGACGCTTTACTAACACTCTCCCCACTTGGAGAGTCGGTGCCTTTAACCTCCTGTTTGGCCCAGTTTGCAATTTCTGTGGAAAATGAACAGGAATAGGGAGAACCAATGAGAGACTAGGTGGAGGTGTCTGGACGGGCAAATTTAACTCTCATTTCCCACCAGGAAGAGGAATTAACCAAAGGCTCAACATGCCATGCCAGAACCAAACTAGGGCCTGAAGCAATCCTGCGGTGTTGCGGCCAGCTCACAAGAAAGCGAGTTGAAGAAAGGAGCTCAGGGGCACTGTAATTCACAAACCTGCAGAGTTATAAATGACAGCTATCTTCCAAAAATATATTGAAGTAAGGCAGCAAGAATAGTTGAAAGCGGGGCAGAATTGCAGGAAACCGATTTCAGGAGGTAGACTGGAATTGCATGTAAAGCATAGGAAAAGAGGCAGAACGTCCACAATGATGCACTTGGCCAAAAAGGGCGTATGCGTTTTTTCCTGAATATATTCAGGAAAAAACGCATACGCCCTTTTTGGCCAACCAAGCAAGCTTGCAAAGGAAATCTGCACTACAATGAAGTCTCACTGCCCCCCGGTCAAAAGGGCCATCTGAAAAAAGTGTAAAACCCAGAAAGGCAGGACAGGCCATGGAGAACTGGGAGCCTAGTTATGCTGATGGGCGTGATGTAAATTGTCAGCAGCCACTGTGGAGAAGTGTATGGTGTTTCCTGAAACATCCAAAAAACAAAGCAACAGAGCCTAGGGCACTTCCACTTATGGTCCTATAGCTTAGGGAAATTAAAATCAAAAAGACACAGCCACCCCAAAGTTTGGGACGGCTCTGTTTACAAGAATCTCGTTTACGGTACAAGTTCAATATCACAGAAAGCGAAAAATGGATAAAGAAGTTGTGGTACTTACGTACAATGCAATATCACTCAGCAATGAAATCTATGTCATCAGGCCCGTAGCAGCATAATGAGTGGATTCAGGTACGATGATTCTAAGTGAAATAAGTCACACAGAAAAAGAAACATCATAAGATATCACTACTACACGGAATGTAAACTTGGCTACACAAGAACTGAATTACAAAACAGAACAGGGTGTCAAATGTAGAAAACCAACTTATGCTTGCTTAAGGGGAAAGGTGAGTTGGGGTGCTGCATAAAACCAGAGATTGAAATTAGCACAGATACCGTTCCATAAGCCAAATATGTAATAGACAAGAGCTACTCCTTGCTCAACGAAGTGGACACAACACCCCATATTAAACACCTAAGAATATACCTGACTAGTAAGAATCTTAAAACCTATGGGTTTATATGTCTCCGAAAGAGAATCAAGCGTGTGTACAGTGGCATAAATGCAGCAGTGATAGGATTGGTGAGGTTCGGTGAGCAAATGCAGACCCTTTGAAGTCATATTGCATGGTACCCATTCCATGGGTCTCAACTCTCTATGTTTAAGGGATTCTTCCTTCAGCTAAAACATGCATGTGGAACCCAGAGTATGATCCACCGTGTGATCGGAAAACGTGTTCAAATGTGTCTCAGTTTTCGTACCCTGGTACTCGGGTGTAACATTCCAGACGCTTTACTAACACTCTCCCCAATTGGAGAGTCAGTGCCTTTAAACTCCTGTTTGGCCCAGTTTCCAATTTCTGTGGAAAATGAACAGGAATAGGGAGAACCAATGAGAGACTAGGTGGAGGTGTCTGGACAGGCAAATTTAACTCTCATTTCCCACCAGGAAGAGGAATTAACCAAAGGCTCAGCATGCCGTGCCAGAAACAAACTAGGGCCTGAAGCAATCCTGCGGTGTTGCGGCCAGCTCACAAGAAAGCGAGTTGAAGAAAGGAGCTCAGGGGCACTGTAATTCACAAACCTGCAGAGTTACAAATGACAGCCATCTTCCAAAAATATCTTAAAGTAAGGCTGCCAAGAGGAGTTGAAAGCGGGGCAGAATTGCAGGAAACAGATTTCAGGAGGTAGACTGGAATTGCATGTAAAGCATAGGAAAAGAGGCAGAACGTCCACAATGATGCACTTGGCCAAAAAGCGCATATGCGTTTTTTCCTGAATATATTCAGGAAAAAACGCATACGCACTTTTTGGCCAACCAAGCAAGTTTGCAAAGGAAATCTGCACTACAATGAAGTCTCACTGCCCCCTGGTCAAAAGGGCCATCTGAAAAAAGTGTAAAATCCAGAAAGGCAGGACAGGCCATGGAGAACTGGGAGCCTTGTGATGCTGATGGGCGGGATGTAAATTGCCAGCAGCCACTCTGGAGAAGTGTATGGTGTTTCCTGAAACATCCAAAAAACAAAGCAACAGAGCCTAGGGCACTTCCACTTATGGTCCTATAGCTTAGGGAAATTAAAATCAAAAAGACACAGCCACCCCAAAGTTTGGGACGGCTCTGTTTACAAGAACCTCGTTTACGGTACAAGTTTAATATCACAGAAAGCGAAAAATGGATAAAGAAGTTGTGGTACTTACGTACAATGCAATATCACTCAGCAATGAAATCTATGTCATCAGGCCCGTAGCAGCATAATCAGTGGATTCAGGTACGATGATTCTAAGTGAAATAAGTCACACAGAAAAAGAAACATCATAAGATATCACTACTACACGGAATGTAAACTTGGCTACACAGGAACTGAATTACAAAACAGAACAGGGTGTCAAATGTAGAAAACCCACTTATGCTTGCTTAAGGGGAAAGGTGAGTTGGGGTGCGACATACAACAAGAGATTGAAATTAGCACAGATACCGTTCCATAAGCCAAATATGTAATAGACAAGAGCTATTCCTTGCTCAACGAAGTGGACTCAACACCCCATATTAAACGCCTAAGAATATACCTGACTAGTAAGAATCTTAAAACCTATGGATTTATATGTCTCCGAAAGAGAATCAAGCGTGTGTACAGTGGCATAAACGCAGCAGTAATAGTATTGGTGAGGTTCGGTGAGCAAATGCAGACCCTTTGAAGTCATATTGCATGGTACCCATCCATGGGTCTCAACTCTCCATGTTTAAGGGATTCTTCCTTCAGCTAAAACATGCATGTGGAACCCAGAGTATGATCCACCGTGTGATCGGAAAACGTGTTCAAATGTGTCTCAGTTTTCGTCCCCTGGTACTCGGGTGCAACATTCCAGACGCTTTACTAACACTCTCCCCACTTGGAGAGTCGGTGCCTTTAACCTCCCGTTTGGCCCAGTTTGCAATTTCTGTGGAAAATGAACAGGAATAGGGAGAACCAATGAGAGACTAGGTGGTGGTGTCTGGACGGGCAAATTTAACTCTCATTTCCCACCAGGAAGAGGAATTAACCAAAGGCTCAGCGTGCCATGCCGGAACCAAACTAGGGCCTGAAGCAATCCTGCGGTGTTGCGGCCAGCTCACAAGAAAGCGAGTTGAAGAAAGGAGCTCAGGGGCACTGTAATTCACAAACCTGCAGAGTTATAAATGACAGCTATCTTCCAAAAATATATTGAAGTAAGGCTGCCAAGAGGAGTTGAAAGCGGGGCAGAATTGCAGGAAACCGATTTCAGGAGGTAGACTGGAATTGCATGTAAAGCATAGGAAAAGAGGCAGAACGTCCACAATGATGCACTTGGCCAAAAAGGGCGTATGCGTTTTTTCCTGAATATATTCAGGAAAAAACGCATACGCCCTTTTTGGCCAACCAAGCAAGCTTGCAAAGGAAATGTGCACTACAATAAAGTCTCACTGCTCCCCGGTCAAAAGGGCCATCTGAAAAAACTGTAAAATCCAGAAAGGCAGGACAGGCCATGGAGAACTGGGAGCCTAGTTATGCTGATGGGCGTGATGTAAATTGCCAGCAGCCACTGTGGAGAAGTGTATGGTGTTTCCTGAAACATCCAAAAAACAAAGCAACAGAGCCTAGGGCACTTCCACTTATGGTCCTATAGCTTAGGGAAATTAAAATCAAAAAGACACAGCCACCCCAAAGTTTGGGACGGCTCTGTTTACAAGAACCTCGTTTACGGTACAAGTTGAATATCACAGAAAGCGAAAAATGGATAAAGAAGTGGTGGTACTTACGTACAATGCAATATCACTCAGCAATGAAATCTATGTCATCAGGCCCATAGCAGCATAATGAGTGGATTCAGGTACGATGATTCTAAGTGAAATAAGTCACACAGAAAAAGAAACATCATAAGATATCACTACTACAAGGAATGTAAACTTGGCTACACAAAAACTGAATTACAAAACAGAACAGGGTGTCAAATGTAGAAAACCAACTTATGCTTGCTTAAGGGGAAAGGTGAGTTGGGGTGCTGCATAAAACCAGAGATTCAAATTAGCACAGATACCGTTCCATAAGCCAAATATGTAATAGACAAGAGCTACTCCTTGCTCAACGAAGTGGACTCAACACCCCATATTAAACGCCTAAGAATATACCTGACTAGTAAGAATCTTAAAACCTATGGATTTATATGTCTCCGAAAGAGAATCAAGCGTGTGTACAGTGGCATAAACGCAGCAGTAATAGTATTGGTGAGGTTCGGTGAGCAAATGCAGACCCTTTGAAGTCATATTGCATGGTACCCATCCATGGGTCTCAACTCTCCATGTTTAAGGGATTCTTCCTTCAGCTAAAACATGCATGTGGAACCCACAGTATGATCCACCGTGTGATCGGAAAACGTGTTCAAATGTGTCTCAGTTTTCGTCCCCTGGTACTCGGGTGCAACATTCCAGACGCTTTACTAACACTCTCCCCACTTGGAGAGTCGGTGCCTTTAACCTCCCGTTTGGCCCAGTTTGCAATTTCTGTGGAAAATGAACAGGAATAGGGAGAACCAATGAGAGACTAGGTGGTGGTGTCTGGACGGGCAAATTTAACTCTCATTTCCCACCAGGAAGAGGAATTAACCAAAGGCTCAGCGTGCCATGCCGGAACGAAACTAGGGCCTGAAGCAATCCTGCGGTGTTGCGGCCAGCTCACAAGAAAGCGAGTTGAAGAAAGGAGCTCAGGGGCACTGTAATTCACAAACCTGCAGAGTTATAAATGACAGCTATCTTCCAAAAATATATTGAAGTAAGGCTGCCAAGAGGAGTTGAAAGCGGGGCAGAATTGCAGGAAACCGATTTCAGGAGGTAGACTGGAATTGCATGTAAAGCATAGGAAAAGAGGCAGAACGTCCACAATGATGCACTTGGCCAAAAAGGGCGTATGCGTTTTTTCCTGAATATATTCAGGAAAAAACGCATACGCCCTTTTTGGCCAACCAAGCAAGCTTGCAAAGGAAATGTGCACTACAATAAAGTCTCACTGCTCCCCGGTCAAAAGGGCCATCTGAAAAAACTGTAAAATCCAGAAAGGCAGGACAGGCCATGGAGAACTGGGAGCCTAGTTATGCTGATGGGCGTGATGTAAATTGCCAGCAGCCACTGTGGAGAAGTGTATGGTGTTTCCTGAAACATCCAAAAAACAAAGCAACAAACCTAGGGCACTTCCACTTATGGTCCTATAGCTTAGGGAAATTAAAATCAAAAAGACACAGCCACCCCAAAGTTTGGGACGGCTCTGTTTACAAGAACCTCGTTTACGGTACAAGTTGAATATCACAGAAAGCGAAAAATGGATAAAGAAGTGGTGGTACTTACGTACAATGCAATATCACTCAGCAATGAAATCTATGTCATCAGGCCCATAGCAGCATAATGAGTGGATTCAGGTACGATGATTCTAAGTGAAATAAGTCACACAGAAAAAGAAACATCATAAGATATCACTACTACAAGGAATGTAAACTTGGCTACACAAAAACTGAATTACAAAACAGAACAGGGTGTCAAATGTAGAAAACCAACTTATGCTTGCTTAAGGGGAAAGGTGAGTTGGGGTGCTGCATAAAACCAGAGATTCAAATTAGCACAGATACCGTTCCATAAGCCAAATATGTAATAGACAAGAGCTACTCCTTGCTCAACGAAGTGGACTCAACACCCCATATTAAACGCCTAAGAATATACCTGACTAGTAAGAATCTTAAAACCTATGGATTTATATGTCTCCGAAAGAGAATCAAGCGTGTGTACAGTGGCATAAACGCAGCAGTAATAGTATTGGTGAGGTTCGGTGAGCAAATGCAGACCCTTTGAAGTCATATTGCATGGTACCCATCCATGGGTCTCAACTCTCCATGTTTAAGGGATTCTTCCTTCAGCTAAAACATGCATGTGGAACCCACAGTATGATCCACCGTGTGATCGGAAAACGTGTTCAAATGTGTCTCAGTTTTCGTCCCCTGGTACTCGGGTGCAACATTCCAGACGCTTTACTAACACTCTCCCCACTTTGAGAGTCGGTGCCTTTAACCTCCTGTTTGGCCCAGTTTGCAATTTCTGTGGAAAATGAACAGGAATAGGGAGAACCAATGAGAGACTAGGTGGAGGTGTCTGGACGGGCAAATTTAACTCTCATTTCCCACCAGGAAGAGGAATTAACCAAAGGCTCAAAATGCTGTGCCGGAACCAAACTAGGGCCTGAAGCAATCCTGCGGTGTTGCGGCCAGCTCACAAGAAAGCAAGTTGAAGAAAGGAGCTCAGGGGCACTGTAATTCACAAACCTGCAGAGTTATAAATGACAGCTATCTTCCAAAAATATATTGAAGTAAGGCAGCCAAGAGGAATTGAAAGCGGGGCAGAATTGCAGGAAACCGATTTCAGGAGGTAGACTGGAATTGCATGTAAAGCATAGGAAAAGAGGCAGAACGTCCACAATTATGCACTTGGCCAAAAAGGGCGTATGCGTTTTTTCCTGAATATATTCAGGAAAAAACGCATACGCCCTTTTTGGCCAACCAAGCAAGCTTGCAAAGGAAATCTGCACTACAATGAAGTCTCACTGCCCCCCGGTCAAAAGGGCCATCTGAAAAAAGTGTAAAATCCAGAAAGGCAGGACAGGCCAAGGAGAACTAGGAGCCTTCTTATGCTGATGGGCGGGATGTAAATTGCCAGCAGCCACTCTGGAGAAGTGTATGGTGTTTCCTGAAACATCCAAAAAACAAAGCAACAGAGCCTAGGGTATTTCCACTTATGGTCCTATAGCTTAGGGAAAGTAAAATCAAAAAGACACAGCCACCCCAAAGTTTGGGACGGCTCTGTTTACAAGAACCTCGTTTACGGTACAAGTTCAATATCACAGAAAGCGAAAAATGGATAAAGAAGTTGTGGTACTTACGTACAATGCAATATCACTCAGCAATGAAATCTATGTCATCAGGCCCGTAGCAGCATAATGAGTGGATTCAGGTACGATGATTCTAAGTGAAATGAGTCACACAGAAAAAGAAACATCATAAGTTATCACTACTACACGGAATGTAAACTTGGCTACACAGGAACTGAATTACAAAACAGAACAGGGTGTCAAATGTAGAAAACCCACTTATGCTTGCTTAAGGGGAAAGGTGAGTTGGGGTGCGACATACAACAAGAGATTGAAATTAGCACAGATACCGTTCCATAAGCCAAATATGTAATAGACAAGAGCTACTCCTTGCTCAACGAAGTGGACTCAACACCCCATATTAAACGCCTAACAATATACATGACTAGTAAGACTCTTAAAACCTATGGATTTATATGTTTCCGAAAGAGAATCAAGCGTGTGTACAGTGGCATAAACGCAGCAGTGATAGGATTGGTGAGGTTCGGTGAGCAAATGCAGACCCTTTGAAGTCATATTGCATGGTACCCATTCCATGGGTCTCAACTCTCCATGTTTAAGGGATTCTTCCTTCAGCTAAAACATGCATGTGGAACCCAGAGTATGATCCACCGTGTGATCGGAAAACGTGTTCAAATGTGTCTCAGTTTTCGTCCCCTGGTACTCGGGTGCAACATTCCAGACGCTTTACTAACACTCTCCCCAATTGGAGAGTCAGTGCCTTTAACCTCCTGTTTGGCCCAGTTTGCAATTTCTGTGGAAAATGAACAGGAATAGGGAGAACCAATGAGAGACTAGGTGGAGGTGTGTGGACGGGCAAATTTAACTCTCATTTCCCACCAGGAAGAGGAATTAACCAAAGGCTCAGCATGCCGTGCCGGAACCAAACTAGGGCCTGAAGCAATCCTGCGGTGTTGCGGCCAGCTCACAAGAAAGCGAGTTGAAGAAAGGAGCTCAGGGGCACTGTAATTCACAAACCTGCAGAGTGATAAATGACAGCTATCTTCCAAAAATATATTGAAGGAAGGCTGCCAAGAGTAGTTGAAAGCGGTGCAGAATTGCAGGAAACCGATTTCAGGAGGTAGACTGGAATTGCAAGTAAAGCATAGGAAAAGAGGCAGAACATCCACAATGATGCACTTGGTCAAAAAGGGCGTATGCGTTTTTTCCTGAATATATTCAGGAAAAAACGCATACGCCCTTTTTGGCCAACCAAGCAAGCTTGCAAAGGAAATCTGCACTACAATGAAGTCTCACTGCCCCCCGGTCAAAAGGGCCATCTGAAAAAAGTGTAAAATCCAGAAAGGCAGGACAGGCCATGGAGAACTGGGAGCCTTGTTATGCTGATGGGCGGGATGTAAATTGCCAGCAGCCACTCTGGAGAAGTGTATGGTGTTTCCTGAAACATCCAAAAAACAAAGCAACAGAGCCTAGGGCACTTCCACTTATGGTCCTATAGCTTAGGGAAATTAAAATCAAAAAGACACAGCCACCCCAAAATTTGGGACGGCTCTGTTTACAAGAACCTCGTTTACGGTACAAGTTGAATATCACAGAAAGCGAAAAATGGATAAAGAAGTTGTGGTACTTACGTACAATGCAATATCACTCAGCAATGAAATCTATGTCATCAGGCCCATAGCAGCATAATGAGTGGATTCAGGTACGATGATTCTAAGTGAAATAAGTCACACAGAAAAAGAAACATCATAAGATATCACTACTACAAGGAATGTAAACTTGGCTACACAAAAACTGAATTACAAAACAGAACAGGGTGTCAAATGTAGAAAACCAACTTATGCTTGCTTAAGGGGAAAGGTGAGTTGGGGTGCTGCATAAAACCAGAGATTCAAATTAGCACAGATACCGTTCCATAAGCCAAATATGTAATAGACAAGAGCTACTCCTTGCTCAACGAAGTGGACTCAACACCCCATATTAAACGCCTAAGAATATACCTGACTAGTAAGAATCTTAAAACCTATGGATTTATATGTCTCCGAAAGAGAATCAAGCGTGTGTACAGTGGCATAAACGCAGCAGTAATAGTATTGGTGAGGTTCGGTGAGCAAATGCAGACCCTTTGAAGTCATATTGCATGGTACCCATCCATGGGTCTCAACTCTCCATGTTTAAGGGATTCTTCCTTCAGCTAAAACATGCATGTGGAACCCACAGTATGATCCACCGTGTGATCGGAAAACGTGTTCAAATGTGTCTCAGTTTTCGTCCCCTGGTACTCGGGTGCAACATTCCAGACGCTTTACTAACACTCTCCCCACTTGGAGAGTCGGTGCCTTTAACCTCCTGTTTGGCCCAGTTTGCAATTTCTGTGGAAAATGAACAGGAATAGGGAGAACCAATGAGAGACTAGGTGGAGGTGTCTGGACGGGCAAATTTAACTCTCATTTCCCACCAGGAAGAGGAATTAACCAAAGGCTCAGCGTGCCATGCTGGAACCAAACTAGGGCCTGAAGCAATCCTGTGGTGTTGCGGCCAGCTCACAAGAAAGCGAGGTGAAGAAAGGAGCTCAGGGGCACTGTAATTCACAAACCTGCAGAGTTATAAATGACAGCTATCTTCCAAAAATATATTGAAGTAAGGCTGCCAAGAGGAGTTGAAAGCGGGGCAGAATTGCAGGAAACCGATTTCAGGAGGTAGACTGGAATTGCATGTAAAGCATAGGAAAAGAGGCAGAACGTCCACAATGATGCATTTGGCCAAAAAGTGCGTATGCGTTTTTTCCTGAATATATTCAGGAAAAAACACATACGCCCTTTTTGGCCAACCAAGCAAGCTTGCAAAGGAAATGTGCACTACAATAAAGTCTCACTGCTCCCCGGTCAAAAGGGCCATCTGAAAAAACTGTAAAATCCAGAAAGGCAGGACAGGCCATGGAGAACTGGGAGCCTAGTTATGCTGATGGGCGTGATGTAAATTGCCAGCAGCCACTGTGGAGAAGTGTATGGTGTTTCCTGAAACATCCAAAAAACAAAGCAACAGAGCCTAGGGCACTTCCACTTACAGTCCTATAGCTTAGGGAAATTAAAATCAAAAAGACACAGCCACCCCAAAGTTTGGGACGGCTCTGTTTACAAGAACCTCGTTTACGGTACAAGTTGAATATCACAGAAAGCGAAAAATGGATAAAGAAGTGGTGGTACTTACGTACAATGCAATATCACTCAGCAATGAAATCTATGTCATCAGGCCCATAGCAGCATAATGAGTGGATTCAGGTACGATGATTCTAAGTGAAATAAGTCACACAGAAAAAGAAACATCATAAGATATCACTACTACAAGGAATGTAAACTTGGCTACACAAGAACTGAATTACAAAACAGAACAGGGTGTCAAATGTAGAAAACCAACTTATGCTTGCTTAAGGGGAAAGGTGAGTTGGGGTGCTGCATAAAACCAGAGATTGAAATTAGCACAGATACCGTTCCATAAGCCAAATATGTAATAGACAAGAGCTACTCCTTGCTCAACGAAGTGGACTCAACACCCCATATTAAACGCTTAAGAATATACCTGACTAGTAAGAATCTTAAAACCTATGGATTTATATGTCTCCGAAAGAGAATCAAGCGTGTGTACAGCGGCATAAACGCAGCAGTGATAGGACTGGTGAGGTTCGGTGAGCAAATGCAGACCCTTTGAAGTCATACTGCATGGTACCCATTCCATGAGTCTCAACTCTCCATGTTTAAGGGATTCTTCCTTCAGCTAAAACATGCATGTGGAACCCAGAGTATGATCCACGGTGTCATCGGGAAACGTGTTCAAATGTGTCTCAGTTTTCGTCCCCTGGTACTCGGGTGCAAATTTCCAGACGCTTTACTAACACTCTCCCCACTTGGAGAGTCGGTGCCTTTAACCTCCTGTTTGGCCCAGTTTGCAATTTCTGTGGAAAATGAACAGGAATAGGGAGAACCAATGAGAGACTAGGTGGAGGTGTCTGGACGGGCAAATTTAACTCTCATTTCCCACCAGGAAGAGGAATTAACCAAAGGCTCAAAATGCTGTGCCGGAACCAAACTAGGGCCTGAAGCAATCCTGCGGTGTTGCGGCCAGCTCACAAGAAAGCAAGTTGAAGAAAGGAGCTCAGGGGCACTGTAATTCACAAACCTGCAGAGTTATAAATGACAGCTATCTTCCAAAAATATATTGAAGTAAGGCAGCCAAGAGGAATTGAAAGCGGGGCAGAATTGCAGGAAACCGATTTCAGGAGGTAGACTGGAATTGCATGTAAAGCATAGGAAAAGAGGCAGAACGTCCACAATTATGCACTTGGCCAAAAAGGGCGTATGCGTTTTTTCCTGAATATATTCAGGAAAAAACGCATACGCCCTTTTTGGCCAACCAAGCAAGCTTGCAAAGGAAATCTGCACTACAATGAAGTCTCACTGCCCCCCGGTCAAAAGGGCCATCTGAAAAAAGTGTAAAATCCAGAAAGGCAGGACAGGCCAAGGAGAACTAGGAGCCTTCTTATGCTGATGGGCGGGATGTAAATTGCCAGCAGCCACTCTGGAGAAGTGTATGGTGTTTCCTGAAACATCCAAAAAACAAAGCAACAGAGCCTAGGGTATTTCCACTTATGGTCCTATAGCTTAGGGAAAGTAAAATCAAAAAGACACAGCCACCCCAAAGTTTGGGACGGCTCTGTTTACAAGAACCTCGTTTACGGTACAAGTTCAATATCACAGAAAGCGAAAAATGGATAAAGAAGTTGTGGTACTTACGTACAATGCAATATCACTCAGCAATGAAATCTATGTCATCAGGCCCGTAGCAGCATAATGAGTGGATTCAGGTACGATGATTCTAAGTGAAATGAGTCACACAGAAAAAGAAACATCATAAGTTATCACTACTACACGGAATGTAAACTTGGCTACACAGGAACTGAATTACAAAACAGAACAGGGTGTCAAATGTAGAAAACCCACTTATGCTTGCTTAAGGGGAAAGGTGAGTTGGGGTGCGACATACAACAAGAGATTGAAATTAGCACAGATACCGTTCCATAAGCCAAATATGTAATAGACAAGAGCTACTCCTTGCTCAACGAAGTGGACTCAACACCCCATATTAAACGCCTAACAATATACATGACTAGTAAGACTCTTAAAACCTATGGATTTATATGTTTCCGAAAGAGAATCAAGCGTGTGTACAGTGGCATAAACGCAGCAGTGATAGGATTGGTGAGGTTCGGTGAGCAAATGCAGACCCTTTGAAGTCATATTGCATGGTACCCATTCCATGGGTCTCAACTCTCCATGTTTAAGGGATTCTTCCTTCAGCTAAAACATGCATGTGGAACCCAGAGTATGATCCACCGTGTGATCGGAAAACGTGTTCAAATGTGTCTCAGTTTTCGTCCCCTGGTACTCGGGTGCAACATTCCAGACGCTTTACTAACACTCTCCCCAATTGGAGAGTCAGTGCCTTTAACCTCCTGTTTGGCCCAGTTTGCAATTTCTGTGGAAAATGAACAGGAATAGGGAGAACCAATGAGAGACTAGGTGGAGGTGTGTGGACGGGCAAATTTAACTCTCATTTCCCACCAGGAAGAGGAATTAACCAAAGGCTCAGCATGCCGTGCCGGAACCAAACTAGGGCCTGAAGCAATCCTGCGGTGTTGCGGCCAGCTCACAAGAAAGCGAGTTGAAGAAAGGAGCTCAGGGGCACTGTAATTCACAAACCTGCAGAGTGATAAATGACAGCTATCTTCCAAAAATATATTGAAGGAAGGCTGCCAAGAGTAGTTGAAAGCGGTGCAGAATTGCAGGAAACCGATTTCAGGAGGTAGACTGGAATTGCAAGTAAAGCATAGGAAAAGAGGCAGAACATCCACAATGATGCACTTGGTCAAAAAGGGCGTATGCGTTTTTTCCTGAATATATTCAGGAAAAAACGCATACGCCCTTTTTGGCCAACCAAGCAAGCTTGCAAAGGAAATCTGCACTACAATGAAGTCTCACTGCCCCCCGGTCAAAAGGGCCATCTGAAAAAAGTGTAAAATCCAGAAAGGCAGGACAGGCCATGGAGAACTGGGAGCCTTGTTATGCTGATGGGCGGGATGTAAATTGCCAGCAGCCACTCTGGAGAAGTGTATGGTGTTTCCTGAAACATCCAAAAAACAAAGCAACAGAGCCTAGGGCACTTCCACTTATGGTCCTATAGCTTAGGGAAATTAAAATCAAAAAGACACAGCCACCCCAAAATTTGGGACGGCTCTGTTTACAAGAACCTCGTTTACGGTACAAGTTGAATATCACAGAAAGCGAAAAATGGATAAAGAAGTTGTGGTACTTACGTACAATGCAATATCACTCAGCAATGAAATCTATGTCATCAGGCCCATAGCAGCATAATGAGTGGATTCAGGTACGATGATTCTAAGTGAAATAAGTCACACAGAAAAAGAAACATCATAAGATATCACTACTACAAGGAATGTAAACTTGGCTACACAAAAACTGAATTACAAAACAGAACAGGGTGTCAAATGTAGAAAACCAACTTATGCTTGCTTAAGGGGAAAGGTGAGTTGGGGTGCTGCATAAAACCAGAGATTCAAATTAGCACAGATACCGTTCCATAAGCCAAATATGTAATAGACAAGAGCTACTCCTTGCTCAACGAAGTGGACTCAACACCCCATATTAAACGCCTAAGAATATACCTGACTAGTAAGAATCTTAAAACCTATGGATTTATATGTCTCCGAAAGAGAATCAAGCGTGTGTACAGTGGCATAAACGCAGCAGTAATAGTATTGGTGAGGTTCGGTGAGCAAATGCAGACCCTTTGAAGTCATATTGCATGGTACCCATCCATGGGTCTCAACTCTCCATGTTTAAGGGATTCTTCCTTCAGCTAAAACATGCATGTGGAACCCACAGTATGATCCACCGTGTGATCGGAAAACGTGTTCAAATGTGTCTCAGTTTTCGTCCCCTGGTACTCGGGTGCAACATTCCAGACGCTTTACTAACACTCTCCCCACTTGGAGAGTCGGTGCCTTTAACCTCCTGTTTGGCCCAGTTTGCAATTTCTGTGGAAAATGAACAGGAATAGGGAGAACCAATGAGAGACTAGGTGGAGGTGTCTGGACGGGCAAATTTAACTCTCATTTCCCACCAGGAAGAGGAATTAACCAAAGGCTCAGCGTGCCATGCTGGAACCAAACTAGGGCCTGAAGCAATCCTGTGGTGTTGCGGCCAGCTCACAAGAAAGCGAGGTGAAGAAAGGAGCTCAGGGGCACTGTAATTCACAAACCTGCAGAGTTATAAATGACAGCTATCTTCCAAAAATATATTGAAGTAAGGCTGCCAAGAGGAGTTGAAAGCGGGGCAGAATTGCAGGAAACCGATTTCAGGAGGTAGACTGGAATTGCATGTAAAGCATAGGAAAAGAGGCAGAACGTCCACAATGATGCATTTGGCCAAAAAGTGCGTATGCGTTTTTTCCTGAATATATTCAGGAAAAAACACATACGCCCTTTTTGGCCAACCAAGCAAGCTTGCAAAGGAAATGTGCACTACAATAAAGTCTCACTGCTCCCCGGTCAAAAGGGCCATCTGAAAAAACTGTAAAATCCAGAAAGGCAGGACAGGCCATGGAGAACTGGGAGCCTAGTTATGCTGATGGGCGTGATGTAAATTGCCAGCAGCCACTGTGGAGAAGTGTATGGTGTTTCCTGAAACATCCAAAAAACAAAGCAACAGAGCCTAGGGCACTTCCACTTACAGTCCTATAGCTTAGGGAAATTAAAATCAAAAAGACACAGCCACCCCAAAGTTTGGGACGGCTCTGTTTACAAGAACCTCGTTTACGGTACAAGTTGAATATCACAGAAAGCGAAAAATGGATAAAGAAGTGGTGGTACTTACGTACAATGCAATATCACTCAGCAATGAAATCTATGTCATCAGGCCCATAGCAGCATAATGAGTGGATTCAGGTACGATGATTCTAAGTGAAATAAGTCACACAGAAAAAGAAACATCATAAGATATCACTACTACAAGGAATGTAAACTTGGCTACACAAGAACTGAATTACAAAACAGAACAGGGTGTCAAATGTAGAAAACCAACTTATGCTTGCTTAAGGGGAAAGGTGAGTTGGGGTGCTGCATAAAACCAGAGATTGAAATTAGCACAGATACCGTTCCATAAGCCAAATATGTAATAGACAAGAGCTACTCCTTGCTCAACGAAGTGGACTCAACACCCCATATTAAACGCTTAAGAATATACCTGACTAGTAAGAATCTTAAAACCTATGGATTTATATGTCTCCGAAAGAGAATCAAGCGTGTGTACAGCGGCATAAACGCAGCAGTGATAGGACTGGTGAGGTTCGGTGAGCAAATGCAGACCCTTTGAAGTCATACTGCATGGTACCCATTCCATGAGTCTCAACTCTCCATGTTTAAGGGATTCTTCCTTCAGCTAAAACATGCATGTGGAACCCAGAGTATGATCCACGGTGTCATCGGGAAACGTGTTCAAATGTGTCTCAGTTTTCGTCCCCTGGTACTCGGGTGCAAATTTCCAGACGCTTTACTAACACTCTCCCCACTTGGAGAGTCGGTGCCTTTAACCTCCTGTTTGGCCCAGTTTGCAATTTCTGTGGAAAATGAACAGGAATAGGGAGAACCAATGAGAGACTAGGTGGAGGTGTCTGGACGGGCAAATTTAACTCTCATTTCCCACCAGGAAGAGGAATTAACCAAAGGCTCAAAATGCTGTGCCGGAACCAAACTAGGGCCTGAAGCAATCCTGCGGTGTTGCGGCCAGCTCACAAGAAAGCAAGTTGAAGAAAGGAGCTCAGGGGCACTGTAATTCACAAACCTGCAGAGTTATAAATGACAGCTATCTTCCAAAAATATATTGAAGTAAGGCAGCCAAGAGGAATTGAAAGCGGGGCAGAATTGCAGGAAACCGATTTCAGGAGGTAGACTGGAATTGCATGTAAAGCATAGGAAAAGAGGCAGAACGTCCACAATTATGCACTTGGCCAAAAAGGGCGTATGCGTTTTTTCCTGAATATATTCAGGAAAAAACGCATACGCCCTTTTTGGCCAACCAAGCAAGCTTGCAAAGGAAATCTGCACTACAATGAAGTCTCACTGCCCCCCGGTCAAAAGGGCCATCTGAAAAAAGTGTAAAATCCAGAAAGGCAGGACAGGCCAAGGAGAACTAGGAGCCTTCTTATGCTGATGGGCGGGATGTAAATTGCCAGCAGCCACTCTGGAGAAGTGTATGGTGTTTCCTGAAACATCCAAAAAACAAAGCAACAGAGCCTAGGGTATTTCCACTTATGGTCCTATAGCTTAGGGAAAGTAAAATCAAAAAGACACAGCCACCCCAAAGTTTGGGACGACTCTGTTTACAAGAACCTCGTTTACGGTACAAGTTCAATATCACAGAAAGCGAAAAATGGATAAAGAAGTTGTGGTACTTACGTACAATGCAATATCACTCAGCAATGAAATCTATGTCATCAGGCCCGTAGCAGCATAATGAGTGGATTCAGGTACGATGATTCTAAGTGAAATGAGTCACACAGAAAAAGAAACATCATAAGTTATCACTACTACACGGAATGTAAACTTGGCTACACAGGAACTGAATTACAAAACAGAACAGGGTGTCAAATGTAGAAAACCCACTTATGCTTGCTTAAGGGGAAAGGTGAGTTGGGGTGCGACATACAACAAGAGATTGAAATTAGCACAGATACCGTTCCATAAGCCAAATATGTAATAGACAAGAGCTACTCCTTGCTCAACGAAGTGGACTCAACACCCCATATTAAACGCCTAACAATATACATGACTAGTAAGACTCTTAAAACCTATGGATTTATATGTTTCCGAAAGAGAATCAAGCGTGTGTACAGTGGCATAAACGCAGCAGTGATAGGATTGGTGAGGTTCGGTGAGCAAATGCAGACCCTTTGAAGTCATATTGCATGGTACCCATTCCATGGGTCTCAACTCTCCATGTTTAAGGGATTCTTCCTTCAGCTAAAACATGCATGTGGAACCCAGAGTATGATCCACCGTGTGATCGGAAAACGTGTTCAAATGTGTCTCAGTTTTCGTCCCCTGGTACTCGGGTGCAACATTCCAGACGCTTTACTAACACTCTCCCCAATTGGAGAGTCAGTGCCTTTAACCTCCTGTTTGGCCCAGTTTGCAATTTCTGTGGAAAATGAACAGGAATAGGGAGAACCAATGAGAGACTAGGTGGAGGTGTGTGGACGGGCAAATTTAACTCTCATTTCCCACCAGGAAGAGGAATTAACCAAAGGCTCAGCATGCCGTGCCGGAACCAAACTAGGGCCTGAAGCAATCCTGCGGTGTTGCGGCCAGCTCACAAGAAAGCGAGTTGAAGAAAGGAGCTCAGGGGCACTGTAATTCACAAACCTGCAGAGTTATAAATGACAGCTATCTTCCAAAAATATATTGAAGGAAGGCTGCCAAGAGGAGTTGAAAGCGGGGCAGAATTGCAGGAAACCGATTTCAGGAGGTAGACTGGAATTGCAAGTAAAGCATAGGAAAAGAGGCAGAACATCCACAATGATGCACTTGGTCAAAAAGGGCGTATGCGTTTTTTCCTGAATATATTCAGGAAAAAACGCATACGCCCTTTTTGGCCAACCAAGCAAGCTTGCAAAGGAAATCTGCACTACAATGAAGTCTCACTGCCCCCCGGTCAAAAGGGCCATCTGAAAAAAGTGTAAAATCCAGAAAGGCAGGACAGGCCATGGAGAACTGGGAGCCTTGTTATGCTGATGGGCGGGATGTAAATTGCCAGCAGCCACTCTGGAGAAGTGTATGGTGTTTCCTGAAACATCCAAAAAACAAAGCAACAGAGCCTAGGGCACTTCCACTTATGGTCCTATAGCTTAGGGAAATTAAAATCAAAAAGACACAGCCACCCCAAAATTTGGGACGGCTCTGTTTACAAGAACCTCGTTTACGGTACAAGTTGAATATCACAGAAAGCGAAAAATGGATAAAGAAGTTGTGGTACTTACGTACAATGCAATATCACTCAGCAATGAAATCTATGTCATCAGGCCCATAGCAGCATAATGAGTGGATTCAGGTACGATGATTCTAAGTGAAATAAGTCACACAGAAAAAGAAACATCATAAGATATCACTACTACACGGAATGTAAACTTGGCTACACAGGAACTGAATTACAAAACAGAACAGGGTGTCAAATGTAGAAAACCAACTTATGCTTGCTTAAGGGGAAAGGTGAGTTGGGGTGCTGCATACAACAAGAGATTGAAATTAGCACAGATACCATTCCATAAGCCAAATATGTAATAGACAAGAGCTACTCCTTGCTCAACGAAGTGGACTCAACACCCCATATTAAACGCCTAAGAATATACCTGACTAGTAAGAATCTTAAAACCTATGGATTTATATGTCTCCGAAAGAGAATCAAGCGTGTGTACAGTGGCATAAACGCAGCAGTAATAGTATTGGTGAGGTTCGGTGAGCAAATGCAGACCCTTTGAAATCATATTGCATGGTACACATCCATGGGTCTCAACTCTCCATGTTTAAGGGATTCTTCCTTCAGCTAAAACATGCATGTGGAACCCAGAGTATGATCCACCATGTGATCGGAAAACGTGTTCAAATGTGTCTCAGTTTTCATCCCCTGGTACTCGGGTGCAACATTCCAGACGCTTTACTAACACTCTCCCCACTTGGAGAGTCGGTGCCTTTAACCTCCTGTTTGGCCCAGTTTGCAATTTCTGTGGAAAATGAACAGGAATAGGGAGAACCAATGAGAGACTAGGTGGAGGTGTCTGGACGGGCAAATTTAACTCTCATTTCCCACCAGGAAGAGGAATTAACCAAAGGCTCAACATGCCATGCCAGAACCAAACTAGGGCCTGAAGCAATCCTGTGGTGTTGCGGCCAGCTCACAAGAAAGCGAGTTGAAGAAAGGAGCTCAGGGGCACTGTAATTCACAAACCTGCAGAGTTATAAATGACAGCTATCTTCCAAAAATATATTGAAGTAAGGCAGCAAGAATAGTTGAAAGCGGGGCAGAATTGCAGGAAACCGATTTCAGGAGGTAGACTGGAATTGCATGTAAAGCATAGTAAAAGAGGCAGAACGTCCACAATGATGCACTTGGCCAAAAAGGGCGTATGCGTTTTTTCCTGAATATATTCAGGAAAAAACGCATACGCCCTTTTTGGCCAACCAAGCAAGCTTGCAAAGGAAATCTGCACTACAATGAAGTCTCACTGCCCCCCGGTCAAAAGGGCCATCTGAAAAAAGTGTAAAACCCAGAAAGGCAGGACAGGCCATGGAGAACTGGGAGCCTAGTTATGCTGATGGGCGTGATGTAAATTGTCAGCAGCCACTGTGGAGAAGTGTATGGTGTTTCCTGAAACATCCAAAAAACAAAGCAACAGAGCCTAGGGCACTTCCACTTATGGTCCTATAGCTTAGGGAAATTAAAATCAAAAAGACACAGCCACCCCAAAGTTTGGGACGGCTCTGTTTACAAGAACCTCGTTTACAGTACAAGTTCAATATCACAGAAAGCGAAAAATGGATAAAGAAGTTGTGGTACTTACGTACAATGCAATATCACTCAGCAATGAAATCTATGTCATCAGGCCCGTAGCAGCATAATGAGTGGATTCAGGTACGATGATTCTAAGTGAAATAAGTCACACAGAAAAAGAAACATCATAAGATATCACTACTACACGGAATGTAAACTTGGCTACACAAGAACTGAATTACAAAACAGAACAGGGTGTCAAATGTAGAAAACCAACTTATGCTTGCTTAAGGGGAAAGGTGAGTTGGGGTGCTGCATAAAACCAGAGATTGAAATTAGCACAGATACCGTTCCATAAGCCAAATATGTAATAGACAAGAGCTACTCCTTGCTCAACGAAGTGGACACAACACCCCATATTAAACACCTAAGAATATACCTGACTAGTAAGAATCTTAAAACCTATGGGTTTATATGTCTCCGAAAGAGAATCAAGCGTGTGTACAGTGGCATAAATGCAGCAGTGATAGGATTGGTGAGGTTCGGTGAGCAAATGCAGACCCTTTGAAGTCATATTGCATGGTACCCATTCCATGGGTCTCAACTCTCTATGTTTAAGGGATTCTTCCTTCAGCTAAAACATGCATGTGGAACCCAGAGTATGATCCACCGTGTGATCGGAAAATGTGTTCAAATGTGTCTCAGTTTTCGTCCCCTGGTACTCGGGTGCAACATTCCAGATGCTTTACTAACACTCTCCCCAATTGGAGAGTCAGTGCCTTTAAACTCCTGTTTGGCCCAGTTTGCAATTTCTGTGGAAAATGAACAGGAATAGGGAGAACCAATGAGAGACTAGGTGGAGGTGTCTGGACAGGCAAATTTAACTCTCATTTCCCACCAGGAAGAGGAATTAACCAAAGGCTCAGCATGCCGTGCCAGAAACAAACTAGGGCCTGAAGCAATCCTGCGGTGTTGCGGCCAGCTCACAAGAAAGCGAGTTGAAGAAAGGAGCTCAGGGGCACTGTAATTCACAAACCTGCAGAGTTACAAATGACAGCCATCTTCCAAAAATATCTTAAAGTAAGGCTGCCAAGAGGAGTTGAAAGCGGGGCAGAATTGCAGGAAACAGATTTCAGGAGGTAGACTGGAATTGCATGTAAAGCATAGGAAAAGAGGCAGAACGTCCACAATGATGCACTTGGCCAAAAAGCGCATATGCGTTTTTTCCTGAATATATTCAGGAAAAAACGCATACGCACTTTTTGGCCAACCAAGCAAGTTTGCAAAGGAAATCTGCACTACAATGAAGTCTCACTGCCCCCTGGTCAAAAGGGCCATCTGAAAAAAGTGTAAAATCCAGAAAGGCAGGACAGGCCATGGAGAACTGGGAGCCTTGTGATGCTGATGGGCGGGATGTAAATTGCCAGCAGCCACTCTGGAGAAGTGTATGGTGTTTCCTGAAACATCCAAAAAACAAAGCAACAGAGCCTAGGGCACTTCCACTTATGGTCCTATAGCTTAGGGAAATTAAAATCAAAAAGACACAGCCACCCCAAAGTTTGGGACGGCTCTGTTTACAAGAACCTCGTTTACGGTACAAGTTTAATATCACAGAAAGCGAAAAATGGATAAAGAAGTTGTGGTACTTACGTACAATGCAATATCACTCAGCAATGAAATCTATGTCATCAGGCCCGTCTCAGCATAATCAGTGGATTCAGGTACGATGATTCTAAGTGAAATAAGTCACACAGAAAAAGAAACATCATAAGATATCACTACTACACGGAATGTAAACTTGGCTACACAGGAACTGAATTACAAAACAGAACAGGGTGTCAAATGTAGAAAACCAACTTATGCTTGCTTAAGGGGAAAGGTGAGTTGGGGTGCTGCATACAACAAGAGATTGAAATTAGCACAGATACCGTTCCATAAGCCAAATATGTAATAGACAAGAGCTACTCCTTGCTCAACGAAGAGGACACAACACCACATATTAAACGCCTAAGAATATACCTGACTAGTAAGAATCTTAAAACCTATGGATTTATATGTCTCTGAAAGAGAATCAAGCGTGTGTACAGCGTCATAAGCGCAGCATTGATAGGATTGGTGAGGTTCGGTGAGCAAATGCAGACCCTTTGAAGTCATATTGCATGGTACCCATTCCATGGGTCTCAACTCTCCAGGTTTAAGGGATTCTTCCTTCAGCTAAAACATGCATGTGGAACCCAGAGTATGATCCACCGTGTGATCGGAAAACGTGTTCAAATGTGTCTCAGTTTTCGTCCCCTGGTACTCGGGTGCAACATTCCAGACGCTTTACTAACACTCTCCCCACTTGGAGAGTCGGTGCCTTTAACCTCCCGTTTGGCCCAGTTTGCAATTTCTGTGGAAAATGAACAGGAATAGGGAGAACCAATGAGAGACTAGGTGGTGGTGTCTGGACGGGCAAATTTAACTCTCATTTCCCACCAGGAAGAGGAATTAACCAAAGGCTCAGCGTGCCATGCCGGAACGAAACTAGGGCCTGAAGCAATCCTGCGGTGTTGCGGCCAGCTCACAAGAAAGCGAGTTGAAGAAAGGAGCTCAGGGGCACTGTAATTCACAAACCTGCAGAGTTATAAATGACAGCTATCTTCCAAAAATATATTGAAGTAAGGCTGCCAAGAGGAGTTGAAAGCGGGGCAGAATTGCAGGAAACCGATTTCAGGAGGTAGACTGGAATTGCATGTAAAGCATAGGAAAAGAGGCAGAACGTCCACAATGATGCACTTGGCCAAAAAGGGCGTATGCGTTTTTTCCTGAATATATTCAGGAAAAAACGCATACGCCCTTTTTGGCCAACCAAGCAAGCTTGCAAAGGAAATGTGCACTACAATAAAGTCTCACTGCTCCCCGGTCAAAAGGGCCATCTGAAAAAACTGTAAAATCCAGAAAGGCAGGACAGGCCATGGAGAACTGGGAGCCTAGTTATGCTGATGGGCGTGATGTAAATTGCCAGCAGCCACTGTGGAGAAGTGTATGGTGTTTCCTGAAACATCCAAAAAACAAAGCAACAGAGCCTAGGGCACTTCCACTTATGGTCCTATAGCTTAGGGAAATTAAAATCAAAAAGACACAGCCACCCCAAAGTTTGGGACGGCTCTGTTTACAAGAACCTCGTTTACGGTACAAGTTGAATATCACAGAAAGCGAAAAATGGATAAAGAAGTGGTGGTACTTACGTACAATGCAATATCACTCAGCAATGAAATCTATGTCATCAGGCCCATAGCAGCATAATGAGTGGATTCAGGTACGATGATTCTAAGTGAAATAAGTCACACAGAAAAAGAAACATCATAAGATATCACTACTACAAGGAATGTAAACTTGGCTACACAAAAACTGAATTACAAAACAGAACAGGGTGTCAAATGTAGAAAACCAACTTATGCTTGCTTAAGGGGAAAGGTGAGTTGGGGTGCTGCATAAAACCAGAGATTCAAATTAGCACAGATACCGTTCCATAAGCCAAATATGTAATAGACAAGAGCTACTCCTTGCTCAACGAAGTGGACTCAACACCCCATATTAAACGCCTAAGAATATACCTGACTAGTAAGAATCTTAAAACCTATGGATTTATATGTCTCCGAAAGAGAATCAAGCGTGTGTACAGTGGCATAAACGCAGCAGTAATAGTATTGGTGAGGTTCGGTGAGCAAATGCAGACCCTTTGAAGTCATATTGCATGGTACCCATCCATGGGTCTCAACTCTCCATGTTTAAGGGATTCTTCCTTCAGCTAAAACATGCATGTGGAACCCACAGTATGATCCACCGTGTGATCGGAAAACGTGTTCAAATGTGTCTCAGTTTTCGTCCCCTGGTACTCGGGTGCAACATTCCAGACGCTTTACTAACACTCTCCCCACTTGGAGAGTCGGTGCCTTTAACCTCCCGTTTGGCCCAGTTTGCAATTTCTGTGGAAAATGAACAGGAATAGGGAGGACCAATGAGAGACTAGGTGGTGGTGTCTGGACGGGCAAATTTAACTCTCATTTCCCACCAGGAAGAGGAATTAACCAAAGGCTCAGCGTGCCATGCCGGAACGAAACTAGGGCCTGAAGCAATCCTGCGGTGTTGCGGCCAGCTCACAAGAAAGCGAGTTGAAGAAAGGAGCTCAGGGGCACTGTAATTCACAAACCTGCAGAGTTATAAATGACAGCTATCTTCCAAAAATATATTGAAGTAAGGCTGCCAAGAGGAGTTGAATGCGGGGCAGAATTGCAGGAAACCGATTTCAGGAGGTAGACTGGAATTGCATGTAAAGCATAGGAAAAGAGGCAGAACGTCCACAATGATGCACTTGGCCAAAAAGGGTGTATGCGTTTTTTCCTGAATATATTCAGGAAAAAACGCATACGCCCTTTTTGGCCAACCAAGCAAGCTTGCAAAGGAAATGTGCACTACAATAAAGTCTCACTGCTCCCCGGTCAAAAGGGCCATCTGAAAAAACTGTAAAATCCAGAAAGGCAGGACAGGCCATGGAGAACTGGGAGCCTAGTTATGCTGATGGGCGTGATGTAAATTGCCAGCAGCCACTGTGGAGAAGTGTATGGTGTTTCCTGAAACATCCAAAAAACAAAGCAACAAACCTAGGGCACTTCCACTTATGGTCCTATAGCTTAGGGAAATTAAAATCAAAAAGACACAGCCACCCCAAAGTTTGGGACGGCTCTGTTTACAAGAACCTCGTTTACGGTACAAGTTGAATATCACAGAAAGCGAAAAATGGATAAAGAAGTGGTGGTACTTACGTACAATGCAATATCACTCAGCAATGAAATCTATGTCATCAGGCCCATAGCAGCATAATGAGTGGATTCAGGTACGATGATTCTAAGTGAAATAAGTCACACAGAAAAAGAAACATCATAAGATATCACTACTACAAGGAATGTAAACTTGGCTACACAAAAACTGAATTACAAAACAGAACAGGGTGTCAAATGTAGAAAACCAACTTATGCTTGCTTAAGGGGAAAGGTGAGTTGGGGTGCTGCATAAAACCAGAGATTCAAATTAGCACAGATACCGTTCCATAAGCCAAATATGTAATAGACAAGACCTACTCCTTGCTCAACGAAGTGGACTCAACACCCCATATTAAACGCCTAAGAATATACCTGACTAGTAAGAATCTTAAAACCTATGGATTTATATGTCTCCGAAAGAGAATCAAGCGTGTGTACAGTGGCATAAACGCAGCAGTAATAGTATTGGTGAGGTTCGGTGAGCAAATGCAGACCCTTTGAAGTCATATTGCATGGTACCCATCCATGGGTCTCAACTCTCCATGTTTAAGGGATTCTTCCTTCAGCTAAAACATGCATGTGGAACCCAGAGTATGATCCACCGTGTGATCGGAAAACGTGTTCAAATGTGTCTCAGTTTTCGTCCCCTGGTACTCGGGTGCAACATTCCAGACGCTTTACTAACACTCTCCCCACTTTGAGAGTCGGTGCCTTTAACCTCCTGTTTGGCCCAGTTTGCAATTTCTGTGGAAAATGAACAGGAATAGGGAGAACCAATGAGAGACTAGGTGGAGGTGTCTGGACGGGCAAATTTAACTCTCATTTCCCACCAGGAAGAGGAATTAACCAAAGGCTCAAAATGCTGTGCCGGAACCAAACTAGGGCCTGAAGCAATCCTGCGGTGTTGCGGCCAGCTCACAAGAAAGCAAGTTGAAGAAAGGAGCTCAGGGGCACTGTAATTCACAAACCTGCAGAGTTATAAATGACAGCTATCTTCCAAAAATATATTGAAGTAAGGCAGCCAAGAGGAATTGAAAGCGGGGCAGAATTGCAGGAAACCGATTTCAGGAGGTAGACTGGAATTGCATGTAAAGCATAGGAAAAGAGGCAGAACGTCCACAATTATGCACTTGGCCAAAAAGGGCGTATGCGTTTTTTCCTGAATATATTCAGGAAAAAACGCATACGCCCTTTTTGGCCAACCAAGCAAGCTTGCAAAGGAAATGTGCACTACAATAAAGTCTCACTGCTCCCCGGTCAAAAGGGCCATCTGAAAAAACTGTAAAATCCAGAAAGGCAGGACAGGCCATGGAGAACTGGGAGCCTAGTTATGCTGATGGGCGTGATGTAAATTGCCAGCAGCCACTGTGGAGAAGTGTATGGTGTTTCCTGAAACATCCAAAAAACAAAGCAACAGAGCCTAGGGCACTTCCACTTACAGTCCTATAGCTTAGGGAAATTAAAATCAAAAAGACACAGCCACCCCAAAGTTTGGGACGGCTCTGTTTACAAGAACCTCGTTTACGGTACAAGTTGAATATCACAGAAAGCAAAAAATGGATAAAGAAGTGGTGGTACTTACGTACAATGCAATATCACTCAGCAATGAAATCTATGTCATCAGGCCCATAGCAGCATAATGAGTGGATTCAGGTACGATGATTCTAAGTGAAATAAGTCACACAGAAAAAGAAACATCATAAGATATCACTACTACAAGGAATGTAAACTTGGCTACACAAGAACTGAATTACAAAACAGAACAGGGTGTCAAATGTAGAAAACCAACTTATGCTTGCTTAAGGGGAAAGGTGAGTTGGGGTGCTGCATAAAACCAGAGATTGAAATTAGCACAGATACCGTTCCATAAGCCAAATATGTAATAGACAAGAGCTACTCCTTGCTCAACGAAGTGGACTCAACACCCCATATTAAACGCTTAAGAATATACCTGACTAGTAAGAATCTTAAAACCTATGGATTTATATGTCTCCGAAAGAGAATCAAGCGTGTGTACAGCGGCATAAACGCAGCAGTGATAGGACTGGTGAGGTTCGGTGAGCAAATGCAGGCCCTTTGAAGTCATATTGCATGGTACCCATTCCATGGGTCTCAACTCTCCATGTTTAAGGGATTCTTCCTTCAGCTAAAACATGCATGTGGAACCCAGAGTATGATCCACCGTGTGATCGGAAAACGTGTTCAAATGTGTCTCAGTTTTCGTCCCCTGGTACTCGGGTGCAACATTCCAGACGCTTTACTAACACTCTCCCCACTTTGAGAGTCGGTGCCTTTAACCTCCTGTTTGGCCCAGTTTGCAATTTCTGTGGAAAATGAACAGGAATAGGGAGAACCAATGAGAGACTAGGTGGAGGTGTCTGGACGGGCAAATTTAACTCTCATTTCCCACCAGGAAGAGGAATTAACCAAAGGCTCAAAATGCTGTGCCGGAACCAAACTAGGGCCTGAAGCAATCCTGCGGTGTTGCGGCCAGCTCACAAGAAAGCAAGTTGAAGAAAGGAGCTCAGGGGCACTGTAATTCACAAACCTGCAGAGTTATAAATGACAGCTATCTTCCAAAAATATATTGAAGTAAGGCAGCCAAGAGGAATTGAAAGCGGGGCAGAATTGCAGGAAACCGATTTCAGGAGGTAGACTGGAATTGCATGTAAAGCATAGGAAAAGAGGCAGAACGTCCACAATTATGCACTTGGCCAAAAAGGGCGTATGCGTTTTTTCCTGAATATATTCAGGAAAAAACGCATACGCCCTTTTTGGCCAACCAAGCAAGCTTGCAAAGGAAATGTGCACTACAATAAAGTCTCACTGCTCCCCGGTCAAAAGGGCCATCTGAAAAAACTGTAAAATCCAGAAAGGCAGGACAGGCCATGGAGAACTGGGAGCCTAGTTATGCTGATGGGCGTGATGTAAATTGCCAGCAGCCACTGTGGAGAAGTGTATGGTGTTTCCTGAAACATCCAAAAAACAAAGCAACAGAGCCTAGGGCACTTCCACTTACAGTCCTATAGCTTAGGGAAATTAAAATCAAAAAGACACAGCCACCCCAAAGTTTGGGACGGCTCTGTTTACAAGAACCTCGTTTACGGTACAAGTTGAATATCACAGAAAGCAAAAAATGGATAAAGAAGTGGTGGTACTTACGTACAATGCAATATCACTCAGCAATGAAATCTATGTCATCAGGCCCATAGCAGCATAATGAGTGGATTCAGGTACGATGATTCTAAGTGAAATAAGTCACACAGAAAAAGAAACATCATAAGATATCACTACTACAAGGAATGTAAACTTGGCTACACAAGAACTGAATTACAAAACAGAACAGGGTGTCAAATGTAGAAAACCAACTTATGCTTGCTTAAGGGGAAAGGTGAGTTGGGGTGCTGCATAAAACCAGAGATTGAAATTAGCACAGATACCGTTCCATAAGCCAAATATGTAATAGACAAGAGCTACTCCTTGCTCAACGAAGTGGACTCAACACCCCATATTAAACGCTTAAGAATATACCTGACTAGTAAGAATCTTAAAACCTATGGATTTATATGTCTCCGAAAGAGAATCAAGCGTGTGTACAGCGGCATAAACGCAGCAGTGATAGGACTGGTGAGGTTCGGTGAGCAAATGCAGACCCTTTGAAGTCATACTGCATGGTACCCATTCCATGAGTCTCAACTCTCCATGTTTAAGGGATTCTTCCTTCAGCTAAAACATGCATGTGGAACCCAGAGTATGATCCACGGTGTCATCGGGAAACGTGTTCAAATGTGTCTCAGTTTTCGTCCCCTGGTACTCGGGTGCAAATTTCCAGACGCTTTACTAACACTCTCCCCACTTGGAGAGTCGGTGCCTTTAACCTCCTGTTTGGCCCAGTTTGCAATTTCTGTGGAAAATGAACAGGAATAGGGAGAACCAATGAGAGACTAGGTGGAGGTGTCTGGACGGGCAAATTTAACTCTCATTTCCCACCAGGAAGAGGAATTAACCAAAGGCTCAAAATGCTGTGCCGGAACCAAACTAGGGCCTGAAGCAATCCTGCGGTGTTGCGGCCAGCTCACAAGAAAGCAAGTTGAAGAAAGGAGCTCAGGGGCACTGTAATTCACAAACCTGCAGAGTTATAAATGACAGCTATCTTCCAAAAATATATTGAAGTAAGGCAGCCAAGAGGAATTGAAAGCGGGGCAGAATTGCAGGAAACCGATTTCAGGAGGTAGACTGGAATTGCATGTAAAGCATAGGAAAAGAGGCAGAACGTCCACAATTATGCACTTGGCCAAAAAGGGCGTATGCGTTTTTTCCTGAATATATTCAGGAAAAAACGCATACGCCCTTTTTGGCCAACCAAGCAAGCTTGCAAAGGAAATGTGCACTACAATAAAGTCTCACTGCTCCCCGGTCAAAAGGGCCATCTGAAAAAACTGTAAAATCCAGAAAGGCAGGACAGGCCATGGAGAACTGGGAGCCTAGTTATGCTGATGGGCGTGATGTAAATTGCCAGCAGCCACTGTGGAGAAGTGTATGGTGTTTCCTGAAACATCCAAAAAACAAAGCAACAGAGCCTAGGGCACTTCCACTTACAGTCCTATAGCTTAGGGAAATTAAAATCAAAAAGACACAGCCACCCCAAAGTTTGGGACGGCTCTGTTTACAAGAACCTCGTTTACGGTACAAGTTGAATATCACAGAAAGCGAAAAATGGATAAAGAAGTGGTGGTACTTACGTACAATGCAATATCACTCAGCAATGAAATCTATGTCATCAGGCCCATAGCAGCATAATGAGTGGATTCAGGTACGATGATTCTAAGTGAAATAAGTCACACAGAAAAAGAAACATCATAAGATATCACTACTACAAGGAATGTAAACTTGGCTACACAAGAACTGAATTACAAAACAGAACAGGGTGTCAAATGTAGAAAACCAACTTATGCTTGCTTAAGGGGAAAGGTGAGTTGGGGTGCTGCATAAAACCAGAGATTGAAATTAGCACAGATACCGTTCCATAAGCCAAATATGTAATAGACAAGAGCTACTCCTTGCTCAACGAAGTGGACTCAACACCCCATATTAAACGCTTAAGAATATACCTGACTAGTAAGAATCTTAAAACCTATGGATTTATATGTCTCCGAAAGAGAATCAAGCGTGTGTACAGCGGCATAAACGCAGCAGTGATAGGACTGGTGAGGTTCGGTGAGCAAATGCAGACCCTTTGAAGTCATACTGCATGGTACCCATTCCATGAGTCTCAACTCTCCATGTTTAAGGGATTCTTCCTTCAGCTAAAACATGCATGTGGAACCCAGAGTATGATCCACGGTGTCATCGGGAAACGTGTTCAAATGTGTCTCAGTTTTCGTCCCCTGGTACTCGGGTGCAAATTTCCAGACGCTTTACTAACACTCTCCCCACTTGGAGAGTCGGTGCCTTTAACCTCCTGTTTGGCCCAGTTTGCAATTTCTGTGGAAAATGAACAGGAATAGGGAGAACCAATGAGAGACTAGGTGGAGGTGTCTGGACGGGCAAATTTAACTCTCATTTCCCACCAGGAAGAGGAATTAACCAAAGGCTCAAAATGCTGTGCCGGAACCAAACTAGGGCCTGAAGCAATCCTGCGGTGTTGCGGCCAGCTCACAAGAAAGCAAGTTGAAGAAAGGAGCTCAGGGGCACTGTAATTCACAAACCTGCAGAGTTATAAATGACAGCTATCTTCCAAAAATATATTGAAGTAAGGCAGCCAAGAGGAATTGAAAGCGGGGCAGAATTGCAGGAAACCGATTTCAGGAGGTAGACTGGAATTGCATGTAAAGCATAGGAAAAGAGGCAGAACGTCCACAATTATGCACTTGGCCAAAAAGGGCGTATGCGTTTTTTCCTGAATATATTCAGGAAAAAACGCATACGCCCTTTTTGGCCAACCAAGCAAGCTTGCAAAGGAAATGTGCACTACAATAAAGTCTCACTGCTCCCCGGTCAAAAGGGCCATCTGAAAAAACTGTAAAATCCAGAAAGGCAGGACAGGCCATGGAGAACTGGGAGCCTAGTTATGCTGATGGGCGTGATGTAAATTGCCAGCAGCCACTGTGGAGAAGTGTATGGTGTTTCCTGAAACATCCAAAAAACAAAGCAACAGAGCCTAGGGCACTTCCACGTACAGTCCTATAGCTTAGGGAAATTAAAATCAAAAAGACACAGCCACCCCAAAGTTTGGGACGGCTCTGTTTACAAGAACCTCGTTTACGGTACAAGTTGAATATCACAGAAAGCGAAAAATGGATAAAGAAGTGGTGGTACTTACGTACAATGCAATATCACTCAGCAATGAAATCTATGTCATCAGGCCCATAGCAGCATAATGAGTGGATTCAGGTACGATGATTCTAAGTGAAATAAGTCACACAGAAAAAGAAACATCATAAGATATCACTACTACAAGGAATGTAAACTTGGCTACACAAGAACTGAATTACAAAACAGAACAGGGTGTCAAATGTAGAAAACCAACTTATGCTTGCTTAAGGGGAAAGGTGAGTTGGGGTGCTGCATAAAACCAGAGATTGAAATTAGCACAGATACCGTTCCATAAGCCAAATATGTAATAGACAAGAGCTACTCCTTGCTCAACGAAGTGGACTCAACACCCCATATTAAACGCTTAAGAATATACCTGACTAGTAAGAATCTTAAAACCTATGGATTTATATGTCTCCGAAAGAGAATCAAGCGTGTGTACAGCGGCATAAACGCAGCAGTGATAGGACTGGTGAGGTTCGGTGAGCAAATGCAGACCCTTTGAAGTCATACTGCATGGTACCCATTCCATGAGTCTCAACTCTCCATGTTTAAGGGATTCTTCCTTCAGCTAAAACATGCATGTGGAACCCAGAGTATGATCCACGGTGTCATCGGGAAACGTGTTCAAATGTGTCTCAGTTTTCGTCCCCTGGTACTCGGGTGCAAATTTCCAGACGCTTTACTAACACTCTCCCCACTTGGAGAGTCGGTGCCTTTAACCTCCTGTTTGGCCCAGTTTGCAATTTCTGTGGAAAATGAACAGGAATAGGGAGAACCAATGAGAGACTAGGTGGAGGTGTCTGGACGGGCAAATTTAACTCTCATTTCCCACCAGGAAGAGGAATTAACCAAAGGCTCAAAATGCTGTGCCGGAACCAAACTAGGGCCTGAAGCAATCCTGCGGTGTTGCGGCCAGCTCACAAGAAAGCAAGTTGAAGAAAGGAGCTCAGGGGCACTGTAATTCACAAACCTGCAGAGTTATAAATGACAGCTATCTTCCAAAAATATATTGAAGTAAGGCAGCCAAGAGGAATTGAAAGCGGGGCAGAATTGCAGGAAACCGATTTCAGGAGGTAGACTGGAATTGCATGTAAAGCATAGGAAAAGAGGCAGAACGTCCACAATTATGCACTTGGCCAAAAAGGGCGTATGCGTTTTTTCCTGAATATATTCAGGAAAAAACGCATACGCCCTTTTTGGCCAACCAAGCAAGCTTGCAAAGGAAATGTGCACTACAATAAAGTCTCACTGCTCCCCGGTCAAAAGGGCCATCTGAAAAAACTGTAAAATCCAGAAAGGCAGGACAGGCCATGGAGAACTGGGAGCCTAGTTATGCTGATGGGCGTGATGTAAATTGCCAGCAGCCACTGTGGAGAAGTGTATGGTGTTTCCTGAAACATCCAAAAAACAAAGCAACAGAGCCTAGGGCACTTCCACGTACAGTCCTATAGCTTAGGGAAATTAAAATCAAAAAGACACAGCCACCCCAAAGTTTGGGACGGCTCTGTTTACAAGAACCTCGTTTACGGTACAAGTTGAATATCACAGAAAGCGAAAAATGGATAAAGAAGTGGTGGTACTTACGTACAATGCAATATCACTCAGCAATGAAATCTATGTCATCAGGCCCATAGCAGCATAATGAGTGGATTCAGGTACGATGATTCTAAGTGAAATAAGTCACACAGAAAAAGAAACATCATAAGATATCACTACTACAAGGAATGTAAACTTGGCTACACAAGAACTGAATTACAAAACAGAACAGGGTGTCAAATGTAGAAAACCAACTTATGCTTGCTTAAGGGGAAAGGTGAGTTGGGGTGCTGCATAAAACCAGAGATTGAAATTAGCACAGATACCGTTCCATAAGCCAAATATGTAATAGACAAGAGCTACTCCTTGCTCAACGAAGTGGACTCAACACCCCATATTAAACGCTTAAGAATATACCTGACTAGTAAGAATCTTAAAACCTATGGATTTATATGTCTCCGAAAGAGAATCAAGCGTGTGTACAGCGGCATAAACGCAGCAGTGATAGGACTGGTGAGGTTCGGTGAGCAAATGCAGACCCTTTGAAGTCATACTGCATGGTACCCATTCCATGAGTCTCAACTCTCCATGTTTAAGGGATTCTTCCTTCAGCTAAAACATGCATGTGGAACCCAGAGTATGATCCACGGTGTCATCGGGAAACGTGTTCAAATGTGTCTCAGTTTTCGTCCCCTGGTACTCGGGTGCAAATTTCCAGACGCTTTACTAACACTCTCCCCACTTGGAGAGTCGGTGCCTTTAACCTCCTGTTTGGCCCAGTTTGCAATTTCTGTGGAAAATGAACAGGAATAGGGAGAACCAATGAGAGACTAGGTGGAGGTGTCTGGACGGGCAAATTTAACTCTCATTTCCCACCAGGAAGAGGAATTAACCAAAGGCTCAAAATGCTGTGCCGGAACCAAACTAGGGCCTGAAGCAATCCTGCGGTGTTGCGGCCAGCTCACAAGAAAGCAAGTTGAAGAAAGGAGCTCAGGGGCACTGTAATTCACAAACCTGCAGAGTTATAAATGACAGCTATCTTCCAAAAATATATTGAAGTAAGGCAGCCAAGAGGAATTGAAAGCGGGGCAGAATTGCAGGAAACCGATTTCAGGAGGTAGACTGGAATTGCATGTAAAGCATAGGAAAAGAGGCAGAACGTCCACAATTATGCACTTGGCCAAAAAGGGCGTATGCGTTTTTTCCTGAATATATTCAGGAAAAAACGCATACGCCCTTTTTGGCCAACCAAGCAAGCTTGCAAAGGAAATCTGCACTACAATGAAGTCTCACTGCCCCCCGGTCAAAAGGGCCATCTGAAAAAAGTGTAAAATCCAGAAAGGCAGGACAGGCCAAGGAGAACTAGGAGCCTTCTTATGCTGATGGGCGGGATGTAAATTGCCAGCAGCCACTCTGGAGAAGTGTATGGTGTTTCCTGAAACATCCAAAAAACAAAGCAACAGAGCCTAGGGTATTTCCACTTATGGTCCTATAGCTTAGGGAAATTAAAATCAAAAAGACACAGCCACCCCAAAGTTTGGGACGGCTCTGTTTACAAGAACCTCGTTTACGGTACAAGTTCAATATCACAGAAAGCGAAAAATGGATAAAGAAGTTGTGGTACTTACGTACAATGCAATATCACTCAGCAATGAAATCTATGTCATCAGGCCCGTAGCAGCATAATGAGTGGATTCAGGTACGATGATTCTAAGTGAAATGAGTCACACAGAAAAAGAAACATCATAAGTTATCACTACTACACGGAATGTAAACTTGGCTACACAGGAACTGAATTACAAAACAGAACAGGGTGTCAAATGTAGAAAACCCACTTATGCTTGCTTAAGGGGAAAGGTGAGTTGGGGTGCGACATACAACAAGAGATTGAAATTAGCACAGATACCGTTCCATAAGCCAAATATGTAATAGACAAGAGCTATTCCTTGCTCAACGAAGTGGACTCAACACCCCATATTAAACGCCTAACAATATACATGACTAGTAAGACTCTTAAAACCTATGGATTTATATGTTTCCGAAAGAGAATCAAGCGTGTGTACAGTGGCATAAACGCAGCAGTGATAGGATTGGTGAGGTTCGGTGAGCAAATGCAGACCCTTTGAAGTCATATTGCATGGTACCCATTCCATGGGTCTCAACTCTCCATGTTTAAGGGATTCTTCCTTCAGCTAAAACATGCATGTGGAACCCAGAGTATGATCCACCGTGTAATCGGAAAACGTGTTCAAATGTGTCTCAGTTTTCGTCCCCTGGTACTCGGGTGCAACATTCCAGACGCTTTACTAACACTCTCCCCAATTGGAGAGTCAGTGCCTTTAACCTCCTGTTTGGCCCAGTTTGCAATTTCTGTGGAAAATGAACAGGAATAGGGAGAACCAATGAGAGACTAGGTGGAGGTGTGTGGACGGGCAAATTTAACTCTCATTTCCCACCAGGAAGAGGAATTAACCAAAGGCTCAGCATGCCGTGCCGGAACCAAACTAGGGCCTGAAGCAATCCTGCGGTGTTGCGGCCAGCTCACAAGAAAGCGAGTTGAAGAAAGGAGCTCAGGGGCACTGTAATTCACAAACCTGCAGAGTGATAAATGACAGCTATCTTCCAAAAATATATTGAAGGAAGGCTGCCAAGAGGAGTTGAAAGCGGTGCAGAATTGCAGGAAACCGATTTCAGGAGGTAGACTGGAATTGCAAGTAAAGCATAGGAAAAGAGGCAGAACATCCACAATGATGCACTTGGTCAAAAAGGGCGTATGCGTTTTTTCCTGAATATATTCAGGAAAAAACGCATATGCCCTTTTTGGCCAACCAAGCAAGCTTGCAAAGGAAATCTGCACTACAATGAAGTCTCACTGCCCCCCGGTCAAAAGGGCCATCTGAAAAAACTGTAAAATCCAGAAAGGCAGGACAGGCCATGGAGAACTGGGAGCCTAGTTATGCTGATGGGCGTGATGTAAATTGCCAGCAGCCACTGTGGAGAAGTGTATGGTGTTTCCTGAAACATCCAAAAAACAAAGCAACAAACCTAGGGCACTTCCACTTATGGTCCTATAGCTTAGGGAAATTAAAATCAAAAAGACACAGCCACCCCAAAGTTTGGGACGGCTCTGTTTACAAGAACCTCGTTTACGGTACAAGTTGAATATCACAGAAAGCGAAAAATGGATAAAGAAGTGGTGGTACTTACGTACAATGCAATATCACTCAGCAATGAAATCTATGTCATCAGGCCCATAGCAGCATAATGAGTGGATTCAGGTACGATGATTCTAAGTGAAATAAGTCACACAGAAAAAGAAACATCATAAGATATCACTACTACAAGGAATGTAAACTTGGCTACACAAAAACTGAATTACAAAACAGAACAGGGTGTCAAATGTAGAAAACCAACTTATGCTTGCTTAAGGGGAAAGGTGAGTTGGGGTGCTGCATAAAACCAGAGATTCAAATTAGCACAGATACCGTTCCATAAGCCAAATATGTAATAGACAAGAGCTACTCCTTGCTCAACGAAGTGGACTCAACACCCCATATTAAACGCCTAAGAATATACCTGACTAGTAAGAATCTTAAAACCTATGGATTTATATGTCTCCGAAAGAGAATCAAGCGTGTGTACAGTGGCATAAACGCAGCAGTAATAGTATTGGTGAGGTTCGGTGAGCAAATGCAGACCCTTTGAAGTCATATTGCATGGTACCCATCCATGGGTCTCAACTCTCCATGTTTAAGGGATTCTTCCTTCAGCTAAAACATGCATGTGGAACCCAGAGTATGATCCACCGTGTGATCGGAAAACGTGTTCAAATGTGTCTCAGTTTTCGTCCCCTGGTACTCGGGTGCAACATTCCAGACGCTTTACTAACACTCTCCCCACTTTGAGAGTCGGTGCCTTTAACCTCCTGTTTGGCCCAGTTTGCAATTTCTGTGGAAAATGAACAGGAATAGGGAGAACCAATGAGAGACTAGGTGGAGGTGTCTGGACGGGCAAATTTAACTCTCATTTCCCACCAGGAAGAGGAATTAACCAAAGGCTCAAAATGCTGTGCCGGAACCAAACTAGGGCCTGAAGCAATCCTGCGGTGTTGCGGCCAGCTCACAAGAAAGCAAGTTGAAGAAAGGAGCTCAGGGGCACTGTAATTCACAAACCTGCAGAGTTATAAATGACAGCTATCTTCCAAAAATATATTGAAGTAAGGCAGCCAAGAGGAATTGAAAGCGGGGCAGAATTGCAGGAAACCGATTTCAGGAGGTAGACTGGAATTGCATGTAAAGCATAGGAAAAGAGGCAGAACGTCCACAATTATGCACTTGGCCAAAAAGGGCGTATGCGTTTTTTCCTGAATATATTCAGGAAAAAACGCATACGCCCTTTTTGGCCAACCAAGCAAGCTTGCAAAGGAAATGTGCACTACAATAAAGTCTCACTGCTCCCCGGTCAAAAGGGCCATCTGAAAAAACTGTAAAATCCAGAAAGGCAGGACAGGCCATGGAGAACTGGGAGCCTAGTTATGCTGATGGGCGTGATGTAAATTGCCAGCAGCCACTGTGGAGAAGTGTATGGTGTTTCCTGAAACATCCAAAAAACAAAGCAACAGAGCCTAGGGCACTTCCACTTACAGTCCTATAGCTTAGGGAAATTAAAATCAAAAAGACACAGCCACCCCAAAGTTTGGGACGGCTCTGTTTACAAGAACCTCGTTTACGGTACAAGTTGAATATCACAGAAAGCAAAAAATGGATAAAGAAGTGGTGGTACTTACGTACAATGCAATATCACTCAGCAATGAAATCTATGTCATCAGGCCCATAGCAGCATAATGAGTGGATTCAGGTACGATGATTCTAAGTGAAATAAGTCACACAGAAAAAGAAACATCATAAGATATCACTACTACAAGGAATGTAAACTTGGCTACACAAGAACTGAATTACAAAACAGAACAGGGTGTCAAATGTAGAAAACCAACTTATGCTTGCTTAAGGGGAAAGGTGAGTTGGGGTGCTGCATAAAACCAGAGATTGAAATTAGCACAGATACCGTTCCATAAGCCAAATATGTAATAGACAAGAGCTACTCCTTGCTCAACGAAGTGGACTCAACACCCCATATTAAACGCTTAAGAATATACCTGACTAGTAAGAATCTTAAAACCTATGGATTTATATGTCTCCGAAAGAGAATCAAGCGTGTGTACAGCGTCATAAACGCAGCAGTGATAGGACTGGTGAGGTTCGGTGAGCAAATGCAGACCCTTTGAAGTCATATTGCATGGTACCCATTCCATGGGTCTCAACTCTCCAGGTTTAAGGGATTCTTCCTTCAGCTAAAACATGCATGTGGAACCCAGAGTATGATCCACCGTGTGATCGGAAAACGTGTTCAAATGTGTCTCAGTTTTCGTCCCCTGGTACTCGGGTGCAACATTCCAGACGCTTTACTAACACTCTCCCCACTTGGAGAGTCGGTGCCTTTAACCTCCCGTTTGGCCCAGTTTGCAATTTCTGTGGAAAATGAACAGGAATAGGGAGAACCAATGAGAGACTAGGTGGTGGTGTCTGGACGGGCAAATTTAACTCTCATTTCCCACCAGGAAGAGGAATTAACCAAAGGCTCAGCGTGCCATGCCGGAACGAAACTAGGGCCTGAAGCAATCCTGCGGTGTTGCGGCCAGCTCACAAGAAAGCGAGTTGAAGAAAGGAGCTCAGGGGCACTGTAATTCACAAACCTGCAGAGTTATAAATGACAGCTATCTTCCAAAAATATATTGAAGTAAGGCTGCCAAGAGGAGTTGAAAGCGGGGCAGAATTGCAGGAAACCGATTTCAGGAGGTAGACTGGAATTGCATGTAAAGCATAGGAAAAGAGGCAGAACGTCCACAATGATGCACTTGGCCAAAAAGGGCGTATGCGTTTTTTCCTGAATATATTCAGGAAAAAACGCATACGCCCTTTTTGGCCAACCAAGCAAGCTTGCAAAGGAAATGTGCACTACAATAAAGTCTCACTGCTCCCCGGTCAAAAGGGCCATCTGAAAAAACTGTAAAATCCAGAAAGGCAGGACAGGCCATGGAGAACTGGGAGCCTAGTTATGCTGATGGGCGTGATGTAAATTGCCAGCAGCCACTGTGGAGAAGTGTATGGTGTTTCCTGAAACATCCAAAAAACAAAGCAACAGAGCCTAGGGCACTTCCACTTATGGTCCTATAGCTTAGGGAAATTAAAATCAAAAAGACACAGCCACCCCAAAGTTTGGGACGGCTCTGTTTACAAGAACCTCGTTTACGGTACAAGTTGAATATCACAGAAAGCGAAAAATGGATAAAGAAGTGGTGGTACTTACGTACAATGCAATATCACTCAGCAATGAAATCTATGTCATCAGGCCCATAGCAGCATAATGAGTGGATTCAGGTACGATGATTCTAAGTGAAATAAGTCACACAGAAAAAGAAACATCATAAGATATCACTACTACAAGGAATGTAAACTTGGCTACACAAAAACTGAATTACAAAACAGAACAGGGTGTCAAATGTAGAAAACCAACTTATGCTTGCTTAAGGGGAAAGGTGAGTTGGGGTGCTGCATAAAACCAGAGATTCAAATTAGCACAGATACCGTTCCATAAGCCAAATATGTAATAGACAAGAGCTACTCCTTGCTCAACGAAGTGGACTCAACACCCCATATTAAACGCCTAAGAATATACCTGACTAGTAAGAATCTTAAAACCTATGGATTTATATGTCTCCGAAAGAGAATCAAGCGTGTGTACAGTGGCATAAACGCAGCAGTAATAGTATTGGTGAGGTTCGGTGAGCAAATGCAGACCCTTTGAAGTCATATTGCATGGTACCCATCCATGGGTCTCAACTCTCCATGTTTAAGGGATTCTTCCTTCAGCTAAAACATGCATGTGGAACCCACAGTATGATCCACCGTGTGATCGGAAAACGTGTTCAAATGTGTCTCAGTTTTCGTCCCCTGGTACTCGGGTGCAACATTCCAGACGCTTTACTAACACTCTCCCCACTTGGAGAGTCGGTGCCTTTAACCTCCCGTTTGGCCCAGTTTGCAATTTCTGTGGAAAATGAACAGGAATAGGGAGGACCAATGAGAGACTAGGTGGTGGTGTCTGGACGGGCAAATTTAACTCTCATTTCCCACCAGGAAGAGGAATTAACCAAAGGCTCAGCGTGCCATGCCGGAACGAAACTAGGGCCTGAAGCAATCCTGCGGTGTTGCGGCCAGCTCACAAGAAAGCGAGTTGAAGAAAGGAGCTCAGGGGCACTGTAATTCACAAACCTGCAGAGTTATAAATGACAGCTATCTTCCAAAAATATATTGAAGTAAGGCTGCCAAGAGGAGTTGAATGCGGGGCAGAATTGCAGGAAACCGATTTCAGGAGGTAGACTGGAATTGCATGTAAAGCATAGGAAAAGAGGCAGAACGTCCACAATGATGCACTTGGCCAAAAAGGGTGTATGCGTTTTTTCCTGAATATATTCAGGAAAAAACGCATACGCCCTTTTTGGCCAACCAAGCAAGCTTGCAAAGGAAATGTGCACTACAATAAAGTCTCACTGCTCCCCGGTCAAAAGGGCCATCTGAAAAAACTGTAAAATCCAGAAAGGCAGGACAGGCCATGGAGAACTGGGAGCCTAGTTATGCTGATGGGCGTGATGTAAATTGCCAGCAGCCACTGTGGAGAAGTGTATGGTGTTTCCTGAAACATCCAAAAAACAAAGCAACAAACCTAGGGCACTTCCACTTATGGTCCTATAGCTTAGGGAAATTAAAATCAAAAAGACACAGCCACCCCAAAGTTTGGGACGGCTCTGTTTACAAGAACCTCGTTTACGGTACAAGTTGAATATCACAGAAAGCGAAAAATGGATAAAGAAGTGGTGGTACTTACGTACAATGCAATATCACTCAGCAATGAAATCTATGTCATCAGGCCCATAGCAGCATAATGAGTGGATTCAGGTACGATGATTCTAAGTGAAATAAGTCACACAGAAAAAGAAACATCATAAGATATCACTACTACAAGGAATGTAAACTTGGCTACACAAAAACTGAATTACAAAACAGAACAGGGTGTCAAATGTAGAAAACCAACTTATGCTTGCTTAAGGGGAAAGGTGAGTTGGGGTGCTGCATAAAACCAGAGATTCAAATTAGCACAGATACCGTTCCATAAGCCAAATATGTAATAGACAAGACCTACTCCTTGCTCAACGAAGTGGACTCAACACCCCATATTAAACGCCTAAGAATATACCTGACTAGTAAGAATCTTAAAACCTATGGATTTATATGTCTCCGAAAGAGAATCAAGCGTGTGTACAGTGGCATAAACGCAGCAGTAATAGTATTGGTGAGGTTCGGTGAGCAAATGCAGACCCTTTGAAGTCATATTGCATGGTACCCATCCATGGGTCTCAACTCTCCATGTTTAAGGGATTCTTCCTTCAGCTAAAACATGCATGTGGAACCCAGAGTATGATCCACCGTGTGATCGGAAAACGTGTTCAAATGTGTCTCAGTTTTCGTCCCCTGGTACTCGGGTGCAACATTCCAGACGCTTTACTAACACTCTCCCCACTTTGAGAGTCGGTGCCTTTAACCTCCTGTTTGGCCCAGTTTGCAATTTCTGTGGAAAATGAACAGGAATAGGGAGAACCAATGAGAGACTAGGTGGAGGTGTCTGGACGGGCAAATTTAACTCTCATTTCCCACCAGGAAGAGGAATTAACCAAAGGCTCAAAATGCTGTGCCGGAACCAAACTAGGGCCTGAAGCAATCCTGCGGTGTTGCGGCCAGCTCACAAGAAAGCAAGTTGAAGAAAGGAGCTCAGGGGCACTGTAATTCACAAACCTGCAGAGTTATAAATGACAGCTATCTTCCAAAAATATATTGAAGTAAGGCAGCCAAGAGGAATTGAAAGCGGGGCAGAATTGCAGGAAACCGATTTCAGGAGGTAGACTGGAATTGCATGTAAAGCATAGGAAAAGAGGCAGAACGTCCACAATTATGCACTTGGCCAAAAAGGGCGTATGCGTTTTTTCCTGAATATATTCAGGAAAAAACGCATACGCCCTTTTTGGCCAACCAAGCAAGCTTGCAAAGGAAATGTGCACTACAATAAAGTCTCACTGCTCCCCGGTCAAAAGGGCCATCTGAAAAAACTGTAAAATCCAGAAAGGCAGGACAGGCCATGGAGAACTGGGAGCCTAGTTATGCTGATGGGCGTGATGTAAATTGCCAGCAGCCACTGTGGAGAAGTGTATGGTGTTTCCTGAAACATCCAAAAAACAAAGCAACAGAGCCTAGGGCACTTCCACTTACAGTCCTATAGCTTAGGGAAATTAAAATCAAAAAGACACAGCCACCCCAAAGTTTGGGACGGCTCTGTTTACAAGAACCTCGTTTACGGTACAAGTTGAATATCACAGAAAGCAAAAAATGGATAAAGAAGTGGTGGTACTTACGTACAATGCAATATCACTCAGCAATGAAATCTATGTCATCAGGCCCATAGCAGCATAATGAGTGGATTCAGGTACGATGATTCTAAGTGAAATAAGTCACACAGAAAAAGAAACATCATAAGATATCACTACTACAAGGAATGTAAACTTGGCTACACAAGAACTGAATTACAAAACAGAACAGGGTGTCAAATGTAGAAAACCAACTTATGCTTGCTTAAGGGGAAAGGTGAGTTGGGGTGCTGCATAAAACCAGAGATTGAAATTAGCACAGATACCGTTCCATAAGCCAAATATGTAATAGACAAGAGCTACTCCTTGCTCAACGAAGTGGACTCAACACCCCATATTAAACGCTTAAGAATATACCTGACTAGTAAGAATCTTAAAACCTATGGATTTATATGTCTCCGAAAGAGAATCAAGCGTGTGTACAGCGGCATAAACGCAGCAGTGATAGGACTGGTGAGGTTCGGTGAGCAAATGCAGGCCCTTTGAAGTCATATTGCATGGTACCCATTCCATGGGTCTCAACTCTCCATGTTTAAGGGATTCTTCCTTCAGCTAAAACATGCATGTGGAACCCAGAGTATGATCCACCGTGTGATCGGAAAACGTGTTCAAATGTGTCTCAGTTTTCGTCCCCTGGTACTCGGGTGCAACATTCCAGACGCTTTACTAACACTCTCCCCACTTTGAGAGTCGGTGCCTTTAACCTCCTGTTTGGCCCAGTTTGCAATTTCTGTGGAAAATGAACAGGAATAGGGAGAACCAATGAGAGACTAGGTGGAGGTGTCTGGACGGGCAAATTTAACTCTCATTTCCCACCAGGAAGAGGAATTAACCAAAGGCTCAAAATGCTGTGCCGGAACCAAACTAGGGCCTGAAGCAATCCTGCGGTGTTGCGGCCAGCTCACAAGAAAGCAAGTTGAAGAAAGGAGCTCAGGGGCACTGTAATTCACAAACCTGCAGAGTTATAAATGACAGCTATCTTCCAAAAATATATTGAAGTAAGGCAGCCAAGAGGAATTGAAAGCGGGGCAGAATTGCAGGAAACCGATTTCAGGAGGTAGACTGGAATTGCATGTAAAGCATAGGAAAAGAGGCAGAACGTCCACAATTATGCACTTGGCCAAAAAGGGCGTATGCGTTTTTTCCTGAATATATTCAGGAAAAAACGCATACGCCCTTTTTGGCCAACCAAGCAAGCTTGCAAAGGAAATGTGCACTACAATAAAGTCTCACTGCTCCCCGGTCAAAAGGGCCATCTGAAAAAACTGTAAAATCCAGAAAGGCAGGACAGGCCATGGAGAACTGGGAGCCTAGTTATGCTGATGGGCGTGATGTAAATTGCCAGCAGCCACTGTGGAGAAGTGTATGGTGTTTCCTGAAACATCCAAAAAACAAAGCAACAGAGCCTAGGGCACTTCCACTTACAGTCCTATAGCTTAGGGAAATTAAAATCAAAAAGACACAGCCACCCCAAAGTTTGGGACGGCTCTGTTTACAAGAACCTCGTTTACGGTACAAGTTGAATATCACAGAAAGCAAAAAATGGATAAAGAAGTGGTGGTACTTACGTACAATGCAATATCACTCAGCAATGAAATCTATGTCATCAGGCCCATAGCAGCATAATGAGTGGATTCAGGTACGATGATTCTAAGTGAAATAAGTCACACAGAAAAAGAAACATCATAAGATATCACTACTACAAGGAATGTAAACTTGGCTACACAAGAACTGAATTACAAAACAGAACAGGGTGTCAAATGTAGAAAACCAACTTATGCTTGCTTAAGGGGAAAGGTGAGTTGGGGTGCTGCATAAAACCAGAGATTGAAATTAGCACAGATACCGTTCCATAAGCCAAATATGTAATAGACAAGAGCTACTCCTTGCTCAACGAAGTGGACTCAACACCCCATATTAAACGCTTAAGAATATACCTGACTAGTAAGAATCTTAAAACCTATGGATTTATATGTCTCCGAAAGAGAATCAAGCGTGTGTACAGCGGCATAAACGCAGCAGTGATAGGACTGGTGAGGTTCGGTGAGCAAATGCAGACCCTTTGAAGTCATACTGCATGGTACCCATTCCATGAGTCTCAACTCTCCATGTTTAAGGGATTCTTCCTTCAGCTAAAACATGCATGTGGAACCCAGAGTATGATCCACGGTGTCATCGGGAAACGTGTTCAAATGTGTCTCAGTTTTCGTCCCCTGGTACTCGGGTGCAAATTTCCAGACGCTTTACTAACACTCTCCCCACTTGGAGAGTCGGTGCCTTTAACCTCCTGTTTGGCCCAGTTTGCAATTTCTGTGGAAAATGAACAGGAATAGGGAGAACCAATGAGAGACTAGGTGGAGGTGTCTGGACGGGCAAATTTAACTCTCATTTCCCACCAGGAAGAGGAATTAACCAAAGGCTCAAAATGCTGTGCCGGAACCAAACTAGGGCCTGAAGCAATCCTGCGGTGTTGCGGCCAGCTCACAAGAAAGCAAGTTGAAGAAAGGAGCTCAGGGGCACTGTAATTCACAAACCTGCAGAGTTATAAATGACAGCTATCTTCCAAAAATATATTGAAGTAAGGCAGCCAAGAGGAATTGAAAGCGGGGCAGAATTGCAGGAAACCGATTTCAGGAGGTAGACTGGAATTGCATGTAAAGCATAGGAAAAGAGGCAGAACGTCCACAATTATGCACTTGGCCAAAAAGGGCGTATGCGTTTTTTCCTGAATATATTCAGGAAAAAACGCATACGCCCTTTTTGGCCAACCAAGCAAGCTTGCAAAGGAAATGTGCACTACAATAAAGTCTCACTGCTCCCCGGTCAAAAGGGCCATCTGAAAAAACTGTAAAATCCAGAAAGGCAGGACAGGCCATGGAGAACTGGGAGCCTAGTTATGCTGATGGGCGTGATGTAAATTGCCAGCAGCCACTGTGGAGAAGTGTATGGTGTTTCCTGAAACATCCAAAAAACAAAGCAACAGAGCCTAGGGCACTTCCACTTACAGTCCTATAGCTTAGGGAAATTAAAATCAAAAAGACACAGCCACCCCAAAGTTTGGGACGGCTCTGTTTACAAGAACCTCGTTTACGGTACAAGTTGAATATCACAGAAAGCGAAAAATGGATAAAGAAGTGGTGGTACTTACGTACAATGCAATATCACTCAGCAATGAAATCTATGTCATCAGGCCCATAGCAGCATAATGAGTGGATTCAGGTACGATGATTCTAAGTGAAATAAGTCACACAGAAAAAGAAACATCATAAGATATCACTACTACAAGGAATGTAAACTTGGCTACACAAGAACTGAATTACAAAACAGAACAGGGTGTCAAATGTAGAAAACCAACTTATGCTTGCTTAAGGGGAAAGGTGAGTTGGGGTGCTGCATAAAACCAGAGATTGAAATTAGCACAGATACCGTTCCATAAGCCAAATATGTAATAGACAAGAGCTACTCCTTGCTCAACGAAGTGGACTCAACACCCCATATTAAACGCTTAAGAATATACCTGACTAGTAAGAATCTTAAAACCTATGGATTTATATGTCTCCGAAAGAGAATCAAGCGTGTGTACAGCGGCATAAACGCAGCAGTGATAGGACTGGTGAGGTTCGGTGAGCAAATGCAGACCCTTTGAAGTCATACTGCATGGTACCCATTCCATGAGTCTCAACTCTCCATGTTTAAGGGATTCTTCCTTCAGCTAAAACATGCATGTGGAACCCAGAGTATGATCCACGGTGTCATCGGGAAACGTGTTCAAATGTGTCTCAGTTTTCGTCCCCTGGTACTCGGGTGCAAATTTCCAGACGCTTTACTAACACTCTCCCCACTTGGAGAGTCGGTGCCTTTAACCTCCTGTTTGGCCCAGTTTGCAATTTCTGTGGAAAATGAACAGGAATAGGGAGAACCAATGAGAGACTAGGTGGAGGTGTCTGGACGGGCAAATTTAACTCTCATTTCCCACCAGGAAGAGGAATTAACCAAAGGCTCAAAATGCTGTGCCGGAACCAAACTAGGGCCTGAAGCAATCCTGCGGTGTTGCGGCCAGCTCACAAGAAAGCAAGTTGAAGAAAGGAGCTCAGGGGCACTGTAATTCACAAACCTGCAGAGTTATAAATGACAGCTATCTTCCAAAAATATATTGAAGTAAGGCAGCCAAGAGGAATTGAAAGCGGGGCAGAATTGCAGGAAACCGATTTCAGGAGGTAGACTGGAATTGCATGTAAAGCATAGGAAAAGAGGCAGAACGTCCACAATTATGCACTTGGCCAAAAAGGGCGTATGCGTTTTTTCCTGAATATATTCAGGAAAAAACGCATACGCCCTTTTTGGCCAACCAAGCAAGCTTGCAAAGGAAATGTGCACTACAATAAAGTCTCACTGCTCCCCGGTCAAAAGGGCCATCTGAAAAAACTGTAAAATCCAGAAAGGCAGGACAGGCCATGGAGAACTGGGAGCCTAGTTATGCTGATGGGCGTGATGTAAATTGCCAGCAGCCACTGTGGAGAAGTGTATGGTGTTTCCTGAAACATCCAAAAAACAAAGCAACAGAGCCTAGGGCACTTCCACGTACAGTCCTATAGCTTAGGGAAATTAAAATCAAAAAGACACAGCCACCCCAAAGTTTGGGACGGCTCTGTTTACAAGAACCTCGTTTACGGTACAAGTTGAATATCACAGAAAGCGAAAAATGGATAAAGAAGTGGTGGTACTTACGTACAATGCAATATCACTCAGCAATGAAATCTATGTCATCAGGCCCATAGCAGCATAATGAGTGGATTCAGGTACGATGATTCTAAGTGAAATAAGTCACACAGAAAAAGAAACATCATAAGATATCACTACTACAAGGAATGTAAACTTGGCTACACAAGAACTGAATTACAAAACAGAACAGGGTGTCAAATGTAGAAAACCAACTTATGCTTGCTTAAGGGGAAAGGTGAGTTGGGGTGCTGCATAAAACCAGAGATTGAAATTAGCACAGATACCGTTCCATAAGCCAAATATGTAATAGACAAGAGCTACTCCTTGCTCAACGAAGTGGACTCAACACCCCATATTAAACGCTTAAGAATATACCTGACTAGTAAGAATCTTAAAACCTATGGATTTATATGTCTCCGAAAGAGAATCAAGCGTGTGTACAGCGGCATAAACGCAGCAGTGATAGGACTGGTGAGGTTCGGTGAGCAAATGCAGACCCTTTGAAGTCATACTGCATGGTACCCATTCCATGAGTCTCAACTCTCCATGTTTAAGGGATTCTTCCTTCAGCTAAAACATGCATGTGGAACCCAGAGTATGATCCACGGTGTCATCGGGAAACGTGTTCAAATGTGTCTCAGTTTTCGTCCCCTGGTACTCGGGTGCAAATTTCCAGACGCTTTACTAACACTCTCCCCACTTGGAGAGTCGGTGCCTTTAACCTCCTGTTTGGCCCAGTTTGCAATTTCTGTGGAAAATGAACAGGAATAGGGAGAACCAATGAGAGACTAGGTGGAGGTGTCTGGACGGGCAAATTTAACTCTCATTTCCCACCAGGAAGAGGAATTAACCAAAGGCTCAAAATGCTGTGCCGGAACCAAACTAGGGCCTGAAGCAATCCTGCGGTGTTGCGGCCAGCTCACAAGAAAGCAAGTTGAAGAAAGGAGCTCAGGGGCACTGTAATTCACAAACCTGCAGAGTTATAAATGACAGCTATCTTCCAAAAATATATTGAAGTAAGGCAGCCAAGAGGAATTGAAAGCGGGGCAGAATTGCAGGAAACCGATTTCAGGAGGTAGACTGGAATTGCATGTAAAGCATAGGAAAAGAGGCAGAACGTCCACAATTATGCACTTGGCCAAAAAGGGCGTATGCGTTTTTTCCTGAATATATTCAGGAAAAAACGCATACGCCCTTTTTGGCCAACCAAGCAAGCTTGCAAAGGAAATGTGCACTACAATAAAGTCTCACTGCTCCCCGGTCAAAAGGGCCATCTGAAAAAACTGTAAAATCCAGAAAGGCAGGACAGGCCATGGAGAACTGGGAGCCTAGTTATGCTGATGGGCGTGATGTAAATTGCCAGCAGCCACTGTGGAGAAGTGTATGGTGTTTCCTGAAACATCCAAAAAACAAAGCAACAGAGCCTAGGGCACTTCCACGTACAGTCCTATAGCTTAGGGAAATTAAAATCAAAAAGACACAGCCACCCCAAAGTTTGGGACGGCTCTGTTTACAAGAACCTCGTTTACGGTACAAGTTGAATATCACAGAAAGCGAAAAATGGATAAAGAAGTGGTGGTACTTACGTACAATGCAATATCACTCAGCAATGAAATCTATGTCATCAGGCCCATAGCAGCATAATGAGTGGATTCAGGTACGATGATTCTAAGTGAAATAAGTCACACAGAAAAAGAAACATCATAAGATATCACTACTACAAGGAATGTAAACTTGGCTACACAAGAACTGAATTACAAAACAGAACAGGGTGTCAAATGTAGAAAACCAACTTATGCTTGCTTAAGGGGAAAGGTGAGTTGGGGTGCTGCATAAAACCAGAGATTGAAATTAGCACAGATACCGTTCCATAAGCCAAATATGTAATAGACAAGAGCTACTCCTTGCTCAACGAAGTGGACTCAACACCCCATATTAAACGCTTAAGAATATACCTGACTAGTAAGAATCTTAAAACCTATGGATTTATATGTCTCCGAAAGAGAATCAAGCGTGTGTACAGCGGCATAAACGCAGCAGTGATAGGACTGGTGAGGTTCGGTGAGCAAATGCAGACCCTTTGAAGTCATACTGCATGGTACCCATTCCATGAGTCTCAACTCTCCATGTTTAAGGGATTCTTCCTTCAGCTAAAACATGCATGTGGAACCCAGAGTATGATCCACGGTGTCATCGGGAAACGTGTTCAAATGTGTCTCAGTTTTCGTCCCCTGGTACTCGGGTGCAAATTTCCAGACGCTTTACTAACACTCTCCCCACTTGGAGAGTCGGTGCCTTTAACCTCCTGTTTGGCCCAGTTTGCAATTTCTGTGGAAAATGAACAGGAATAGGGAGAACCAATGAGAGACTAGGTGGAGGTGTCTGGACGGGCAAATTTAACTCTCATTTCCCACCAGGAAGAGGAATTAACCAAAGGCTCAAAATGCTGTGCCGGAACCAAACTAGGGCCTGAAGCAATCCTGCGGTGTTGCGGCCAGCTCACAAGAAAGCAAGTTGAAGAAAGGAGCTCAGGGGCACTGTAATTCACAAACCTGCAGAGTTATAAATGACAGCTATCTTCCAAAAATATATTGAAGTAAGGCAGCCAAGAGGAATTGAAAGCGGGGCAGAATTGCAGGAAACCGATTTCAGGAGGTAGACTGGAATTGCATGTAAAGCATAGGAAAAGAGGCAGAACGTCCACAATTATGCACTTGGCCAAAAAGGGCGTATGCGTTTTTTCCTGAATATATTCAGGAAAAAACGCATACGCCCTTTTTGGCCAACCAAGCAAGCTTGCAAAGGAAATCTGCACTACAATGAAGTCTCACTGCCCCCCGGTCAAAAGGGCCATCTGAAAAAAGTGTAAAATCCAGAAAGGCAGGACAGGCCAAGGAGAACTAGGAGCCTTCTTATGCTGATGGGCGGGATGTAAATTGCCAGCAGCCACTCTGGAGAAGTGTATGGTGTTTCCTGAAACATCCAAAAAACAAAGCAACAGAGCCTAGGGTATTTCCACTTATGGTCCTATAGCTTAGGGAAATTAAAATCAAAAAGACACAGCCACCCCAAAGTTTGGGACGGCTCTGTTTACAAGAACCTCGTTTACGGTACAAGTTCAATATCACAGAAAGCGAAAAATGGATAAAGAAGTTGTGGTACTTACGTACAATGCAATATCACTCAGCAATGAAATCTATGTCATCAGGCCCGTAGCAGCATAATGAGTGGATTCAGGTACGATGATTCTAAGTGAAATGAGTCACACAGAAAAAGAAACATCATAAGTTATCACTACTACACGGAATGTAAACTTGGCTACACAGGAACTGAATTACAAAACAGAACAGGGTGTCAAATGTAGAAAACCCACTTATGCTTGCTTAAGGGGAAAGGTGAGTTGGGGTGCGACATACAACAAGAGATTGAAATTAGCACAGATACCGTTCCATAAGCCAAATATGTAATAGACAAGAGCTATTCCTTGCTCAACGAAGTGGACTCAACACCCCATATTAAACGCCTAACAATATACATGACTAGTAAGACTCTTAAAACCTATGGATTTATATGTTTCCGAAAGAGAATCAAGCGTGTGTACAGTGGCATAAACGCAGCAGTGATAGGATTGGTGAGGTTCGGTGAGCAAATGCAGACCCTTTGAAGTCATATTGCATGGTACCCATTCCATGGGTCTCAACTCTCCATGTTTAAGGGATTCTTCCTTCAGCTAAAACATGCATGTGGAACCCAGAGTATGATCCACCGTGTAATCGGAAAACGTGTTCAAATGTGTCTCAGTTTTCGTCCCCTGGTACTCGGGTGCAACATTCCAGACGCTTTACTAACACTCTCCCCAATTGGAGAGTCAGTGCCTTTAACCTCCTGTTTGGCCCAGTTTGCAATTTCTGTGGAAAATGAACAGGAATAGGGAGAACCAATGAGAGACTAGGTGGAGGTGTGTGGACGGGCAAATTTAACTCTCATTTCCCACCAGGAAGAGGAATTAACCAAAGGCTCAGCATGCCGTGCCGGAACCAAACTAGGGCCTGAAGCAATCCTGCGGTGTTGCGGCCAGCTCACAAGAAAGCGAGTTGAAGAAAGGAGCTCAGGGGCACTGTAATTCACAAACCTGCAGAGTGATAAATGACAGCTATCTTCCAAAAATATATTGAAGGAAGGCTGCCAAGAGGAGTTGAAAGCGGTGCAGAATTGCAGGAAACCGATTTCAGGAGGTAGACTGGAATTGCAAGTAAAGCATAGGAAAAGAGGCAGAACATCCACAATGATGCACTTGGTCAAAAAGGGCGTATGCGTTTTTTCCTGAATATATTCAGGAAAAAACGCATATGCCCTTTTTGGCCAACCAAGCAAGCTTGCAAAGGAAATCTGCACTACAATGAAGTCTCACTGCCCCCCGGTCAAAAGGGCCATCTGAAAAAACTGTAAAATCCAGAAAGGCAGGACAGGCCATGGAGAACTGGGAGCCTAGTTATGCTGATGGGCGTGATGTAAATTGCCAGCAGCCACTGTGGAGAAGTGTATGGTGTTTCCTGAAACATCCAAAAAACAAAGCAACAAACCTAGGGCACTTCCACTTATGGTCCTATAGCTTAGGGAAATTAAAATCAAAAAGACACAGCCACCCCAAAGTTTGGGACGGCTCTGTTTACAAGAACCTCGTTTACGGTACAAGTTGAATATCACAGAAAGCGAAAAATGGATAAAGAAGTGGTGGTACTTACGTACAATGCAATATCACTCAGCAATGAAATCTATGTCATCAGGCCCATAGCAGCATAATGAGTGGATTCAGGTACGATGATTCTAAGTGAAATAAGTCACACAGAAAAAGAAACATCATAAGATATCACTACTACAAGGAATGTAAACTTGGCTACACAAAAACTGAATTACAAAACAGAACAGGGTGTCAAATGTAGAAAACCAACTTATGCTTGCTTAAGGGGAAAGGTGAGTTGGGGTGCTGCATAAAACCAGAGATTCAAATTAGCACAGATACCGTTCCATAAGCCAAATATGTAATAGACAAGAGCTACTCCTTGCTCAACGAAGTGGACTCAACACCCCATATTAAACGCCTAAGAATATACCTGACTAGTAAGAATCTTAAAACCTATGGATTTATATGTCTCCGAAAGAGAATCAAGCGTGTGTACAGTGGCATAAACGCAGCAGTAATAGTATTGGTGAGGTTCGGTGAGCAAATGCAGACCCTTTGAAGTCATATTGCATGGTACCCATCCATGGGTCTCAACTCTCCATGTTTAAGGGATTCTTCCTTCAGCTAAAACATGCATGTGGAACCCAGAGTATGATCCACCGTGTGATCGGAAAACGTGTTCAAATGTGTCTCAGTTTTCGTCCCCTGGTACTCGGGTGCAACATTCCAGACGCTTTACTAACACTCTCCCCACTTTGAGAGTCGGTGCCTTTAACCTCCTGTTTGGCCCAGTTTGCAATTTCTGTGGAAAATGAACAGGAATAGGGAGAACCAATGAGAGACTAGGTGGAGGTGTCTGGACGGGCAAATTTAACTCTCATTTCCCACCAGGAAGAGGAATTAACCAAAGGCTCAAAATGCTGTGCCGGAACCAAACTAGGGCCTGAAGCAATCCTGCGGTGTTGCGGCCAGCTCACAAGAAAGCAAGTTGAAGAAAGGAGCTCAGGGGCACTGTAATTCACAAACCTGCAGAGTTATAAATGACAGCTATCTTCCAAAAATATATTGAAGTAAGGCAGCCAAGAGGAATTGAAAGCGGGGCAGAATTGCAGGAAACCGATTTCAGGAGGTAGACTGGAATTGCATGTAAAGCATAGGAAAAGAGGCAGAACGTCCACAATTATGCACTTGGCCAAAAAGGGCGTATGCGTTTTTTCCTGAATATATTCAGGAAAAAACGCATACGCCCTTTTTGGCCAACCAAGCAAGCTTGCAAAGGAAATGTGCACTACAATAAAGTCTCACTGCTCCCCGGTCAAAAGGGCCATCTGAAAAAACTGTAAAATCCAGAAAGGCAGGACAGGCCATGGAGAACTGGGAGCCTAGTTATGCTGATGGGCGTGATGTAAATTGCCAGCAGCCACTGTGGAGAAGTGTATGGTGTTTCCTGAAACATCCAAAAAACAAAGCAACAGAGCCTAGGGCACTTCCACTTACAGTCCTATAGCTTAGGGAAATTAAAATCAAAAAGACACAGCCACCCCAAAGTTTGGGACGGCTCTGTTTACAAGAACCTCGTTTACGGTACAAGTTGAATATCACAGAAAGCAAAAAATGGATAAAGAAGTGGTGGTACTTACGTACAATGCAATATCACTCAGCAATGAAATCTATGTCATCAGGCCCATAGCAGCATAATGAGTGGATTCAGGTACGATGATTCTAAGTGAAATAAGTCACACAGAAAAAGAAACATCATAAGATATCACTACTACAAGGAATGTAAACTTGGCTACACAAGAACTGAATTACAAAACAGAACAGGGTGTCAAATGTAGAAAACCAACTTATGCTTGCTTAAGGGGAAAGGTGAGTTGGGGTGCTGCATAAAACCAGAGATTGAAATTAGCACAGATACCGTTCCATAAGCCAAATATGTAATAGACAAGAGCTACTCCTTGCTCAACGAAGTGGACTCAACACCCCATATTAAACGCTTAAGAATATACCTGACTAGTAAGAATCTTAAAACCTATGGATTTATATGTCTCCGAAAGAGAATCAAGCGTGTGTACAGCGGCATAAACGCAGCAGTGATAGGACTGGTGAGGTTCGGTGAGCAAATGCAGACCCTTTGAAGTCATACTGCATGGTACCCATTCCATGAGTCTCAACTCTCCATGTTTAAGGGATTCTTCCTTCAGCTAAAACATGCATGTGGAACCCAGAGTATGATCCACGGTGTCATCGGGAAACGTGTTCAAATGTGTCTCAGTTTTCGTCCCCTGGTACTCGGGTGCAAATTTCCAGACGCTTTACTAACACTCTCCCCACTTGGAGAGTCGGTGCCTTTAACCTCCTGTTTGGCCCAGTTTGCAATTTCTGTGGAAAATGAACAGGAATAGGGAGAACCAATGAGAGACTAGGTGGAGGTGTCTGGACGGGCAAATTTAACTCTCATTTCCCACCAGGAAGAGGAATTAACCAAAGGCTCAAAATGCTGTGCCGGAACCAAACTAGGGCCTGAAGCAATCCTGCGGTGTTGCGGCCAGCTCACAAGAAAGCAAGTTGAAGAAAGGAGCTCAGGGGCACTGTAATTCACAAACCTGCAGAGTTATAAATGACAGCTATCTTCCAAAAATATATTGAAGTAAGGCAGCCAAGAGGAATTGAAAGCGGGGCAGAATTGCAGGAAACCGATTTCAGGAGGTAGACTGGAATTGCATGTAAAGCATAGGAAAAGAGGCAGAACGTCCACAATTATGCACTTGGCCAAAAAGGGCGTATGCGTTTTTTCCTGAATATATTCAGGAAAAAACGCATACGCCCTTTTTGGCCAACCAAGCAAGCTTGCAAAGGAAATGTGCACTACAATAAAGTCTCACTGCTCCCCGGTCAAAAGGGCCATCTGAAAAAACTGTAAAATCCAGAAAGGCAGGACAGGCCATGGAGAACTGGGAGCCTAGTTATGCTGATGGGCGTGATGTAAATTGCCAGCAGCCACTGTGGAGAAGTGTATGGTGTTTCCTGAAACATCCAAAAAACAAAGCAACAGAGCCTAGGGCACTTCCACTTACAGTCCTATAGCTTAGGGAAATTAAAATCAAAAAGACACAGCCACCCCAAAGTTTGGGACGGCTCTGTTTACAAGAACCTCGTTTACGGTACAAGTTGAATATCACAGAAAGCGAAAAATGGATAAAGAAGTGGTGGTACTTACGTACAATGCAATATCACTCAGCAATGAAATCTATGTCATCAGGCCCATAGCAGCATAATGAGTGGATTCAGGTACGATGATTCTAAGTGAAATAAGTCACACAGAAAAAGAAACATCATAAGATATCACTACTACAAGGAATGTAAACTTGGCTACACAAGAACTGAATTACAAAACAGAACAGGGTGTCAAATGTAGAAAACCAACTTATGCTTGCTTAAGGGGAAAGGTGAGTTGGGGTGCTGCATAAAACCAGAGATTGAAATTAGCACAGATACCGTTCCATAAGCCAAATATGTAATAGACAAGAGCTACTCCTTGCTCAACGAAGTGGACTCAACACCCCATATTAAACGCTTAAGAATATACCTGACTAGTAAGAATCTTAAAACCTATGGATTTATATGTCTCCGAAAGAGAATCAAGCGTGTGTACAGCGGCATAAACGCAGCAGTGATAGGACTGGTGAGGTTCGGTGAGCAAATGCAGACCCTTTGAAGTCATACTGCATGGTACCCATTCCATGAGTCTCAACTCTCCATGTTTAAGGGATTCTTCCTTCAGCTAAAACATGCATGTGGAACCCAGAGTATGATCCACGGTGTCATCGGGAAACGTGTTCAAATGTGTCTCAGTTTTCGTCCCCTGGTACTCGGGTGCAAATTTCCAGACGCTTTACTAACACTCTCCCCACTTGGAGAGTCGGTGCCTTTAACCTCCTGTTTGGCCCAGTTTGCAATTTCTGTGGAAAATGAACAGGAATAGGGAGAACCAATGAGAGACTAGGTGGAGGTGTCTGGACGGGCAAATTTAACTCTCATTTCCCACCAGGAAGAGGAATTAACCAAAGGCTCAAAATGCTGTGCCGGAACCAAACTAGGGCCTGAAGCAATCCTGCGGTGTTGCGGCCAGCTCACAAGAAAGCAAGTTGAAGAAAGGAGCTCAGGGGCACTGTAATTCACAAACCTGCAGAGTTATAAATGACAGCTATCTTCCAAAAATATATTGAAGTAAGGCAGCCAAGAGGAATTGAAAGCGGGGCAGAATTGCAGGAAACCGATTTCAGGAGGTAGACTGGAATTGCATGTAAAGCATAGGAAAAGAGGCAGAACGTCCACAATTATGCACTTGGCCAAAAAGGGCGTATGCGTTTTTTCCTGAATATATTCAGGAAAAAACGCATACGCCCTTTTTGGCCAACCAAGCAAGCTTGCAAAGGAAATGTGCACTACAATAAAGTCTCACTGCTCCCCGGTCAAAAGGGCCATCTGAAAAAACTGTAAAATCCAGAAAGGCAGGACAGGCCATGGAGAACTGGGAGCCTAGTTATGCTGATGGGCGTGATGTAAATTGCCAGCAGCCACTGTGGAGAAGTGTATGGTGTTTCCTGAAACATCCAAAAAACAAAGCAACAGAGCCTAGGGCACTTCCACGTACAGTCCTATAGCTTAGGGAAATTAAAATCAAAAAGACACAGCCACCCCAAAGTTTGGGACGGCTCTGTTTACAAGAACCTCGTTTACGGTACAAGTTGAATATCACAGAAAGCGAAAAATGGATAAAGAAGTGGTGGTACTTACGTACAATGCAATATCACTCAGCAATGAAATCTATGTCATCAGGCCCATAGCAGCATAATGAGTGGATTCAGGTACGATGATTCTAAGTGAAATAAGTCACACAGAAAAAGAAACATCATAAGATATCACTACTACAAGGAATGTAAACTTGGCTACACAAGAACTGAATTACAAAACAGAACAGGGTGTCAAATGTAGAAAACCAACTTATGCTTGCTTAAGGGGAAAGGTGAGTTGGGGTGCTGCATAAAACCAGAGATTGAAATTAGCACAGATACCGTTCCATAAGCCAAATATGTAATAGACAAGAGCTACTCCTTGCTCAACGAAGTGGACTCAACACCCCATATTAAACGCTTAAGAATATACCTGACTAGTAAGAATCTTAAAACCTATGGATTTATATGTCTCCGAAAGAGAATCAAGCGTGTGTACAGCGGCATAAACGCAGCAGTGATAGGACTGGTGAGGTTCGGTGAGCAAATGCAGACCCTTTGAAGTCATACTGCATGGTACCCATTCCATGAGTCTCAACTCTCCATGTTTAAGGGATTCTTCCTTCAGCTAAAACATGCATGTGGAACCCAGAGTATGATCCACGGTGTCATCGGGAAACGTGTTCAAATGTGTCTCAGTTTTCGTCCCCTGGTACTCGGGTGCAAATTTCCAGACGCTTTACTAACACTCTCCCCACTTGGAGAGTCGGTGCCTTTAACCTCCTGTTTGGCCCAGTTTGCAATTTCTGTGGAAAATGAACAGGAATAGGGAGAACCAATGAGAGACTAGGTGGAGGTGTCTGGACGGGCAAATTTAACTCTCATTTCCCACCAGGAAGAGGAATTAACCAAAGGCTCAAAATGCTGTGCCGGAACCAAACTAGGGCCTGAAGCAATCCTGCGGTGTTGCGGCCAGCTCACAAGAAAGCAAGTTGAAGAAAGGAGCTCAGGGGCACTGTAATTCACAAACCTGCAGAGTTATAAATGACAGCTATCTTCCAAAAATATATTGAAGTAAGGCAGCCAAGAGGAATTGAAAGCGGGGCAGAATTGCAGGAAACCGATTTCAGGAGGTAGACTGGAATTGCATGTAAAGCATAGGAAAAGAGGCAGAACGTCCACAATTATGCACTTGGCCAAAAAGGGCGTATGCGTTTTTTCCTGAATATATTCAGGAAAAAACGCATACGCCCTTTTTGGCCAACCAAGCAAGCTTGCAAAGGAAATGTGCACTACAATAAAGTCTCACTGCTCCCCGGTCAAAAGGGCCATCTGAAAAAACTGTAAAATCCAGAAAGGCAGGACAGGCCATGGAGAACTGGGAGCCTAGTTATGCTGATGGGCGTGATGTAAATTGCCAGCAGCCACTGTGGAGAAGTGTATGGTGTTTCCTGAAACATCCAAAAAACAAAGCAACAGAGCCTAGGGCACTTCCACGTACAGTCCTATAGCTTAGGGAAATTAAAATCAAAAAGACACAGCCACCCCAAAGTTTGGGACGGCTCTGTTTACAAGAACCTCGTTTACGGTACAAGTTGAATATCACAGAAAGCGAAAAATGGATAAAGAAGTGGTGGTACTTACGTACAATGCAATATCACTCAGCAATGAAATCTATGTCATCAGGCCCATAGCAGCATAATGAGTGGATTCAGGTACGATGATTCTAAGTGAAATAAGTCACACAGAAAAAGAAACATCATAAGATATCACTACTACAAGGAATGTAAACTTGGCTACACAAGAACTGAATTACAAAACAGAACAGGGTGTCAAATGTAGAAAACCAACTTATGCTTGCTTAAGGGGAAAGGTGAGTTGGGGTGCTGCATAAAACCAGAGATTGAAATTAGCACAGATACCGTTCCATAAGCCAAATATGTAATAGACAAGAGCTACTCCTTGCTCAACGAAGTGGACTCAACACCCCATATTAAACGCTTAAGAATATACCTGACTAGTAAGAATCTTAAAACCTATGGATTTATATGTCTCCGAAAGAGAATCAAGCGTGTGTACAGCGGCATAAACGCAGCAGTGATAGGACTGGTGAGGTTCGGTGAGCAAATGCAGACCCTTTGAAGTCATACTGCATGGTACCCATTCCATGAGTCTCAACTCTCCATGTTTAAGGGATTCTTCCTTCAGCTAAAACATGCATGTGGAACCCAGAGTATGATCCACGGTGTCATCGGGAAACGTGTTCAAATGTGTCTCAGTTTTCGTCCCCTGGTACTCGGGTGCAAATTTCCAGACGCTTTACTAACACTCTCCCCACTTGGAGAGTCGGTGCCTTTAACCTCCTGTTTGGCCCAGTTTGCAATTTCTGTGGAAAATGAACAGGAATAGGGAGAACCAATGAGAGACTAGGTGGAGGTGTCTGGACGGGCAAATTTAACTCTCATTTCCCACCAGGAAGAGGAATTAACCAAAGGCTCAAAATGCTGTGCCGGAACCAAACTAGGGCCTGAAGCAATCCTGCGGTGTTGCGGCCAGCTCACAAGAAAGCAAGTTGAAGAAAGGAGCTCAGGGGCACTGTAATTCACAAACCTGCAGAGTTATAAATGACAGCTATCTTCCAAAAATATATTGAAGTAAGGCAGCCAAGAGGAATTGAAAGCGGGGCAGAATTGCAGGAAACCGATTTCAGGAGGTAGACTGGAATTGCATGTAAAGCATAGGAAAAGAGGCAGAACGTCCACAATTATGCACTTGGCCAAAAAGGGCGTATGCGTTTTTTCCTGAATATATTCAGGAAAAAACGCATACGCCCTTTTTGGCCAACCAAGCAAGCTTGCAAAGGAAATCTGCACTACAATGAAGTCTCACTGCCCCCCGGTCAAAAGGGCCATCTGAAAAAAGTGTAAAATCCAGAAAGGCAGGACAGGCCAAGGAGAACTAGGAGCCTTCTTATGCTGATGGGCGGGATGTAAATTGCCAGCAGCCACTCTGGAGAAGTGTATGGTGTTTCCTGAAACATCCAAAAAACAAAGCAACAGAGCCTAGGGTATTTCCACTTATGGTCCTATAGCTTAGGGAAAGTAAAATCAAAAAGACACAGCCACCCCAAAGTTTGGGACGGCTCTGTTTACAAGAACCTCGTTTACGGTACAAGTTCAATATCACAGAAAGCGAAAAATGGATAAAGAAGTTGTGGTACTTACGTACAATGCAATATCACTCAGCAATGAAATCTATGTCATCAGGCCCGTAGCAGCATAATGAGTGGATTCAGGTACGATGATTCTAAGTGAAATGAGTCACACAGAAAAAGAAACATCATAAGTTATCACTACTACACGGAATGTAAACTTGGCTACACAGGAACTGAATTACAAAACAGAACAGGGTGTCAAATGTAGAAAACCCACTTATGCTTGCTTAAGGGGAAAGGTGAGTTGGGGTGCGACATACAACAAGAGATTGAAATTAGCACAGATACCGTTCCATAAGCCAAATATGTAATAGACAAGAGCTATTCCTTGCTCAACGAAGTGGACTCAACACCCCATATTAAACGCCTAACAATATACATGACTAGTAAGACTCTTAAAACCTATGGATTTATATGTTTCCGAAAGAGAATCAAGCGTGTGTACAGTGGCATAAACGCAGCAGTGATAGGATTGGTGAGGTTCGGTGAGCAAATGCAGACCCTTTGAAGTCATATTGCATGGTACCCATTCCATGGGTCTCAACTCTCCATGTTTAAGGGATTCTTCCTTCAGCTAAAACATGCATGTGGAACCCAGAGTATGATCCACCGTGTAATCGGAAAACGTGTTCAAATGTGTCTCAGTTTTCGTCCCCTGGTACTCGGGTGCAACATTCCAGACGCTTTACTAACACTCTCCCCAATTGGAGAGTCAGTGCCTTTAACCTCCTGTTTGGCCCAGTTTGCAATTTCTGTGGAAAATGAACAGGAATAGGGAGAACCAATGAGAGACTAGGTGGAGGTGTGTGGACGGGCAAATTTAACTCTCATTTCCCACCAGGAAGAGGAATTAACCAAAGGCTCAGCATGCCGTGCCGGAACCAAACTAGGGCCTGAAGCAATCCTGCGGTGTTGCGGCCAGCTCACAAGAAAGCGAGTTGAAGAAAGGAGCTCAGGGGCACTGTAATTCACAAACCTGCAGAGTGATAAATGACAGCTATCTTCCAAAAATATATTGAAGGAAGGCTGCCAAGAGGAGTTGAAAGCGGTGCAGAATTGCAGGAAACCGATTTCAGGAGGTAGACTGGAATTGCAAGTAAAGCATAGGAAAAGAGGCAGAACATCCACAATGATGCACTTGGTCAAAAAGGGCGTATGCGTTTTTTCCTGAATATATTCAGGAAAAAACGCATATGCCCTTTTTGGCCAACCAAGCAAGCTTGCAAAGGAAATCTGCACTACAATGAAGTCTCACTGCCCCCCGGTCAAAAGGGCCATCTGAAAAAAGTGTAAAATCCAGAAAGGCAGGACAGGCCATGGAGAACTGGGAGCCTTGTTATGTTGATGGGCGGGATGTAAATTGCCAGCAGCCACTCTGGAGAAGTGTATGGTGTTTCCTGAAACATCCAAAAAACAAAGCAACAGAGCCTAGGGCACTTCCACTTATGGTCCTATAGCTTAGGGAAATTAAAATCAAAAAGACACAGCCACCCCAAAATTTGGGACGGCTCTGTTTACAAGAACCTCGTTTACGGTACAAGTTGAATATCACAGAAAGCGAAAAATGGATAAAGAAGTTGTGGTACTTACGTACAATGCAATATCACTCAGCAATGAAATCTATGTCATCAGGCCCATAGCAGCATAATGAGTGGATTCAGGTACGATGATTCTAAGTGAAATAAGTCACACAGAAAAAGAAACATCATAAGATATCACTACTACACGGAATGTAAACTTGGCTACACAGGAACTGAATTACAAAACAGAACAGGGTGTCAAATGTAGAAAACCAACTTATGCTTGCTTAAGGGGAAAGGTGAGTTGGGGTGCTGCATACAACAAGAGATTGAAATTAGCACAGATACCGTTCCATAAGCCAAATATGTAATAGACAAGAGCTACTCCTTGCTCAACGAAGTGGACTCAACACCCCATATTAAACGCCTAAGAATATACCTGACTAGTAAGAATCTTAAAACCTATGGATTTATATGTCTCCGAAAGAGAATCAAGCGTGTGTACAGTGGCATAAACGCAGCAGTAATAGTATTGGTGAGGTTCGGTGAGCAAATGCAGACCCTTTGAAGTCATATTGCATGGTACCCATCCATGGATCTCAACTCTCCATGTTTAAGGGATTCTTCCTTCAGCTAAAACATGCATGTGGAACCCACAGTATGATCCACCGTGTGATCGGAAAACGTGTTCAAATGTGTCTCAGTTTTCGTCCCCTGGTACTCGGGTGCAACATTCCAGACGCTTTACTAACACTCTCCCCACTTGGAGAGTCGGTGCCTTTAACCTCCTGTTTGGCCCAGTTTGCAATTTCTGTGGAAAATGAACAGGAATAGGGAGAACCAATGAGAGACTAGGTGGAGGTGTCTGGACGGGCAAATTTAACTCTCATTTCCCACCAGGAAGAGGAATTAACCAAAGGCTCAGCGTGCCATGCCGGAACCAAACTAGGGCCTGAAGCAATCCTGCGGTGTTGCGGCCAGCTCACAAGAAAGCGAGGTGAAGAAAGGAGCTCAGGGGCACTGTAATTCACAAACCTGCAGAGTTATAAATGACAGCTATCTTCCAAAAATATATTGAAGTAAGGCTGCCAAGAGGAGTTGAAAGCGGGGCAGAATTGCAGGAAACCGATTTCAGGAGGTAGACTGGAATTGCATGTAAAGCATAGGAAAAGAGGCAGAACGTCCACAATGATGCACTTGGCCAAAAAGTGCGTATGCGTTTTTTCCTGAATATATTCAGGAAAAAACACATACGCCCTTTTTGGCCAACCAAGCAAGCTTGCAAAGGAAATGTGCACTACAATAAAGTCTCACTGCTCCCCGGTCAAAAGGGCCATCTGAAAAAACTGTAAAATCCAGAAAGGCAGGACAGGCCATGGAGAACTGGGAGCCTAGTTATGCTGATGGGCGTGATGTAAATTGCCAGCAGCCACTGTGGAGAAGTGTATGGTGTTTCCTGAAACATCCAAAAAACAAAGCAACAGAGCCTAGGGCACTTCCACTTACAGTCCTATAGCTTAGGGAAATTAAAATCAAAAAGACACAGCCACCCCAAAGTTTGGGACGGCTCTGTTTACAAGAACCTCGTTTACGGTACAAGTTGAATATCACAGAAAGCGAAAAATGGATAAAGAAGTGGTGGTACTTACGTACAATGCAATATCACTCAGCAATGAAATCTATGTCATCAGGCCCATAGCAGCATAATGAGTGGATTCAGGTACGAGGATTCTAAGTGAAATAAGTCACACAGAAAAAGAAACATCATAAGATATCACTACTACAAGGAATGTAAACTTGGCTACACAAGAACTGAATTACAAAACAGAACAGGGTGTCAAATGTAGAAAACCAACTTATGCTTGCTTAAGGGGAAAGGTGAGTTGGGGTGCTGCATAAAACCAGAGATTGAAATTAGCACAGATACCGTTCCATAAGCCAAATATGTAATAGACAAGAGCTACTCCTTGCTCAACGAAGTGGACTCAACACCCCATATTAAACGCTTAAGAATATACCTGACTAGTAAGAATCTTAAAACCTATGGATTTATATGTCTCCGAAAGAGAATCAAGCGTGTGTACAGCGGCATAAACGCAGCAGTGATAGGACTGGTGAAGTTCGGTGAGCAAATGCAGACCCTTTGAAGTCATACTGCATGGTACCCATTCCATGAGTCTCAACTCTCCATGTTTAAGGGATTCTTCCTTCAGCTAAAACATGCATGTGGAACCCAGAGTATGATCCACGGTGTCATCGGGAAACGTGTTCAAATGTGTCTCAGTTTTTGTCCCCTGGTACTCGGGTGCAAATTTCCAGACGCTTTACTAACACTCTCCCCACTTGGAGAGTCGGTGCCTTTAACCTCCTGTTTGGCCCAGTTTGCAATTTCTGTGGAAAATGAACAGGAATAGGGAGAACCAATGAGAGACTAGGTGGAGGTGTCTGGACGGGCAAATTTAACTCTCATTTCCCACCAGGAAGAGGAATTAACCAAAGGCTCAAAATGCTGTGCCGGAACCAAACTAGGGCCTGAAGCAATCCTGCGGTGTTGCGGCCAGCTCACAAGAAAGCAAGTTGAAGAAAGGAGCTCAGGGGCACTGTAATTCACAAACCTGCAGAGTTATAAATGACAGCTATCTTCCAAAAATATATTGAAGTAAGGCAGCCAAGAGGAATTGAAAGCGGGGCAGAATTGCAGGAAACCGATTTCAGGAGGTAGACTGGAATTGCATGTAAAGCATAGGAAAAGAGGCAGAACGTCCACAATGATGCACTTGGCCAAAAAGGGCGTATGCGTTTTTTCCTGAATATATTCAGGAAAAAACGCATACGCCCTTTTTGGCCAACCAAGCAAGCTTGCAAAGGAAATCTGCACTACAATGAAGTCTCACTGCCCCCCGGTCAAAAGGGCCATCTGAAAAAAGTGTAAAATCCAGAAAGGCAGGACAGGCCAAGGAGAACTAGGAGCCTTCTTATGCTGATGGGCGGGATGTAAATTGCCAGCAGCCACTCTGGAGAAGTGTATGGTGTTTCCTGAAACATCCAAAAAACAAAGCAACAGAGCCTAGGGTATTTCCACTTATGGTCCTATAGCTTAGGGAAAGTAAAATCAAAAAGACACAGCCACCCCAAAGTTTGGGACGGCTCTGTTTACAAGAACCTCGTTTACGGTACAAGTTCAATATCACAGAAAGCGAAAAATGGATAAAGAAGTTGTGGTACTTACGTACAATGCAATATCACTCAGCAATGAAATCTATGTCATCAGGCCCGTAGCAGCATAATGAGTGGATTCAGGTACGATGATTCTAAGTGAAATGAGTCACACAGAAAAAGAAACATCATAAGTTATCACTACTACACGGAATGTAAACTTGGCTACACAGGAACTGAATTACAAAACAGAACAGGGTGTCAAATGTAGAAAACCCACTTATGCTTGCTTAAGGGGAAAGGTGAGTTGGGGTGCGACATACAACAAGAGATTGAAATTAGCACAGATACCGTTCCATAAGCCAAATATGTAATAGACAAGAGCTATTCCTTGCTCAACGAAGTGGACTCAACACCCCATATTAAACGCCTAACAATATACATGACTAGTAAGACTCTTAAAACCTATGGATTTATATGTTTCCGAAAGAGAATCAAGCGTGTGTACAGTGGCATAAACGCAGCAGTGATAGGATTGGTGAGGTTCGGTGAGCAAATGCAGACCCTTTGAAGTCATATTGCATGGTACCCATTCCATGGGTCTCAACTCTCCATGTTTAAGGGATTCTTCCTTCAGCTAAAACATGCATGTGGAACCCAGAGTATGATCCACCGTGTAATCGGAAAACGTGTTCAAATGTGTCTCAGTTTTCGTCCCCTGGTACTCGGGTGCAACATTCCAGACGCTTTACTAACACTCTCCCCAATTGGAGAGTCAGTGCCTTTAACCTCCTGTTTGGCCCAGTTTGCAATTTCTGTGGAAAATGAACAGGAATAGGGAGAACCAATGAGAGACTAGGTGGAGGTGTGTGGACGGGCAAATTTAACTCTCATTTCCCACCAGGAAGAGGAATTAACCAAAGGCTCAGCATGCCGTGCCGGAACCAAACTAGGGCCTGAAGCAATCCTGCGGTGTTGCGGCCAGCTCACAAGAAAGCGAGTTGAAGAAAGGAGCTCAGGGGCACTGTAATTCACAAACCTGCAGAGTGATAAATGACAGCTATCTTCCAAAAATATATTGAAGGAAGGCTGCCAAGAGGAGTTGAAAGCGGTGCAGAATTGCAGGAAACCGATTTCAGGAGGTAGACTGGAATTGCAAGTAAAGCATAGGAAAAGAGGCAGAACATCCACAATGATGCACTTGGTCAAAAAGGGCGTATGCGTTTTTTCCTGAATATATTCAGGAAAAAACGCATACGCCCTTTTTGGCCAACCAAGCAAGCTTGCAAAGGAAATCTGCACTACAATGAAGTCTCACTGCCCCCCGGTCAAAAGGGCCATCTGAAAAAAGTGTAAAATCCAGAAAGGCAGGACAGGCCATGGAGAACTGGGAGCCTTGTTATGTTGATGGGCGGGATGTAAATTGCCAGCAGCCACTCTGGAGAAGTGTATGGTGTTTCCTGAAACATCCAAAAAACAAAGCAACAGAGCCTAGGGCACTTCCACTTATGGTCCTATAGCTTAGGGAAATTAAAATCAAAAAGACACAGCCACCCCAAAATTTGGGACGGCTCTGTTTACAAGAACCTCGTTTACGGTACAAGTTGAATATCACAGAAAGCGAAAAATGGATAAAGAAGTTGTGGTACTTACGTACAATGCAATATCACTCAGCAATGAAATCTATGTCATCAGGCCCATAGCAGCATAATGAGTGGATTCAGGTACGATGATTCTAAGTGAAATAAGTCACACAGAAAAAGAAACATCATAAGATATCACTACTACACGGAATGTAAACTTGGCTACACAGGAACTGAATTACAAAACAGAACAGGGTGTCAAATGTAGAAAACCAACTTATGCTTGCTTAAGGGGAAAGGTGAGTTGGGGTGCTGCATACAACAAGAGATTGAAATTAGCACAGATACCGTTCCATAAGCCAAATATGTAATAGACAAGAGCTACTCCTTGCTCAACGAAGTGGACTCAACACCCCATATTAAACGCCTAAGAATATACCTGACTAGTAAGAATCTTAAAACCTATGGATTTATATGTCTCCGAAAGAGAATCAAGCGTGTGTACAGTGGCATAAACGCAGCAGTAATAGTATTGGTGAGGTTCGGTGAGCAAATGCAGACCCTTTGAAGTCATATTGCATGGTACCCATCCATGGGTCTCAACTCTCCATGTTTAAGGGATTCTTCCTTCAGCTAAAACATGCATGTGGAACCCACAGTATGATCCACCGTGTGATCGGAAAACGTGTTCAAATGTGTCTCAGTTTTCGTCCCCTGGTACTCGGGTGCAACATTCCAGACGCTTTACTAACACTCTCCCCACTTGGAGAGTCGGTGCCTTTAACCTCCTGTTTGGCCCAGTTTGCAATTTCTGTGGAAAATGAACAGGAATAGGGAGAACCAATGAGAGACTAGGTGGAGGTGTCTGGACGGGCAAATTTAACTCTCATTTCCCACCAGGAAGAGGAATTAACCAAAGGCTCAGCGTGCCATGCCGGAACCAAACTAGGGCCTGAAGCAATCCTGCGGTGTTGCGGCCAGCTCACAAGAAAGCGAGGTGAAGAAAGGAGCTCAGGGGCACTGTAATTCACAAACCTGCAGAGTTATAAATGACAGCTATCTTCCAAAAATATATTGAAGTAAGGCTGCCAAGAGGAGTTGAAAGCGGGGCAGAATTGCAGGAAACCGATTTCAGGAGGTAGACTGGAATTGCATGTAAAGCATAGGAAAAGAGGCAGAACGTCCACAATGATGCACTTGGCCAAAAAGTGCGTATGCGTTTTTTCCTGAATATATTCAGGAAAAAACACATACGCCCTTTTTGGCCAACCAAGCAAGCTTGCAAAGGAAATGTGCACTACAATAAAGTCTCACTGCTCCCCGGTCAAAAGGGCCATCTGAAAAAACTGTAAAATCCAGAAAGGCAGGACAGGCCATGGAGAACTGGGAGCCTAGTTATGCTGATGGGCGTGATGTAAATTGCCAGCAGCCACTGTGGAGAAGTGTATGGTGTTTCCTGAAACATCCAAAAAACAAAGCAACAGAGCCTAGGGCACTTCCACTTACAGTCCTATAGCTTAGGGAAATTAAAATCAAAAAGACACAGCCACCCCAAAGTTTGGGACGGCTCTGTTTACAAGAACCTCGTTTACGGTACAAGTTGAATATCACAGAAAGCGAAAAATGGATAAAGAAGTGGTGGTACTTACGTACAATGCAATATCACTCAGCAATGAAATCTATGTCATCAGGCCCATAGCAGCATAATGAGTGGATTCAGGTACGAGGATTCTAAGTGAAATAAGTCACACAGAAAAAGAAACATCATAAGATATCACTACTACAAGGAATGTAAACTTGGCTACACAAGAACTGAATTACAAAACAGAACAGGGTGTCAAATGTAGAAAACCAACTTATGCTTGCTTAAGGGGAAAGGTGAGTTGGGGTGCTGCATAAAACCAGAGATTGAAATTAGCACAGATACCGTTCCATAAGCCAAATATGTAATAGACAAGAGCTACTCCTTGCTCAACGAAGTGGACTCAACACCCCATATTAAACGCTTAAGAATATACCTGACTAGTAAGAATCTTAAAACCTATGGATTTATATGTCTCCGAAAGAGAATCAAGCGTGTGTACAGCGGCATAAACGCAGCAGTGATAGGACTGGTGAGGTTCGGTGAGCAAATGCAGACCCTTTGAAGTCATACTGCATGGTACCCATTCCATGAGTCTCAACTCTCCATGTTTAAGGGATTCTTCCTTCAGCTAAAACATGCATGTGGAACCCAGAGTATGATCCACGGTGTCATCGGGAAACGTGTTCAAATGTGTCTCAGTTTTCGTCCCCTGGTACTCGGGTGCAAATTTCCAGACGCTTTACTAACACTCTCCCCACTTGGAGAGTCGGTGCCTTTAACCTCCTGTTTGGCCCAGTTTGCAATTTCTGTGGAAAATGAACAGGAATAGGGAGAACCAATGAGAGACTAGGTGGAGGTGTCTGGACGGGCAAATTTAACTCTCATTTCCCACCAGGAAGAGGAATTAACCAAAGGCTCAAAATGCTGTGCCGGAACCAAACTAGGGCCTGAAGCAATCCTGCGGTGTTGCGGCCAGCTCACAAGAAAGCAAGTTGAAGAAAGGAGCTCAGGGGCACTGTAATTCACAAACCTGCAGAGTTATAAATGACAGCTATCTTCCAAAAATATATTGAAGTAAGGCAGCCAAGAGGAATTGAAAGCGGGGCAGAATTGCAGGAAACCGATTTCAGGAGGTAGACTGGAATTGCATGTAAAGCATAGGAAAAGAGGCAGAACGTCCACAATGATGCACTTGGCCAAAAAGGGCGTATGCGTTTTTTCCTGAATATATTCAGGAAAAAACGCATACGCCCTTTTTGGCCAACCAAGCAAGCTTGCAAAGGAAATCTGCACTACAATGAAGTCTCACTGCCCCCCGGTCAAAAGGGCCATCTGAAAAAAGTGTAAAATCCAGAAAGGCAGGACAGGCCAAGGAGAACTAGGAGCCTTCTTATGCTGATGGGCGGGATGTAAATTGCCAGCAGCCACTCTGGAGAAGTGTATGGTGTTTCCTGAAACATCCAAAAAACAAAGCAACAGAGCCTAGGGTATTTCCACTTATGGTCCTATAGCTTAGGGAAAGTAAAATCAAAAAGACACAGCCACCCCAAAGTTTGGGACGGCTCTGTTTACAAGAACCTCATTTACGGTACAAGTTCAATATCACAGAAAGCGAAAAATGGATAAAGAAGTTGTGGTACTTACGTACAATGCAATATCACTCAGCAATGAAATCTATGTCATCAGGCCCGTAGCAGCATAATGAGTGGATTCAGGTACGATGATTCTAAGTGAAATGAGTCACACAGAAAAAGAAACATCATAAGTTATCACTACTACACGGAATGTAAACTTGGCTACACAGGAACTGAATTACAAAACAGAACAGGGTGTCAAATGTAGAAAACCCACTTATGCTTGCTTAAGGGGAAAGGTGAGTTGGGGTGCGACATACAACAAGAGATTGAAATTAGCACAGATACCGTTCCATAAGCCAAATATGTAATAGACAAGAGCTATTCCTTGCTCAACGAAGTGGACTCAACACCCCATATTAAACGCCTAACAATATACATGACTAGTAAGACTCTTAAAACCTATGGATTTATATGTTTCCGAAAGAGAATCAAGCGTGTGTACAGTGGCATAAACGCAGCAGTGATAGGATTGGTGAGGTTCGGTGAGCAAATGCAGACCCTTTGAAGTCATATTGCATGGTACCCATTCCATGGGTCTCAACTCTCCATGTTTAAGGGATTCTTCCTTCAGCTAAAACATGCATGTGGAACCCAGAGTATGATCCACCGTGTAATCGGAAAACGTGTTCAAATGTGTCTCAGTTTTCGTCCCCTGGTACTCGGGTGCAACATTCCAGACGCTTTACTAACACTCTCCCCAATTGGAGAGTCAGTGCCTTTAACCTCCTGTTTGGCCCAGTTTGCAATTTCTGTGGAAAATGAACAGGAATAGGGAGAACCAATGAGAGACTAGGTGGAGGTGTGTGGACGGGCAAATTTAACTCTCATTTCCCACCAGGAAGAGGAATTAACCAAAGGCTCAGCATGCCGTGCCGGAACCAAACTAGGGCCTGAAGCAATCCTGCGGTGTTGCGGCCAGCTCACAAGAAAGCGAGTTGAAGAAAGGAGCTCAGGGGCACTGTAATTCACAAACCTGCAGAGTGATAAATGACAGCTATCTTCCAAAAATATATTGAAGGAAGGCTGCCAAGAGTAGTTGAAAGCGGTGCAGAATTGCAGGAAACCGATTTCAGGAGGTAGACTGGAATTGCAAGTAAAGCATAGGAAAAGAGGCAGAACATCCACAATGATGCACTTGGTCAAAAAGGGCGTATGCGTTTTTTCCTGAATATATTCAGGAAAAAACGCATACGCCCTTTTTGGCCAACCAAGCAAGCTTGCAAAGGAAATCTGCACTACAATGAAGTCTCACTGCCCCCCGGTCAAAAGGGCCATCTGAAAAAAGTGTAAAATCCAGAAAGGCAGGACAGGCCATGGAGAACTGGGAGCCTTGTTATGCTGATGGGCGGGATGTAAATTGCCAGCAGCCACTCTGGAGAAGTGTATGGTGTTTCCTGAAACATCCAAAAAACAAAGCAACAGAGCCTAGGGCACTTCCACTTATGGTCCTATAGCTTAGGGAAATTAAAATCAAAAAGACACAGCCACCCCAAAATTTGGGACGGCTCTGTTTACAAGAACCTCGTTTACGGTACAAGTTGAATATCACAGAAAGCGAAAAATGGATAAAGAAGTTGTGGTACTTACGTACAATGCAATATCACTCAGCAATGAAATCTATGTCATCAGGCCCATAGCAGCATAATGAGTGGATTCAGGTACGATGATTCTAAGTGAAATAAGTCACACAGAAAAAGAAACATCATAAGATATCACTACTACACGGAATGTAAACTTGGCTACACAGGAACTGAATTACAAAACAGAACAGGGTGTCAAATGTAGAAAACCAACTTATGCTTGCTTAAGGGGAAAGGTGAGTTGGGGTGCTGCATACAACAAGAGATTGAAATTAGCACAGATACCGTTCCATAAGCCAAATATGTAATAGACAAGAGCTACTCCTTGCTCAACGAAGTGGACTCAACACCCCATATTAAACGCCTAAGAATATACCTGACTAGTAAGAATCTTAAAACCTATGGATTTATATGTCTCCGAAAGAGAATCAAGCGTGTGTACAGTGGCATAAACGCAGCAGTAATAGTATTGGTGAGGTTCGGTGAGCAAATGCAGACCCTTTGAAATCATATTGCATGGTACACATCCATGGGTCTCAACTCTCCATGTTTAAGGGATTCTTCCTTCAGCTAAAACATGCATGTGGAACCCAGAGTATGATCCACCGTGTGATCGGAAAACGTGTTCAAATGTGTCTCAGTTTTCATCCCCTGGTACTCGGGTGCAACATTCCAGACGCTTTACTAACACTCTCCCCACTTGGAGAGTCGGTGCCTTTAACCTCCTGTTTGGCCCAGTTTGCAATTTCTGTGGAAAATGAACAGGAATAGGGAGAACCAATGAGAGACTAGGTGGAGGTGTCTGGACGGGCAAATTTAACTCTCATTTCCCACCAGGAATAGGAATTAACCAAAGGCTCAACATGCCATGCCAGAACCAAACTAGGGCCTGAAGCAATCCTGCGGTGTTGCGGCCAGCTCACAAGAAAGCGAGTTGATGAAAGGAGCTCAGGGGCACTGTAATTCACAAACCTGCAGAGTTATAAATGACAGCTATCTTCCAAAAATATATTGAAGTAAGGCAGCAAGAATAGTTGAAAGCGGGGCAGAATTGCAGGAAACCGATTTCAGGAGGTAGACTGGAATTGCATGTAAAGCATAGGAAAAGAGGCAGAACGTCCACAATGATGCACTTGGCCAAAAAGGGCGTATGCGTTTTTTCCGGAATATATTCAGGAAAAAACGCATACGCACTTTTTGGCCAACCAAGCAAGCTTGCAAAGGAAATCTGCACTACAATGAAGTCTCACTGCCCCCCGGTCAAAAGGGCCATCTGAAAAAAGTGTAAAATCCAGAAAGGCAGGACAGGCCATGGAGAACTGGGAGCCTAGTTATGCTGATGGGCGTGATGTAAATTGTCAGCAGCCACTGTGGAGAAGTGTATGGTGTTTCCTGAAACATCCAAAAAACAAAGCAACAGAGCCTAGGGCACTTCCACTTATGGTCCTATAGCTTAGGGAAATTAAAATCAAAAAGACACAGCCACCCCAAAGTTTGGGACGGCTCTGTTTACAAGAACCTCGTTTACGGTACAAGTTCAATATCACAGAAAGCGAAAAATGGATAAAGAAGTTGTGGTACTTACGTACAATGCAATATCACTCAGCAATGAAATCTATGTCATCAGGCCCGTAGCAGCATAATGAGTGGATTCAGGTACGATGATTCTAAGTGAAATAAGTCACACAGAAAAAGAAACATCATAAGATATCACTACTACACGGAATGTAAACTTGGCTACACAAGAACTGAATTACAAAACAGAACAGGGTGTCAAATGTAGAAAACCAACTTATGCTTGCTTAAGGGGAAAGGTGAGTTGGGGTGCTGCATAAAACCAGAGATTGAAATTAGCACAGATACCGTTCCATAAGCCAAATATGTAATAGACAAGAGCTACTCCTTGCTCAACGAAGTGGACTCAACACCCCATATTAAACGCCTAAGAATATACCTGACTAGTAAGAATCTTAAAACCTATTTGTTTATATGTCTCCGAAAGAGAATCAAGCGTGTGTACAGTGGCATAAATGCAGCAGTGATAGGATTGGTGAGGTTCGGTGAGCAAATGCAGACCCTTTGAAGTCATATTGCATGGTACCCATTCCATGGGTCTCAACTCTCTATGTTTAAGGGATTCTTCCTTCAGCTAAAACATGCATGTGGAACCCAGAGTATGATCCACCGTGTGATCGGAAAACGTGTTCAAATGTGTCTCAGTTTTCGTCTCCTGGTACTCGGGTGCAAAATTCCAGACCCTTTACTAACACTCTCCCCAATTGGAGAGTCAGTGCCTTTAAACTCCTGTTTGGCCCAGTTTGCAATTTCTGTGGAAAATGAACAGGAATAGGGAGAACCAATGAGAGACTAGGTGGAGGTGTCTGGACGGGCAAATTTAACTCTCATTTCCCACCAGGAAGAGGAGTTAACCAAAGGCTCAGCATGCCGTGCCGGAACCAAACTAGGGCCTGAAGCAATCCTGCGGTGTTGCGGCAAGCTCACAAGAAAGCGAGTTGAAGAAAGGAGCTCAGGGGCACTGTAATTCACAAACCTGCAGAGTTACAAATGACAGCTATCTTCCAAAAATATATTGAAGTAAGGCTGCCAAGAGGAGTTGAATGCGGGGCAGAATTGCAGGGAACCGATTTCAGGAGGTAGACTGGAATTGCATGTAAAGCATAGTAAAAGAGGCAGAACGTCCACAATGATGCACTTGGCCAAAAAGCGCATATGCATTTTTTCCTGAATATATTCATGAAAAAACGCATACGCGCTTTTTGGCCAACCAAGCAAGCTTGCAAAGGAAATCTGCACTACAATGAAGTCTCACTGCCCCCCGGTCAAAAGGGCTATCTGAAAAAAGTGTAAAATCCAGAAAGTCAGGACAGGCCATGGAGAACTGGGAGCCCTGTTATGCTGACGGGCGGGATGTAAATTGCCAGAAGCCACTCTGGAGAAGTGTATGGTGTTTCCTGAAACATCCAAAAAACAAAGCAACAGACCCTAGGGCACTTTCACTTATGGTCCTATAGCTTAGGGAAATTAAAATCAAAAAGACACAGCCACCCCAAAGTTTGGGCTGGCTCTGTTTACAAGAACCTCATTTACGGTACAAGTTCAATATCACAGAAAGCGAAAAATGGATAAAAAAGTTGTGGTACTTACGTACAATGCAATATACTCAGCAATGAAATCTATGTCATCAGGCCCGTAGCAGCATAATGAGTGGATTCAGGTACGATGATTCTAAGTGAAATAAGTCACACAGAAAAAGAAACATCATAAGGTATCACTAATACACGGAATGTAAACTTGGCTACACAGGAACTGAATTACAAAACAGAAGAAGGTGTCAAATGTAGAAAACCAACTTATGCTTGCTTAAGGGGAAAGGTGAGTTGGGGTGCTTCATAAAACCAGAGATTGAAATTAGCACAGATACCGTTCCATAAGCCAAATATGTAATAGACAAGAGCTACTCCTTGCTCAACGAAGTGGACTCAACACCCCATATTAAACGCCTAAGAATATACCTGACTAGTAAGAATCTTAAAACCTATGGATTTATATGTCTCCGAAAGTGAATCAAGCGTGTGTACAGCGGCATAAGCGCAGTAGTGATAGGATTGGTGAGGTTCGGTGAGCAAATGCAGACCCTTTGAAGTCATATTGCATGGTACCCATTCCATGGGTCTCAACTCTCCAGGTTTAAGGGATTCTTCCTTCAGCTAAAACATGCATGTGGAACCCAGAGTATGATCCACCGTGTGATCGGAAAACGTGTTCAAATGTGTCTCAGTTTTCGTCCCCTGGTACTCGGGTGCAACATTCCAGATGCTTTACTAACACTCTCCCCACTTGGAGAGTCAGTGCCTTTAACCTCCTGTTTGGCCCAGTTTGCAATTTCTGTGGAAAATGAACAGGAATAGGGAGAACCAATGAGAGACTAGGTGGAGGTGTCTGGACGGGCAAATTTAACTCTCATTTCCCACCAGGAAGAGGAATTAACCAAAGGCCCAGCATGCCGTGCCGGAACCAAACTAGGGCCGGAAGCAATCCTGCGGTGTTGCGGCCAGTTCACAACAAAGCGAGTTGAAGAAAGGAGCTCAGGGGCACTGTAATTCACAAACATGCAGAGTTATAAATGACAGCTATCTTCCAAAAATATATTGCAGTAAGGCTGCCAAGAGGAGTTGAATGTGGGGCAGAATTGCAGGGAACCGATTTCAGGAGGTAGACTGGAATTGCATGTAAAGCATAGGAAAAGAGGCAGAACGTCCACAATGATGCACTTGGCCAAAAAGGGCGTATGCGTTTTTTCCTGAATATATTCAGGAAAAAACGCATACGCCCTTTTTGGCCAACCAAGCAAGCTTGCAAAGGAAATCTGCACTACAATGAAGTCTCACTGCCCCCCTGTCAAAAGGGCCATCTGAAAAAAGTGTAAAATCCAGAAAGGCAGGACAGGGTATGGAGAACTGGGAGCCTTGTTATGCTGATGGGCGGGATGTAAATTGCCAACAGCCACTCTGGAGAAGTGTATGGTGTTTCCTGAAACATCCAAAAAACAAAGCAACAGAGCCTAGGGCACTTCCACTTATGGTCCTATAGCTTAGGGAAATTAAAATCAAAAAGACACAGCCACCCCAAAGTTTGGGACGGCTCTGTTTACAAGAACCTCGTTTACGGTACAAGTTCAATATCACAGAAAGCGAAAAATGGATAAAGAAGTGGTGGTACTTACGTACAATGCAATATCACTCAGCAATGAAATCTATGTCATCAGTCCAGTAGCAGCATAATGAGTGGATTCAGGTACGATGATTGTAAGTGAAATAAGTCACACAGAAAAAGAAACATCATAAGATATCACTACTACACGGAATGTAAACTTGGCTGCACAAGAACTGAATTACAAAACAGAACAGGGTCTCAAATGTAGAAAACCAACTTATGCTTGCTTAAGGGGAAAGGTGAGTTGGGGTGCGGAATAAAACCAGAGATTGAAATTAGCACAGATACCGTTCCATAAACCAAATATGTAATAGACAAGAGCTACTCCTTGCTCAACGAAATGGACTCAACACCCCACATTAAACGCCTAAGAATATACCTGACTAGTAAGAATCTTAAAACCTATGGATTTATATGTCTCCGAAAGAGAATCAAGCGTGTGTACAGTGGCATAAACGCAGCAGTGATAGGATTGGTGAGGTTCGGTGAGCAAATGCAGACTCTTTGAAGTCATATTGCATGGTACCCATTCCGTGGGTCTCAACTCTCCATGTTTAAGGGATTCTTCCTTCAGCTAAAACATGCATGGGGAACCCAGAGTACGATCCACTGTGTGATCGGAAAACGTGTTCAAATGTGTCTCAGTTTTCGTCCCCTGGTACTCGGGTGCAACATTCCAGATGCTTTACTAACACTCTCCCCACTTGGAGAGTCAGTGCCTTTAACCTCCTGTTTGGCCCAGTTTGCAATTTCTGTGGAAAATGAACAGGAATAGGGAGAACCAATGAGAGACTAGGTGGAGGTGTCTGGACGGGCAAATTTAACTCTCATTTCCCACCAGGAAGAGGAATTAACCAAAGGCTCAGCATGCCGTGCCGGAACCAAACTAGGGCCTGAAGCAATCCTGCGGTGTTGCGGCCAGCTCACAAGAAAGCGAGTTGAAGAAAGGAGCTCAGGGGCACTGTAATTCACAAACATGCAGAGTTATAAATGACAGCTATCTTCCAAAAATATATTGCAGTAAGGCTGCCAAGAGGAGTTGAATGTGGGGCAGAATTGCAGGGAACCGATTTCAGGAGGTAGACTGGAATTGTATGTAAAGCATAGGAAAAGAGGCAGAACGTCCACAATGATGCACTTGGCCAAAAAGTGCGTATGCGTTTTTTCCTGAATATATTCAGGAAAAAACGCATACGCCCTTTTTGGCCAACCAAGCAAGCTTGCAAAGGAAATCTGCACTACAATGAAGTCTCACTGCCCCCGGGTCAAAAGGGCTATCTGAAAAAAGTGTAAAATCCAGAAAGGCAGGACAGGCCATGGAGAACTGGGAGCCTTGTTATGCTGATGGGCGGGATGTAAATTGCCAACAGCCACTCTGGAGAAGTGTATGGTGTTTCCTGAAACATCCAAAAAACAAAGCAACAGAGCCTAGGGCACTTCCACTGATGGTCCTATAGCTTAGGGAAATTAAAATCCAAAAGACACAGCCACCCCAAAGTTTGGGACGGCTCTGTTTACAAGAACCTCGTTTATGGTACAAGTTCAATATCACAGAAAGCGAAAAATGGATAAAGAAGTTGTGGTACTTACGTACAATGCAATATCACTCAGCAATGAAATCTATGTCATCAGGCCCATAGCAGCATAATGAGTGGATTCAGGTACGATGATTCTAAGTGAAATAAGTCACACAGAAAAAGAAACATCATAAGATATCACTACTACACGGAATGTAAACTTGGCCAGACAAGAACTGAATTACAAAACAGAACAGGGCCTCAAATGTAGAAAACCAACTTATGCTTGCTTAAGGGGAAAGGTGAGTTGGGGTGCTTCATAAAACCAGAGATTGAAATTAGCACAGATACCGTTCCATAAGCCAAATATGTAATAGACAAGAGCTATTCCTTGCTCAACGAAGTGGACTCAACACCCCATATTAAACGCCTAAGAATATACCTGACTAGTAAAAATCTTAAAACCTATGGATTTATATGTCTCCGAAAGAGAATCAAGCATGTGTACAGCGGCATAAGCGCAGCAGTGATAGGATTGGTGAGGTTCGGTGAGCAAATGCAGACCCTTTGAAGTCATATTGCATGGTACCCATTCCATGGGTCTCAACTCTCCAGGTTTAAGGGATTCTTCCTTCAGCTAAAACATGCATGTGGAACCCAGAGTATGATCCACCGTGTGATCGGAAAACATGTTCAAATGTGTCTCAGTTTTCGTCCCCTGGTACTCGGGTGCAACATTCCAGATGCTTTACTAACACTCTCCCCACTTGGAATGTCAGTGACTTTAACCTCCTGTTTGGCCCAGTTTGCAATTTCTGTGGAAAATGAACAGGAATAGGGAGAACCAATGAGAGACTAGGTGGAGGTGTCCGGACGGGCAAATTTAACTCTCATTTCCCAGCAGAAGAGGTATTAACCAAAGGCTCAGCGTGCCATGCCGGAACCACACTAGGGCCCGAAGCAATCCTGCGGTGTTGCGGCCAGCTCACAAGAAAGCGAGTTGAAGAAAGGAGCTCAGGGGCACTGTAATTCACAAACCTGCAGAGTTATAAATGACAGCCATCTTCCAAAAATATATTAAAGTAAGGCTGCCAAGAGGAGTTGAAAGCGGGGCAGAATTGCAGGAAAACGATTTCAGGAGGTAGACTGGAATTGCATGTAAAGCATAGGAAAAGAGGCAGAATGTCCACAATGATGCACTTGGCCAAAAAGGGCGTATGCGTTTTTTCCTGAATATATTCAGGAAAAAACGCATACGCCCTTTTTGGCCAACCAAGCAAGCTTGCAAAGGAAATCTGCACTACAATGAAGTCTCACTGCCCCCTGGTCAAAAGGGCCATCTGAAAAAAGTGTAAAGTCCAGAAAGGCAGGACAGGCCATGGAGAACTGGGAGCCTTGTTATGCTGATGGGCGGGATGTAAATTGCCAACAGCCACTCTGGAGAAGTGTATGGTGTTTCCTGAAACATCCAAAAAACCAAGCAACAGAGCCTAGGGCATTTCCACTTATGGTCGTATATCTTAGGGAAATAATAATCAAAAAGACACAGCCTCCCCAAAGTTTGGGATGGCTCTGTTTACAAGAACCTCGTTTACGGTACAGGTTCAATATCGCAGAAAGCGAAAAATGGATAAAGAAATTGTGGTACTTACGTACAATGCAATATCACTCAGCAAAGAAATCTATGTCATCAGGCCCGTGACAGCATAATGAGTGGATTCAGGTATGATGATTCTAAGAGAAATAAGTCACACAGAAAAAGAAACATCATAAGATATCACTACTACACGGAATGTAAACTTGGCTACACAGGAACTGAATTACAAAACAGAACAGGGTGTCAAATGTAGAAAACCAACTTATGCTTGCTTAAGGGGAAAGGTGAGTTGGGGTGCTTCATAAAATCAGAGATTGAAATTAGCACAGATACTGTTCCATAAGCCAAATATGTAATAGACAAGAGCTACTCCTTGCTCAACGAAGTGGACTCAACACCCCATATTAAACGACTAAGAATATACCTGACTAGTAAGAATCTTAAAACCTATGGATTTATATGTCTCCGAAAGAGAATGAAGCGTGTGTACAGTGTCATAAACGCAGCAGTGATAGGATTGGTGAGGTTCGGTTAGCAAATGCAGACTCTTTGAAGTCATATTGCATGGTACCCATTCCATGGGTCTCAACTCTCCAGGTTTAAGGGATTCTTCCTTCAGCTAAAACATGCATGTGGAACCCAGAGTATGATCCACCGTGTGATCGGGAAACGTGTTCAAATGTGTCTCAGTTTTCGTCCCCTGGTACTCGGGTGCAACATTCCAGACGCTTTACTAACACTCTCCCCACTTGGAGAGTCAGTGCCTTTAACCTCCTGTTTGTCCCAGTTTGCAATTTCTTCGGAAGATGAACAGGAATAAGGAGAAGCAATGGGAGACTATCTGTAGGTGTCTGGACGGGCAAATTTAACTCTCATTTCCCACCAGGAAGATAAATGAACCAAAGGCTCCGTGTGCCATGCTGGAACTAGATTAGGGCCTGAGGAGATCCTGCGGTGTTACGGCCAGCTCACAAGAAAGCGAGTTGAAGAAAGGAGCTCAGGGACACTGTAATTCAGAAACCTGCGGAGTTATAAATGACAGCTATCATCCAAAATTATACTGAAGTAAGGCTGCGAAGAGGACTTGAATGCGGGGCAGAATTGCTGGAGACTGATTTCAGAACGTACACGGGAGTAGCTCTTAAAGCATAGGAAAAGAGACAGAACTTGGAAAATAATGCACTTGGCAAAAAAGGGCATATGTGTTTTATCCAGAGCTCTCATAACTGAGGGGAGGAGATTCCCAGCAGGCTCCAAGTGCCACCTGAGGGCTCACATTGCCAAGGCAACATGAGCATGCCAGGCAGGAGTTACCTCACAGCAGAGGTCCCACCTCACAGAAGGGTGAGAAACCCAGCCAACATCAGACTCTCACCAGAGGGCCCACATCACCAAGGGGATGGGAACCAGGCAGGAGTGTCTTCACATCAGTGGGGCCACATCATCGAAAGCTGAGGTACTCAGCACATGTGTCCTCAAACCAGAGGATCCACATCACCAAGGACCTCGGAGTGAGGCAGGCAGGAGTAGCCTCACAACACTGGGCACATAGAATAAAAAAGTGAGGAATCCAGCAGTTGGAACCTCCCAGCAGGCGGCCCAGAGCACCGAGGCTATGGGATCCAGGCCACAGTGAACTCACAGAACAGGGCCCATGTCATGAAACTGAGCAACCCAGCCATTGGGACCTCAGAGCAGGAGGCCCACATCCCCATGGGGATGGAATTCTGGTAGGAGTGTCCTCGCACCACTGAGAACATATCAGAAAATTTTGGGCGACCAGCAGTTAGGGCCTGACGCCAGAGGGCACTCATCACCGAGAAGAGGAGGCTCCCAGCAGGCTCCAACTGCCACCAGAGGGCTGACGTCGCCAAGGCGATGTGTGCCAACCAGGCACGAATGACCTCACAGCAGAGGGCCCACCTCACAGAAGGGTGAGGAACACAGCCAGGATCAGACTCTCACCAGAGGGCCCACATCACCAAGGGGATGGGAACCAGGCAGGAGTGTCCCCACACCAGTGGGACAACATCATCGAAAGGTGAGGATCCCAGCACATGTGTCCTCAAACCAGAGGAACCACATCACCAAGGGGTTCGGAATGAGGCTGGCAGGACTGGCCTCACAACACAGGGTCCATAGAATATAAAAGTTGAGGAATCCAGCAGTTGGAACCTCCCAGCAAGTGGCCCAGAGCACCGAGGCTATGGGATCCAGGCCGCAGTGAACTCACAGCAGAGGGCCCACATCATGAACCTGTGAGCAGCCCAGCTGTTGGGACCTCAGAACAGAAGGCCCACATCCCCATTGGGATGGGAACCTGGCAGGAGTGGCTTTGCACCACTTAGCACATATCAGAAAATGTTAGGAGCCCAGCAGTTAGGGCCTGATGCCAGGGGGCCCTCATAACTGAGGGGAGGAGACTCCCAGCAGGTTCCAACTGCCAACAGAGGGCCCACGTCTACAAGGTGGCATGCACCAGCCAGGCAGTAGTGACCTCACAGCAGAGGGCCTATCTCACAGAAGGGTGAGGAACCGAGGCAGGATGAGACTCTCACCAGAGGGCCCACAACACCAAGGGGATGGGAACCAGTCAGGACTGTCCTCCCACCAGTGGGGCCACATCATCGAAAGGTGAGGAACCCAGCACATGTGGCCTCATATCAGAGGACATACATCACAAAGGGGATGGGAGTGAGGCAGGTAGGAGTAGCCTAAAAACAGAGGGCCCAAAGAATAAAAAAAGTGAGGAATCCAGCATTTGGAACCTCCCAGCAGGCGGCCGAGAGCACAGAAGCTATGGGATGCAGGCAGGAGTTAACTAACACCAGAGAGCCCACATCATGAAACTGTGAGCAACCCAGGCATTGGGACCTCAGAGCAGAAAGCCCACATCCCCATGGGGATGGGAACCTGACAGGAGTGTCCTGGCATCACTGGGCTCACATCAGAAAACGTGGGGAGCCCAGCAGTTAGAACCTGATGCTAGAGGGCCGTCATCACCGAGGGCAGGAGGCTCCCAGCAGGTTCCATGTGCCAACAGAGGGCCCACGTCGCCAAGGTGATGTGTGCAAGTCAGGCAGGATTGACCTCACAGCAGAGGGCCTACCTCACAGAAGAGTGAGGAACCCAGCCAGGATAAGACTGTCACCAGAAGGCCCACATCACCAAGGGGATGGGAACCAGGCAGGAGTGTCCTCACACCAGTGGGGCCACATCATTGAAAGTTGCCTAACCCAGCACATGTGGCCTCAAACCAGAAGACCCACATCACGAAGGGGTTGCGAGTGAGGCAGGCAGGAGGAGCATCACAACACAGGACCCATAGAATACAAAAGTTGAGGAATCGAGCAGTTGGAACCTCCCAGCAGGCAGCCAAGACCACAGAGGCTATGGGATCCAGGCCACAGTGAACTAACACCAGAGAGCCCACATCATGAAATTGTGATCAACCCAGCCGTTGGAACCTCAGAGCAGAAGGCCCACATCCCCATGGGGATGGGAACCTAAGAGGAGTGCTTGAGCAACACTGGGCTCACTAAGAAAAGTTGGGGAGCCCAGCAGTTAGGGCCTGACGTCAGAGGGCCCTCATCACAGAGCTGAGGAGGCTCCCAGCAGGGTCCAATTGCCACCAGAGGGCTCATGTCAACAAGGCGAGGTGAGCAACCCAGGCAAGAGTTACCTGATAGTAGAGGGCCCACCTCACAGATGGGTGAGGAACCCAGCCAGGATCAGACTCTCACCAGAGGGCCCACATCACAAAGGGGATGGGACCCAGTCAGGATTATCCTCACACCAGTGGGGCCTCATCATCTTAAGGTGAGGAACCCAGCACATGTGTCCTCAAACCAGAGGACCCACATCACCAAGGGCCTTGGAGTGAGGCAGGCAGGAGTAGCCTCACAACACAGGGCACATAATATAAAAAACGTGAGGATTCCAGCATTTAGACCTTCCAGCAGGCGGCCCAGAACACCGAGGCTATGGGATCCAGGCCACAGTGAACTCACAGCAGAGGGCCCACATCACAAAACTGTGAGCAACCCAGGAGTTGAGACCTCAGCGCAGAAGGACCACATCCCCATGGGAATGGGAACCTGGCTGGAGTGTCCTCGCACCACTGGGCGCACATCAGAAAATGTGGGGAGCCCACCATTTAGGGCATGACGCCAGAGGGCCGTCATCACCGAGAGGAGGAGGCGCCCTGCACGCTCCAACTGCCACCAGAGGGCTCACGTCTCCAAGGTGACGTGTGCCAGCCAGGCAGGAATGACCTCACAGCAGAGGGCCTACCTCACAGAACGTTGAGGAACCCAGCCAGGATTAGACTCTCGCCAGAGGGCCCACCTCACCAAGGGGATGGAAACCAGGCAGGAGTGTCCTCACACGAGTGGGGTCACATCATCGAAAGGTGAGGAACGCAGCACATGTGGCCTCAAGCCATAGGACAGTCATCACCAAGGGGCTGGCAGTGAGGCAGGCAGGAGGAGCCTCACAACAGAGGGCACATAGAATAAAAAAGTTGAGGAATCCAGCAGTTGGAACCTCCCAGCAGGCGGCTCAGAGCACCGATGATAAGGGATCCTTGCCGGAGTGAACTCACAGCAGAGGGCCCACATCATGGTACTGTGAGCAAGCCAGCCGTTTTGACCTCAGAGCAGAAGGCCCATATCGCCATGGGGATGGGAACCTGGCAAGAGTGTCCTCACTCACTTGGCGCACATCAGAAAATGTGGGGAGCCCAGCAGTTATGGCCTAAGGCAAGGGGGCCCTCATCACCGAGGGGAGGAGGATCCCAGCACACTCCAACTGCCACCAGAGGGCCCACGTCGCCAAGGTGACGTGTGCCAGACAGGCATGATTGACCTCACAGCAGAGGGCCCACCTCACAGAAGGGTGAGGAACCCAGCCAGGATCAGACTCTCACCTGAGGGCCCACATCAGCAAGGGGATGGGAACCAGTCAGGACTGTCTTCCCTCCAGTGGGGTCACATCATCGAAAGGTGCGGAACCCAGCACATGTGGCCTCAAATCAGAGGACACATATCACAAAGGGAATGGGAGTGAGGCAGGCAGGAGTAGCCTAAAAACAGAGGGCCCAAAGAATAAGAAAGGTGAGGAATCCAGCAGTTGGAACCTCCCAGCAGGCGGCCCAGAGCACAGAAGCTATGGGATGCAGGCAGGAGTGAACTAATACCAGAGAGCCCACATCATGAAACTGTGAGCAACCCAGGCTTTGGGACCTCAGAGCAGAAGGCCCACATCCCAATGGGGATGTGAACCTGGCTGGAGTGTCCTCGCACCACTGGGCGCACATCACAAAATGTGGGGAGCCCAGCAGTTAGGGCCTGACGCCAGAGGGCCCTCATCACCCAGGAGAGGAGGCTCCCAGCAGGCTCCAAGTGCCACCAGAGGGCTCATGTCCACAAGGCGAGGTGAGCAAGCCAGGCAGGAGTGACCTCACAGCAGACGGCCCACCTCACAGACGGGTGAGGAACCCAGCCAGGATCAGACTCTCAACAGAGGGCCCACATCACCAAGGGGATGTGAACCAGGCAGGAGTCTCCTAAGACCATTGGTCCCACATCATCGAAAGGTGAGGAACCCAGCACATGTGGCCTCAAACCAGACGACACACATCACGAAGGGGCTGGGAGTGAGGCAGGCAGGAGGATCCTCACAACAGAGGGCCCAAAAAATTAAAAAAGTGAGGAATCCAGCAGTTGGAACCTCCCAGCAGGCGGCCAAGAGCACAGAGGCTATGGGATCCAGGCCTCTGTGAACACCAGAGAGCCCACATCATGAAAATGTGAACAACCCAGCCGTTGGGACCTCAGAGCAGAAGGCCCACATCTCCATGGAGATGGGATCCTAAGAGGAGTGCCAAAGCATCACTGGGCTCCCTAAGAAAAGTTGGTGAGCCCAGCAGTTAGGGCCTGACGCAAGAGGGCCCTCATCACCGGGGGGAGGAGATTCCCAGCACGCTCCAACTGCCACCACACGGCTGACTTCACCAAGGCAATGTGTGCCAGCCATGCAGGAGTGACCTATCAGCAGAGGGTCTCCCTCACAGGTGGGTGAGGAACAAAGCCAGGAACAGACTCTCACCAGGGGGTCCACATAACCACGTGGATGAGAACCAGGCAGGAGTGTCCTCACACTAGTGGGGCCACATCATCGAAAGGTGAGGAACCCAGAAAAGGTGGCCACAAACCAGAGGACCCACATCACCAAGGGGTTGAGAGTGAGGTAGGTGTCTGGACGGGCATATTTAACACTCATTTCCCACCAGGAAGAGAAATTAACCAAAGGCTCAGCGTGCCCTGCCAGAAGCAGATTAGGGCCTGAAGCAGTCTTGCGGGTTTGCGGCCAGCTCACAAGAAAGCGAGTTGAAGAAAGGAGCTCAGGGGCCCTGTAATTCACAAACCTGGAGAGTTATAAATGACAGATAACGTCCAAAAATATATTGAAGTAAGGCTGCGAAGAGGACTTGAAAGCGGGGCAGAATTTCAGGAAACCGATTTCAGGAGGTAGACTGGATTTGCATTTAAAGCATAGGAAAAGAGGCAGAACATCGACAATGATGCACTTGGCAACAAAGGGCGTATGAGTTTGTTCCTGAATATATTCAGGAAAAAACACATACGCCCTTTTTGGCAAACCAAGCAAGCTTGCAATGGAAATCCGAACTATGAGTGTCACTTCCCCCCGGTCTAAAGGGCCATCTGAGAAAAGTGTAAAATCCAGAAAGGCAAGACAGGCCATGGGGAAAAAGGAGCCTTGTTATGCTGATGGGCGGGATGTAAATTGCCAACAGCCACTCTGGAGAAGTGTATGGTGTTTCCTGATACATCTGAAAAACCCAGCAAAAGAGTCTAGGGCATTTCCACTTATGGTCCTATAGCTTAGGGAAATTAAAATCAAAAAGACACAGCCACCCCAAAATTTGGGACGGCTCTGTTTACAGGAACCTCTTCTACAGTACGAGTTAAATATCCCAGAGAACAAATAATTGATAAAGAAGTTGCGGTACTTATGTACAACAGAATACCACTCAGCAATGAAATCTGTGTCACCAGGCCTGTACCAGCATAATGAGTGGATTGAGGCATGATGATTCTAAGTGAAATAAGTCACACAGAAAAAGAAACATCATAAGGTATCACTAATGCACGGAATGTAAACTTGGCTACACATGAACTGAATTACAAAACAGAACAGGGTCTCAAGATTAGAAAACCAACTTATGCTTGCTTAAGGGGAAAGGTGAGTTAAGGGGGTGCTGCATAAAACCAGAGTTTGAAATTAGCACAGATACCGTTCCATAAGCCAAATATGTAATAGACAAGACCTACCCCCTGCTCAACGAAATGGACTCAACAATGAGGTATCACCTCACACCTGTTAGAATGGGCATCATCTGAAAATCTACAAACAACAAATGCTGGAAAGGGTGTGGAGAAAAGGAACCCTCTTCCACTATTTTTGGGAATATAAATTGATACAGTCACTATGGAGAACAATATGGAGTTTCTTAAGAAACTAATAATAGAATTACCATATGATACAGCAATCCCAGGACTGGACATATACCCAGACAAAACCATAAATCAAAAAGAGACATTCACCGCAATGTTCATTGCATCACTATTTACAATATCGAGATAATGGAAGCAACCTAAATGCCCACAGACAGACGAATGCATAAAGCTGTGGTACATATATAAAATGGAATATTACTAAGCCATGAAAGGAATGAAATTGGGTCATTTGTAGAGACGTCGATGGATCTAGAGACTGTCATACAGAGTGAAGTAAGTCAGAAAGAGAAAAACAAATCTTGTATATTCATGCATATATGTGGAACCTAGAAAAACTGTACAGATTAACCGTTTTGCAAGGCATAAATAGAGCAACAGATGTAGACAACAATCGTATGGACAACAAGGGGGGAAAGCTCTTGGAGGGGTGGTGGTGGGAGGAGTTGAGAGATTGGGATTGGCATGTAAACATTTATATGTATAAAATAGATAACCAATGAGAACCTGCTGTATAAAAATATAAAATAAAATTCAAAATTAAAAAGAAATAAAATTTAAAAAATAAAACAGAAAAAACAATTATTCCCTTCACATACATGTATTTATATGAATAAATTATTTCCATGCTTATATCTGTAAATACAAAAAAGAGGAATAAAATCTACCTTGAACCAAAAACGAAAAAGAGAAAAAAAAAAAACAGAACCCACCAGTTACTCAGAGGAAAACCGTATCAGGGCACTTGCTCCAGTTGTAAACAATTCTGAAGTTGGTCAGTGGTGGGGAATCATCTCCCATTCAGCCAGCAGCCCCCACACAACAAGCGTCCTCATTGCAAAGCTGGGGCACCGTGCCGAGGCATCTGTGAGTAAACGTGAGCTGAGCCCCAGGCCAGTTGCTGCTGAACTGTTCCCGCCCTTCCCAGGTAAAACACCTGAATATATACAAGGACTTGAAAACCTAGAGGAAGGGCCATGGAGCCACACGAGTGACAGCATGCCAGCTGACTTGGTGCCTGCAGGCCAGCCAAGATGGTCCTGGCCCTGGGTGCTCTTCTGGAAGATTTCCATTTCCCTGCCTGAGATACCCGTCCTGTCCCTGCCCCCACTGCTTTTTTCTTTCCTCACCTCTGCCCAGGGAGAAATTCCAGCAGCAGGTATGGGTGACACATCCTCTTCTTTAGCAGGTGGCAGCCTGGCAACTGCTGCAGAAAGTCCAGCAGAGCCCCACTCACACTGGGCCACCCACAAAGCCGTGGCCTCTCACTCCCTCCCACCAGCCCAGCCCCGAGACTGCTGACAGGGCAGAGAAAATGGCGTCAGGCACAGCTGCAGGGGCTTTTGCTGCCTGGAGTGGTATTTATATTGATCTCAACCCAGGCACACCTGGGGAGGGCTGGCCGGCATGGTAAGGCTGCCCAGGTAGCCAATCATCACCCCTCAGGGGCTCACAGTTGCAGAAAATGGAACTTGCTGAACCGGCTACGTCCAAGGAACAGGTGTGGGCTCCTGAGAGTCAGGATAGACAAGGGGCTGCAGCTTTGGCTTGTTTTCTAATCATTTTATCTGGCCCATGAGTGGGAGACAACTTCAAGAAAACCCTCTCCTAATGAGACGAACCCAGGAGTCAGGGAGAGGAGGGGTGGGTGGTGGTTGGAGACAGAGGCCTGGTGCCCTGGGTGCAGTGGAAGTCTCTGGAAGACCAGGTGGAGGGAGGCCACACAGAGTGATGCCCAGGGTCACAGACCTGTCGGAGCTGCTGTTTGTTAGTTCAAGTCCTGCTCTGAGGTGCTCTGTGTCAGCTCTGAGCGACAGGTGAGCTGGGGGTGCTCTTCAATGAGGGCTATGTGCACGGTTCCTGTGTGCCCAGCCCTGCCACGGTACCTGCAAGGGTAGCTCTGTATCCTGGGAGGGGCCTGACCATGAGAGCCCCGTGGGCTGGCTTGGGGGTGGGGTACCTGCCCAGGAGAGCTCCATATCCTGGGATTGGCCTGACCACGAGAGCCCCATGGGCTGCTGGGGACCTGGTAAAGGATGTCAGGACAGTCAGTGAAGCCACCGAGGATATACCTCCAGTTACTCCTGATTCCTACACCCTGCTGGTCATTCTACCAACCACCAGGACATGGTATTCTGTATTAGTCTTCAATGATGCCTTCTTTTGTATTCCATTAGTCCCAGAGTCACAAGAAATTTTGGCTTGTGAGTGGCAGGACTCAACATACAACTAAAACAATACTTCCGGGCCGTCTTGCCCCAAGGGTTCAAAAATTCCCACACCATCTTTGGGGAAAGCTTAGCTAACGACCGAAAAGTTCTACCTCTGGAAAAGGAAACCCTCCTTCAATATGCAGACGACATTCTGATCGCCAGCCCTACTAAGGAGGCCTCTGAACTACCAAGCCAATAAAGGATAGAAGTTGTCCAAGAAAAAGCTCAAATATCACAGACTGCAGTGACCTGCCTGGGCTTCATTCTCACACAAGGTCAGAGAAGCCCATCCCAGGAAAGGGAAGAAACCATTTGCAGCCTTACCCCTTTCTAAAACTAGAAGACAGCTTAGGGGTTCCTGGGGAGGCCAGGGTTTGCTGCTTCTGGATCCCTAACTACAGTCTACTAGCTGGGCCTCTATATGAAACACTGAAAGGAAAAGATGATGATCCTTTTGAACAGAATCCAGAAGTGGCCTTTCAAGAATGGAAAGAGCAGTCAATTCAGACCCTTGCCCTGGAACTCCCTAATTGAGCTAAACCCTTTGACCTTTCCATTCCCGGTGAAAGGTGAATCGCCATTGGAGAATTAGTGCAAAAACTGGGACCACTTGAAATGGAACAACGCAAGAATGCCATCCAGGTAGGATAAACTACAGTCACCAAGGGGCTTGGCCCACTGCCACATCTGGCCAAGATACTGGCGGTATCTAAAAACCTGGAAATCAGCAGCCCAAAAGGCCACGTCCCTCCTAAGGGAAAAGGACCCCACGTGGTGATCCTAATCACCAACCATGCCCTGAAGTTGCAGGGTTCGCTCCGTGGGCACACCGACCTCGAGTGAGGAGGCCCTCCAACTCCAACATCCAGAGAGATAACCGGGGGCAACAGGGCACCATGACGACTCGTGTGAACATCACTTGACCTGGAGTTTCTCTCATAAAACAACAATAGTGTGTCCCGAAGGAGTAGACTACTGCTTGCAGGACTTCCTGCACCCAGAGGGGAGCTAATAATCTTGGCGGGGGAACCGTATATCACACTGTCACCATAGAAAAGCTTACAGACACCGTGATGATGGTGGCCAATAAGACCGGCTGGACTCCTGTTTACTTCAAAAGCCTGTTGACTCAGTGGCCATCATGGTCCTTGATCACCACTGACCCTGGACTGTCTGGGAGTTGAGCGGGCAGGGCTCTGACACCTGGTGCTGTTTTTACGTTAATTCAGGGGCCTAATTGAAGAAAGAGCAGACTACTGGTCAGAGCATCTAGGCTGGCAGAAACGGTCAGCCTAAGGTGGCCGAACAAATGTGGGGCGGGGTGAAACCGGCCCCCACAGCGTCTCTGCACATCTCTTTCCTGGACCCTTAAAGGTCATTAGAATCTATAACACTTCCAATGCTGGTGCTCAGGCGGACGAGCAGGGAGGCAGGGGTCCTGGGGCCAATCAACGTCACCTGGAGGCTGCTGGGGAGAAGTTCTGACCCTCGTCCCCTGGTATGAGGGCTCCCAACTCAGCACTCAGCAGTTACAGAAGAAGGGTCTGCACCCTCAGCACTCCAAGAATGAGGAACGGGACAAAAGGCAGAGGAGGGGTTTGTCCCCAGCAAAGCCCATTAAAAATCCCTGGGAGATAAAAATAGAATCTGGGCAATAAAGTCAAGTCTGACCTTTTTTATCCTTTGTGCTTTGTCTAATTTCACGTGCTCCTAGGGTCCCGCATGCAGAGGTTCCACACCCGGCACTTCAGACCAGATTTCCTGGTGCAGAATGGCTGGGTCGACACCTCAGCTCCTGGGGCCCAGTGCAGACTCCGAGATATAGAGCCTGAGCTGCAGCCAACCCGGCCCTTGAGAGCTCCGCCCCCTCCCTCCCACTGACTCTGACAGGATCTCTACACAGCAGCCCAGCCCACAGCCCACGGGGTAGTGCATGCTCTCACCTCTCCATTCTCTGATGAAAATATAAAGTTTCCTTTGCTTGGGAACCAAACTCAGCCTCGATCTGTTGGCCCCAATGACACTGGGCAGGGGGACCCTTGTTGGGGTCCACTCTGGAGGATCAGTAACAGAAATTGAGACTATTGTAACTTCAATGAACAGATGTGTGAGCCAAAATGTAGTTAACATAGAACAGTTTATAAGGCTCGGGTAAAATAAGATGTTTCTAACACTTCCATTTGATATTTCCATCACTTTATTATAAGCAAGTTCAGTGAAAAGGTTTGTCTTATTTGTCAGGTCAATATTAGAGAAATGAAGTGATTTCTTTCCAAGGATGTACATCTAATAATCTTGGTTAAAGCTTCAATCTTGTTTTAAATGCTTTTCCATTGAAAATGATACCTCTCTTTCAGCTCCCCCATTTCTGAGAAGTATAAAATCTTATAATTTATTATTACCAAAGGGGAAAGGTGGGAGGAGGGATAAATTAACAGTTTGGAATTAACACATACACACTGCTATGTATAAAATAGATCATCAACAAGGAACTACTGTATAGCACAGGGAACTACACTCAATATTGTGCAATAACCTATAAGGGGAAATAATCGGAAAAAGAACAGATATTTTTATTGACATCATCTATCAATGACAGTTAAAGTGTAACCTAAGGGAAGCCAGTGGTGAGTGCTTCTGACCCTGAAGACTTCAGTCATCTAAAGTTTGCACTCTGCCTACTTCCCAAGGCCCTTAATGAACATATGTGTAGCCGTAGCTTAAAAAACTCCCCAGTTTGGGTTTCGGGGAGACACTGATTTTGAAAAAGCCCTGGTGTTCTCCTTACATGAATGGGACTCTTCCTACTGCTAAAACATGTCTGTCACATCCAGAGGATGGTATACCGTCTGATCGGGAAGAGTTTGGAAAAGGCATCTCATCTCCTCATCTCCTGGTGCTCGGGTTCACCCCTCCAGCGTCTTTACTAACAGTCTCCCCACTTGGAGATGTCAACACTGTCAACATCCTGTTGCGTACAGTTTGGAATTTGTCCAGAGGATGAAGCGGAAGGATGAGGAACAATGAGAGACAAGTCCTAGGTGTTCAGACAGGCACATGTCACTCTAATTTCCAATCAGGAAGATGAATTGACCAAAGGCTAGGGTTGCCCATGGAAACAGTATAGGGCTTGAGGAAATCCCACTGCTTTGTGGCCAGTTCCCATAAACACAAGTTGAACAATGGAACTCAGGGGCAGTAAAATTCACGAAACTGCAGAGTTGAAAATATCTATCACTGAAAAATGTCTTGAGGAAAGTCAAAGAAAAGGATTGGCAAGCAAGGGAGAATGGCAGGAAAGGGATTTGAGGAGGTAGAAAGGACTCGCCATTAAGCACAAGAAAAGGGGCTGAACATTGCCGACATTGCAGTTGGCCAAAAAGGCTGTATGTGTTTTTTTCTGTATATATTCAAGAAAAGGGCATACACTTTTTTAGCCAACCAAACAGGTGGGCACTGGAAATCAATACTACAAAAGATATCACTTCGCATCAGTCAGAAGAGCCATCCTCATAAAGTGTAAACGCCAGAAATGCAGGACAGGGCAAGGAGAAGAGGGAGCCCTGTGAGGCTTATAGTGGAAATGTATATTGCCAACGGCCATTCTGGAGAAGTGTATTGTGTTTACTAAAGCATCTAAAAAATGAGCTACAGAGCATAGGGCACTTGCACTCATGGGCGTATATCTTGGGAAAAACAAAAATCGAGAGGACACAGGCACCCCAATGTTTACTGCCCCTCTGTTTAAAAGATCCTCGACTAGGATATAACTTAAATGTCTCTGGAGGGAAAAAATGGATAGAGATGTGGTACTTATGTAGAGTGGAATATTACTAGCCTGGAAATCAATGAAATATGGCCAGTTGTAACAACTCCGGAGGAGTTACGTATGATCATTCTAAGTGACATAATTCAAAAAGAAAAAGACACATATCATAAGATATCACTTAAAGGTGGAATCCAAAATGGCTACACATGAAATAAATTACAAAACAAAAACATAGTCAAATATGTAGAAAATACGCGTGAGGCTGCTAAACGGGAAAGGTGGGGAGGGGTGAGGCATCATCCAGGAGGTTGAAATTAGCAAAGATACCATTCCAAATACCAAACTGATAATCAACAAGGCCTACACGGTAGCTAAAAGAACTGCACTCAGCACACTCAAGTCACCGGAAAAGAATATCTATGACTGGTAAGAATCTGAAAAAGAATTTATTGATGTCTCTCTGTACGTGAATCAAGTGGATGTACAGCAGCAAGAAACAGAGCTTTGAAAATCAGCTATAACCAATATAGTAATAAATTGAAAAAAATAAACGACAGAGAGACAGAGAAAACCTCTTACAACTTTTCCTCAGGGACGGTGATGCAACATGGATTGAACACATCTAGACCCACAGCAGGATGAGACATAAGGCTGGAAACTGTTCGCGCTAAGAGAAATGTGAGGTTGGGTGAGGAAATGCACACCCTTTAAAGTAATACTACCTGGTACCCATTCAATGGGTCCCAAATCTGCAGGTTCAAGGAATCTTCCTACAGCTAAAACATGCATGGAAAACCCAGAGGACTGTACACCATGTGATCGGGAGATGTGTCTAAAATGCACCTCATTTATCCTCTCCTGGTGCTCCTGTTCATCATTCCAGCCACGTTACTTAGAATCTCCCCACTTAGAGAATCAGCACATTTAAACTTCTGTTTCACACATTTTGCAAATTGTGAGGAGGATGAACGGGAACAGGGGGAACCAATGAGAGAATAGTTGTAGGGGTTTGGACGGGCACATGTCACTCTAATTTCCCATTAAGAATAAGAATTAAAAAAAGGCTCAGCCCGCCTCGCCGGAGCCAAAATAGGGCCTGAAGCAATCCTGCGGTTTTGAGGCCAGCTCACAAAAGAGCAACTTAAAAAATGGAGCTCAGGGTCACTGCAATTCACAAACCTGCAGAGTTATAAATGAAAACTAACGTCCAAAAATATGTTGAGGTAAGGCAAAGAAGAGGATCTGAATGCAAGACAGAATTGCAAGAAACAGATTTCAAGAGATAGATTGGACTCGCCTTTAAAGCACATGAAAAGGGGCAGAATTTCGACAACGATGCAGTTGGCCCAAAAGGGAGTATGCGTTTTTTCCTGAATATATCCAGGAAAAAACGCATACGCACTTTATGGGCAACCAAGCAAGCAAGCAATGCAAATGTGCACAACAAAGAAGTCTCATTTCCCACCGGTCAAAAGGGCCATCCGAAAAAATTGTAAACACCAGAAATGCAGGACAGGCCATGGAGAACAGGGAGCCTTTATACGCTGATGGACAGTGTGTGAACTGCCGAGAGCCACTCTGGAGAAGTGTATGGTGGTTCCTAAATCATCTAAAAAACAGAGCGACAGAGCATAGGGCACTTCCAATCACGGGAGTATATCTAGGGAAGTCTAAAAATCAACAAGACACAAGCACACCACAGTTTAGGGCTACTCTGTTTACAAGAACCTCAACTTCAGTACACCTTAAATATCCCAGGAAAGAGAACAATGGATAAAGAAAATGTGGTACTTATGTACAATGGAATATCTCTTCACCATGAAATCAATGTAATAAGGCTAGTAGAAGGATAAAGAGTGGATTGAGGTCCGATAATACTACTTGAAATAAGTCAAACAGAAAAAGAAACATATCATAAGATATCACTTATAGAGGGAGGATAAATATGGCTGCACAAAAAATGAATTACAAAACAGAACAGTGTCTCACATTTAGAAAACACACTTATGTCAGCTTAAGGGGAAAGGAGAGGTGGGGTGATGCATAAAACCAGAGTTTGAAATTAGCACAGATACCGTTCAATAAACCAAATAGGTATCAGACAAGATCTACACCTTGCTCAATGAACTGGCCTCAACACACCCTATACACCGCAGAGAAATATATCTGAGTAATAAGAATCTTAAAACCCATGTATTGATATCTCTCCATAAGGGAATCAAGTGTGCACAGAGCGGCACAAACACAGCAGTGAAAATGAGCTAAACCCCTTTATAGAAATAAATTTTAAAACCAAAACGCAGAAACAATGAAAGAGAGAAAAATTCTTACAAAATTCGCTCAGGGGCTGTGATGCAACCTGGAATGACCACATATAAACCCACAGCTGGATAAGACATAAGGCTGGACACTTGGGGCTGAAAGGATTGGTGAGCTTTGGTGAGCAACTGCCGAAAGTTTAATGCAATACTTCATGCTACTTATTCCAAGGGTCCCAACACTCCAAGTTGAAGGGAATCTTCCTACAGCTAAACCATGCATGGGAAATCCAGCGGATGGTATACCATATGATCGGGAAAGGTTTCTAAAATGCACCTCATTTTCCTCTCCTGGGGCTCCGGATCAACATTCCAGCCACTTTACTAACAACATCTCCACATGGAGAGTCAATGCCTTTAAGTTCCGGAATCGCACAGTCTGCAGTTAGTGCGGAAAATGAATGGGAATAGGGGGAACAAGTGAGAAAATAGCTGTAGCGGTTTCAATGGGCACATGTCACTCTAATTTCACATCAGGAAGAAGAATTAACCAAAGGCAGAGCAAGGCGCCCCAGAAGAAGAATAGGTCCTGAAGAAATCCTGTGGATATGAGGCAAGATCACAAAAATAAGAGCTGAAAAATGGAGCTAAGGGCCACTGCAATTCAAAAACCTTCAGAGTTATGAAGGCCAACTATTTTCCAAAAGTATATTGAGATAAGGCTATGAAGAGGCACTGAGAGCAAGGCAGAACTGCAGGAAACCGATTGCAGGAGGTAGAATGGAATTGCATGTAAAGCATAGGAAAAGAGGCAGAACGTCCACAATGATGCACTTGGCCAAAAAGGGCGTATGCGTTTTTTCCTGAATATATTCAGGAAGAAACGCATACGCCCTTTCTGGCCAACCAAGCAAACTCGCAAACGAAATCTGCACTACAATGAAGTCTCACTTCACCCCGGTCAAAGGGCCATCTGAAAAAAGTGTAAAATCCAGAAAGGCAGGACAGGCCATGGAGAACTGGGAGCCTTGTTATGCTGATGGGCGGCATGTAAATTGCCAACAGCCACTCTGGAGAAGTGTATGGTGTTTCCTGAAACATCCAAAAAACAAAGCAACAGAGCTGAGGGCACTTCCAATTACGGTCCTATAGCTTAGGGAAATTAAAATCAAAATGACACAGCTACCCCAAAGTTTGGGACGGCTCTGTTTACAAGAACCTCGTTTACGGTACAGGTTCAATATCGCAGAAAGCGAAAAATGGATAAAGAAGTTGTGGTACTTACGTACAATGCAATATCACTCAGCAATGAAATCTATGTCATCAGGCCCGTGACAGCATAATGAGTGGATTCAGGTATGATGATTCTAAGAGAAATAAGTCACACAGAAAAAGAAACATCATAAGATATCACTACTACACGGAATGTAAACTTGGCTACACAGAAACTAAATTACAAAACAGAACAGCGTCTCAAATGTAGAAAACCAACTTATGCTTGCTTAAGGGGAAAGGTGAGTTGGGGTGCGGCATAAAACCACAGATTGAAATTAGCAGAGATACCGTTCCATAAGACAAATATGTAATAGACAAGAGCTACTCCTTGCTCAACGATGTGGACTCAACACCCAATATTAAACGCCTAAGAATATACCTGACTAGTAAGAATCTTAAAACCTATGGATTTATATGTCTCCGAAAGAGAATCAAGCGTGTATACAGCAGCATAAACGCAGCAGTGATAGGATTGGTGAGGTTCGGTGAGCAAATGCAGACCCTTTGAAGTCATATTGCATGGTACCCATTCCATGGGTCTCAACTCTCCAGGTTTAAGGGATTCTTCCTTCAGCAAAAACATGCATGTGGAACCCAGAGTATGATCCACCGTGTGATCGGGAAACGTGTTCAAATGTGTCTCAGTTTTCATCCCCTGGTACTCGGGTGCAACATTCCAGACGCTTTACTAACACTCTCCCCACTTGGAGAGTCAGTGCCTTTAACCTCTTGTTTGGCCCAGTTTGCAGTTTCTGTGTAAGATAAACAGGAAGAGGGAGAATCAATGAGAGACTAGGTGGAGGTGTCTGGACGGGCAAATTTAACTCTCATTTCCCACCAGGAAGAGGAATTAACCAAAGGCTCAGCATACGATGCCGGAACCAAACTAGGGCCTGAAGCAATCCTGCGGTGTTGCGGTCAGCTCACAAGAAAGCGAGTTGAAGAAAGGAGCTCAGGGGCACTGTAATTCACAAACCTACAGAGTTATAAATGACAGCCATCTTCCAAAAATATCTTAAAGTAAGGCTGCCAAGAGGAGTTGAAAGCGGGGCAGAATTGCAGGAAACAGATTTCAGGAGGTAGACTGGAATTGCATGTAAAGCATAGGAAAAGAGGCAGAACGTCCACAATGATGCACTTGGCCAAAAAGGGCGTATGCGTTTCTTCCTGAATATATTCAGGAAAAAACGCATACGCCCTTTTTGGCCAACCAAGCAAGCTTGCAAAGGAAATCTGCACTACAATGAAGTCTCACTGCCCCCCGGTCAAAAGGGCCATCCGAAAAAAGTGTAAAATCCAGAAAGGCAGGACAGGCCATGGAGAACTGGGAGCCTTGTTATGCTGATGGGCGGGATGTAAATTGCCAACAACCACTCTGGAGAAGTGTATGGTGTTTCCTGAAACATCCAAAAAACCAAGCAACAGAGCCTAGGGCATTTCCACTTATGGTCGTATAGCTTAGGGAAATAATAATCAAAAAGACACAGCCTCCCCAAAGTTTGGGACGGCTCTGTTTACAAGAACCTCGTTTACGGTACAGGTCCAATATCGCAGAAAGCGAAAAATGGATAAAGAAATTGTGGTACTTACGTACAATGCAATATCACTCAGCAAAGAAATCTATGTCATCAGGCCCGTGACAGCATAATGAGTGGATTCAGGTATGATGATTCTAAGAGAAATAAGTCACACAGAAAAAGAAACATCATAAGATATCACTACTACACGGAATGTAAACTTGGCTACACAGGAACTGAATTACAAAACAGAACAGGGTGTCAAATGTAGAAAACCAACTTATGCTTGCTTAAGGGGAAAGGTGAGTTGGGGTGCTGCATGAAACCAGAGATTGAAATTAGCACAGACACCGTTCCATAAGCCAAATATGTAATAGACAAGAGCTACTCCTTGCTCAACGAAGTGGACTCAACACCCAATATTAAACGCCTAAGAATATACCTGACTAGTAAGAATCTTAAAACCTATGGATTTATATGTCTCTGAAAGAGAATCAAGGGTGTGTACAGCGGCATAAACGCAGCAGTGATAGGATTGGTGAGGTTCGGTGAGCAAATGCAGACCCTTTGAAGTCATATTGCATGGTACCCATTCCATGGGTCTCAACTCTCCAGGTTTAAGGGATTTTTCCTTCAGCTAAAACATGCATGTGGAACCCAGAGTATAATCCACCGTGTGATCGGGAAACGTGTTCAAATGTGTCTCAGTTTTCGTCCCCTGGTACTCGGGTGCAACATTCCAGACGCTTTCCTAGCACTCTCCCCACTTGGAGAGTCAGTGCCTTTAACCTCCTGTTTGGCCCAGTTTGCAATTTCTGTGGAAAATGAACAGGAATAGGGAGAACCAATGAGAGACTAGGTGGAGGTGTCTGGACGGGCAAATTTAACTCTCATTTCCCACCAGGAAGAGGAATTAACCAAAGGCTCCGTGTGCCATGCTGGAACTAGATTAGGGCCTGAGGAGATCCTGCGGTGTTGCGGCCAGCTCACAAGAAAGCGAGTTGAAGAAAGGAGCTCAGGGGCACTGTAATTCACAAACCTGCAGAGTTATAAATGACAGCTATCTTCCAAAAATATATTGCAGTAAGGCTGCCAAGAGGAGTTGAATGTGGGGCAGAATTGCAGGGAACCGATTTCAGGAGGTAGACTGGAATTGCATGTAAAGCATAGGAAAAGAGGCAGAACGTCCACAATGATGCACTTGGCCAAAAAGGGCGTATGCGTTTTTTCCTGAATATATTCAGGAAAAAACGCATACGCCCTTTTTGGCCAACCAAGCAAGCTTGCAAAGGAAATCTGCACTACAATGAAGTCTCACTGCCCCCCGGTCAAAAGGGCTATCTGAAAAAAGTGTAAAATCCAGAAAGGCAGGACAGGCCCTGGAGAACTGGGAGCCTTGTTATGCTGATGGGCGGCATGTAAATTGCCAACAGCCACTCTGGAGAAGTGTATGGTGTTTCCTGAAACATCCAAAAAACAAAGCAACAGAGCCTAGGGCACTTCCACTTATGGTCCTATAGCTTAGGGAAATTAAAATCCAAAAGACACAGCCACCCCAAAGTTTGGGCCAGCTCTGTTTACAAGAACCTCGTTTACGGTACAAGTTCAATATCACAGAAAGCGAAAAATGGATAAAGAAGTTGTGGTACTTACGTACAATGCAATATCACTCAGCAATGAAATCTATGTCATCAGGCCCGTAGCAGCATAATGAGTGGATTCAGGTACGATGATTCCAAGTGAAATAAGTCACACAGAAAAAGAAACATCATAAGATATCACTACTACACGGAATGTAAACTTGGCTACACAAGAACAGAATTACAAAACAGAACAGGGCCTCAAATGTAGAAAACCAACTTATGCTTGCTTAAGGGGAAAGGTGAGTTGGGGTGTTGCATAAAACCAGAGATTGAAATTAGCACAGATACCGTTCCATAAGCCAAATATGTAATAGACAAGAGCTACTCCTTGCTCAACGAAGTGGACTCAACACCCCATATTAAACGCCTAAGAATATACCTGACTAGTAAGAATGTTAAAACCTATGGATTTATACGTCTCCGAAAGAGAATCAAGCGTGTGTACAGCGGCATAAGCACAGCAGTGATAGGATTGGTGAGGTTCGGTGAGCAAATGCAGACCCTTTGAAGTCATATTGCATGGTACCCATTCCATGGGTCTGAACTCTCCAGGTTTAAGGGATTCTTCCTTCAGCTAAAACATGCATGTGGAACCCAGAGTATGATCCACCGTGTGATCGGAAAACGTGTTCAAATGTGTCTCAGTTTTCGTCCCCTGGTACTCGGGTGCAACATTCCAGATGCTTTACTAACACTCGCCCACTTGGAGAGTCAGTGCCTTTAAACTCCTGTCTGGCCCAGTTTGCAATTTCTGTGGAAAATGAACAGGAATAGGGAGAACCAATGAGAGACTAGGTGGAGGTGTCCGGACGGGCAAATTTAACTCTCATTTCCCACCAGGAAGAGGAATTAACCAAAGGCTCAGCGTGCCATGCTGGAACCACACTAGGGCCCGAAGCAATCCTGCGGTGTTGCGGCCAGCTCACAAGAAAGTGAGTTGAAGAAAGGAGCTCAGGGGCACTGTAATTCACAAACATGCAGAGTTATAAATGACAGCCATCTTCCAAAAATATATTAAAGTAAGGCTGCCAAGAGGTGTTGAAAGCGGGGCAGAATTGCAGGAAACCGATTTCAGGAGGTAGACTAGAATTGCATGTAAAGCATAGGAAAAGAGGCAGAACGTCCACAATGATGCACTAGGCCAAAAAGGGCGTATGCGTTTTTTCCTGAATATATTCAGGAAAAAACGCATACGCCCTTTTTGGCCAACCAAGCAAGCTTGCAAAGGAAATCTGCACTACAATGAAGTCTCACTGCCCCCCGGTCAAAAGGGCTATCTGAAAAAAGTGTAAAATCCAGAAAGGCAGGACAGGCCATGGAGAACTGGGAGCCTTGTTGTGCTGATGGGCGGGATGTAAATTGCCAACAGCCACTCTGGAGAAGTGTATGGTGTTTCCTGAAACATCCAAAAAACCAAGCAACAGAGCCTAGGGCATTTCCACTTATGGTCCTTTAGCTTAGGGAAATAATAATCAAAAAGACACAGCCTCCCCAAAGTTTGGGACGGCTCTGTTTACAAGAACCTCGTTTACGGTACAGGTTCAATATCGCAGAAAGCGAAAAATGGATAAAGAAATTGTGGTACTTATGTACAATGCAATATCACTCAGCAATGAAATCTATGTCATCAGACCCATGACAGCATAATGAGTGGATTCAGGTATGATGATTCTAAGAGAAATAAGTCACACAGAAAAAGAAACATCATAAGATATCACTACTACACGGAATGTAAACTTGGCTACACAGAAACTGAATTACAAAACAGAACAGCGTCTCAAATGTAGAAAACCAACTTATGCTTGCTTAAGGGGAAAGGTGAGTTGGGGTGCGGCATAAAACCACAGATTGAAATTAGCACAGATACCGTTCCATAAGCCAAATATGTAATAGACAAGAGCTACTCCTTTCTCAAGGATGTGGACTCAACACCCAATATTAAACGCCTAAGAATATACCTGACTAGTAAGAATCTTAAAACCTATGGATTTATATGTCTCCGAAAGAGAATCAAGCATGTGTACAGTGGCATAAACGCAGCAGTGATAGGATTGGTGAGGTTCGGTGAGGAAATGCAGACTCTTTGAAGTCATATTTCATGGTACCCATTCCATGGGTCTCAACTCTCCATGTTTAAGGGATTCTTCCTTCAGCTAAAACATGCATGTGGACCCCAGAGTACGATCCACCGTGTGATCGGGAAACATGTTCAAATATGTCTCAGTTTTCGTCCCCTGGTACTCGGGTGCAACATTCCAGACGCTTTACTAACACTCTCCCCACTTGGAGAGTCAGTGCCTTTAACCTCCTGTTTGGCCCAGTTTGCAATTTCTGTGGAAAATGAACAGGAATAGGGAGAACCAATGAGAGACTAGGTGGAGGTGTCTGGACGGGAAAATTTAACTCTCATTTCCCACCAGGAAGAGGAATTAACCAAAGGCTCAGCATGCCGTGCCAGAACCAAACTAGGTCCTGAAGCAATCCTGCGGTGTTGCGGCCAGCTCACAAGAAAGCGAGTTGAAGAAAGGAGCTCAGGGGCACTGTAATTCACAAACCTGCAGAGTTATTAATGACAGCTATCTTCCAAAAATATATTGAAGTAAGGCTGCCAAGAGGAGTTGAATGCGGGGCAGAATTGCAGGGAACCGATTTCAGGAGGTAGACTGGAATTGCATGTAAAGCATAGGAAAAGAGGCAGAACGTCCACAATGATGCACTTGGCCAAAAAGGGCGTATGCGTTTTTTCCTGAATATATTCAGGAAAAAACGCATACGCCCTTTTTGGCCAACCAAGCAAGCTTGCAAAGGAAATCTGCACTACAATGAAGTCTCACTGCCCCCCGGTCAAAAGGGCTATCTGAAAAAAGTGTAAAATCCAGAAACGCAGGACAGGCCATGGAGAACAGGGAGCCTTGTTATGCTGATGGGCGGCATGTAAATTGCCAGCAGCCACTCTGGAGAAGTGTATGGTGTTTCCTGAAACATCCAAAAAACAAAGCAACAGAGCCTAGGGCACTTCCACTTATGGTCCTATAGCTTAGGGAAATTAAAATCCAAAAGACACAGCCACCCCAAAGTTTGGGCCGGCTCTGTTTACAAGAACCTCGTTTACGGTACAAGTTGAATATCACAGAAAGCGAAAAATGGATAAAGAAGTTGTGGTACTTACGTACAATGCAATATCACTCAGCAATGAAATCTATGTCATCAGGCCCGTAGCAGCATAATGAGTGGATTCAGGTACGATGATTCTAAGTGAAATAAGTCACACAGAAAAAGGAACATCATAAGATATCACTACTACACGGAATGTAAACTTGGCTACACAAGAACTGAATTACAAAACAGAACAGGGTGTCAAATGTAGAAAACCAACTCATGCTTGCTTAAGGGGAAAGGTGAGTTGGGGTGCTGCATACAACAAGAGATTGAAATTAGCACAGATACCGTTCCATAAACCAAATATGTAATAGACAAGAGCTACTCCTTGCTCAACGAAGTGGACTCAACACCCCATATTAAACGCCTAAGAATATACCTGACTAGTAAGAATCTTAAAACCTATGGATTTATATGTCTCCGAAAGAGAATGAAGCGTGTGTACAGCGGCATAAATGCAGCAGTGATAGGATTGGTGAGGTTCGGTGAGCAAATGCAGACCCTTTGAAGTCATATTGCATGGTACCCATTCCATGGGTCTCAACTCTCCATGTTTAAGGGATTCTTCCTTCAGCTAAAATATGCATGTGGAACCCAGAGTATGATCCACCGTGTGATCGGGAAATGTGTTCAACTCTTTCTCAGTTTTCGTCCCCTGGTACTCGGGTGCAACATTCCAGACGCTTTACTAACACTCTCCCCACTTGGAGAGTCAGTGCCTTTAACCTCCTGTTTGGCCCAGTTTGCAATTTCTGTGGAAATTGAACAGGAATAGGGAGAACCAATGAGACACTAGGTGGAGGTGTCCGGACGGGCAAATTTAACTCTCATTTCCCACCAGGAAGAGGAATTAACCAAAGGCTCAGCATGCCATGCCGGAACCAAACTAGGGCCTGAAGCAATCCTGCGGTTTTGCGGCCAGCTCACAAGAAAGCGAGTTGAAGAAAGGAGCTCAGGGGCACTGTAATTCACAAACCTGCAGAGTTATAAATGACAGCTATCTTCCAAAAATATATTGAAGGAAGGCTGCCAAGAGCACTTGAAAGCGGGGCAGAATTATAGGAAACCGATTTCAGGAGGTAGACTGGAATTGCATGTAAAGCATAGGAAAAGAGGCAGAACGTCCACAATGATGCACTTGGCCAAAAAGGGCGTATGCGTTTTTTCCTGAATATATTCAGGAAAAAACGCATACGCCCTTTTTGGCCAACCAAGCAAGCTTGCAAAGGAAATCTGCACTACAATGAAGTCTCACTGCCCCCGGTCAAAAGGGCTATCTGAAAAAAGTGTAAAATCCAGAAAGGCAGGACAGGCCATGGAGAACTGGGAGCCTTGTTATGCTGATGGGCGGGATGTAAATTGCCAACAACCACTCTGGAGAAGTGTATGGTGTTTCCTGAAACATCCAAAAAACCAAGCAACAGAGCCTAGGGCATTTCCACTTATGGTCGTATAGCTTAGGGAAATAATAATCAAAAAGACACAGCCTCCCCAAAGTTTGGGACGGCTCTGTTTACAAGAACCTCGTTTACGGTACAGGTTCAATATCGCAGAAAGCGAAAAATGGATAAAGAAATTGTGCTACTTACGTACAATGCAATATCATTCAGCAAAGAAATCTATGTCATCAGGCCCGTGACAGCATAGTGAGTGGATTCAGGTATGATGATTCTAAGAGAAATAAGTCACACAGAAAAAGAAATATCATAAGATATCACTACTACACGGAATGTAAACTTGGCTACACAGGAACTGAATTACAAAACAGAACAGGGTGTCAAATGTAGAAAACCAACTTATGCTTGCTTAAGGGGAAAGGTGAGTTGGGGTACTGCATGAAACCAGAGATTGAAATTAGCACAGACACCGTTCCATAAGCCAAATATGTAATAGACAAGAGCTACTCCTTGCTCAACGAAGTGGACTCAACACCCAATATTAAACGCCTAAGAATATACCTGACTAGTAAGAATCTTAAAACCTATGGATTTATATGTCTCCGAAAGAGAATCAAGGGTGTGTACAGCGGCATAAACGCAGCAGTGATAGGATTGGTGAGGTTCGGTGAGCAAATGCAGACCCTTTGAAGTCATATTGCATGGTACCCATTCCATGGGTCTCAACTCTCCATGTTTAAGGGATTTTTCCTTCAGCTAAAACATGAATGTGGAACCCAGAGTATAATCCACCGTGTGATCGGGAAACGTGTTCAAATGTGTCTCAGTTTTCGTCCCCTGGTACTCGGGTGCAACATTCCAGACGCTTTACTAACACTCTCCCCACTTGGAGAGTCAATGCCTTTAACCTCCTATTTGGCCCAGTTGGAATTTCTGCGTAAGATGAACAGGAATAGGGAGAACCAATGAGAGACTAGCTGGAGGTGTCTGGACGGGAAAATTTAACTCTCAGTTCCCACCAGGAAGAGGAATTAACCAAAGGCTCAGCGTGCCCTGCTGGAACTAGATTAGGGCCTGAGGAGATCCTGCGGTGTTGCGGCCAGCTCATAAGAAAGCGAGTTGAAGAAAGGAGCTCAGGGGCACTGTAATTCACAAACCTGCAGAGTTATAAATGACAGCTATCTTCCAAAAATATATTGAAGTAAGGCTGCCAAGAGGAGTTGAATGCGGAGCAGAATTGCAGGGAACCGATTTCAGGAGGTAGACTGGAATTGTATGTAAAGCATAGGAAAAGAGGCAGAATGTCCACAATGATGCACTTGGCCAAAAAGGGCGTATGCGTTTTTTCCTGAATATATTCAGGAAAAAACGCATACGCCCTTTTTGGCCAACCAAGCAAGCTTGCAAAGGAAATCTGCACTACAATGAAGTCTTACTGCCCCCCGGTCAAAAGGGCTATCTGAAAAAAGTGTAAAATCCAGAAAGGCAGGACAGGCCCTGAAGAACTGGGAGCCTTGTTATGCTGATGGGCGGCATGTAAATTGCCAACAGCAACTCTGGAGAAGTGTATGGTGTTTCCTGAAACATCCAAAAAACAAAGCAACAGAGCCTAGGGCACTTCCACTTATGGTCCTATAGCTTAGGGAAATTAAAATCCAAAAGACACAGCCACCCCAAAGTTTGGGCCGGCTCTGTTTACAAGAACCTCGTTTACGGTACAAGTTGAATATCACAGAAAGCGAAAAATGGATAAAGAAGTTGTGGTACTTACGTACAATGCAATATCACTCAGCAATGAAATCTATGTCATCAGGCCCGTAGCAGCATAATGAGTGGATTCAGGTACGATGATTCTAAGTGAAATAAGTCACACAGAAAAAGAAACATCATAAGATATCACTACTACACGGAATGTAAATTTGGCTACACAAGAACAGAATTACAAAACAGAACAGGGCCTCAAATGTAGAAAACTAACTTATGCTTGCTTAAGGGGAAAGGTGAGTTGGGGTGCTGCATAAAACCAGAGATTGAAATTAGCACAGATACCGTTCCATAAGCCAAATATGTAATAGACAAGAGCTACTCCTTGCTCAACGAAGTGGACTCAACACCCCATATTAAACGCCTAAGAATATACCTGACTAGTAAGAATCTTAAAACCTATGGATTTATATGTCTCCGAAAGAGAATCAAGCGTGTGTACAGCGGCATAAGCACAGCAGTGATAGGATTGGTGAGGTTCGGTGAGCAAATGCAGACCCTTTGAAGTCATATTGCATGGTACCCATTCCATGGGTCTCAACTCTCCAGGTTTAAGGGATTCTTCCTTCACCTAAAACATGCATGTGGAACCCAGAGTATGATCCACCGTGTGATCGGAAAACGTGTTCAAATGTGTCTCAGTTTTCGTCCCCTGGTACTCGGGTGCAACATTCCAGATGCTTTACTAACACTCTCCCCACTTGGAGAGTCAGTGCCTTTAAACTCCTGTTTGGCCCAGTTTGCAATTTCTGTGGAAAATGAACAGGAATAGGGAGAACCAATGAGAGACTAGGTGGAGGTGTCCGGACGGGCAAATTTAACTCTCATTTCCCACCAGGAAGAGGAATTAACCAAAGGCTCAGCGTGCCATGCCGGAACAACACTAGGGCCCGAAGCAATCCTGCGGTGTTGCGGCCAGCTCACAAGAAAGCGAGTTGAAGAAAGGAGCTCAGGGGCACTGTAATTCACAAACCTGCAGAGTTATAAATGACAGCTATCTTCCAAAAATATATTGAAGTAAGGCTGCCAAGAGGAGTTGAATGCGGGGCAGAATTGCAGGGAACCGATTTCAGGAGGTAGACTGGAATTGCATGTAAAGCATAGGAAAAGAGGCAGAACGTCCACAATGATGCACTTGGCCAAAAAGGGCGTATGCGTTTTTTCCTGAATATATTCAGGAAAAAACGCATACGCCCTTTTTGGCCAACCAAGCAAGCTTGCAAAGGACATCTGCACTACAATGAAGTCTCACTGCCCCCCGGTCAAAAGGGCTATCTGAAAAAAGTGTAAAATCCAGAAAGGCAGGACAGGCCATGGAGAACAGGGAGCCTTGTTATGCTGATGGGCGGGATGTAAATTGCCAGCAGCCACTCTGGAGAAGTGTATGGTGTTTCCTGAAACATCCAAAAAACAAAGCAACAGAGCCTAGGGCACTTCCACTTATGGTCCTATAGCTTAGGGAAATTAAAATCAAAAAGACACAGCCACCCCAAAGTTTGGGCCGGCTCTGTTTACAAGAACCTCGTTTACGGTACAAGTTCAATATCACAGAAAGCGAAAAATGGATAAAGAAGTTGTGGTACTTACGTACAATGCAATATCACTCAGCAATGAAATCTATGTCATCAGGCCCGTAGCAGCATAATGAGTGGATTCAGGTACGATGATTCTAAGTGAAATAAGTCACACAGAAAAAGAAACATCATAAGATACCACTAACACACGGAATGTAACCTTGGCTACACAAGAACTGAATTACAAAACAGAATAGGGTGTCAAATGTAGAAAACCATCTCATGCTTGCTTAAGGGGAAAGGTGAGTTGGGGTGCTGCATACAACAAGAGATTGAAATTAGTACAGATACCGTTCCATAAGCCAAATATGTAATAGACAAGAGCTACTCCTTGCTCAACGAAGTGGACTCAACACCCCATATTAAACGCCTAAGAATATACCTGACTAGTAAGAATCTTAAAACCTATGGATTTATATGTCTCCAAAAGAGAATCAAGCGTGTGTACAGCGGCATAAATGCAGCAGTGATAGGATTGGTGAGGTTCGGTGAGCAAATGCAGACCCTTTGAAGTCATATTGCATGGTACCCATTCCATGGGTCTCAACTCTCCATGTTTAAGGGATTCTTCCTTCAGCTAAAACATGCATGTGGAACCCAGAGTATGATCCACCGTGTGATCGGGAAATGTGTTCAACTCTGTCTCAGTTTTTGTCCCCTGGTACTCGGGTGCAACATTCCAGACGCTTTACTAACACTCTCCCCACTTGGACAGTCAGTGCCTTTAACCTCCTGTTTGGCGCAGTTTGCAATTTCTGTGGAAAATGAACAGGAATAGGGAGAACCAATGAGAGACTAGGTGGAGGTGTCCGGACGGGCAAATTTAACTCTCATATCCCACCAGGAAGAGGAATTAACCAAAGGCTCAGAGTGCCATGCCGGAACCACACTATGGCCTGAAGCAATCCTGCAGTGTGGCGGCCAGCTCACAAGAAAGCGAGTTGAAGAAACGAGCTCAGGGGCACTGTAATTCACAAACCTGCAGAGTTATAAATGACAGCTATCGTCCAAAAATATATTGAAGTAAGGCTGCCAAGAGAACTTGAAAGCGGGGCAGTATTGCAGGAAACCGATTTCAGGAAGTAGACTGGAATTGCATGTAAAGCATAGGAAAAGAGGCAGAACGTCCACAATGATGCACTTGGCCAAAAAGGGCGTATGCGTTTTTTCCTGAAGAGGAGAAAACGCATACGCACATTTTGGCCAACCAAGCAGCTTGCAAAGGAAATCTGCACTACAATGAAGTCTCACTGCCCCCCGGTCAAAAGAGGCATCTGAAAAAAGTGTAAAATCCAGAAAGGCAGGACAGGCCATGGAGAATTGGGAGCCTAGTTATGCTGATGGGCGGGATGTAAATTGCCAACAGCCACTCTGGAGAAGTGTATGGTGTTTCCTGAAACATCTGAAAAACAAAGCAACAGAGCCTAGGGCACTTCCACTTATAGTCCTATAGCATAGGGAAATTAAAATCAAAAAGACACAGCCACCCCAAAGTTTGGGACGGCTCTGTTTACAAGAACCTCGTTTACGGTACAAGTTCAATATCGCAGAAAGCGAAAAATGGATAAAGAAGTTTTGGTACTTACGTACAATGCAATAACAATCAGCAATGAAATCTATGTCATCAGGCCCGTAGCAGCATAATGAGTCAATTCAGGTACAATGATTCTAAGTGAAATAAGTCACACAGAAAAAGAAACATCATAAGATATCACTACTACACGGAATGTAAACTTGGCTACACAGGAACTGAATTACAAAACAGAACAGGGTCTATAATGTAGAAAACCACCTTATGCTTGCTTAAGGGGAAAGGTGAGTTGGGGTGCTGCATAAAACCAGAGATTGAAATTAGCACAGATACCATTCCATAAGCCAAATATGTAATAGACAAGAGCTACTCCTTGCTTAACGAAGAGGACACAGCATGCCATATTAAACGCCTAAGAATATACCTGACTAGTAAGTATCTTAAAACCTATGGATTTATATGTCTCCGAAAGAGAATCAAGCATGTGTACAGCGCCATAAGTGCAGCAGTGATAGGATTGGTGAGGTTCTGTGTGTAAATGCAGACCCTTTGAAGTCATATTGCATGGTACCCATTCCATGGGTCTCAACTCTCCAGGTTTAAGGGATTCTTCCTTCAGCTAAAACATGCATGTGGAACCCAGAGTATGATCCACCGTGTGATCGGGAAACGTGTTCAAATGTGTCTCAGTTTTCGTCCCCTGGTACTCGGGTGCAACATTCCAGACGCTTTACTAACACTCTCCCCACTTGGAGAGTCAGTGCCTTTAACCTCCTGTTTGGCCCAGTTTGCAATTTCTGCGGAAAATGAACAGGAATAGGGAGAACAAATGAGAGACTAGCTGGAGGTGTCTGGACGGACAAATTGAACTCTCATTTCCCACTAGCAAGAGGAAGTAACCAAAGGCTCAGCGTGTCATGCCGGAACCACACTAGAGCCTGAAGCAATCGTGCGGTGTTGCGACCAGCTCCCAAGAAAACGAGTTGAAGAAAGGAGCTCAGGGGCAGTGGAATTCACAAACCTGCAGAGCTATAAATGACAGCTATCGTCCAAAAATATATTGAAGTAAGGCTGTCAAGAGGACTTGAAAGCGGGGCAGAATTGCAGGAAACCGATTTCAGGAGGTAGACTGGAATTGCATGTAAAGCATAGGAAAAGAGGCAGAACGTCCACAATGATGCACTTGGCCAAAAAGGGCGTATGCGTGTTTTCCTGAATATATTCAGGAAAACACGCATACGCCCTTTTTGGCCAACCAAGCAAGCTTGCAAAGGAAATCTGCACTACAATGAAGTCTCACTGCCCCCCTGTCAAAAGGGCCATCTGAAAAATGTGTAAAATCCAGAAAGGCAGGACAGGCCATGGAGAACTGGGAGCCTAGTTATGCTGATGGGCGGGATGTAAATTGCCAACAGCCACTCTGGAGAAGTGTATGGTGTTTCCTGAAACATCCAAAAAACAAAGCAACAGAGCCTAGGGCACTTCCACTTATGGTCCTATAGCTTAGGGAAATTAAAATCAAAAAGGCACAGCCACCCCAACGTTTGGGACCCCTCTGTTTACAAGAACCTCGTTTATGGTACAAGTTCAATATTGAAGAAAGCGAAAAATGGATAAAGAAGTTGTGGTACTTACGTACAATGCAATATCACTCAGCAATGAAATCTATGTCTTCAGGCCCATAGCAGCATAATGAGTGGATTTAGGTACGATGATTCTAAGTGAAATAAGTCACACAGAAAAAGAAACATAATAAGATATCACCACTACACGGAATGTAAACTTGGCTACACAGGAACTGAATTACAAAACAGAACAGGGTCTCTAATGTTGAAAACCAACTTATGCTTGCTTAAGGGGAAAGGTGAGTTGTGGTGCTGCATAAAACCAGAGATTGAAATTAGCACAGATACCATTCCATAAGCCAAATATGTAATAGACAAGAGCTACTCCTTGCTCAACGAAGAGGACACAACACCCCATATCAAACGCCTAAGAATATACATGACTAGTAAGTATCTTAAAACCTATGGATTTATATGTCTCCGAAAGAGAATCAAGCGTGTGTACAGCGGCATAAGTGCAGCAGTGATAGGATTGGTGAGGTTCGGTGAGCAAATGCAGACCCTTTGAAGTCATATTGCATGGTACCCATTCCATGGGTCTCAACTCTCCATGTTTAAGGGATTCTTCCTTCAGCTAAAACATGCATGTGGAACCCAGAGTATGATCCACCGAGTGATCGGGAAACGTGTTCAAATGTGTCTCAGTTTTCATCCCCTGGTACTCGGGTGCAACATTCCAGACGCTTTACTAACACTCTCCCCACTTGGAGAGTCAGTGCCTTTAACCTCCTGTTTGGCCCAGTTTGCAATTTCTGCATAAGATGTATAGGAATAGGGAGAACCAATGAGAGACTAGCTGGAGGTGTTTCGACGGGCAAATTTAACTCTCATTTCCCACCAGGAAGAGGAATTAACCAAAGGCTCAGCGTGACGTGCCAGAACAGATTACAGCCTGAAGCAATCCTGTGGTGTTGCGGCCAGCTCACAAGAAAGCGAGTTGAAGAAAGGAGTTCAGGGGCACTGTAATTCACAAACCTGCAGAGTTATAAACCACAGCTATCGTCCAAAAATATATTGAAGTAAGGCTGCCAAGAGGACTTGAAAGCGGGGCAAAATTGCTGGAAACCGATTTCAGAAGGTACACGGGAGTCGCTCTTAAAGCATAGGAAAAGAGACAGAACTTGGAAAATAATGCACTTGGCAAAAAAGGGCATATGTGTTTTATCCAGAGCTCTCATAACTTAGGGGAGGAGATTCCCAGCAGGCTCCAACTGCCACCTGAGGGCTCACATTGCCAAGGCACGTGAGCAAGCCAGGCAGGAGTTACCTCACAGCACAGGTCCCATCTCACAGAAGGGTGAGTAACCCAGCCAACATCAGACTCTCACCAGAGGGCCCAATCACCAAGGGGATGGGAACCAGGCAGGAGTGTCTTCACACCAGTGGGGCCACATCATCGAAAGGTGAGGTACTCAGCACATGTGTCCTCAAACCAGAGGACCCACATCACCAAGGGCCTCAGAGTGAGGCAGGCAGGAGTAGCCTGAAAACACTGGGCCCATTGAATAAAAAAGTGAGGAATCCAGCAGTTGGAACCTCCCAGCAGGCAGCCCAGAGTACCGAGGCTATGGGATCAAGGCCACAGTGAACTCACAGAAGAGACCCATATCATGAAACTGAGCAACCCAGCCATTGTGACCTCAGAACAGGAGGCACACTTCCCCATGGGGATGGAAATCTGGTAGGAGTGTCCTCGCACCACTGTGAACGTATCAGAAAATTTTGGGTGACCAGCATTTAGGGCCTGACACCAGAGGACCCTCATCACCAAGGGAAGGAGGCTCCCAGCAGGCTCCAACTGCCACCAGCGGGCTGACGTTGCCAAGGCGATGTGTGCCAACCAGGCACGAATGACCTCACAGCAGAGGGCCCACCTCAGAGAAGTGTGACAAACCCAGTCAGGATCAGACTCGCACCAGAGGGCCCACATCACCAAATGGATTGGAACCAGGCAGGAGTGTCCTCACATGAGTAGGGCCACATCATCTAAAGATGAGGAACCCAGAACATGTGGCTTCAAACCATAAGACAGCCATCACCAAGGGGCTGGGAGTGAGGCAGGCAGGAGGAGTCTCATAACAGAGGGCTCAAAAATAAGAAAGGTGAGGAATCCAGCAGTTGGAACCTCCCAGCAGGCGGCCCAGAGCACAGAGGCTAGGGGATCCAGGCCAGAGTGAACTAACACCAGACAGCCCACATCATGAAACTGTGAGCAACCCAGACATTGGGACCTCAGAGCAGAAGGCCCACATCCCCATGGTGTTGGGAACATGACAGGAGTGTCCTGGCATCACTGGGCTCACATCAGAAAACGTGGGGTGCTCAGAAGTTAGGGCCTGACGCTAGAGGGCACTCATCACCGAGAGGAGGAGGCTCCCAGCAGGCTCTAGTGGCCACCAGAGGGCCAACGTCGCCAAGGCGATGTGTGCCAGCCTGGCAGGAGTGACCTCACAGCAGAGGACCCACCTCACAGAAGGGTGAGGAACACAGCCAGGATCAGACTCTCACCAGAGGGCCCACATCACCAAGGGGATGGGAACCAGACAGGAGTGTCCCCACACCAGTGAGACAACATCATCGAAAGGTGAGGATCCCAGCACATGTGTCCTCAAACCAGAGGAACCACATCAACAAGGGTTTCGGAATGAGGCTGGCAGGACCGGCCTCACAACACAGGGTCCATAGAATATAAAAGTTGAGGAATCCAGCATTTGGAACCTCCCAGCAAGTGGCCCAGAGCACCAAGGCTATGGGATCCAGGCCGCAGTGAACTCACAGCAGAGGGCCCACATCATGAACCTGTGAGCAGCCCAGCCGTTGAGACCTCAGAACAGAAGGCCCACAACCCCATTGGGATGGGAACCTGGCAGGAGTGGCTTCGCACCACTTAGTACATATCAGAAAATGTTAGGAGCCCAGCAGTTAAGGCCTGACGTCAGAGAGCCCTCATCACAGAGGTGAGGAGGCTCCCAGCAGGGTCCAAGTGCCACCAGAGGGCTCATGTCAACAAGGCGAGGTGAGCAACCCAGGCAAGAGTTACCTGATAGTAGAGGGCCCACCTCACAGATGGGTGAGGAACCCAGCCAGGATCAGACACTCACCAGAGGGCCCACATCACAAAGGGGATAGGAACCAGTCAGGATTATCCTCACACCAGTGGGGCCTCATCATCTTAAGGTGAGGAACCCAGCACATGTGTCCTCAAACCAGAGGACCTACATCACCAAGGGCCTTGGAGTGAGGCAGGCAGGAGTAGCCTCACAACACAGGGCACATAATATAAAAAACGTGAGGATTCCAGCGTTTAGACCTTCCAGCAGGCGGCCCAGAACACCGAGGCTATGGGATCCAGGCCACAGTGAACTCACAGCAGAGGGCCCACATCATAAAACTGTGAGCAACCCAGGCGTTGGGACCTCAGCGCAGAAGGCCCACATCCCCATGGGAATGGGAACCTGGTTGGAGGGTCCTCGCACCACTGGGCGCACATCAGAAAATGTGGGGAGCCCACCATTTTGGGCCTGACGCCAGAGGACCGTCATCACCGAGAGGAGGAGGCACCCTGCCTGCTCCAACTGCCACCAGAGGGCTCACGTCTCCAAGGTGATGTGTGCCAGCCAGGCAGGAGTGACCTCACAGCAGAGAGCCTACCTCACAGAACGTTGAGGAACCCAGCCAGGATTAGACTCTCGCCAGAGGGCCCACCTCACCAAGGGGATGGGAACCAGGCAGGAGTGTCCTCACACGAGTGGGGCCACATCATCAAAAGGTGAGGAATGCAGCACATGTGGCCTCAAGCCATAGGACAGTCATCACCAAGGGGCTGGCAGTGAGGCAGGCAGGAGGAGCCTCACAACAGAGGGCACATAGAATAAAAAAGTTGAGGAATCCAGCAGTTGGAACGTCCCAGCAGGCGGCTCAGAGCACCAATGATAAGGGATCCTTGCCGGAGTGAACTCACAGCAGAGGGCCCACATCATGGCACTGTGAGCAAGCCAGCCGTTTTGACCTCAGAGCAGAAGGCCCATATCGCCATGGGGATGGGAACCTGGCAAGAGTGTCCTCACTCACTTGGCGCACATCAGAAAATGTGGGGAGCCCAGCAGTTATGGCCTAAGGCAAGAGGGCCCTCATCACTGAGGGGAGGAGGATCCCAGCACACTCCAACTGCCAACAGAGGGCCCACGTCGCCAAGGTGACGTGTGCCAGACAGGCATGATTGACCTCACAGCAGAGGGCCCACCTCACAGAAGGGTGAGGAACCCAGCCAGGATCAGACTCTCACCTGAGGGCCCACATCAGCAAGGGGATGGGAACCAGTCAGGACTGTCTTCCCTCCAGTGGGGTCACATCATCGAAAGGTGCGGAACCCAGCACATGTGGCCTCAAATCAGAGGACACATATCACAAAGGGAATGGGAGTGAGGCAGGCAGGAGTAGCCTAAAAACAGAGGGCCCAAAGAATAAGAAAGGTGAGGAATCCAGGAGTTGGAACCTCCCAGCAGGCGGCCGAGAGCACAGAAACTATGGGATGCAGGCAGGAGTGAACTAACAGCAGAGAGCCCACATCATGAAACTGTGAGCAACCCAGGCGTTGGCACCTCAGAGCAGAAGGCCCACAACCCCATGGAGATGGGATCCTAAGAGGAGTGCCAAAGCATCACTGGGCTCACTAAGAAAAGTTGGTGAGCCCAGCAGTTAGGGCCTGACGCAAGAGGGCCCTCATCACCGGGAGGAGGAGATTCCCAGCACGCTCCAACTGCCACCACACGGCTGAATTCACCAAGGCAATGTGTGCCAGCCATGCAGGAGTGACCTATCAGCAGAGGGTCTCCCTCACAGAAGGGTGAAGAACACAGCCAGGAACAGACTCTCACCAGGGGGTCCACATAACCACATGGATGAGAACCAGGCAGGAGTCTCCTCACACTAGTGGGGCCACATCATCGAAAGGTGAGGAACCCAGCAAAGGTGGCCACAAACCAGAGGACCCACATGACCAAGGGGTTGAGAGTGAGGTAGGTGTCTGGACGGGCATATTTAACACTCATTTCCCACCAGGAAGAGGAATTAACCAAAGGCTCAGCGTGCTATGCCGGAACCACACTAGGGCCTGAAGCAATCCTGCGGTGTTGCGGCCAGCTCACAAGAAAAGGAGTTGAAGAAAGGAGCTCAGGGGCACTGTCATTCACAAACATGCAGAGTTATAAATGACAGCTATCGTCCAAAAATATATTGAAGGAAGGTTGCCAAGAGGACTTGAAAGTGGGGCAGAATTGCAGGAAACCGATTTCAGGAGGTAGACTGGAATTGCATGTAAAGCATAGGAAAAGAGGCAGAACGTCCACAATGATGCACTTGGCCAAAAAGGGCATATGCGTTAGTTCCTGAATATATTCAGGAAAAAACGCATACGCCCTTTTTGACCAACCAAGCAAGCTTGCAAAGGAAATCTGCACTACAATGAAGTCTCACTGCCCCCCGGTCAAAAGGGACATCTGAAAAAAGTGTAAAATCCAGAAAGGCAGGACAGGCCATGGAGAAATGGGAGCCTTGTTATGCTGATGGGCGGGATGTAAATTGCCAACAGCCACTCTGGAGAAGTGTATGGTGTTTCCTGAAACATCTAAAAAACAAAGCAACAGAGCCTAGGGCACTTCCACTTATGGTCCTATAGCTTAGGGAAATTAAAATCAAAAAGACACAGCCACCCCAAAGTTTGGGACCGCTCTGTTTACAAGAACCTCATTTACGGTACAAGTTCAATATCGCAGAAAGCGAAAAATGGATAAAGAAGTTGTAGTACTTACGTACAATGCAATATCACTCAGCAATGAAATCTATGTCATCAGGCCCGTAGCAGCATAATGAGTGGATTCAGGTACGATGATTCTAAGTGAAATAAGTCACACAGAAATAGAAACATCATAAGATATCACTACTACACGGAATGTAAACTTGGCTACACAGGAACTGAATTACAAAACAGAACAGGGTCTCTAATGTAGAAAACCAACTTATGCTTGCTTAAGGGGAAAGGTGAGTTGGAGTGCTGCATAAAACCAGAGATTGAAATTAGCACAGATACCGTTCTATAAGCCAAATATGTAATAGACAAGAGCTACCCCTTGCTCAACGAAGAGGACACAACACCCCATATTAAACGCCTAAGAATGTACCTGACTAGAAAGAATCTTAAAACCTATGGATTTATATGTCTCCGAAAGAGAATCAAGCGGGTGTACAGCGGCATAACTGCAGCAGTGATAGGATTGGTGAGGTTTGGAGAGCAAATGCAGACCCTTTGAAGTCATATTGCATGGTACCCATTCCATGGGTCTCAACTCTCCAAGTTTAAGGGATTCTCCCTTCATCTAAAACATGCATGTGGAACCCAGAGTATGATCCACCGTGTGATCGGGAAACGTGTTCAAATGTGTCTCAGTTTTCGTCCCCTGGTACTCGGGTAAAACATTCCAGACGCTTTACTAACACTCTCCCCACTTGGAGAGTCAGTGCCTTTAACCTCCTGTTTGGCCCAGTTTGCAATTTCTGCGGAAAATGAACAGGAATAGGGAGAACCAATGAGAGACTAGCTGGAGGTGTCTGGACGGGCAAATTTAACTCTCATTTCCCACTAGGAAGAGGAATTGACCAAAGGCTCAGCGTGCCATGCCGGAACCACACTACGGCCTGAAGCAATCCTGTGGTGTTGCGGCCAGCTTACAAGAAAGCGAGTTGAAGAAAGAAGCTCAGGGGCACTGTCATTCACAAACCTGCAGAGTTATAAATGACAGCTATTTTCCAAAAATATATTGAAGTAAGGCTGCCAAGAGGACTTGAAAGCGGGGCAGAATTGCAGGAAACCGATTTCAGGAGGTAGACTGGAATTGCATGTAAAGCATAGGAAAAGAGGCAGAACGTCCACAATGATGCACTTGGCCAAAAAGGGCATATGCGTTAGTTCCTGAATATATTCAGGAAAAAACGCATACGCCCTTTTTGACCAACCAAGCAAGCTTGCAAAGGAAATCTGCACTACAATGAAGTCTCACTGCCCCCCGGTCAAAAGGGACATCTGAAAAAAGTGTAAAATCCAGAAAGGCAGGACAGGCCATGGAGAAATGGGAGCCTTGTTATGCTGATGGGCGGGATGTAAATTGCCAACAGCCACTCTGGAGAAGTGTATGGTGTTTCCTGAAACATCTAAAAAACAAAGCAACAGAGCCTAGGGCACTTCCACTTATGGTCCTATAGCTTAGGGAAATTAAAATCAAAAAGACACAGCCACCCCAAAGTTTGGGACCGCTCTGTTTACAAGAACCTCATTTACGGTACAAGTTCAATATCGCAGAAAGCGAAAAATGGATAAAGAAGTTGTAGTACTTACGTACAATGCAATATCACTCAGCAATGAAATCTATGTCATCAGGCCCGTAGCAGCATAATGAGTGGATTCAGGTACGATGATTCTAAGTGAAATAAGTCACACAGAAATAGAAACATCATAAGATATCACTACTACACGGAATGTAAACTTGGCTACACAGGAACTGAATTACAAAACAGAACAGGGTCTCTAATGTAGAAAACCAACTTATGCTTGCTTAAGGGGAAAGGTGAGTTGGAGTGCTGCATAAAACCAGAGATTGAAATTAGCACAGATACCGTTCTATAAGCCAAATATGTAATAGACAAGAGCTACCCCTTGCTCAACGAAGAGGACACAACACCCCATATTAAACGCCTAAGAATGTACCTGACTAGAAAGAATCTTAAAACCTATGGATTTATATGTCTCCGAAAGAGAATCAAGCGGGTGTACAGCGGCATAACTGCAGCAGTGATAGGATTGGTGAGGTTTGGAGAGCAAATGCAGACCCTTTGAAGTCATATTGCATGGTACCCATTCCATGGGTCTCAACTCTCCAAGTTTAAGGGATTCTCCCTTCATCTAAAACATGCATGTGGAACCCAGAGTATGATCCACCGTGTGATCGGGAAACGTGTTCAAATGTGTCTCAGTTTTCGTCCCCTGGTACTCGGGTAAAACATTCCAGACGCTTTACTAACACTCTCCCCACTTGGAGAGTCAGTGCCTTTAACCTCCTGTTTGGCCCAGTTTGCAATTTCTGCGGAAAATGAACAGGAATAGGGAGAACCAATGAGAGACTAGCTGGAGGTGTCTGGACGGGCAAATTTAACTCTCATTTCCCACTAGGAAGAGGAATTGACCAAAGGCTCAGCGTGCCATGCCGGAACCACACTACGGCCTGAAGCAATCCTGTGGTGTTGCGGCCAGCTTACAAGAAAGCGAGTTGAAGAAAGAAGCTCAGGGGCACTGTCATTCACAAACCTGCAGAGTTATAAATGACAGCTATTTTCCAAAAATATATTGAAGTAAGGCTGCCAAGAGGACTTGAAAGCGGGGCAGAATTGCAGGAAACCGATTTCAGGAGGTAGACTGGAATTGCATGTAAAGCATAGGAAAAGAGGCAGAACGTCCACAATGATGCACTTGGCCAAAAAGTGCATATGCGTTTTTTCCTGAATATATTCAGGAAAAAACGCATACGTCCTTTCTGGCCAACCAAGCAAGCTTCTAAAGGAAATATGCACTACAATGAAGTCTCACTGCCCCCCGGTCAAAAGGGCCATCTGAAGAAAGTGTAAAATCCAGAAAGGCGGAACAGGCCATGGAGAACTGGGAGCCTTGTTATGCTGATGGGTGGGATGTAAATTGTCAACAGCCAATCTGAAGAAGTGTTTGGTGTTTCCTGAAACATTTAAAAAACAAAGCAACAGAGCATAGGGCACTTCCACTTATGGTCCTATGGCTTAGGGAAATTAAAATCAAAAAGACACAGCCACCCCAAAGTTTGGGACGGCTCTGTTTACAAGAACCTCGTTTGCGGTACAAGTTCAATATCGCAGAAAGCGAAAAATGGATAAAGAAGTTGTGGTACTTACGTACAATGCAATATCACTCAGCAATAAAGTCTATGTCATCAGGCCCATAGCAGCATAATGAGTGGATTCAGGTACGATGATTCTAAGTGAAATAAGTCACACAGAAAAAGAAACATCATAAGGTATCACCACTACACGGAATGTAAACTTGGCTACACAGGAACTGAATTACAAAACAGAACAGGGTCTCTAATGTAGAAAACCAACTTATGCTTGCTTAAGGGGAAAGGTGATTTGGGGTGCTGCATAAAACCAGAGATTGAAATTAGCACAGATACCATTCCATAAGCCAAATATGTAATAGACAAGAGCTACTCCTTGCTCAACGAAGAGGACACAACACCCCATATCAAACGCCTAAGAATATACATGACTAGTAAGAATCTTAAAACCTATGGATTTATATGTCTCCAAAAGAGAATCAAGCGTGTGTACAGCGGCATAAGTGCAGCAGTGATAGGACTGGTGAGGTTCGGTGAGCAAATTCAGACCCTGTGAAATCTTATTGCATGGTACACATTCCATGGGTCTCAACTCTCCAGGTTTAAGGGATTCTTCCTTCAGCTAAAACATGCATGTGGAACCCAGAGTATGATCCACCGTGTGATCGGGAAACGTGTTCAAATGTGTCTCAGTTTTCGTCCCCTGGTACTCGGGTGCAACATTCCAGACGCTTTACTAACACTCTCCCCACTTGGAGAGTCAGTGCCTTTAACCTCCTGTTTGGCCTAGTTTGCTATTTCTGCGGAAAATGAACAGGAATAGGGAGAACCAATGAGAGATTAGCTGGAGGTGTCTGGACGGGCAAATTTAACTCTCATTTCCCACCAGGAAGAGGACTTAACCAGAGGTTCAGCGTGCCATGCCGATACCACACTAGGGCCTGAAGCAATCCTGCGGTGTTGCGGCCAGCTCACAAGAAAGCGAGTTGAAGAAAGGAGCTCAGGGGCACTGTCATTCACAAACCTGCAGAGTTATAAATGAAAGCTATTGTCCAAAAATATATTGAAGTAAGGCTGCCAAGAGGACTTGAAAGCGGGGCAGAATTGCAGGAAACCGATTTCAGGAGGTAGACTGGAATTGCATGTAAAGCATAGGAAAAGAGGCAGAACGTCCACAATGATGCACTTGGCCAAAAAGGGCGTATGCGTTTTTTCCTGAATATATTCAGGAAAAAACGCATACGCCCTTTCTGGCCAACCAAGCAAGCTTGCAATGTAAATCTGTACTAAAATGAAATCTCACTGCCCCCTGGTCAAAAGGGGCATCTGAAAAAAGTGTAAAATCCAGAAAGGCAGGACAGTCCATGGATAACTGGGAGTCTTGTTATGCTGATGGGCTGGATGTAAATTGACAACAGCCACTCTGGAGAAGTGTTTGGTGTTTCCTGAAACATCTAGAAAACAAAGCAACAGAGCCTAGGGCACTTCCACTTATGGTCCTATAGCTTAGGGAAATTAAAATCAAAAAGACACAGCCACCCCAAAGTTTGGGACCGCTCTGTTTACAAGAACCTCGTTTACGGTACAAGTTCAATATCGCAGAAAGCGAAAAATGGATAAAGAAGTTGTGGTACTTACGTTCAATTCAATATCACTCAGCAACGAAATCTATGTCATCAGGCCCGTAGCAGCATAATGATTGGATTCAGGTACGATGATTCTATGTGAAATAAGTCACACAGAAAAAGAAACATCATAAGATATCACTACTACACGGAATGTAAACTTGGCTACACAGGAACTGAATTACAAAACAGAACAGGGTCTCTAAAGTAGAAAACCAACTTATGCTTGCTTAAGGGGAAAGGTGAGTTGGGGTGCGGCATAAAACCAGAGATTGAAATTAGCAGAGATACCGTTCCATAAGCCAAATATGTAATAGACAAGAGCTACTCCTTGCTCAACGAAGAGGACACAACACCCCATATTAAATGCCTAAGAATATACCTGACTAGTAAGAATCTTAAAACCTATGGATTTATATGTCTCCGAAAGAGAATCAAGCATGTGTACAGCGGCATAAGTGCAGCAGTGATAGGATTGGTGAGGTTCGGTGAGCAAATTCAGACCCTTTGAAATCTTATTGCATGGTACACATTCCATGGGTCTCAACTCTCCAGGTTTAAGGGATTCTTCCTTCAGCTAAAACATGCATGTGGAACCCAGAGTATGATCCACCGTGTGATCGGGAAACGTGTTCAAATGTGTCTCAGTTTTCGTCCCCTGGTACTCGGGTGCAACATTCCAGACGCTTTACTAACACTCTCCCCACTTGGAGAGTCAGTGCCTTTAACCTCCTGTTTGGCCCAGTTTGCAATTTCTGCGGAAAATGAACAGGAATAGGGAGAACCAATGAGAGATTAGCTGGAGGTGTCTGGACGGGCAAATTTAACTCTCATTTCCCACCAGGAAGAGGAATTAACCAAAGGTTCAGCGTGCCATGCCGAAACCACACTAGAGCCTGAAGCAATCCTGCGGGGTTGCGGCCAGCTCACAAGAAAGCGAGTTGAAGAAAGGAGCTCAGGGGCACTGTCATTCACAAACCTGCAGAGTTATAAATGAAAGCTATTGTCCAAAAATATATTGAAGGAAGGCTGCCAAGAGGACTTGAATGTGGGGCAGAATTGCAGGAAACCGATTTCAGGAGGTACACTGGAATTGCATGTAAAGCATAGGAAAAGAGGCAGAACGTCCACAATGATGCACTTGGCCAAAAAGGGCGTATGCGTTTTTTCCTGAATATATTCAGGAAAAAACGCATACGCCCTTTCTGGACAACCAAGCAAGCTTGCAATGTAAATCTGTACTAAAATGAAGTCTCACTGCTCCCCGGTCAAAAGGGGCATCTGAAAAAAGTGTAAAATCCAGAAAGTCAGGACAGTCCATGGAGAACTGGGAGCCTTGTTATGCTGATGCGCGGGATGTAAATTGACAACAGTCACTCTGGAGAAGTGTTTGGTGTTTCCTGAAACATCTAGAAAACAAAGCAACAGAGCCTAGGGCACTTCCACTTATGGTCCTATACCTTAGGGAAATTAAAATCAAAAAGACACAGCCACCCCAAAGTTTGGGACGGCTCTGTTTACAAGAACCTCGTTTACGGTACAAGTTCAATATCGCAGAAAGCGAAAAATGGATAAAGAAGTTGTGGTACTTACGTTCAATGCAATATCACTCAGCAATGAAATCTATGTCATGAGGCCCATAGCAGCATAATGAGTGGATTCAGGTACGATGATTCTAAGTGAAATAAGTCACACAGAAAAAGAAACATCATAAGATATCACTACTACACGGAATGTAAACTTGGCTACACAGGAACTGAATTACAAAACAGAACAGGGTCTCAAATGTAGAAAACCAACTTATGCTTGCTTAAGGGGAAAGGTGAGTTGGGGTGCGGCATAAAACCAGAGATTGAAATTAGCACAGATACCGTTCCATAAGCCAAATATGTAATAGACAAGAGCTACTCCTTGCTCAACGACGTGGACTCAACACCCCATATTAAACGCCTAAGAATATACCTGATTAGTAAGAATCTTAAAACCTATGGATTTATATGTCTCCAAAAGAGAATAAAGCGTGTGTACAGTGTCATAAACGCAGCAGTGATAGGATTGGTGAGGTTCGGTGAGCAAATGCAGACTCTTTGAAGTCATATTGCATGGTACCCATTCCATGGGTCTCAACTCTCCATGTTTAAGGGATTCTTCCTTCAGCTAAAACATGCATGTGGAACCCAGAGTATGATCCACCGTGTGATCGGGAAACGTGTTCAAATGTGTCTCAGTTTTCGTCCCCTGGTACTCGGGTGCAACCTTCCAGACGCTTTACTAACACTCTCCCCACTTGGAGAGTCAGTGCGTTTAACCTCCTGTTTGGCCCAGTTCGCAATTTCTGTGGAAAATGAACAGGAATAGGGAGAACCAATGAGAGACTAGGTGGAGGTGTCTGAACGGGCAAATTTAACTCTCATTTCCCACCAGGAAGAGGAATTAACCAAAAGCTCCACATGCCATGCCGGAACCAAACTAGGGCCTGAAGCAATCCTGTGGTGTTGCGGCCAGCTCACCAGAAAGCGAGTTGAAGAAAGGAGCTCAGGGGCACTGTAATTCACAAACCTGCAGAGTTATAAATGACAGCTATTGTCCAAAAATATATTGAAGGAAGGCTGCCAAGAGGACTTGAAAGTGGGGCAGAATTACAGGAAACCGATTTCAGGAGGTAGACTGGAATTGCATGTAAAGCATAGGAAAAGAGGCAGAACGTCCACAATGATGCACTTGGCCAAAAAGGGCGTATGCGTTTTTTCCTGAATATATTCAGGAAAAAACGCATACGCCCTTTTTGGCCAACCAAGCAAGCTTGCAAAGGAAATCTGCACTACAATGAAGTCTCACTGCCCCCGGTCAAAAGGGCCATGTGAAAAAAGTGTAAAATCCAGAAAGGCAGGACAGGCCATGGAGAACTGGGAGCCTTGTTATGCTGATGGGCGAGATGTCAACTGCCAACAGCCACTCTGGAGAAGTGTATGGTATTTCCTGAAACATCTAAAAACAAAGAAACAGAGCGTAGGGCACTTCCACTTATGGTCCTATATCTTAGGGAAATTAAAATCAAAAAGACACAGCCACCCCAAAGTTTGGGCCGGCTCTGTTTACAACAACCTCGTTTACGGTACAAGTTCAATATCACAGAAAGCGAAAAATGGATAAAGAAGTTGTGGTACTTACGTACAATGCAATATCACTCAGCAATGAAATCTATGTCATCAGGCCCGTAGCAGCGTAATGAGTGGATTCAGGTATGATGATTCTAAGTGAAATAAGTCACACAGAAAAAGAAACATCATAAGATATCACTACTACACGGAATGTAAACTTGGCTACACAGGAACTGAATTACAAAACAGAACAGGGTCTCAAATGTAAAAAACCAACTTATGCTTGCTTAAGGGGAAAAGTGAGTTGGGGTGCGGCATAAAACCAGAGATTGAAATTAGCACAGATACCGTTCCATAAGCCAAATATGTAATAGACAAGAGCTACTCCTTGCTCAACGAAGTGGACTCAACACCCCATATTAAACGCCTAAGAATATACCTGACTAGTAAGAATCTTAAAACCTATGGATTTATATGTCTCCGAAAGAGAATCAAGCGTGTGTACAGTGGCATAAACGCAGCAGTGATAGGATTGGTGAGGTTCGGTGAGCAAATGCAGACTCTTTGAAGTCATATTGCATGGTACCCATTCCATGGGTCTCAACTCTCCAGGTTTAAGGGATTCTTCCTTCAGCTGAAACATGCATGTGGAATCCAGAGTATGATCTACCGTGTGATCGGGAAACGTGTTCAAATGTGTCTCAGTTTTCCTTCCCTGGTACTCGGGTGCAACATTCCAGACGCTTTACTAACACTCTCCCCACTTGGAGAGTCAGTGCCTTTAACCTCCTGTTTGGCCCAGTTTGCAATTTCTGCGTAAGATAAACAGGAAGAGGGAGAACCAATGAGAGACAAGCTGGAGCTGTCAGGAAGGGCAAATTTAACTCTCATTTCCCACCAGGAAGAGGAATTAACCAAAGGCTCAGCATGCGATGCCGGAACCAAACTAGGGCCTGAAGCAATCCTGCGGTGTTGCGGCCAGCTCACAAGAAAGCGAGTTGAAGAAAGGAGCTCAGGGGCACTGAAATTCACAATCCTGCAGAGTTATAAATGACAGCTATCGTCCAAAAATATATTGAAGGTAGGCTGCCAAGAGGACTTGAAAGCGGGGCAGAATTGCAGGAAACCGATTTCAGGAGGTAGACTGGAATTGCATGTAAAGCATAGGAAAACAGGCAGAACGTCCACAATGATGCACTTGGCCAAAAAGGGCATATGCGTTTTTTCCTGAATATAAACAGGAAAAAACTCATACGCCCGTTTTGGCCAACCAAGCAAGCTTGCAAAGGAAATCTGCACTACAATGAAGTCTCACTGCCCCCCGGTCAAAAGGGCTATCTGACAAAAGTGTAAAATCCAGAAAGGCAAGACAGGCCATGGAGAACTGGGAACCTTGTTATGCTGATGGGCGGGATGTAAATTGCCAGCAGCCACTCTGGAGAAGTGTATGGTGTTTCCTGAAACATCCAAAAAACAAAGCAACAGAGCCTAGGGCACTTCCACTTATGGTCCTATAGCTTAGGGAAATTAAAATCAAAAAGACACAGCCACCCCAAAGTTTGGGACCGCTCTGTTTACAAGAACCTCGTTTACTGTACAAGTTCAATATCGCAGAAAGCGAAAAATGGATAAAGAAGTTGTGGTACTTACGTACAATGCAATATCACTCAGCAATGAAATCTATGTCATCAGGCCAGTAGCAGCATAATGAGTGGATTCAGGTACGATGATTCTATGTGAAATAAGTCATGCAGAAAAAGAAACATCATAAGATATCACTACTACACGGAATGTAAACTTGGCTACACAGGAACTGAATTACAAAATAGAACAGGGTCTCTAATGTAGAAAACCAACTTATGCTTACTTAAGGGGAAAGGTGAGTTGGGGTGCTTCATAAAAGCAGAGATTGAAATTAGCACAGATAGCGTTCCATAAGCCAAATAGGTAATAGACAAGAGCTACTCCTTGCTCAACGAAGAGGACACAACACCCCATATTAAACGCCTAAGAATATACCTGACTAGTAAGAATCTTAAAACCTATGGATTTATATGTCTCCGAAAGTGAATCAAGCGTGTGTACAGTGGCATAAGCGCAGCAGTGATAGGATTGGTGAGGTTCGGTGAGCAAATGCAGGCCCTTTGAAGTCATATTGCATGGTACCCATTCCATGGGTCTCAACTCTCCAGGTTTAAGGGATTCTTCCTTCAGCTAAAACATGCATGTGGAACCCAGAGTATGATCCACCGTGTGATCGGGAAACGTGTTCAAATGTGTCTCAGTTTTCGTCCCCTGGTACTCGGGTGCAACATTCCAGACGCTTTACTAACACTCTCCCCACTTGGAGAGTCAGTGCCTTTAACCTCCTGTTTGGCCCAGTTTGCAATTTCTGTGGAAAATGAACAGGAATAGGGAGAACCAATGAGAGACTAGCTGGAGGTGTCTGGACGGGCAAATTTAACTCTCATTTCCCACCAGGAAGAGGAATTAACCAAAGGCTCAGCGTGCCATGCTGGAACCACACTAGGGCCTGAAGCAATCCTGCGGTGTTGCGGCCAGCTCACAAGAAAGCGAGTTGAAGAAAGGAGCTCAGGGGCACTGTAATTCACAAACCTGCAGAGTTATAAATGACAGCTATTGTCCAAAAATATATTGAAGGAAGGCTGCCAAGAGGACTTGAAAGCGGGGCAGAATTGCAGGAAACCGATTTCAGGAGGTAGACTGGAATTGCATGTAAAGCATAGGAAAAGAGGCAGAACGTCCACAATGATGCACTTGGCCAAAAAGGGCGTATGCGTTTTTTCCTGAATATATTCAGGAAAAAACGCATACGCCCTTTTTGGCCAACCAAGCAAGCTTGCACAGGAAATCTTCACTAAAATGAAGTCTCACTGCCCGCCGGTCAAAAGGGCCATCTGAAAAAAGTGTAAAATCCAGAAAGGCAGGACAGGCCATGGAGAACTGGGAGCCTTGTTATGCTGATGGGCGGGATGTAAATTGACTACAGCCACTCTGGAGAAGTGTATGGTGTTTCCTGAAACATCCAAAAAACAAAGCAACAGAGCCTAGGGCACTTCCACTTATGGTCCTATAGCTTAGGGAAATTAAAATCAAAAAGACACAGCCACCCCAAAGTTTGGGACGGCTCTGTTTACAAGAACCTCGTTTACGGTACAAGTTCAATATCGCAGAAAGCGAAAAATGGATAAAGAAGTTGTGGTACTTACGTATAATGCAATATCACTCAGCAATGAAATCTATGTCATCAGGCCCGTAGCAGCATAATGAGTGGATTCAGGTACGATGATTCCAAGTGAAATAAGTCACACAGAAAAAGAAACATCATAAGATATCACTACTACACGGAATGTAAACTTGGCTACACAGGAACTGAATTACAAAACAGAACAGGGTCTCTAATGTAGAAAACCAACTTATGCTTGCTTAAGGGGAAAGGTGAGTTGGGGAGATGCATAAAACCAGAGATTGAAATTAGCACAGATACCGTTCTGTAAGCCAAATAAGTAATAGACAAGAGCTACTCCTTGCTCAACGAAGAGGACACAACACCACATATTAAACGCCTAAGAATATACCTGACTAGTAAGAATCTTAAAACCTATGGATTTATATGTCTCTGAAAGAGAATCAAGCGTGTGTACAGCGTCATAAGCGCAGCATTGATAGGATTGGTGAGGTTCGGTGAGCAAATGCAGACCCTTTGAAGTCATATTGCATGGTACCCATTCCATGGGTCTCAACTCTCCAGGTTTAAGGGATTCTTCCTTCAGCTAAAACATGCATGTGGAACCCAGAGTATGATCCACCGTGTGATCGGGAAACGTGTTCAAATGTGTCTCAGTTTTCGTCCCCTGGTACTCGGGTGCAACATTCCAGATGCTTTACTAACACTCTCCCCAGTTGGAGAGTCAGTGCCTTTAACCTCCTGTTTGGCCCAGTTTGCAATTTCTGCGGAAAATGAACAGGAATAGGGAGAACCAATGAGAGACTAGCTGGAGGTGTCTGGACGGGCAAATTGAACTCTCATTTCCCACCAAGAAGAGGAATTAATCAAAGGCTCAGCGTGCCATGCCAGAACAACACTAGGGCCTGAAGCAATCCTGCGGTGTTGCGGCCAGCTCACAAGAAAGCAAGTTGAAGAAAGGAGCTCAGTTCCACTGTCATTCAGAAACCTGCAGAGTTATAAATGACAGCTATCTTCCAAAAATATATTGAAGGAAGGCTGCCAAGAGGACTTGAAAGCGGGGCAGAATTGCAGGTAACCGATTTCAGGAGGTAGACTGGAATTGCATGTAAAGCATAGGAAAAGAGGCAGAACGTCCACAATGATGCACTTAGCCAAAAAGTGCGTATGTGTTTTTCCCTGAATATATTCAGGAAAAAACGCATACGCCCTTTTGGGTCAACCAAGCAAGCTTGCAAAGGAAATCTGCACTACAATGAAGTCTCACTGCCCCCCGGTCAAAAGGGCTATCTGAAAAAAGTGTAAAATCCAGAAAGGCAGGACAGGCCAAGGAGAACTAGGAGCCTTGTTATGCTGATGGGCGGGATGTAAATTGCCAGCAGCCACTCTGGAGAAGTGTATGGTGTTTCCTGAAACATCCAAAAAACAAAGCAACAGAGCCTAGGGCACTTCCACTTATGGTCCTATAGCTTAGGGAAATTAAAATCAAAAAGACACAGCCACCCCTAAATTTGGGCCGGCTCTGTTTACAAGAACCTCGTTTACGGTACAAATTCAATATCACAGAAACCGAAAAATGGATAAAGAAGTTGTGGTACTTACGTACAATGCAATATCACTCAGCAATGAAATCTATGTCATCAGGCCCGTAGCAGCATAATGAGTGGATTCAGGTACGATGATTCTAAGTGAAATAAGTCACACAGAAAAAGAAACATCATAAGATATCACTACTACACGGAATGTAAACTTGGCTACACAGGAACTGAATTACAAAACAGAACAGGGTCTCAAATGTAGAAAACCAACTTATGCTTGCTTAAGGGGAAAGGTGAGTTGGGGTGCGGCATAAAACCAGAGATTGAAATTAGCACAGATACCGTTCCATAAGCCAAATATGTAATAGACAAGAGCTACTCCTTGCTCAACGAAGTGGACTCAACATCCCATATTAAACGCCTAAGAATATACCTGACTAGTAAGAATCTTAAAACCTATGGATTTATATGTCTCCAAAGGAGAACCAAGTGTGTGTACAGTGTCATAAACGCAGCAGTGATAGGATTGGTGAGGTTCGGTGAGCAAATGCAGACTCTTTGAAGTCATATTGCATGGTACCCATTCCATGGGTCTCAACTCTCCATGTTTAAGGGATTCTTCCTTCAGCTAAAACATGCATGTGGAACCCAGAGTATGATCCACCGTGTGATCGGGAAACGTGTTCAAATGTGTCTCAGTTTTCGTCCCCTGGTACTCGGGTGCAACCTTCCAGACGCTTTACTAACACTCTCCCCACTTGGAGAGTCAGTGCGTTTAACCTCCTGTTTGGCCCAGTTCGCAATTTCTGTGGAAAATGAACAGGAATAGGGAGAACCAATGAGAGACTAGGTGGAGGTGTCTGAACGGGCAAATTTAACTCTCATTTCCCACCAGGAAGAGGAATTAACCAAAGGCTCAACATGCCATGCCGGAACCACACTAGGGCCTGAAGCAATCCTGCCGTGTTGCGGCCAGCTCACAAGAAAGCGAGTTGAAGAAAGGAGCTCAGGGGCACTGTCATTCACAAACCTGCAGAGTTATAAATGACAGCTATCGTCCAAAAATATATTGAAGGAAGGCTGCCAAGAGGACTTGAAAGCGGGGCAGAATTGCAGGAAACCGATTTCAGGAGGTAGACTGGAATTGCATGTAAAGCATAGAAAAGAGGCAGAATGTCCACAATGATGCACTTGGCCAAAAAGGGCGTATGCGTTTTTTCCTGAATATATTCAGGAAAAAACGCATACGCACTTTTTGGCTAACCAAGCAAGCTTGCAAAGGAAATCTGCACTACAATGAAGTCTCACTGCCCCCCGGTCAAAAGGGCCATCTGAAAAAAGTGTAAAATCCAGAAAGGCAGGACAGGCCAAGGAGAACTAGGAGCCTTGTTATGCTGATGGGCGGGATGTAAATTGCCAGCAGCCACTCTGGAGAAGTGTATGGTGTTTCCTGAAACATCCGAAAAACAAAGCAACAGAGCCTAGGGCACTTCCACTTATGGTCCTATAGCTTAGGGAAATTAAAATCAAAAAGACACAGCCACCCCAAAGTTTGGGACCGCTCTGTTTACAAGAACCTCGTTTACTGTACAAGTTCAATATCGCAGAAAGCGAAAAATGGATAAAGAAGTTGTGGTACTTACGTACAATGCAATATCACTCAGCAATGAAATCTATGTCATCAGGCCAGTAGCAGCATAATGAGTGGATTCAGGTACGATGATTCTATGTGAAATAAGTCATGCAGAAAAAGAAACATCATAAGATATCACTACTACACGGAATGTAAACTTGGCTACACAGGAACTGAATTACAAAATAGAACAGGGTCTCTAATGTAGAAAACCAACTTATGCTTACTTAAGGGGAAAGGTGAGTTGGGGTGCTTCATAAAAGCAGAGATTGAAATTAGCACAGATAGCGTTCCATAAGCCAAATAGGTAATAGACAAGAGCTACTCCTTGCTCAACGAAGAGGACTCAACACCCCACATTAAACGCCTAAGAATATACCTGACTACTAATAATCTTAAAACCTAAGGATTTATATGTCTCCGAAAGAGAATCAAGCGTGTGTACAGCGGCATAAACGCAGCAGTGATAGGATTGGTGAGGTTCGGTGAGCAAATGCAGACCCTTTGTAGTCATATTGCATGGTACCCATTCCATGGGTCTCAACTCTCCAGGTTTAAGGGATTCTTCCTTCAGCTAAAACATGCATGTGGAACCCAGAGTATGATCCACCGTGTGATCGGAAAACGTGTTCAAATGTGTCTCAGTTTTCGTCCCCTGGTACTCGGGTGCAACATTCCAGACGCTTTACTAACACTCTCCCCACTTGGAGAGTCAGTGCCTTTAACCTCCTGTTTGGCCCAGTTTGCAATTTCTGTGGAACATGAACAGGAATAGGGAGAACCAATGAGAGACTAGGTGGAGGTGTCCGGACGGGCAAATTTAACTCTCATTTCCCACCAGGAAGAGGAATTAACCAAAGGCTCAGCGTGCCATGCCGGAACCACACTAGGGCCCGAAGCAATCCTGCGGTGTTGCGGCCAGCTCACAAGAAAGCGAGTTGAAGAAAGGAGCTCAGGGGCACTGTAATTCACAAACCTGCAGAGTTATAAATGACAGCTACCTTCCAAAAATATATTGAAGTAAGGCTGCCAAGAGGAGTTGAAAGCGGTGCAGAATTGCAGGAAAACGATTTCAGGAGGTAGACTGGAATTGCATGTAAAGCATAGGAAAAGAGGCAGAACGTCCACAATGATGCACTTGGCCAAAAAGGGCGTATGCGTTTTTTCCTGAATATATTCAGGAAAAACCCATACGCCCTTTTTGGCCAACCAAGCAAGCTTGCAAAGGAAATCTGCACTACAATGAAGTCTCACTGGCCCCCGGTCAAAAGGGCCATCTGAAAAAAGTGTAAAATCCAGAAAGGCAGGACAGGCCATGGAGAACTGGGAGCCTTGTTATGCTGATGGGCGGGATGTAAATTGCCAGCAGCCACTCTGGAGAAGTGTATGGTGTTTCCTGAAACATCCAAAAAACAAAGCAACAGAGCCTAGGGCATTTCCACTTATGGTCCTATAGCTTAAGGAAATTGAAATCAAAAAGACACAGCCACCCCAAAGTTTGGGACGGCTCTGTTTACAAGAGCCTTGTTTACGTTACAAGTTCAATATCACAGAAAGCGAAAAATGGATAAAGAAGTTGTGGTACTTACGTACAATGCAATATCACTCAGCAATGAAATCTATGTCATCAGGCCCGTAGCAGCATAATGAGTGGATTCAGGTACGATGATTCTAAGTGAAATAAGTCACACAGAAAAAGAAACATCATAAGATATCACTACTACACGGAATGTAAACTTGGCTACACAAGAACTGAATTACAAAACAGAACAGGGCCTCAAATGTAGAAAACCAACTTATGCTTGCTTAAGGGGAAAGGTGAGTTGGGGTGCTTCATAAAACCAGAGATTGAAATTAGCACAGATACCGTTCCATAAGCCAAATATGTAATAGACAAGAGCTACTCCTTGCTCAACGAAGTGGACTCAACACCCCATATTAAACGCCTAAGAATATACCTGACTAGAAATAATCTTAAAACCTATGGATTTATATGTCTCCGAAAGAGAATCAAGCGTGTGTACAGCGGCATAAACGCAGCAGTGATAGGATTGGTGAGGTTCGGTGAGCAAATGCAGACCCTTTGAAGTCATATTGCATGGTACCCATTCCATGGGTCTCAACTCTCCATGTTTAAGGGATTCTTCCTTCAGCTAAAACATGCATGTGGAACCCAGAGTATGATCCACCGTGTGATCGGGAAATGTGTTGAAATGTGTCTCACTTTTCGTCCCCTGGTACTCGGGTGCAACATTCCAGACGCTTTACTAACACTCTCCCCACTTGGAGAGTCAGTGCCTTTAACCTCCTATTTGACCCAGTTTGCAAATTCTGCGTAAGATGAACAGGAATAGGGAGAACCAATGAGAGACTAGCTTGAGGTGTCTGGACGGGAAAATTTAACTCTCATTTCCCACCAGGAAGAGGAATTAACCAAAGGCTCAGCGTGCCGTGCCAGAACCACACTAGGGCCTGAAGCAATCCTGCAGTGTTGCGGCCAGCTCACAAGAAAGCGAGTTGAAGAAAGGAGCTCAGGGGCACTGTAATTCACAAACCTGCAGAGTTATAAATGACAGCTACCTTCCAAAAATATATTGAAGTAAGGCAGCCAAGAGGAGTTGAAAGCGGGGCAGAATTGCAGGAAACCGATTTCAGGAGGTAGACTGGAATTGCATGTAAAGCATAGGAGAAGAGGCAGAACGTCCACAATGATGCACTTGGCCAAAAAGGGCGTATGCGTTTTTTCCTGAATATATTCAGGAAAAACGCATACGCCCTTTTTGGCCAACCAAGCAAGCTTGCAAAGGAAATCTGCACTACAATGAAGTCTCACTGCCCCCCGGTCAAAAGGGCCATCCGAAAAAAGTGTAAAATCCAGAAAGGCAGGACAGGCCAAGGAGAACTAGGAGCCTTGTTATGCTGATGGGCGGGATGTAAATTGCCAGCAGCCACTCTGGAGAAGTGTATGGTGTTTCCTGAAACATCCAAAAAACAAAGCAACACAGCCAAGGGCACTTCCACTTATGGTACTATAGCTTAGGAAAATTAAAATCAAAAAGACACACCCACTCCAAAGTTTGGGACGGCTCTGTTTACAAGATCCTCGTTTACCATACAAGTTCAATATCACAGAAAGAGAAAAATGGATAAAGAAGTTGTGGTACTTACGTACAATGCAATATCACTCAGCAATGAAATCTATGTCATCAGGCCCGTAGCAGCATAATGAGTGGATTCAGGTACGATGATTCTAAGTGAAGTAAGTCACACAGAAAAAGAAACATCATAAGATATCACTAACACACGGACTGTAAACTTGGCTACACAAGAACTGAATTACAAAACAGAACAGGGCGTCAAATGTAGAAAACCAACTTATGCTTGCTTAAGGGGAAAGGTGAGTTGGGGTGCTGCATACAACAAGAGATTGAAATTAGCACAGATACCGTTCCATAAGCCAAATATGTAATAGACAAGAGCTACTCCTTGCTCAACGAAGTGGACTCAACACCCCACATTAAACGCCTAAGAATATACATGACTACTAATAATCTTAAAACCTAAGGATTTATATGTCTCCGAAAGAGAATCAAGCGTGTGTACAGCGGCATAAAATCAGCAGTGATAAGATTGGTGAGGTTCGGTGAGCAAATGCAGACCCTTTGAAGTCATATTGCATGGTACCCATTCCATGGGTCTCAACTCTCCAGGTTTAAGGGATTCTTCCTTCAGCTAAAACATGCATGTGGAACCCAGAGTATGATCCACCGTGTGATCGGAAAACGTGTTCAAATGTGTCTCAGTTTTCGTCCCCTGGTACTCGGGTGCAACATTCCAGACGCTTTACTAACACTCTCCCCACTTGGAGAGTCAGTGCCTTTAACCTCCTGTTTGGCCCAGTTTGCAATTTCTGTGGAACATGAACAGGAATAGGGAGAACCAATGAGAGACTAGGTGGAGGTGTCCGGACGGGCAAATTTAACTCTCAGTTCCCACCAGGAAGAGGAATTAACCAAAGGCTCAGCGTGCCGTGCCAGAACGACACTAGGGCCTGAAGCAATCCTGCAGTGTTGCGGCCAGCTCATAGGAAAGCGAGTTGAAGAAAGGAGCTCAGGGGCACTGTAATTCACAAACCTGCAGAGTAATAAATGACAGCTATCGTCCAAAAATATATTGAAGTAAGGCCGCCAATAGGACTTGAAAGCGGGGCAGAATTGCAGGAAACCGATTTCAGGAGGTAGACGGGAATTGCATGAAAAGCATAGGAAAAGAGGCAGAACGTCCACAACGATGCACTTGGCCAAAAAGTGCGTATGCATTTTTTCCTGAATATATTGAGGAAAAACCGCATACGCCCTTTTTGGCCAACCAAGAAAGCTTGCAAAGGAAATCTGCACTACAATGAAGTCTCACTGCCCCCCGGTCAAAAGGGCCATCTGAAAAAAGTGTAAAATCCAGAAAGGCAGGACAGGCCATGGAGAACTGGGAGCCTTGTTATGCTGATGGGCGGGATGTAAATTGCCAGCACCCACTCTGGAGAAGTGTATGGTGTTTCCTGCAACATCCAAAAAACAAAGCAACAAAGCCAAGGGCACTTCCACGTATGGTCCTATAGCTTAGGAAAATTAAAATCAAAAAGACACACCCACCCCAAAGTTTGGAACGGCTCTGTTTACAAGAACCTCGTTTACGGTACAAGTTCAATATCACACAAAGCGAAAAATGGATAAAGAAGTTGTGGTACTTACGTACAATGCAATATCACTCAGCAATGAAATCTATGTCATCAGGCCCGTAGCAGCATAATGAGTGGATTCAGGTACGATGATTCTAAGTGAAATAAGTCACACAGAAAAAGAAACATCATAAGATATCACTACTACACGGAATGTAAACTTGGCTACACAAGAACTGAATTACAAAACAGAACAGGGTGTCAAATGGAGAAAACCAACTTATGCTTGCTTAAGGGGAAAGGTGAGTTGGGGTGCTGCATAAAACCGGAGATTGAAATTAGCATAGATACCGTTCCATAAGCCAAATATGTAATAGACAAGAGCTACTCCTTGCTCAACGAAGTGGACTCAACACCCCATATTAAACGCCTAAGAATATACCTGACTAGAAATAATCTTAAAACCTATGGATTTATATGTCTCCGAAAGAGAATCAAGCGTGTGTACAGCGACATAAATGCAGCAGTGATAGGATTGGTGAGGTTCGGTGAGCAAATGCAGACCCTTTTAAGTCATATTGCATGGTACCCATTCCATGGGTCTCAACTCTCCAGGTTTAAGGGATTCTTCCTTCAGCTAAAACATGCATGTGGAACCCAGAGTATGATCCACCGTGTGATCGGGAAACGTGTTCAAATGTGTCTCAGTTTTCGTCCCCTGGTACTCGGGTGCAACATTCCAGACGCTTTACTAACACTCTCCCCACTTGGAGAGTCAATGCCTTTAACCTCCTATTTGGCCCAGTTGGAATTTCTGCGTAAGATGAACAGGAATAGGGAGAACCAATGAGAGACTAGCTGGAGGTGTCTGGACGGGAAAATTTAACTCTCAGTTCCCACCAGGAAGAGGAATTAACCAAAGGCTCAGCGTGCCGTGCCAGAACCACACTAGGGCCTGAAGCAATCCTGCAGTGTTGCGGCCAGCTCACAAGAAAGCGAGTTGAAGAAAGGAGCTCAGGGGCACTGTAATTCACAAACCTGCAGAGTAATACATGACAGCTATCGTCCAAAAATATATTGAAGTAAGGCCGCCAAGAGGAATTGAATGCGGGGCAGAATTGCAGGAAACCGATTTCAGGAGGTAGACGGGAATTGCATGAAAAGCATAGGAAAAGAGGCAGAACGTCCACAACGATGCACTTGGCCAAAAAGGGTGTATGCGTTTTTTCCTGAATATATTCAGGATAAAACTAAGCAAGCTTGCAAAGGAAATCTGCACTACAATGAAGTCTCACTGCCCCCCGGTCAAAAGGGCCATCTGAAAAAAGTGTAAAATCCAGAAAGGCAGGACAGGCCATGGAGAACTGGGTGCCTTGTTATGCTGATGGGCGGGATGTAAATTGCCAGCACCCACTCTGGAGAAGTGTATGGTGTTTCCTGAAACCTCCAAAAAACAAAGCAACAAAGCCAAGGGCACTTCCACTTATGGTCCTATAGCTTAGGAAAATTAAAATCAAAAAGACACACCCACTCCAAAGTTTGGGACGGCTCTGTTTACAAGAACCTCGTTTACGGTACAAGTTCAATACCACACAAAGCGAAAAATGGATAAAGAAGTTGTGGTACTTACGTACAATGCAATATCACTCAGCAATGAAATCTATGTCATCAGGCCCGTAGCAGCATAATGAGTGGATTCAGGTACGATGATTCTAAGTGAAATAAGTCACACAGAAAAAGAAACATCATAAGATATCACTACTACACGGAATGTAAACTTGGCTACACAAGAACTGAATTACAAAACAGAACAGGGTGTCAAATGGAGAAAACCAACTTATGCTTCCTTAAGGGGAAAGGTGAGTTGGGGTGCTCCATAAAACCGGAGATTGAAATTAGCACAGATACCGTTCCATAAGCCAAATATGTAATAGAAAAGAGCTACTCCTTGCTCAACGAAGTGGACTCAACACCCCATATTAAACGCCTAAGAATATACCTGACTAGAAATAATCTGAAAACCTACGGATTTATATGTCTCCGAAAGAGAATCAAGCGTGTGTACAGCGGCATAAACGCAGCAGTGATAGGATTGGTGAGGTTCGGTGAGCAAATGCAGACCCTTTGAAGTCATATTGCATGGTACCCATTCCATGGGTCTCAACTCTCCAGGTTTAAGGGATTCTTCCTTCAGGTAAAACATGCATGTGGAACCCAGAGTATGATCCACCGTGTGATCGGGAAACGTGTTCAAATGTGTCTCAGTTTTCGTCCCCTGGTACTCGGGTGCAACATTCCAGACGCTTTACTAACACTCTCCCCACTTGGAGAGTCAATGCCTTTAACCTCCTATTTGGCCCAGTTGGAATTTCTGCGTAAGATGAACAGGAATAGGGAGAACCAATGAGAGACTAGCTGGAGGTGTCTGGACGGGAAAATTTAACTCTCAGTTCCCACCAGGAAGAGGAATTAACCAAAGGCTCAGCGTGCCGTGCCAGAACCACACTAGGGCCTGAAGCAATCCTGCAGTGTTGCGGCCAGCTCACAAGAAAGCGAGTTGAAGAAAGGAGCTCAGGGGCACTGTAATTCACAAACCTGCAGAGTAATACATGACAGCTATCGTCCAAAAATATATTGAAGTAAGGCCGCCAAGAGGAATTGAATGCGGGGCAGAATTGCAGGAAACCGATTTCAGGAGGTAGACGGGAATTGCATGAAAAGCATAGGAAAAGAGGCAGAACGTCCACAACGATGCACTTGGCCAAAAAGGGTGTATGCGTTTTTTCCTGAATATATTCAGGATAAAACTAAGCAAGCTTGCAAAGGAAATCTGCACTACAATGAAGTCTCACTGCCCCCCGGTCAAAAGGGCCATCTGAAAAAAGTGTAAAATCCAGAAAGGCAGGACAGGCCATGGAGAACTGGGTGCCTTGTTATGCTGATGGGCGGGATGTAAATTGCCAGCACCCACTCTGGAGAAGTGTATGGTGTTTCCTGAAACCTCCAAAAAACAAAGCAACAAAGCCAAGGGCACTTCCACTTATGGTCCTATAGCTTAGGAAAATTAAAATCAAAAAGACACACCCACTCCAAAGTTTGGGACGGCTCTGTTTACAAGAACCTCGTTTACGGTACAAGTTCAATACCACACAAAGCGAAAAATGGATAAAGAAGTTGTGGTACTTACGTACAATGCAATATCACTCAGCAATGAAATCTATGTCATCAGGCCCGTAGCAGCATAATGAGTGGATTCAGGTACGATGATTCTAAGTGAAATAAGTCACACAGAAAAAGAAACATCATAAGATATCACTACTACACGGAATGTAAACTTGGCTACACAAGAACTGAATTACAAAACAGAACAGGGTGTCAAATGGAGAAAACCAACTTATGCTTCCTTAAGGGGAAAGGTGAGTTGGGGTGCTCCATAAAACCGGAGATTGAAATTAGCACAGATACCGTTCCATAAGCCAAATATGTAATAGAAAAGAGCTACTCCTTGCTCAACGAAGTGGACTCAACACCCCATATTAAACGCCTAAGAATATACCTGACTAGAAATAATCTGAAAACCTACGGATTTATATGTCTCCGAAAGAGAATCAAGCGTGTGTACAGCGGCATAAACGCAGCAGTGATAGGATTGGTGAGGTTCGGTGAGCAAATGCAGACCCTTTGAAGTCATATTGCATGGTACCCATTCCATGGGTCTCAACTCTCCAGGTTTAAGGGATTCTTCCTTCAGGTAAAACATGCATGTGGAACCCAGAGTATGATCCACCGTGTGATCGGGAAACGTGTTCAAATGTGTCTCAGTTTTCGTCCCCTGGTACTCGGGTGCAACATTCCAGACGCTTTACTAACACTCTCCCCACTTGGAGAGTCAATGCCTTTAACCTCCTATTTGGCCCAGTTGGAATTTCTGCGTAAGATGAACAGGAATAGGGAGAACCAATGAGAGACTAGCTGGAGGTGTCTGGACGGGAAAATTTAACTCTCAGTTCCCACCAGGAAGAGGAATTAACCAAAGGCTCAGCGTGCCGTGCCAGAACGACACTAGGGCCTGAAGCAATCCTGCAGTGTTGCGGCCAGCTCACAAGAAAGCGAGTTGAAGAAAGGAGCTCAGGGGCACTGTAATTCACAAACCTGCAGAGTAATAAATCACAGCTATCGTCCAAAAATATATTGAAGTAAGGCCGCCAATAGGACTTGAAAGCGGGGCAGAATTGCAGGAAACCGATTTCAGGAGGTAGACGGGAATTGCATGAAAAGCATAGGAAAAGAGGCAGAACGTCCACAACGATGCACTTGGCCAAAAAGTGCGTATGCATTTTTTCCTGAATATATTGAGGAAAAACCGCATACGCCCTTTTTGGCCAACCAAGAAAGCTTGCAAAGGAAATCTGCACTACAATGAAGTCTCACTGCCCCCCGGTCAAAAGGGCCATCTGAAAAAGGTGTAAAATCCAGAAAGGCAGGACAGGCCATGGAGAACTGGGAGCCTTGTTATGCTGATGGGCGGGATGTAAATTGCCAGCACCCACTCTGGAGAAGTGTATGGTGTTTCCTGAAACCTCCAAAAAACAAATCAACAAAGCCAAGGGCACTTCCACTTATGGTCCTATAGCTTAGGAAAATTAAAATCAAAAAGACACACCCACTCAAAAGTTTGGGACGGCTCTATTTACAAGAACCTCGTTTACGGTACAAGTTCAATACCACACAAAGCGAAAAATGGATAAAGAAGTTGTGGTACTTACGTACAATGCAATATCACTCAGCAATGAAATCTATGTCATCAGGCCCGTAGCAGCATAATGAGTGGATTCAGGTACGATGATTCTAAGTGAAATAAGTCACACAGAAAAAGAAACATCATAAGATATCACTACTACACGGAATGTAAACTTGGCTACACAGGAACTGAATTACAAAACAGAACAGGGTGTCAAATGTAGAAAACCAACTTATGCTTGCTTAAGGGGAAAGGTGAGTTGGGGTGCTGCATAAAACCAGAGATTGAAATTAGCACAGATACCATTCCATAAGCCAAATATGTAATAGACAAGAGCTACTCCTTGCTCAATGAAGTGGACTCAACACCCCATATTAAACGCCTAAGAATACACCTGACTAGTAAGAATCTTAAAACCTATGGATTTATATGTCTCCGAAAGAGAATCATGCGTGTGTACAGTGGCATAAACGCAGCAGTGATAGTATTGGTGAGGTTCGGTGAGCAAATGCAGACCCTTTGAAGTCATATTGCATGGTACCCATTCCATGGGTCTCAACTCCCCATATTTAGGGGATTCTTCCTTCAGCTAAAACATGCATGTGGAACCAAGAGTATGATCCACCATGTGATCGGAAAACGTGTTCAAATATGTCTCAGGTTTCGTCCCCTGGTACTCGGCTGCAACATTCCAGACGCTTTACTAACACTCTCCCCACTTGGAGAGTCAGTGCCTTTAACCTCCTGTTTGGCCCAGTTTGCAATTTCTGCGGAAGATGAACAGGAATAGGGAGAACCAATGAGAGACTAGGTGGAGGTGTCCGGACGGGCAAATTTAACTCTCATTTCCCACCAGGAAGAGGAATTAACCAAAGGCTCAGAGTGCCATGCCGGAACCACACTAGGGCCCGAAGCAATCCTGCGGTGTTGCGGCCAGCTCACAAGAAAGCGAGTTGAAGAAAGGAGCTCAGGGGCACTGTAATTCACAAACCTGCAGAGTTATAAATGACAGCTACCTTCCAAAAATATATTGAAGTAAGGCTGCCAAGAGGAGTTGAAAGCGGTGCAGAATTGCAGGAAACCGATTTCAGGAGGTAGACTGGAATTGCATGTAAAGCATAGGAAAAGAGGCAGAACGTCCACAATGATGCACTTGGCCAAAAAGGGCGTATGCGTTTTTTCCTGAATATATTCAGAAAAAAACGCATACGCCCTTTTTGGCCAACCAAGCAAGCTTGCAAAGGAAATCTGCACTACAATGAAGTCTCACTGGCCCCCGGTCAAAAGGGCCATCTGAAAAAAGTGTAAAATCCAGAAAGGCAGGACAGGCCATGGAGAACTGGGAGCCTTGTTATGCTGATGGGCGGGATGTAAATTGCCAGCAGCCACTCTGGAGAAGTGTATGGTGTTTCCTGAAACATCCAAAAAACAAAGCAACAGAGCCTAGGGCACTTCCACTTATGGTCCTATAGCTTAGGGAAATTAAAATCAAAAAGACACAGCCACTCCAAAGTTTGGGACGGCTCTGTTTACAAGAACCTTGTTTACGTTACAAGTTCAATATCACAGAAAGCGAAAAATGGATAAAGAAGTTGTGGTACTTACGTACAATGCAATATCACTCAGCAATGAAATCTATGTCATCAGGCCCGTAGCAGCATAATGAGTGGATTCAGGTACGATGATTCTAAGTGAAGTAAGTCACACAGAAAAAGAAACATCATAAGATATCACTAATACACGGAATGTAAACTTGGCTACACAAGAACTGAATTACAAAACAGAACAGGGTGTCAAATGTAGAAAACCAACTTATGCTTGCTTAAGGGGAAAGGTGAGTTGGGGTGCTGCATAAAACCAGAGATTGAAATTAGCACAGATACCGTTCCATAAGCCAAATATGTAATAGACAAGAGCTACTCCTTGCTCAACGAAGTGGACTCAACACCCCACATTAAACGCCTAAGAATATACCTGACTACTAATAATCTTAAAACCTAAGGATTTATATGTCTCCGAAAGAGAATCAAGCGTGTGTACAGTGGCATAAAATCAGCAGTGATAAGATTGGTGAGGTTCGGTGAGCAAATGCAGACCCTTTGTAGTCATATTGCATGGTACCCATTCCATGGGTCTCAACTCTCCAGGTTTAAGGGATTCTTCCTTCAGCTAAAACATGCATGTGGAACCCAGAGTATGATCCACCGTGAGATCGGAAAACGTGTTCAAATGTGTCTCAGTTTTCGTCCCCTGGTACTCGGGTGCAACATTCCAGACGCTTTACTAACACTCTCCCCACTTGGAGAGTCAGTGCCTTTAACCTCTTGTTTGGCCCAGTTTGCAATTTCTTTGGAACATGAACAGGAATAGGGAGAACCAATGAGAGACTAGGTGGAGGTGTCCGGACGGGCAAATTTAACTCTCATTTCCCACCAGGAAGAGGAATTAACCAAAGGCTCAGCGTGCCATGCCGGAACCACACTAGGGCCCGAAGAAATCCTGCGGTGTTGCGGCCAGCTCACAAGAAAGTGAGTTGAAAAAAGGAGCTCAGGGGCACTGTAATTCACAAACCTGCAGAGTTATAAATGACAGCTACCTTCCAAAAATATATTGAAGTAAGGCTGCTAAGAGGAGTTGAAAGTGGTGCAGAATTGCAGGAAACCGATTTCAGGAGGTAGACTGGAATTGCATGTAAAGCATAGGAAAAGAGGCAGAACGTCCTCAATGATGCACTTGGCCAAAAAGGGCGTATGCGTTTTTTCCTGAATATATTCAGGAAAAAACGCATACGCACTTTTTGGCCAACCAAGCAAGCTTGCAAAGGAAATCTGCACTACAATGAAGTCTCACTGGCCCCCGGTCAAAAGGGCCATCTGAAAAAAGTGTAAAATCCAGAAAGGCAGGACAGGCCATGGAGAACTGGGAGCCTTGTTATGCTGATGGGCGGGATGTAAATTGCCAGCAGCCACTCTGGAGAAGTGTATGGTGTTTCCTGAAACATCCAGAAAACAAAGCAACAGAGCCTAGGGCATTTCCACTTATGGTCGTATAGCTTAGGAAAATTAAAATCAAAGAGACACAGCCACCCAAAAATTTGGGCCTGCTCTGTTTACAAGAACCTCGTTTACGGTACAAGTTCAATATCACACAAAGCGAAAAATGGATAAAGAAGTTGTGGTAATTACGTACAATGCAATATCACTCAGCAATGAAATCTATGTCATCAGGCCCGTAGAAGCATAATGAGTGGATTCAGGTATGATGATTCTTAGTGAAATAAATCACACAGAAAAAGAAACATCATAAGATATCACTACTACACGGAATGTAAACTTGGCTACACAGGAACTGAATTACAAAACAGAACAGGGTCTCAAATGTAGAAAACCAACTTATGCTTGCTTAAGGGGAAAGGTGAGTTGGGGTGCTGCATACAACAAGAGATTGAAATTAGCACAGATACCATTCCATAAGCCAAATATGTAATAGACAAGAGCTACTCCTTGCTCAACGAAGTGGACTCAACACCCCATATTAAACGCCTAAGAATATACCTGACTAGTAAGAATCTTAAAACCTATGGATTTATATGTCTCTGAAAGAGAATCAAGCGTGTGTACAGCGGCATAAACGCAGCAGTGATAGGATTGGTGAGGTTCGGTGAGCAAATGCATACCCTTTGAAGTCATATTGCATGGTACCCATTCCATGGGTCTCAACTCTCCATGTTTAAGGGATTCTTCCTTCAGCTAAAACATGCATGTGGAACCCAGAGTATGATCCACGGTGTGATCGGGAAACGTGTTCAAATGTGTCTCAGTTTTCGTCCCCTGGTACTCGGGTGCAACATTCCAGACGCTTTACTAACACTCTCCCCACTTGGAGAGTCAGTGCCTTTAACCTCCTGTTTGGCCCAGTTTGCAATTTCTGTGAAAAATGAACAGGAATAGGGAGAACCAATGAGAGACTAGGTGGAGGTGTCTGAACGGGCAAATTTAACTCTCATTTCCCACCAGGAAGAGGAATTAAGCAAAGGCTCAACATGCCATGCCGGAACCAAACTAGGGCCTGAAGCCTGCGGTGTTGCGGCCAGCTCACAAGAAAGCGAGTTGAAGAAAGGAGCTCAGGGGCACTGTAATTCACAAACCTGCAGAGTAATAAATGACAGCTATCGTCCAAAAATATATTGAAGTAAGGCCGCCAAGAGGACTTGATAGCGGGGCAGAATTGCAAGAAACCGATTTCAGGAGGTAGACTGGAATTGCATGAAAAGCAGAGGAAAAGAGGCAGAACGTCCACAACGATGCACTTGGCCAAAGGTGCGTATGCATTTTTTCCTGAATATATTGAGGAAAAACCGCATACGCCCTTTTTGGCCAACCAAGAAAGCTTGCAAAGGAAATCTGCACTACAATGAAGTCTCACTGCCCCCCGGTCAAAAGGGCCATCTGAAAAAAGTGTAAAATCCAGAAAGGCAGGACAGGCCATGGAGAACTGGGAGCCTTGTTATGCTGATGGGCGGGATGTAAATTGCCAGCACCCACTCTGGAGAAGTGTATGGTGTTTCCTGAAACATCCAAAAAACAAAGCAACAAAGCCAAGGGCACGTCCACGTATGGTCCTATAGCTTAGGAAAATTAAAATCAAAAAGACACAGCCACCCCAAAGTTTGGAACGGGTCTGTTTACAAGAACCTCGTTTACGGTACAAGTTCAATATCACACAAAGCGAAAAATGGATAAAGAAGTTGTGGTACTTACGTACAATGCAATATCACTCAGCAATGAAATCTATGTCATCAGGCCCGTAGCAGCATAATGAGTGGATTCAGGTACGATGATTCTAAGTGAAATAAGTCACACAGAAAAAGAAACATCATAAGATATCACTACTACACGGAATGTAAACTTGGCTACACAAGAACTGAATTACAAAACAGAACAGGGCCTCAAATGTAGAAAACCAACTTATGCTTGCTTAAGGGGAAAGGTGAGTTGGGGTGCTGCATAAAACCAGAGAGTGAAATTAGCACAGATACCGTTCCATAAGCCAAATATGTAATAGACAAGAGCTACTCCTTGCTCAACGAAGTGGACTCAACACCCCGTATTAAACGCCTAAGAATATACCTGACTAGAAATAATCTTAAAACCTACGGATTTATATGTCTCCGAAAGAGAATCAAGCGTGTGTACAGCAGCATAAACGCAGCAGTGATAGGATTGGTGAGGTTCGGTGAGCAAATGCAGACCCTTTGAAGTCATATTGCATGGTACCCATTCCATGGGTCTCAACTCTCCAGGTTTAAGGGATTCTTCCTTCAGCTAAAACATGCATGTGGAACCCAGAGTATGATCTACCGTGTGATCGGGAAATGTGTTGAAATGTGTCTCAATTTTCGTCCCCTGGTACTCGGGTGCAACATTCCAGACGCTTTACTAACACTCTCCCCACTTGGAGAGTCAGTGCCTTTAACCTCCTATTTGGCCCAGTTTGCAATTTCTGCGTAAGATGAACAGGAATAGGGAGAACCAATGAGAGACTAGCTGGAGGTGTCTGGACGGGAAAATTTAACTCTCAGTTCCCACCAGGAAGAGGAATTAACCAAAGGCTCAGCGTGCCATGCCAGAACCACACTAGGGCCTGAAGCAATACTGCCGTGTTGCGGCCAGCTCACAAGAAAGTGAGTTGAAGAAAGGAGCTCAGGGGCACTGTAATTCACAAACCTGCAGAGTTATAAATGACAGCTACCTTCCAAAAATATATTGAAGTAAGGCAGCTAAGAGGAGTTGAAAGCGGGGCAGAATTGCAGGAAACCGATTTCAGGAGGTAGACGGGAATTGCATGTAAAGCATAGGAAAAGAGGCAGAACGTCCACAATGATGCACTTGGCCACAAAGGGCGTATGCGTTTTTTCCTGAATATATTCAGGAAAAACGCATACGCACTTTTTGGCCAACCAAGCAAGCTTGCAAAGGAAATCTGCACTACAATGAAGTCTCACTGCCCCCCGGTCAAAAGGGCCATCTGAAAAAAGTGTAAAATCCAGAAAGGCAGGACAGGCCAAGGAGAACTAGGAGCCTTGTTATGCTGATGGGCGGGATGTAAATTGCCAACAGCCACTCTGGAGAAGTGTATGGTGTTTCCTGAAACATCCAAAAAACAAAGCAACAGAGCCTAGGGCACTTCCACATATGGTCCTATAGCTTAGGGAAATTAAAATCAAAAAGACACAGCCACCCCAAAGTTTGGGACGGCTCTGTTTACAAGAACCTTGTTTACGTTACAAGTTCAATATCACAGAAAGCGAAAAATGGATAAAGAAGTTGTGGTACTTACGTACAATGCAATATCACTCAGCAATGAAATCTATGTCATCAGGCCCGTAGCAGCATAATGAGTGGATTCAGGTACGATGATTCTAAGTGAAATAAGTCACACAGAAAAAGAAACATCATAAGATATCACTACTACACGGAATGTAAACTTGGCTACACAAGAACTGAATTACAAAACAGAACAGGGTGTCAAATGGAGAAAACCAACTTATGCTTGCTTAAGGGGAAAGGTGAGTTGGGGTGCTGCATAAAACCGGAGATTGAAATTAGCATAGATACCGTTCCATAAGCCAAATATGTAATAGACAAGAGCTACTCCTTGCTCAACGAAGTGGACTCAACACCCCATATTAAACGCCTAAGAATATACCTGACTAGAAATAATCTTAAAACCTATGGATTTATATGTCTCCGAAAGAGAATCAAGCGTGTGTACAGCGGCATAAATGCAGCAGTGATAGGATTGGTGAGGTTCGGTGAGCAAATGCAGACCCTTTGAAGTCATATTGCATGGTACCCATTCCATGGGTCTCAACTCTCCATGTTTAAGGGATTCTTCCTTCAGCTAAAACATGCATGTGGAACCCAGAGTATGATCCACCGTGTGATCGGGAAACGTGTTCAAATGTGTCTCAGTTTTCGTCCCCTGGTACTCGGGTGCAACATTCCAGACGTTTTACTAACACTCTCCCCACTTGGAGAGTCAGTGCCTTTAACCTCCTATTTGGCCCAGTTGGAATTTCTGCGTAAGATGAACAGGAATAGGGAGAACCAATGAGAGACTAGCTGGAGGTGTCTGGACGGGAAAATTTAACTCTCAGTTCCCACCAGGAAGAGGAATTAACCAAAGGCTCAGCGTGCCGTGCCAGAACGACACTAGGGCCTGAAGCAATCCTGCAGTGGTGCGGCCAGCTCACAAGAAAGCGAGTTGAAGAAAGGAGCTCAGGGGCACTGTAATTCACAAACCTGCAGAGTAATAAATGACAGCTATCGTCCAAAAATATATTGAAGTAAGGCCGCCAATAGGACTTGAAAGCGGGGCAGAATTGCAGGAAACCGATTTCAGGAGGTAGACGGGAATTGCATGAAAAGCATAGGAAAAGAGGCAGAACGTCCACAACGATGCACTTGGCCAAAAAGTGCGTATGCATTTTTTCCTGAATATATTGAGGAAAAACCGCATACGCCCTTTTTGGCCAACCAAGAAAGCTTGCAAAGGAAATCTGCACTACAATGAAGTCTCACTGCCCCCTGGTCAAAAGGGCCATCTGAAAAAAGTGTAAAATCCAGAAAGGCAGGACAGGCCTTGGAGAACTGGGAGCCTTGTTATGCTGATGGGCGGGATGTAAATTGCCAGCACCCACTCTGGAGAAGTGTATGGTGTTTCCTGAAACATCCAAAAAACAAAGCAACAAAGCCAAGGGCACTTCCAGGTATGGTCCTATAGCTTAGGAAAATTAAAATCAAAAAGACACACCCACCCCAAAGTTTGGAACGGCTCTGTTTACAAGAACCTCGTTTAAGGTACAAGTTCAATATCACACAAAGCGAAAAATGGATAAAGAAGTTGTGGTACTTACATACAATGCAATATCACTCAGCAATGAAATCTATGTCATCAGGCCCGTAGCAGCATAATGAGTGGATTCAGGTACGATGATTCTAAGTGAAATAAGTCACACAGAAAAAGAAACATCATAAGATATCACTACTACAAGGAATGTAAACTTGGCTACACAAGAACTGAATTACAAAACAGAACAGGGTGTCAAATGTAGAAAACCAACGTATGCTTGCTTAAGGGGAAAGGTGAGTTGGGATGCTGCATAAAACCAGAGATTGAAATTAGCACAGATACCGTTCCATAAGCCAAATATGTAATAGACAAGAGCTACTCCTTGCTCAACGAAGTGGACTCAACACCCCGTATTAAACGCCTAAGAATATACCTGACTAGAAATAATCTTAAAACCTACGGATTTATATGTCTCCGAAAGAGAATCAAGCGTGTGTACAGCGGCATAAACGCAGCAGTGATAGGATTGGTGAGGTTCGGTGAGCAAATGCAGACCCTTTGTAGTCATATTGCATGGTACCCATTCCATGGGTCTCAACTCTCCAGGTTTAAGGGATTCTTCCTTCAGGTAAAACATGCATGTGGAACCCAGAGTATGATCCACCGTGTGATCGGGAAATGTGTTGAAATGTGTCTCACTTTTCGTCCCCTGGTACTCGGGTGCAACATTCCAGACGCTTTACTAACACTCTCCCCACTTGGAGAGTCAGTGCCTTTAACCTCCTATTTGGCCCAGTTTGCAATTTCTGCGTAAGATGAACAGGAATAGGGAGAACCAATGAGAGACTAGCTTGAGGTGTCTGGACGGGAAAATTTAACTCTCAGTTCCCACCAGGAAGAGAAATTAACCAAAGGCTCAGCGAGCCGTGCCAGAACCACACTAGGGCCTGAAGCAATCCTGCAGTGTTGCGGCCAGCTCACAAGAAAGCGAGTTGAAGAAAGGAGCTCAGCGGCACTGTAATTCACAAACATGCAGAGTAATAAATGACAGCTATCGTCCAAAAATATATTGAAGTAAGGCCGCCAAGAGGACTTGAATGCGGGGCAGAATTGCAGGAAACCGATTTCAGGAGGTAGACTGGAATTGCATGTAAAGCATAGGAAAAGAGGCAGAACGTCCAAAATGATGCACTTGGTCAAAAAGGGTGTATGCGTTTTTTCCTGAATATATTCAGGATAAAACTAAGCAAGCTTGCAAAGGAAATCTGCACTACAATGAAGTCTCACTGCCCCCCGGTCAAAAGGGCCATCTGAAAAAAGTGTAAAATCCAGAAAGGCAGGACAGGCCATGGAGAACTGGGAGCCTTGTGATGCTGACGGGCGGGATGTAAATTGCCAGCAGCCACTCTGGAGAAGTGTATGGTGTTTCCTGAAACATCCAAAAAACAAAGCAACAGAGCCTAGGGCACTTCCACTTATGGTCCTATAGCTTAGGGAAATTAAAATCAAAAAGACACAGCCACCCCAAAGTTTGGGACGGCTCTGTTTACAAGAACCTCGTTTACGGTACAAGTTCAATATCACACAAAGCGAAAAATGGATAAAGAAGTTGTGGTACTTACGTACAATGCAATATCACTCAGCAATGAAATCTATGTCATCAGGCCCGTAGCAGCATAATGAGTGGATTCAGGTACGATGATTCTAAGTGAAATAAGTCACACAGAAAAAGAAACATCGTAAGATATCACTACTAAACGGAATGTAAACTTGGCTAAACAGGAACTGAATTACAAAACAGAACAGGGTGTCAAATGTAGAAAACCAACTTATGCTTGTTTAAGGGGAAAGGTGAGTTGGGGTGCTGCATAAAACCAGAGATTGAAATTAGCACAGATACCATTCCATAAGCCAAATATGTAATAGACAAGAGCTACTCCTTGCTCAATGAAGTGGACTCAACACCCCATATTAAACGCCTAAGAATATACCTGACTAGTAAGAATCTTAAAACCTATGGATTTATATGTCTCTGAAAGAGAATCAAGCGTGTGTACAGCGGCATAAACGCAGCAGTGATAGGATTGGTCAGGTTCGGTGAGCAAATGCAGACCCTTTGAAGTCATATTGCATGGTACCCATTCCATGGGTCTCAACTCTCCAGGTTTAAGGGATTCTTCCTTCAGGTAAAACATGAATGTGGAACCCAGAGTATGATCCACCGTGTGATCGGGAAACGTGTTCAAATGTGTCTCAGTTTTTGTCCCCTGGTACTTGGGTGCAACATTCCAGACGCTTTACTAACACTCTCCCCACTTGGAGAGTCAGTGCCTTTAACCTCCTGTTTGGCCCAGTTTCCAATTTCTGTGGAAATTGAACAGGAATAGGGAGAACCAATGAGACAGTAGGTGGAGGTGTCCGGACGGGCAAATTTAACTCTCATTTCCCACCAGGAAGAGGAATTAACTAAAGGCTCAGCATGCCGTGCCGGAACCAAACTAGGGTCCGAAGCAATCCTGTGGTGTTGCGGCCAGCTCACAAGAAAGCGAGTTGAAGAAAGGAGCTCAGGGGCACTGTAATTCACAAACCTGAAGAGTAATAAATGACAGCTATCGTCCAAATATATATTGAAGTAAGGCCGCCAAGAGGACTAGAAAGCGGGGCAGAATTGCAGGAAACCGATTTCAGGAGGTAGATGGGAATTGCATGAAAAGCATAGGAAAAGAGGCAGAACGTCCACAACGATGCACTTGGCCAAAAAGGGCATATGGGTTTTTTCCTGAATATATTGAGGAAAAACTGCATACGCCCTTTTTGGCCAACCAAGGAAGCTTGCAAAGGAAATCTGCACTACAATGAAGTCTCACTGCCCCCCGGTCAAAAGGGCCATCTGAAAAAAGTGTAAAATCCAGAAAGGCAGGACAGGCCATGGAGAACTGGGAGCCTTGTTATGGTGAAGGGCAGGATGTAAATTGCCAGCAGCCACTCTGGAGAAGTGTATGGTGTTTCCTGAAACATCCAAAAAACAAAGCAACAGAGCCTAGGGCACTTCCACTTATGGTCCTATAGCTTAGGGAAATTAAAATCAAAAAGACACAGCCACCCCAAAGTTTGGGACGGCTCTGTTTACAAGAACCTCGTTTACGGTACAAGTTCAATATCACACAAAGCGAAAAATGGATAAAGAAGTTGTGGTACTTACGTACAATGCAATATCACTCAGCAATGAAATCTATGTCATCAGGCCCGTAGCAGCATAATGAGTGGATTCAGGTACGATGATTCTAAGTGAAATAAGTCACACAGAAAAAGAAACATCGTAAGATATCACTACTAAACGGAATGTAAACTTGGCTAAACAGGAACTGAATTACAAAACAGAACAGGGGGTCAAATGTAGAAAACCAGCTTATGCTTGCTTAAGGGGAAAGGTGAGTTGGGGTGCTGCATAAAACCAGAGATTGAAATTAGCACAGATACCATTCCATAAGCCAAATATGTTATAGACAAGAGCTACTCCTTGCTCAATGAAGTGGACTCAACACCCCATATTAAACGCCTAAGAATATACCTGACTAGTAAGAATCTTAAAACCTATGGATTTATATGTCTCTGAAAGAGAATCAAGCGTGTGTACAGCGGCATAAACGCAGCAGTGATAGGATTGGTGAGGTTCGGTGAGCAAATGCAGACCCTTTGAAGTCATATTGCATGGTACCCATTCCATGGGTCTCAACTCTCCAGGTTTAAGGGATTCTTCCTTCAGCTAAAACATGCATGTGGAACCCAGAGTATGATCCACCGTGTGATCGGGAAACGTGTTCAAATGTGTCTCAGATTTTGTCCCCTGGTACTTGGGTGCAACATTCCAGACGCTTTACTAACACTCTCCCCACTTGGAGAGTCAGTGCCTTTAACCTCCTGTTTGGCCCAGTTTCCAATTTCTGTGGAAATTGAACAGGAATAGGGAGAACCAATGAGACACTAGGTGGAGGTGTCCGGACGGGCAAATTTAACTCTCATTTCCCACCAGGAAGAGGAATTAACTAAAGGCTCAGCATGCCGTGCCGGAACCAAACTAGGGTCCGAAGCAATCCTGTGGTGTTGCGGCCAGCTCACAAGAAAGCGAGTTGAAGAAAGGAGCTCAGGGGCACTGTAATTCACAAACCTGAAGAGTAATAAATGACAGCTATCGTCCAAATATATATTGAAGTAAGGCCGCCAAGAGGACTAGAAAGCGGGGCAGAATTGCAGGAAACCGATTTCAGGAGGTAGATGGGAATTGCATGAAAAGCATAGGAAAAGAGGCAGAACGTCCACAACGATGCACTTGGCCAAAAAGGGCATATGGGTTTTTTCCTGAATATATTGAGGAAAAACTGCATACGCACTTTTTGGCCAACCAAGAAAGCTTGCAAAGGAAATCTGCACTACAATGAAGTCTCACTGCCCCCCGGTCAAAAGGGCCATCTGAAAAAAGTGTAAAATCCAGAAAGGCAGGACAGGCCATGGAGAACTGGGAGCCTTGTTATGGTGATGGGCGGGATGTAAATTGCCAGCAGCCACTCTGGAGAAGTGTATGGTGTTTCCTGAAACATCCAAAAAACAAAGCAACAGAGCCTAGGGCACTTCCACTTATGGTCCTATAGCTTAGGGAAATTAAAATCAAAAAGACACAGCCACCCCAAAGTTTGGGACGGCTCTGTTTACAAGAACCTCGTTTACGGTACAAGTTCAATATCACACAAAGCGAAAAATGGATAAAGAAGTTGTGGTACTTACGTACAATGCAATATCACTCAGCAATGAAATCTATGTCATCAGGCCCGTAGCAGCATAATGAGTGGATTCAGGTACGATGATTCTAAGTGAAATAAGTCACACAGAAAAAGAAACATCGTAAGATATCACTACTAAACGGAATGTAAACTTGGCTAAACAGGAACTGATTTACAAAACAGAACAGGGTGTCAAATGTAGAAAACCAACTTATGCTTGCTTAAGGGGAAAGGTGAGTTGGGGTGCTGCATAAAACCAGAGATTGAAATTAGCACAGATACCATTCCATAAGCCAAATATGTAATAGACAAGAGCTACTCCTTGCTCAATGAAGTGGACTCAACACCCCATATTAAACGCCTAAGAATACACCTGACTAGTAAGAATCTTAAAACCTATGGATTTATATGTCTCCGAAAGAGAATCATGCGTGTGTACAGTGGCATAAACGCAGCAGTGATAGTATTGGTGAGGTTCGGTGAGCAAATGCAGACCCTTTGAAGTCATATTGCATGGTACCCATTCCATGGGTCTCAACTCCCCATGTTTAGGGGATTCTTCCTTCAGCTAAAACATGCATGTGGAACCCAGAGTATGATCCACCATGTGATCGGAAAACGTGTTCAAATATGTCTCAGGTTTCGTCCCCTGGTACTCGGCTGCAACATTCCAGACGCTTTACTAACACTCTCCCCACTTGGAGAGTCAGTGCCTTTAACCTCCTGTTTGGCCCAGTTTGCAATTTCTGCGGAAGATGAACAGGAATAGGGAGAACCAATGAGAGACTAGGTGGAGGTGTCCGGACGGGCAAATTTAACTCTCATTTCCCACCAGGAAGAGGAATTAACCAAAGGCTCAGAGTGCCATGCCGGAACCACACTAGGGCCCGAAGCAATCCTGCGGTGTTGCGGCCAGCTCACAAGAAAGCGAGTTGAAGAAAGGAGCTCAGGGGCACTGTAATTCACAAACCTGCAGAGTTATAAATGACAGCTACCTTCCAAAAATATATTGAAGTAAGGCTGCCAAGAGGAGTTGAAAGCGGTGCAGAATTGCAGGAAACCAATTTCAGGAGGTAGACTGGAATTGCATGTAAAGCATAGGAAAAGAGGCAGAACGTCCACAATGATGCACTTGGCCAAAAAGGGCGTATGCGTTTTTTCCTGAATATATTCAGGAAAAAACGCATACGCCCTTTTTGGCCAACCAAGCAAGCTTGCAAAGGAAATCTGCACTACAATGAAGTCTCACTGGCCCCCGGTCAAAAGGGCCATCTGAAAAAAGTGTAAAATCCAGAAAGGCAGGACAGGCCATGGAGAACTGGGAGCCTTGTTATGCTGATGGGCGGGATGTAAATTGCCAGCAGCCACTCTGGAGAAGTGTATGGTGTTTCCTGAAACATCCAAAAAACAAAGCAACAGAGCCTAGGGCACTTCCACTTATGGTCCTATAGCTTAGGGAAATTAAAATCAAAAAGACACAGCCACTCCAAAGTTTGGGACGGCTCTGTTTACAAGAACCTTGTTTACGTTACAAGTTCAATATCACAGAAAGCGAAAAATGGATAAAGAAGTTGTGGTACTTACGTACAATGCAATATCACTCAGCAATGAAATCTATGTCATCAGGCCCGTAGCAGCATAATGAGTGGATTCAGGTACGATGATTCTAAGTGAAGTAAGTCACACAGAAAAAGAAACATCATAAGATATCACTAATACACGGAATGTAAACTTGGCTACACAAGAACTGAATTACAAAACAGAACAGGGTGTCAAATGTAGAAAACCAACTTATGCTTGCTTAAGGGGAAAGGTGAGTTGGGGTGCTGCATAAAACCAGAGATTGAAATTAGCACAGATACCGTTCCATAAGCCAAATATGTAATAGACAAGAGCTACTCCTTGCTCAACGAAGTGGACTCAACACCCCACATTAAACGCCTAAGAATATACCTGACTACTAATAATCTTAAAACCTAAGGATTTATATGTCTCCGAAAGAGAATCAAGCGTGTGTACAGTGGCATAAAATCAGCAGTGATAAGATTGGTGAGGTTCGGTGAGCAAATGCAGACCCTTTGTAGTCATATTGCATGGTACCCATTCCATGGGTCTCAACTCTCCAGGTTTAAGGGATTCTTCCTTCAGCTAAAACATGCATGTGGAACCCAGAGTATGATCCACCGTGAGATCGGAAAACGTGTTCAAATGTGTCTCAGTTTTCGTCCCCTGGTACTCGGGTGCAACATTCCAGACGCTTTACTAACACTCTCCCCACTTGGAGAGTCAGTGCCTTTAACCTCCTGTTTGGCCCAGTTTGCAATTTCTTTGGAACATGAACAGGAATAGGGAGAACCAATGAGAGACTAGGTGGAGGTGTCCGGACGGGCAAATTTAACTCTCATTTCCCACCAGGAAGAGGAATTAACCAAAGGCTCAGCGTGCCATGCCGGAACCACACTAGGGCCCGAAGAAATCCTGCGGTGTTGCGGCCAGCTCACAAGAAAGTGAGTTGAAAAAAGGAGCTCAGTGGCACTGTAATTCACAAACCTGCAGAGTTATAAATGACAGCTACCTTCCAAAAATATATTGAAGTAAGGCTGCTAAGAGGAGTTGAAAGTGGTGCAGAATTGCAGGAAACCGATTTCAGGAGGTAGACTGGAATTGCATGTAAAGCATAGGAAAAGAGGCAGAACGTCCTCAATGATGCACTTGGCCAAAAAGGGCGTATGCGTTTTATCCTGAATATATTCAGGAAAAAACGCATACGCACTTTTTGGCCAACCAAGCAAGCTTGCAAAGGAAATCTGCACTACAATGAAGTCTCACTGGCCCCCGGTCAAAAGGGCCATCTGAAAAAAGTGTAAAATCCAGAAAGGCAGGACAGGCCATGGAGAACTGGGAGCCTTGTTATGCTGATGGGCGGGATGTAAATTGCCAGCAGCCACTCTGGAGAAGTGTATGGTGTTTCCTGAAACATCCAGAAAACAAAGCAACAGAGCCTAGGGCATTTCCACTTATGGTCGTATAGCTTAGGAAAATTAAAATCAAAGAGACACAGCCACCCAAAAATTTGGGCCTGCTCTGTTTACAAGAACCTCGTTTACGGTACAAGTTCAATATCACACAAAGCGAAAAATGGATAAAGAAGTTGTGGTAATTACGTACAATGCAATATCACTCAGCAATGAAATCTATGTCATCAGGCCCGTAGCAGCATAATGAGTGGATTCAGGTATGATGATTCTTAGTGAAATAAATCACACAGAAAAAGAAACATCATAAGATATCACTACTACACGGAATGTAAACTTGGCTACACAGGAACTGAATTACAAAACAGAACAAGGTCTCAAATGTAGAAAACCAACTTATGCTTGCTTAAGGGGAAAGGTGAGTTGGGGTGCTGCATACAACAAGAGATTGAAATTAGCACAGATACCATTCCATAAGCCAAATATGTAATAGACAAGAGCTACTCCTTGCTCAACGAAGTGGACTCAACACCCCATATTAAACGCCTAAGAATATACCTGACTAGTAAGAATCTTAAAACCTATGGATTTATATGTCTCTGAAAGAGAATCAAGCGTGTGTACAGCGGCATAAATGCAGCAGTGATAGGATTGGTGAGGTTCGGTGAGCAAATGCATACCCTTTGAAGTCATATTGCATGGTACCCATTCCATGGGTCTCAACTCTCCATGTTTAAGGGATTCTTCCTTCAGCTAAAACATGCATGTGGAACCCAGAGTATGATCCACGGTGTGATCGGGAAACGTGTTCAAATGTGTCTCAGTTTTCGTCCCCTGGTACTCGGGTGCAACATTCCAGACGCTTTACTAACACTCTCCCCACTTGGAGAGTCAGTGCCTTTAACCTCCTGTTTGGCCCAGTTTGCAATTTCTGTGAAAAATGAACAGGAATAGGGAGAACCAATGAGAGACTAGGTGGAGGTGTCTGAACGGGCAAATTTAACTCTCATTTCCCACCAGGAAGAGGAATTAACCTAAGGCTCAACATGCCATGCCGGAACCAAACTAGGGCCTGAAGCCTGCGGTGTTGCGGCCAGCTCACAAGAAAGCGAGTTGAAGAAAGGAGCTCAGGGACACTGTAATTCACAAACCTGCAGAGTAATAAATGACAGCTATCGTCCAAAAATATATTGAAGTAAGGCCGCCAAGAGGACTTGATAGCGGGGTAGAATTGCAAGAAACCGATTTCAGGAGGTAGACTGGAATTGCATGAAAAGCAGAGGAAAAGAGGCAGAACGTCCACAACGATGCACTTGGCCAAAGGTGCGTATGCATTTTTTCCTGAATATATTGAGGAAAAACCGCATACGCCCTTTTTGGCCAACCAAGAAAGCTTGCAAAGGAAATCTGCACTACAATGAAGTCTCACTGCCCCCCGGTCAAAAGGGCCATCTGAAAAAAGTGTAAAATCCAGAAAGGCAGGACAGGCCATGGAGAACTGGGAGCCTTGTTATGCTGATGGGCGGGATGTAAATTGCCAGCACCCACTCTGGAGAAGTGTATGGTGTTTCCTGAAACATCCAAAAAACAAAGCAACAAAGCCAAGGGCACATCCACGTATGGTCCTATAGCTTAGGAAAATTAAAATCAAAAAGACACAGCCACCCCAAAGTTTGGAACGGGTCTGTTTACAAGAACCTCGTTTACGGTACAAGTTCAATATCACACAAAGCGAAAAATGGATAAAGAAGTTGTGGTACTTACGTACAATGCAATATCACTCAGCAATGAAATCTATGTCATCAGGCCCGTAGCAGCATAATGAGTGGATTCAGGTACGATGATTCTAAGTGAAATAAGTCACACAGAAAAAGAAACATCATAAGATATCACTACTACACGGAATGTAAACTTGGCTACACAAGAACTGAATTACAAAACAGAACAGGGTCTCAAATGTAGAAAACCAACTTATGCTTGCTTAAGGGGAAAGGTGAGTTGGGGTGCTGCATAAAACCAGAGAGTGAAATTAGCACAGATACCGTTCCATAAGCCAAATATGTAATAGACAAGAGCTACTCCTTGCTCAACGAAGTGGACTCAACACCCCGTATTAAACGCCTAAGAATATACCTGACTAGAAATAATCTTAAAACCTACGGATTTATATGTCTCCGAAAGAGAATCAAGCGTGTGTACAGCAGCATAAACGCAGCAGTGATAGGATTGGTGAGGTTCGGTGAGCAAATGCAGACCCTTTGAAGTCATATTGCATGGTACCCATTCCATGGGTCTCAACTCTCCAGGTTTAAGGGATTCTTCCTTCAGCTAAAACATGCATGTGGAACCCAGAGTATGATCTACCGTGTGATCGGGAAATGTGTTGAAATGTGTCTCAATTTTCGTCCCCTGGTACTCGGGTGCAACATTCCAGACGCTTTACTAACACTCTCCCCACTTGGAGAGTCAGTGCCTTTAACCTCCTATTTGGCCCAGTTTGCAATTTCTGCGTAAGATGAACAGGAATAGGGAGAACCAATGAGAGACTAGCTGGAGGTGTCTGGACGGGAAAATTTAACTCTCAGTTCCCACCAGGAAGAGGAATTAACCAAAGGCTCAGCGTGCCATGCCAGAACCACACTAGGGCCTGAAGCAATACTGCCGTGTTGCGGCCAGCTCACAAGAAAGTGAGTTGAAGAAAGGAGCTCAGGGGCACTGTAATTCACAAACCTGCAGAGTTATAAATGACAGCTACCTTCCAAAAATATATTGAAGTAAGGCAGCTAAGAGGAGTTGAAAGCGGGGCAGAATTGCAGGAAACCGATTTCAGGAGGTAGACGGGAATTGCATGTAAAGCATAGGAAAAGAGGCAGAACGTCCACAATGATGCACTTGGCCACAAAGGGCGTATGCGTTTTTTCCTGAATATATTCAGGAAAAACGCATACGCACTTTTTGGCCAACCAAGCAAGCTTGCAAAGGAAATCTGCACTACAATGAAGTCTCACTGCCCCCAGGTCAAAAGGGCCATCTGAAAAAAGTGTAAAATCCAGAAAGGCAGGACAGGCCAAGGAGAACTAGGAGCCTTGTTATGCTGATGGGCGGGATGTAAATTGCCAACAGCCACTCTGGAGAAGTGTATGGTGTTTCCTGAAACATCCAAAAAACAAAGCAACAGAGCCTAGGGCACTTCCACTTATGGTCCTATAGCTTAGGGAAATTAAAATCAAAAAGACACAGCCACCCCAAAGTTTGGGACGGCTCTGTTTACAAGAACCTTGTTTACGTTACAAGTTCAATATCACAGAAAGCGAAAAATGGATAAAGAAGTTGTGGTACTTACGTACAATGCAATATCACTCAGCAATGAAATCTATGTCATCAGGCCCGTAGCAGCATAATGAGTGGATTCAGGTACGATGATTCTAAGTGAAATAAGTCACACAGAAAAAGAAACATCATAAGATATCACTACTACACGGAATGTAAACTTGGCTACACAAGAACTGAATTACAAAACAGAACAGGGTGTCAAATGGAGAAAACCAACTTATGCTTGCTTAAGGGGAAAGGTGAGTTGGGGTGCTGCATAAAACCGGAGATTGAAATTAGCATAGATACCGTTCCATAAGCCAAATATGTAATAGACAAGAGCTACTCCTTGCTCAACGAAGTGGACTCAACACCCCATATTAAACGCCTAAGAATATACCTGACTAGAAATAATCTTAAAACCTATGGATTTATATGTCTCCGAAAGAGAATCAAGCGTGTGTACAGCGGCATAAATGCAGCAGTGATAGGATTGGTGAGGTTCGGTGAGCAAATGCAGACCCTTTGAAGTCATATTGCATGGTACCCATTCCATGGGTCTCAACTCTCCATGTTTAAGGGATTCTTCCTTCAGCTAAAACATGCATGTGGAACCCAGAGTATGATCCACCGTGTGATCGGGAAACGTGTTCAAATGTGTCTCAGTTTTCGTCCCCTGGTACTCGGGTGCAACATTCCAGACGTTTTACTAACACTCTCCCCACTTGGAGAGTCAGTGCCTTTAACCTCCTATTTGGCCCAGTTGGAATTTCTGCGTAAGATGAACAGGAATAGGGAGAACCAATGAGAGACTAGCTGGAGGTGTCTGGACGGGAAAATTTAACTCTCAGTTCCCACCAGGAAGAGGAATTAACCAAAGGCTCAGCGTGCCGTGCCAGAACGACACTAGGGCCTGAAGCAATCCTGCAGTGTTGCGGCCAGCTCACAAGAAAGCGAGTTGAAGAAAGGAGCTCAGGGGCACTGTAATTCACAAACCTGCAGAGTAATAAATGACAGCTATCGTCCAAAAATATATTGAAGTAAGGCCGCCAATAGGACTTGAAAGCGGGGCAGAATTGCAGGAAACCGATTTCAGGAGGTAGACGGGAATTGCATGAAAAGCATAGGAAAAGAGGCAGAACGTCCACAACGATGCACTTGGCCAAAAAGTGCGTATGCATTTTTTCCTGAATATATTGAGGAAAAACCGCATACGCCCTTTTTGGCCAACCAAGAAAGCTTGCAAAGGAAATCTGCACTACAATGAAGTCTCACTGCCCCCTGGTCAAAAGGGCCATCTGAAAAAAGTGTAAAATCCAGAAAGGCAGGACAGGCCTTGGAGAACTGGGAGCCTTGTTATGCTGATGGGCGGGATGTAAATTGCCAGCACCCACTCTGGAGAAGTGTATGGTGTTTCCTGAAACATCCAAAAAACAAAGCAACAAAGCCAAGGGCACTTCCACGTATGGTCCTATAGCTTAGGAAAATTAAAATCAAAAAGACACACCCACCCCAAAGTTTGGAACGGCTCTGTTTACAAGAACCTCGTTTAAGGTACAAGTTCAATATCACACAAAGCGAAAAATGGATAAAGAAGTTGTGGTACTTACATACAATGCAATATCACTCAGCAATGAAATCTATGTCATCAGGCCCGTAGCAGCATAATGAGTGGATTCAGGTACGATGATTCTAAGTGAAATAAGTCACACAGAAAAAGAAACATCATAAGATATCACTACTACAAGGAATGTAAACTTGGCTACACAAGAACTGAATTACAAAACAGAACAGGGTGTCAAATGTAGAAAACCAACGTATGCTTGCTTAAGGGGAAAGGTGAGTTGGGATGCTGCATAAAACCAGAGATTGAAATTAGCACAGATACCGTTCCATAAGCCAAATATGTAATAGACAAGAGCTACTCCTTGCTCAACGAAGTGGACTCAACACCCCGTATTAAACGCCTAAGAATATACCTGACTAGAAATAATCTTAAAACCTACGGATTTATATGTCTCCGAAAGAGAATCAAGCGTGTGTACAGCGGCATAAACGCAGCAGTGATAGGATTGGTGAGGTTCGGTGAGCAAATGCAGACCCTTTGTAGTCATATTGCATGGTACCCATTCCATGGGTCTCAACTCTCCAGGTTTAAGGGATTCTTCCTTCAGGTAAAACATGCATGTGGAACCCAGAGTATGATCCACCGTGTGATCGGGAAATGTGTTGAAATGTGTCTCACTTTTCGTCCCCTGGTACTCGGGTGCAACATTCCAGACGCTTTACTAACACTCTCCCCACTTGGAGAGTCAGTGCCTTTAACCTCCTATTTGGCCCAGTTTGCAATTTCTGCGTAAGATGAACAGGAATAGGGAGAACCAATGAGAGACTAGCTTGAGGTGTCTGGACGGGAAAATTTAACTCTCAGTTCCCACCAGGAAGAGAAATTAACCAAAGGCTCAGCGAGCCGTGCCAGAACCACACTAGGGCCTGAAGCAATCCTGCAGTGTTGCGGCCAGCTCACAAGAAAGCGAGTTGAAGAAAGGAGCTCAGCGGCACTGTAATTCACAAACATGCAGAGTAATAAATGACAGCTATCGTCCAAAAATATATTGAAGTAAGGCCGCCAAGAGGACTTGAATGCGGGGCAGAATTGCAGGAAACCGATTTCAGGAGGTAGACTGGAATTGCATGTAAAGCATAGGAAAAGAGGCAGAACGTCCAAAATGATGCACTTGGTCAAAAAGGGTGTATGCGTTTTTTCCTGAATATATTCAGGATAAAACTAAGCAAGCTTGCAAAGGAAATCTGCACTACAATGAAGTCTCACTGCCCCCCGGTCAAAAGGGCCATCTGAAAAAAGTGTAAAATCCAGAAAGGCAGGACAGGCCATGGAGAACTGGGAGCCTTGTGATGCTGATGGGCGGGATGTAAATTGCCAGCAGCCACTCTGGAGAAGTGTATGGTGTTTCCTGAAACATCCAAAAAACAAAGCAACAGAGCCTAGGGCACTTCCACTTATGGTCCTATAGCTTAGGGAAATTAAAATCAAAAAGACACAGCCACCCCAAAGTTTGGGATGGCTCTGTTTACAAGAACCTCGTTTACGGTACAAGTTCAATATCACACAAAGCGAAAAATGGATAAAGAAGTTGTGGTACTTACGTACAATGCAATATCACTCAGCAATGAAATCTATGTCATCAGGCCCGTAGCAGCATAATGAGTGGATTCAGGTACGATGATTCTAAGTGAAATAAGTCACACAGAAAAAGAAACATCGTAAGATATCACTACTAAACGGAATGTAAACTTGGCTAAACAGGAACTGAATTACAAAACAGAACAGGGTGTCAAATGTAGAAAACCAACTTATGCTTGTTTAAGGGGAAAGGTGAGTTGGGGTGCTGCATAAAACCAGAGATTGAAATTAGCACAGATACCATTCCATAAGCCAAATATGTAATAGACAAGAGCTACTCCTTGCTCAATGAAGTGGACTCAACACCCCATATTAAACGCCTAAGAATATACCTGACTAGTAAGAATCTTAAAACCTATGGATTTATATGTCTCTGAAAGAGAATCAAGCGTGTGTACAGCGGCATAAACGCAGCAGTGATAGGATTGGTCAGGTTCGGTGAGCAAATGCAGACCCTTTGAAGTCATATTGCATGGTACCCATTCCATGGGTCTCAACTCTCCAGGTTTAAGGGATTCTTCCTTCAGGTAAAACATGAATGTGGAACCCAGAGTATGATCCACCGTGTGATCGGGAAACGTGTTCAAATGTGTCTCAGTTTTTGTCCCCTGGTACTTGGGTGCAACATTCCAGACGCTTTACTAACACTCTCCCCACTTGGAGAGTCAGTGCCTTTAACCTCCTGTTTGGCCCAGTTTCCAATTTCTGTGGAAATTGAACAGGAATAGGGAGAACCAATGAGACAGTAGGTGGAGGTGTCCGGACGGGCAAATTTAACTCTCATTTCCCACCAGGAAGAGGAATTAACTAAAGGCTCAGCATGCCGTGCCGGAACCAAACTAGGGTCCGAAGCAATCCTGTGGTGTTGCGGCCAGCTCACAAGAAAGCGAGTTGAAGAAAGGAGCTCAGGGGCACTGTAATTCACAAACCTGAAGAGTAATAAATGACAGCTATCGTCCAAATATATATTGAAGTAAGGCCGCCAAGAGGACTAGAAAGCGGGGCAGAATTGCAGGAAACCGATTTCAGGAGGTAGATGGGAATTGCATGAAAAGCATAGGAAAAGAGGCAGAACGTCCACAACGATGCACTTGGCCAAAAAGGGCATATGGGTTTTTTCCTGAATATATTGAGGAAAAACTGCATACGCCCTTTTTGGCCAACCAAGGAAGCTTGCAAAGGAAATCTGCACTACAATGAAGTCTCACTGCCCCCCGGTCAAAAGGGCCATCTGAAAAAAGTGTAAAATCCAGAAAGGCAGGACAGGCCATGGAGAACTGGGAGCCTTGTTATGGTGAAGGGCAGGATGTAAATTGCCAGCAGCCACTCTGGAGAAGTGTATGGTGTTTCCTGAAACATCCAAAAAACAAAGCAACAGAGCCTAGGGCACTTCCACTTATGGTCCTATAGCTTAGGGAAATTAAAATCAAAAAGACACAGCCACCCCAAAGTTTGGGACGGCTCTGTTTACAAGAACCTCGTTTACGGTACAAGTTCAATATCACACAAAGCGAAAAATGGATAAAGAAGTTGTGGTACTTACGTACAATGCAATATCACTCAGCAATGAAATCTATGTCATCAGGCCCGTAGCAGCATAATGAGTGGATTCAGGTACGATGATTCTAAGTGAAATAAGTCACACAGAAAAAGAAACATCGTAAGATATCACTACTAAACGGAATGTAAACTTGGCTAAACAGGAACTGAATTACAAAACAGAACAGGGGGTCAAATGTAGAAAACCAGCTTATGCTTGCTTAAGGGGAAAGGTGAGTTGGGGTGCTGCATAAAACCAGAGATTGAAATTAGCACAGATACCATTCCATAAGCCAAATATGTTATAGACAAGAGCTACTCCTTGCTCAATGAAGTGGACTCAACACCCCATATTAAACGCCTAAGAATATACCTGACTAGTAAGAATCTTAAAACCTATGGATTTATATGTCTCTGAAAGAGAATCAAGCGTGTGTACAGCGGCATAAACGCAGCAGTGATAGGATTGGTGAGGTTCGGTGAGCAAATGCAGACCCTTTGAAGTCATATTGCATGGTACCCATTCCATGGGTCTCAACTCTCCAGGTTTAAGGGATTCTTCCTTCAGCTAAAACATGCATGTGGAACCCAGAGTATGATCCACCGTGTGATCGGGAAACGTGTTCAAATGTGTCTCAGATTTTGTCCCCTGGTACTTGGGTGCAACATTCCAGACGCTTTACTAACACTCTCCCCACTTGGAGAGTCAGTGCCTTTAACCTCCTGTTTGGCCCAGTTTCCAATTTCTGTGGAAATTGAACAGGAATAGGGAGAACCAATGAGACACTAGGTGGAGGTGTCCGGACGGGCAAATTTAACTCTCATTTCCCACCAGGAAGAGGAATTAACTAAAGGCTCAGCGTGCCGTGCCAGAACGACACTAGGGCCTGAAGCAATCCTGCAGTGTTGCGGCCAGCTCACAAGAAAGCGAGTTGAAGAAAGGAGCTCAGGGGCACTATAATTCACAAACCTGCAGAGTAATAAATGACAGCTATCGTCCAAAAATATATTGAAGTAAGGCCGCCAATAGGACTTGAAAGCGGGGCAGAATTGCAGGAAACCGATTTCAGGAGGTAGACGGGAATTGCATGAATAGCATAGGAAAAGAGGCAGAACGTCCACAACGATGCACTTGGCCAAAAAGTGCGTATGCATTTTTTCCTGAATATATTGAAGAAAAACCGCATACGCCCTTTTTGGCCAACCAAGAAAGCTTGCAAAGGAAATCTGCACTACAATGAAGTCTCACTGCCCCCTGGTCAAAAGGGCCATCTGAAAAAAGTGTAAAATCCAGAAAGGCAGGACAGGCCATGGAGAACTGGGAGCCTTGTTATGCTGATGGGCGGGATGTAAATTGCCAGCACCCACTCTGGAGAAGTGTATGGTGTTTCCTGAAACATCCAAAAAACAAAGCAACAAAGCCAAGGGCACTTCCACGTATGGTCCTATAGCTTAGGAAAATTAAAATCAAAAAGACACACCCACCCCAAAGTTTGGAACGGCTCTGTTTACAAGAACCTCGTTTACGGTACAAGTTCAATATCACACAAAGCGAAAAATGGATAAAGAAGTTGTGGTACTTACATACAATGCAATATCACTCAGCAATGAAATCTATGTCATCAGGCCCGTAGCAGCATAATGAGTGGATTCAGGTACGATGATTCTAAGTGAAATAAGTCACACAGAAAAAGAAACATCATAAGATATCACTACTACAAGGAATGTAAACTTGGCTACACAAGAACTGAATTACAAAACAGAACAGGGTGTCAAATGTAGAAAACCAACTTATGCTTGCTTAAGGGGAAAGGTGAGTTGGGATGCTGCATAAAACCAGAGATTGAAATTAGCACAGATACCGTTCCATAAGCCAAATATGTAATAGACAAGAGCTACTCCTTGCTCAACGAAGTGGACTCAACACCCCCCATTAAACGCCTAAGAATATACCTGACTACTAATAATCTTAAAACCTAAGGATTTATATGTCTCCGAAAGAGAATCAAGCGTGTGTACAGTGGCATAAAATCAGCAGTGATAAGATTGGTGAGGTTCGGTGAGCAAATGCAGACCCTTTGTAGTCATATTGCATGGTACCCATTCCATGGGTCTCAACTCTCCAGGTTTAAGGGATTCTTCCTTCAGCTAAAACATGCATGTGGAACCCAGAGTATGATCCACCGTGTGATCGGAAAACGTGTTCAAATGTGTCTCAGTTTTCGTCCCCTGGTACTCGGGTGCAACATTCCAGACGCTTTACTAACACTCTCCCCACTTGGAGAGTCAGTGCCTTTAACCTCCTGTTTGGCCCAGTTTGCAATTTCTGTGGAACATGAACAGGAATAGGGAGAACCAATGAGAGACTAGGTGGAGGTGTCCGGACGGGCAAATTTAACTCTCATTTCCCACCAGGAAGAGGAATTAACCAAAGGCTCAGCGTGCCATGCCGGAACCAAACTAGGGCCCGAAGAAATCCTGAGGTGTTGCGGCCAGCTCACAAGAAAGTGAGTTGAAAAAAGGAGCTCAGGGGCACTGTAATTCACAAACCTGCAGAGTTATAAATGACAGCTACCTTCCAAAAATATATTGAAGTAAGGCTGCCAAGAGGAGTTGAAAGTGGTGCAGAATTGCAGGAAACCGATTTCAGGAGGTAGACTGGAATTGCATGTAAAGCATAGGAAAAGAGGCAGAACGTCCTCAATGATGCACTTGGCCAAAAAGGGCGTATGCGTTTTTTCCTGAATATATTCAGGAAAAAACGCATACGCACTTTTTGGCCAACCAAGCAAGCTTGCAAAGGAAATCTGCACTACAATGAAGTCTCACTGGCCCCCGGTCAAAAGGGCCATCTGAAAAAAGTGTAAAATCCAGAAAGGCAGGACAGGCCATGGAGAACTGGGAGCCTTGTTATGCTGATGGGCGGGATGTAAATTGCCAGCAGCCACTCTGGAGAAGTGTATGGTGTTTCCTGAAACATCCAGAAAACAAAGCAACAGAGCCTAGGGCATTTCCACTTATGGTCGTATAGCTTAGGAAAATTAAAATCAAAGAGACACAGCCACTCAAAAATTTGGGCCTGCTCTGTTTACAAGAACCTCGTTTACGGTACAAGTTCAATATCACACAAAGCGAAAAATGGATAAAGAAGTTGTGGTAATTACGTACAATGCAATATCACTCAGCAATGAAATCTATGTCATCAGGCCCGTAGCAGCATAATGAGTGGATTCAGGTATGATGATTCTTAGTGAAATAAATCACACAGAAAAAGAAACATCATAAGATATCACTACTACACGGAATGTAAACTTGGCTACACAGGAACTGAATTACAAAACAGAACAGGGTCTCAAATGTAGAAAACCAACTTATGCTTGCTTAAGGGGAAAGGTGAGTTGGGGTGCTGCATACAACAAGAGATTGAAATTAGCACAGATACCATTCCATAAGCCAAATATGTAATAGACAAGAGCTACTCCTTGCTCAATGAAGTGGACTCAACACCCCATATTAAACGCCTAAGAATATACCTGACTAGTAAGAATCTTAAAACCTATGGATTTATATGTCTCTGAAAGAGAATCAAGCGTGTGTACAGCGGCATAAATGCAGCAGTGATAGGATTGGTGAGGTTCGGTGAGCAAATGCATACCCTTTGAAGTCATATTGCATGGTACCCATTCCATGGGTCTCAACTCTCCATGTTTAAGGGATTCTTCCTTCAGCTAAAACATGCATGTGGAACCCAGAGTATGATCCACGGTGTGATCGGGAAACGTGTTCAAATGTGTCTCAGTTTTCGTCCCCTGGTACTCGGGTGCAACATTCCAGACGCTTTACTAACACTCTCCCCACTTGGAGAGTCAGTGCCTTTAACCTCCTGTTTGGCCCAGTTTGCAATTTCTGTGAAAAATGAACAGGAATAGGGAGAACCAATGAGAGACTAGGTGGAGGTGTCTGAACGGGCAAATTTAACTCTCATTTCCCACCAGGAAGAGGAATTAACCTAAGGCTCAACATGCCATGCCGGAACCAAACTAGGGCCTGAAGCCTGCGGTGTTGCGGCCAGCTCACAAGAAAGCGAGTTGAAGAAAGGAGCTCAGGGGCACTGTAATTCACAAACCTGCAGAGTAATAAATGACAGCTATCGTCCAAAAATATATTGAAGTAAGGCCGCCAAGAGGACTTGATAGCGGGGCAGAATTGCAAGAAACCGATTTGAGGAGGTAGACGGGAATTGCATGAAAAGCAGAGGAAAAGAGGCAGAACGTCCACAACGATGCACTTGGCCAAAGGTGCGTATGCATTTTTTCCTGAATATATTGAGGAAAAACCGCATACGCCCTTTTTGGCCAACCAAGAAAGCTTGCAAAGGAAATCTGCACTACAATGAAGTCTCACTGCCCCCCGGTCAAAAGGGCCATCTGAAAAAAGTGTAAAATCCAGAAAGGCAGGACAGGCCATGGAGAACTGGGAGCCTTGTTATGCTGATGGGCGGGATGTAAATTGCCAGCACCCACTCTGGAGAAGTGTATGGTGTTTCCTGAAACATCCAAAAAACAAAGCAACAAAGCCAAGGGCACGTCCACGTATGGTCCTATAGCTTAGAAAAATTAAAATCAAAAAGACACAGCCACCCCAAAGTTTGGAACGGGTCTGTTTACAAGAACCTCGTTTACGGTACAAGTTCAATATCACACAAAGCGAAAAATGGATAAAGAAGTTGTGGTACTTACGTACAATGCAATATCACTCAGCAATGAAATCTATGTCATCAGGCCCGTAGCAGCATAATGAGTGGATTCAGGTACGATGATTCTAAGTGAAATAAGTCACACAGAAAAAGAAACATCATAAGATATCACTAATACACGGAATGTAAACTTGGCTACACAAGAACTGAATTACAAAACAGAACAGGGCCTCAAATGTAGAAAACCAACTTATGCTTGCTTAAGGGGAAAGGTGAGTTGGGGTGCTGCATAAAACCAGAGAGTGAAATTAGCACAGATACCGTTCCATAAGCCAAATATGTAATAGACAAGAGCTACTCCTTGCTCAACGAAGTGGACTCAACACCCCGTATTAAACGCCTAAGAATATACCTGACTAGAAATAATCTTAAAACCTACGGATTTATATGTCTCCGAAAGAGAATCAAGCGTGTGTACAGCAGCATAAACGCAGCAGTGATAGGATTGGTGAGGTTCGGTGAGCAAATGCAGACCCTTTGAAGTCATATTGCATGGTACCCATTCCATGGGTCTCAACTCTCCAGGTTTAAGGGATTCTTCCTTCAGCTAAAACATGCATGTGGAACCCAGAGTATGATCTACCGTGTGATCGGGAAATGTGTTGAAATGTGTCTCAATTTTCGTCCCCTGGTACTCGGGTGCAACATTCCAGACGCTTTACTAACACTCTCCCCACTTGGAGAGTCAGTGCCTTTAACCTCCTATTTGGCCCAGTTTGCAATTTCTGCGTAAGATGAACAGGAATAGGGAGAACCAATGAGAGACTAGCTGGAGGTGTCTGGACGGGAAAATTTAACTCTCAGTTCCCACCAGGAAGAGGAATTAACCAAAGGCTCAGCGTGCCATGCCAGAACCACACTAGGGCCTGAAGCAATACTGCCGTGTTGCGGCCAGCTCACAAGAAAGTGAGTTGAAGAAAGGAGCTCAGGGGCACTGTAATTCACAAACCTGCAGAGTTATAAATGACAGCTACCTTCCAAAAATATATTGAAGTAAGGCAGCTAAGAGGAGTTGAAAGCGGGGCAGAATTGCAGGAAACCGATTTCAGGAGGTAGACGGGAATTGCATGTAAAGCATAGGAAAAGAGGCAGAACGTCCACAATGATGCACTTGGCCACAAAGGGCGTATGCGTTTTTTCCTGAATATATTCAGGAAAAACGCATACGCACTTTTTGGCCAACCAAGCAAGCTTGCAAAGGAAATCTGCACTACAATGAAGTCTCACTGCCCCCCGGTCAAAAGGGCCATCTGAAAAAAGTGTAAAATCCAGAAAGGCAGGACAGGCCAAGGAGAACTAGGAGCCTTGTTATGCTGATGGGCGGGATGTAAATTGCCAGCAGCCACTCTGGAGAAGTGTATGGTGTTTCCTGAAACATCCAAAAAACAAAGCAACAGAGCCTAGGGCACTTCCACTTATGGTCCTATAGCTTAGGGAAATTAAAATCAAAAAGACACAGCCACCCCAAAGTTTGGGACGGCTCTGTTTACAAGAACCTTGTTTACGTTACAAGTTCAATATCACAGAAAGCGAAAAATGGATAAAGAAGTTGTGGTACTTACGTACAATGCAATATCACTCAGCAATGAAATCTATGTCATCAGGCCCGTAGCAGCATAATGAGTGGATTCAGGTACGATGATTCTAAGTGAAATAAGTCACACAGAAAAAGAAACATCATAAGATATCACTACTACACGGAATGTAAACTTGGCTACACAAGAACTGAATTACAAAACAGAACAGGGTGTCAAATGGAGAAAACCAACTTATGCTTGCTTAAGGGGAAAGGTGAGTTGGGGTGCTGCATAAAACCGGAGATTGAAATTAGCATAGATACCGTTCCATAAGCCAAATATGTAATAGACAAGAGCTACTCCTTGCTCAACGAAGTGGACTCAACACCCCATATTAAACGCCTAAGAATATACCTGACTAGAAATAATCTTAAAACCTATGGATTTATATGTCTCCGAAAGAGAATCAAGCGTGTGTACAGCGGCATAAATGCAGCAGTGATAGGATTGGTGAGGTTCGGTGAGCAAATGCAGACCCTTTGAAGTCATATTGCATGGTACCCATTCCATGGGTCTCAACTCTCCATGTTTAAGGGATTCTTCCTTCAGCTAAAACATGCATGTGGAACCCAGAGTATGATCCACCGTGTGATCGGGAAACGTGTTCAAATGTGTCTCAGTTTTCGTCCCCTGGTACTCGGGTGCAACATTCCAGACGTTTTACTAACACTCTCCCCACTTGGAGAGTCAGTGCCTTTAACCTCCTATTTGGCCCAGTTGGAATTTCTGCGTAAGATGAACAGGAATAGGGAGAACCAATGAGAGACTAGCTGGAGGTGTCTGGACGGGAAAATTTAACTCTCAGTTCCCACCAGGAAGAGGAATTAACCAAAGGCTCAGCGTGCCGTGCCAGAACGACACTAGGGCCTGAAGCAATCCTGCAGTGTTGCGGCCAGCTCACAAGAAAGCGAGTTGAAGAAAGGAGCTCAGGGGCACTGTAATTCACAAACCTGCAGAGTAATAAATGACAGCTATCGTCCAAAAATATATTGAAGTAAGGCCGCCAATAGGACTTGAAAGCGGGGCAGAATTGCAGGAAACCGATTTCAGGAGGTAGACGGGAATTGCATGAAAAGCATAGGAAAAGAGGCAGAACGTCCACAACGATGCACTTGGCCAAAAAGTGCGTATGCATTTTTTCCTGAATATATTGAGGAAAAACCGCATACGCCCTTTTTGGCCAACCAAGAAAGCTTGCAAAGGAAATCTGCACTACAATGAAGTCTCACTGCCCCCTGGTCAAAAGGGCCATCTGAAAAAAGTGTAAAATCCAGAAAGGCAGGACAGGCCTTGGAGAACTGGGAGCCTTGTTATGCTGATGGGCGGGATGTAAATTGCCAGCACCCACTCTGGAGAAGTGTATGGTGTTTCCTGAAACATCCAAAAAACAAAGCAACAAAGCCAAGGGCACTTCCACGTATGGTCCTATAGCTTAGGAAAATTAAAATCAAAAAGACACACCCACCCCAAAGTTTGGAACGGCTCTGTTTACAAGAACCTCGTTTAAGGTACAAGTTCAATATCACACAAAGCGAAAAATGATTAAAGAAGTTGTGGTACTTACATACAATGCAATATCACTCAGCAATGAAATCTATGTCATCAGGCCCGTAGCAGCATAATGAGTGGATTCAGGTACGATGATTCTAAGTGAAATAAGTCACACAGAAAAAGAAACATCATAAGATATCACTACTACAAGGAATGTAAACTTGGCTACACAAGAACTGAATTACAAAACAGAACAGGGTGTCAAATGTAGAAAACCAACTTATGCTTGCTTAAGGGGAAAGGTGAGTTGGGATGCTGCATAAAACCAGAGATTGAAATTAGCACAGATACCGTTCCATAAGCCAAATATGTAATAGACAAGAGCTACTCCTTGCTCAACGAAGTGGACTCAACACCCCGTATTAAACGCCTAAGAATATACCTGACTAGAAATAATCTTAAAACCTACGGATTTATATGTCTCCGAAAGAGAATCAAGCGTGTGTACAGCGGCATAAACGCAGCAGTGATAGGATTGGTGAGGTTCGGTGAGCAAATGCAGACCCTTTGTAGTCATATTGCATGGTACCCATTCCATGGGTCTCAACTCTCCAGGTTTAAGGGATTCTTCCTTCAGGTAAAACATGCATGTGGAACCCAGAGTATGATCCACCGTGTGATCGGGAAATGTGTTGAAATGTGTCTCACTTTTCGTCCCCTGGTACTCGGGTGCAACATTCCAGACGCTTTACTAACACTCTCCCCACTTGGAGAGTCAGTGCCTTTAACCTCCTATTTGGCCCAGTTTGCAATTTCTGCGTAAGATGAACAGGAATAGGGAGAACCAATGAGAGACTAGCTTGAGGTGTCTGGACTGGAAAATTTAACTCTCAGTTCCCACCAGGAAGAGAAATTAACCAAAGGCTCAGCGAGCCGTGCCAGAACCACACTAGGGCCTGAAGCAATCCTGCAGTGTTGCGGCCAGCTCACAAGAAAGCGAGCTGAAGAAAGGAGCTCAGCGGCACTGTAATTCACAAACATGCAGAGTAATAAATGACAGCTATCGTCCAAAAATATATTGAAGTAAGGCCGCCAAGAGGACTTGAATGCGGGGCAGAATTGCAGGAAACCGATTTCAGGAGGTAGACTGGAATTGCATGTAAAGCGTAGGAAAAGAGGCAGAACGTCCTCAATGATGCACTTGGCCAAAAAGGGCGTATGCGTTTTTTCCTGAATATATTCAGGATAAAACTAAGCAAGCTTGCAAAGGAAATCTGCACTACAATGAAGTCTCACTGCCCCCCGGTCCAAAGGGCCATCTGAAAAAAGTGTAAAATCCAGAAAGGCAGGACAGGCCATGGAGAACTGGGAGCCTTGTTATGCTGATGGGCGGGATGTAAATTGCCAGCACCCACTCTGGAGAAGTGTATGGTGTTTCCTGAAACCTCCAAAAAACAAAGCAACAAAGCCAAGGGCACTTCCACTTATGGTCCTATAGCTTAGGAAAATTAAAATCAAAAAGACACACCCACTCCAAAGTTTGGGACGGCTCTGTTTACAAGAAACTCGTTTACGGTACAAGTTCAATACCACACAAAGCGAAAAATGGATAAAGAAGTTGTGGTACTTACGTACAATGCAATATCACTCAGCAATGAAATCTATGTCATCAGGCCCGTAGCAGCATAATGAGTGGATTCAGGTACGATGATTCTAAGTGAAATAAGTCACACAGAAAAAGAAACATCATAAGATATCACTACTACACGTAATGTAACCTTGGCTACACAAGAACTGAATTACAAAACAGAACAGGGTGTCAAATGGAGAAAACCAACTTATGCTTGCTTAAGGGGAAAGGTGAGTTGGGGTGCTGCAAAAAACCGGAGATTGAAATTAGCACAGATACCGTTCCATAAGCCAAATATGTAATAGAAAAGAGCTACTCCTTGCTCAACGAAGTGGACTCAACACCCCATATTAAACGCCTAAGAATATACCTGACTAGAAATAATCTTAAAACCTACGGATTTATATGTCTCCGAAAGAGAATCAAGCGTGTGTACAGCGGCATAAACGCAGCAGTGATAGGATTGGTGAGGTTCGGTGAGCAAATGCAGACCCTTTGAAGTCATATTGCATGGTACCCATTCCATGGGTCTCAACTCTCCAGGTTTAAGGGATTCTTCCTTCAGCTAAAACATGCATGTGGAACCCAGAGTATGATCCACCGTGTGATCGGGAAATGTGTTGAAATGTGTCTCACTTTTCGTCGCCTGGTACTCGGGTGCAACATTCCAGACGCTTTACTAACACTCTCCCCACTTGGAGAGTCAGTGCCTTTAACCTCCTATTTGGCCCAGTTGGAATTTCTGTGTAAGATGAACAGGAATAGGGAGAACCAATGAGAGACTAGCTGGAGGTGTCTGGACGGGATAATTTAACTCTCAGTTCCCACCAGGAAAAGGAATTAACCAAAGGCTCAGCGTGCCATGCCAGAACCACACTAGGGCCTGAAGCAATCCTGCAGTGTTGCGGCCAGCTCACAAGAAAGCGAGTTGAAGAAAGGAGCTCAGGGGCACTGTAATTCACAAACCTGAAGAGTAATAAATGACAGCTGTCGTCCAAATATATATTGAAGTAAGGCCGCCAAGAGGACTAGAAAGCGGGGCAGAATTGCAGGAAACCGATTTCAGGAGGTAGATGGGAATTGCATGAAAAGCATAGGAAAAGAGGCAGAACGTCCACAACGATGCACTTGGCCAAAAAGGGCATATGGGTTTTTTCCTGAATATATTGAGGAAAAACTGCATACGCCCTTTTTGGCCAACCAAGCAAGCTTGCAAAGGAAATCTGCACTACAATGAAGTCTCACTGCCCCCCGGTCAAAAGGGCCATCTGAAAAAAGTGTAAAATCCAGAAAGGCAGGACAGGCCATGGAGAACTGGGAGCCTTGTGATGCTGATGGGCGGGATGTAAATTGCCAGCAGCCACTCTGGAGAAGTGTATGGTGTTTCCTGAAACATCCAAAAAACAAAGCAACAGAGCCTAGGGCACTTCCACTTATGGTCCTATAGCTTAGGGAAATTAAAATCAAAAAGACACAGCCACCCCAAAGTTTGGGACGGCTCTGTTTACAAGCACCTCGTTTACGGTACAAGTTCAATATCACACAAAGCGAAAAATGGATAAAGAAGTTGTGGTACTTACGTACAATGCAATATCACTCAGCAATGAAATCTATGTCATCAGGCCCGTAGCAGCATAATGAGTGGATTCAGATACGATGATTCTAAGTGAAATAAGTCACACAGAAAAAGAAACATCGTAAGATATCACTACTAAACGGAATGTAAACTTGGCTAAACAGGAACTGAATTACAAAACAGAACAGGGTGTCAAATGTAGAAAACCAACTTATGCTTGCTTAAGGGGAAAGGTGAGTTGGGGTGCGGCATAAAACCAGAGATTGAAATTAGCACAGATACCATGCCATAAGCCAAATATGTAATAGACAAGAGCTACTCCTTGCTCAATGAAGTGGACTCAACACCCCATATTAAACGCCTAAGAATATACCTGACTAGTAAGAATCTTAAAACCTATGAATTTATATGTCTCCGAAAGAGAATCAAGCGTGTGTACAGTGGCATAAACGCAGCAGTGATAGTATTGGTGAGGTTCGATGAGCAAATGCAGACCCTTTGAAGTCATATTGCATGGTACCCATTCCATGGGTCTCAACTCCCCATGTTTAAGGGATTCTTCCTTCAGCTAAAACATGCATGTGGAACCAAGAGTATGATCCACCATGTGATCGGAAAACGTGTTCAAATATGTCTCAGGTTTCGTCCCCTGGTACTCGGCTGCAACATTCCAGACGCTTTACTAACACTCTCCCCACTTGGAGAGTCAGTGCCTTTAACCTCCTGTTTGGCCCAGTTTGCAATTTCTGCGGAAGATGAACAGGAAGAGGGAGAACAAATGAGAGACTAGGTGGAGGTGTCTGGACGGGCAAATTTAACTCTCATTTCCCACCAGGAAGAGGATTTAACCAAAGGCTCAACATGCCGTGCCGGAACCAAACTAGGGCCTGAAGCAATCCTGCAGTGTTGCGGCCAGCTCACAAGAAAGCGAGTTGAAGAAAGGAGCTCAGAGGCACTGTAATTCACAAACCTGCAGAGTTATAAATGACAGCTATCTTCCAAAAATATATTGAAGTAAGGCTGCCAAGAGGACTTGAAAACGGGGCAGAATTATAGGAAACCGATTGCAGGAGGTAGACTGGAATTGCATGTAAAGCATAGGAAAAGAGGCAGAACGTCGACAATGATGCACTTGGCCAAAAAGGGCGTATGCGTTCTTTCCTGAATATATTCAGGAAAAAACGCATAAGCACTTTTTGGCCAACCAAGCAAGCTTGCAAATGAAATCTGCATTACAATGAAGTCTCACTGCCCCCCGGTCAAAAGGGTCATCTGAAAAAAGTGTAAAATCCAGAAAGGCAGGACAGCCCATGGAGAACTGGGAGCCTTGTTATGCTGATGGGCGGGATGTAAATTGCCAGCAGCCACTCTGGAGAAGTGTATGGTGTTTCCTGAAACATCCAAAAAGCAAAGCAACAGAGCCTAGGACACTTCCACTTATGGTCCTATAGCTTAGGGAAATTAAAATCAAAAAGACACAGCCACCCCAAAGTTTGGGACGGCTCTGTTTACAAGAACCTCGTTTACCGTACAAGTTCAATATCACAGAAAGCGAAAAATGGATATAGAAGTTGTGGTACTTACGTACAATGCAATATCACTCAGCAATGAAATCTATGTCATCAGGCCCGTAGCAGCATAATGAGTGGATTCAGGTACGATGATTCTAAGTGAAATAATTCACACAGAAAGAGAAACATCATAAGATATCACTACTACACGGAATGTAAACTTGGCTACACAGGAACTGAATTACAAAACAGAACAGGGTCTCAAATGTAGAAAAGCAACTTATGCTTGCTTAAGTGGAAAGGTGAGTTGGGTGCGGCATAAAACCAGAGATTGAAATTAGCACAGATACCGTTCCATAAGCCAAATATGTAATAGACAAGAGCTACTCCTTGCTCAACGAAGTGGACTCAACACCCCATATTAAACCCCTAAGAATATACCTGACTAGTAAGAATCTTAAAACCTATGGATTTATATGTCTCTGAAAGAGAATCAAGCGTGTGTACAGCGGCATAAACGCAGCAGTGATAGGATTGGTGAGGTTCGGTGAGCAAATGCATACCCTTTGAAGTCATATTGCATGGTACCCATTCCATGGGTCTCAACTCTCCAGGTTTAAGGGATTCTTCCTTCAGCTAAAACATGCATGTGGAACCCAGAGTATGATCCACCGTGTGATCGGGAAACGTGTTCAAATGTGTCTCAGTTTTTGTCCCCTGGTACTTGGGTGCAACATTCCAGACGCTTTACTAACACTCTCCCCAGTAGGAGAGTCAGTGCCTTTAACCTCCTGTTTGGCCCAGTTTCCAATTTCTGTGGAAATTGAACAGGAATAGGGAGAACCAATGAGACACTAGGTGGAGGTGTCCGGACGGGCAAATTTAACTCTCATTTCCCACCAGGAAGAGGAATTAACTAAAGGCTCAGCATGCCGTGCCAGAACCAAACTAGGGTCCGAAGCAATCCTGTGGTGTTGCGGCCAGCTCACAAGAAAGCGAGTTGAAGAAAGGAGCTCAGGGGCACTGTAATTCACAAACCTGCAGAGTTATAAATGACAGGTAACTTCTAAAAATATATTGAAGTAAGGCAGCCAAGAGGAGTTGAAAGCGGGGCAGAATTGCAGGAAACCGATTTCAGAAGGTAGACTGGAATTGCATGTAAAGCATAGGAAAAGAGGCAGAACGTCCACAATTATGCACTTGGCCAAAAAGGGCATATGGGTTTTTTCCTGAATATATTGAGGAAAAACTGCATACGCCCTTTTTGGCCAACCAAGCAAGCTTGCAAAGGAAATCTGCACTACAATGAAGTCTCACTGCCCCCCGGTCAAAAGGGCCATCTGAAAAAAGTGTAAAATCCAGAAAGGCAGGACAGGCCATGGAGAACTGGGAGCCTTGTTATGGTGATGGGCGGGATGTAAATTGCCAGCAGCCACTCTGGAGAAGTGTATGGTGTTTCCTGAAACATCCAAAAAACAAAGCAACAGAGCCTAGGGCACTTCCACTTATGGTCCTATAGCTTAGGGAAATTAAAATCAAAAAGACACAGCCACCCCAAAGTTTGGGACGGCTCTGTTTACAAGCACCTCGTTTACGGTACAAGTTCAATATCACACAAAGCGAAAAATGGATAAAGAAGTTGTGGTACTTACGTACAATGCAATATCACTCAGCAATGAAATCTATGTCATCAGGCCCGTAGCAGCATAATGAGTGGATTCAGATACGATGATTCTAAGTGAAATAAGTCACACAGAAAAAGAAACATCGTAAGATATCACTACTAAACGGAATGTAAACTTGGCTAAACAGGAACTGAATTACAAAACAGAACAGGGTGTCAAATGTAGAAAACCAACTTATGCTTGCTTAAGGGGAAAGGTGAGTTGGGGTGCGGCATAAAACCAGAGATTGAAATTAGCACAGATACCATGCCATAAGCCAAATATGTAATAGACAAGAGCTACTCCTTGCTCAATGAAGTGGACTCAACACCCCATATTAAACGCCTAAGAATATACCTGACTAGTAAGAATCTTAAAACCTATGAATTTATATGTCTCCGAAAGAGAATCAAGTGTGTGTACAGTGGCATAAACGCAGCAGTGATAGTATTGGTGAGGTTCGATGAGCAAATGCAGACCCTTTGAAGTCATATTGCATGGTACCCATTCCATGGGTCTCAACTCCCCATGTTTAAGGGATTCTTCCTTCAGCTAAAACATGCATGTGGAACCAAGAGTATGATCCACCATGTGATCGGAAAACGTGTTCAAATATGTCTCAGGTTTCGTCCCCTGGTACTCGGCTGCAACATTCCAGACGCTTTACTAACACTCTCCCCACTTGGAGAGTCAGTGCCTTTAACCTCCTGTTTGGCCCAGTTTGCAATTTCTGCGGAAGATGAACAGGAAGAGGGAGAACAAATGAGAGACTAGGTGGAGGTGTCTGGACGGGCAAATTTAACTCTCATTTCCCACCAGGAAGAGGATTTAACCAAAGGCTCAACATGCCGTGCCGGAACCAAACTAGGGCCTGAAGCAATCCTGCAGTGTTGCGGCCAGCTCACAAGAAAGCGAGTTGAAGAAAGGAGCTCAGAGGCACTGTAATTCACAAACCTGCAGAGTTATAAATGACAGCTATCTTCCAAAAATATATTGAAGTAAGGCTGCCAAGAGGACTTGAAAACGGGGCAGAATTATAGGAAACCGATTGCAGGAGGTAGACTGGAATTGCATGTAAAGCATAGGAAAAGAGGCAGAACGTCGACAATGATGCACTTGGCCAAAAAGGGCGTATGCGTTCTTTCCTGAATATATTCAGGAAAAAACGCATAAGCACTTTTTGGCCAACCAAGCAAGCTTGCAAATGAAATCTGCATTACAATGAAGTCTCACTGCCCCCCGGTCAAAAGGGTCATCTGAAAAAAGTGTAAAATCCAGAAAGGCAGGACAGCCCATGGAGAACTGGGAGCCTTGTTATGCTGATGGGCGGGATGTAAATTGCCAGCAGCCACTCTGGAGAAGTGTATGGTGTTTCCTGAAACATCCAAAAAGCAAAGCAACAGAGCCTAGGACACTTCCACTTATGGTCCTATAGCTTAGGGAAATTAAAATCAAAAAGACACAGCCACCCCAAAGTTTGGGACGGCTCTGTTTACAAGAACCTCGTTTACCGTACAAGTTCAATATCACAGAAAGCGAAAAATGGATATAGAAGTTGTGGTACTTACGTACAATGCAATATCACTCAGCAATGAAATCTATGTCATCAGGCCCGTAGCAGCATAATGAGTGGATTCAGGTACGATGATTCTAAGTGAAATAATTCACACAGAAAGAGAAACATCATAAGATATCACTACTACACGGAATGTAAACTTGGCTACACAGGAACTGAATTACAAAACAGAACAGGGTCTCAAATGTAGAAAAGCAACTTATGCTTGCTTAAGTGGAAAGGTGAGTTGGGTGCGGCATAAAACCAGAGATTGAAATTAGCACAGATACCGTTCCATAAGCCAAATATGTAATAGACAAGAGCTACTCCTTGCTCAACGAAGTGGACTCAACACCCCATATTAAACCCCTAAGAATATACCTGACTAGTAAGAATCTTAAAACCTATGGATTTATATGTCTCTGAAAGAGAATCAAGCGTGTGTACAGCGGCATAAACGCAGCAGTGATAGGATTGGTGAGGTTCGGTGAGCAAATGCATACCCTTTGAAGTCATATTGCATGGTACCCATTCCATGGGTCTCAACTCTCCAGGTTTAAGGGATTCTTCCTTCAGCTAAAACATGCATGTGGAACCCAGAGTATGATCCACCGTGTGATCGGGAAACGTGTTCAAATGTGTCTCAGTTTTTGTCCCCTGGTACTTGGGTGCAACATTCCAGACGCTTTACTAACACTCTCCCCAGTAGGAGAGTCAGTGCCTTTAACCTCCTGTTTGGCCCAGTTTCCAATTTCTGTGGAAATTGAACAGGAATAGGGAGAACCAATGAGACACTAGGTGGAGGTGTCCGGACGGGCAAATTTAACTCTCATTTCCCACCAGGAAGAGGAATTAACTAAAGGCTCAGCATGCCGTGCCAGAACCAAACTAGGGTCCGAAGCAATCCTGTGGTGTTGCGGCCAGCTCACAAGAAAGCGAGTTGAAGAAAGGAGCTCAGGGGCACTGTAATTCACAAACCTGCAGAGTTATAAATGACAGGTAACTTCTAAAAATATATTGAAGTAAGGCAGCCAAGAGGAGTTGAAAGCGGGGCAGAATTGCAGGAAACCGATTTCAGAAGGTAGACTGGAATTGCATGTAAAGCATAGGAAAAGAGGCAGAACGTCCACAATTATGCACTTGGCCAAAAAGGGCATATGCGTTTTTTCCTGAATATATTCAGGAAAAGACGCATACGCCCTTTTTGGCCAACCAAGCAAGCTTGCAAAGGAAATCTGCACTACAATGAAGTCTCACTGCCCCCCGGTCAAAAGGGCCATCTGAAAATAGTGTAAAATCCAGAAAGGCAGGACAGGCCATGGAGAACTGGGAGTCTTGTTATGCTGATGGGCGGGATGTAAATTGCCAGCAGCCACTCTGGAGAAGTGTATGGTGTTTCCTGAAACATCCAAAAAACAAAGCAACAGAGCCTAGGGCACTTCCACTTATTGTCCTATTGCTTAGGGAAATTAAAATCAAAAAGACACAGCCACCCGAATGTTTGGGATGGCTCTGTTTACAAAAACCTCGTTTACGGTACAAGTTAAATATCACAGAAAGTGAAAAATGGATAAAGAAGTTGTGGTACTTACGTACAATGCAATATCACTCAGCAATGAAATCTATGTCATCAGGCCCGTAGCAGCATAATGAGTGGATTCAGGTACGATGATTTTAAGTGAAATAAGTCACACAGAAAAAGAAACATCATAAGATATCACTACTACACGGAAAGTAAACTTGGCTACACAAGAACTGAATTACAAAACAGAACAGGGTGTCAAATGTAGAAAACCAACTTATGCTTGCTTAAGGGGAAAGGTGAGTTGGGGTGCGGCATAAAACCACAGATTGAAATTAGCACAGATACCATTCCATAAACCAAATATGTAATAGACAAGAGGTACTCCTTGCTCAACGAAGTGGACTCAACACCCCATATTAAACGCCTAACAATATACCTGACTAGTAAGAATCTTAAAACCTATGGATTTATATGTCTCCGAAAGAGAATCAAGCGTGTGTACAGCGGCATAAACGCAGCAGTGATAGGATTGGTGAGGTTCGGTGAGCAAATGCAGACCCTTTGAAGTCATATTGCATGGTACCCATTCCATGGGTCTCAACTCTCCATGTTTAAGGGATTCTTCCTTCAGGTAAAACATGCATGTGGAACCCAGAGTATGATCCACCGTGTGATCAGGAAACGTGTTCAAATGTGTCTCAGTTTTGGTCCCCTGGTACTTGGGTGCAACATTCCAGACGCTTTACTAACACTCTCCCCACTTGGAGAGTCAGTGCCTTTAACCTCCTGTTTGGCCCAGTTTGCAATTTCTGTGGAAAATGAACAGGAATAGGAAGAACCAATGAGAGACTAGTTGGAGGTGTCCAGACGGGCAAATTTAAATCTCAGTTCCCACCAGGAAGAGGAATTAACCAAAGGCTCAGCGTGCCATGCCGGAACCACACTAGGGCCAGAAGCGATCGTGCAATGTTGCGGCCAGCTCACAAGAAAGCGAGTTGAAGAAAGGAGCTCAGGGGCACTGTAATTCACAAACCTGCAGAGTTATAAATGACAGCTATCTTCCAAAAATATATTGAAGTAAGGCTGCCAAGAGGAGTTGAATGCGGGGCAGAATTGCAGGAAACCGATTTCAGGAGGTAGACTGGAATTGCATGTAAAGCATAGGAAAAGAGGCAGAACGTCCACAATGATGCACTTGGCCACAAAGGGCGTATGCGTTTTTTCCTGAATATATTCAGGAAAAAACGCATACGCCCTTTTTGGCCAACCAAGCAAGCTTGCAAAGGAAATCTGCACTACAATGAAGTCTCACTGCCCCCCGGTCAAAAGGGTCATCTGAAAAAAGTGTAAAATCCAGAAAGGCAGGACAGCCCATGGAGAACTGGGAGCCTTGTTATGCTGATGGGCGGGATGTAAATTGCCAGCACCCACTCTGGAGAAGTGTATGGTGTTTCCTGAAACATCCAAAAAACAAAGCAACAGAGCCTAGGGCACTTCCTCTTATGGTCCTATAGCTTAGGGAAATTAAAATCAAAAAGACACAGCCACCCCAAAGTTTGGGACGGCTCTGTTTACAAGAACCTCGTTTACCGTACAAGTTCAATATCACAGAAAGCGAAAAATGGATAAAGAAGTTGTGGTACTTACGTACAATGCAATATCACTCAGCAATGAAATCTATGTCATCAGGCCCGTAGCAGCATAATGAGTGGATTCAGGTACGATGATTCTAAGTGAAATAAGTCACACAGAAAAAGAAACATCATAAGATATCACTAATACACGGAATGTAAACTTGGCTACACAAGAAATGAATTACAAAGCAGAACAGGGTGTCAAATGTAGAAAATCAACTTATGCTTTCTTAAGTGGAAAGGTGAGTTGGGTGCGGCATAAAACCAGAGATTGAAATTAGCACAGATACCGTTCCATAAGCCAAATATATAATAGACAAGAGCTACTCCTTGCTCAACGAAGTGGACTCAACACCCCAAATTAAACCCCTAAGAATATACTTGACTAGTAAGAATCTTAAAACATATGGATTTATATGTCTCCGAAAGAGAATCAAGCATGTGTACAGCGGCATAAACGCAGCAGTGATAGGATTGGTGAGGTTCGGTCAGCAAATGCAGACCCTTTGAAGTCATATTGCATGGTACCCATTCCATGGGTCTCAACTCTCCAGGTTTAAGGGATTCTTCCTTCAGCTAAAACATGCATGTGGAACCCAGAGTATGATCCACCGTGTGATCGGGAAACGTGTTCAAATGTGTCTCAGTTGTCGTCCCCTGGTACTCGGGTGCAACATTCCAGACGCTTTACTAACACTCTCACCACTTGGAGAGTCAGTGCCTTTAACCTCCTATTTGGCCCAGTTGGAATTTGTGCGTAAGATGAACAGGAATAGGGAGAACCAATGAGAGACTAGCTGGAGGTGTCTGGACGGGAAAATTTAACTCTCAGTTCCCACCAGGAAGAGGAATTAACCAAAGGCTCAGCGTGCCGTGCCAGAACGACACTAGGGCCTGAAGCAATCCTGCAGTGTTGCGGCCAGCTCACAAGAAAACGAGTTGAAGAAAGGAGCTCAGGGGCACTGTAATTCACAAACCTGCAGAGTAATAAATGACAGCTATCGTCCAAAAATATATTGAAGTAAGGCCGCCAATAGGACTTGAAAGCGGGGCAGAATTGCAGGAAACCGATTTCAGGAGGTAGACGGGAATTTCATGAAAAGCATAGGAAAAGAGGCAGAACGTCCACAACGATGCACTTGGCCAAAAAGTGCGTATGCATTTTTTCCTGAATATATTGAGGTAAAACCGCATACGCCCTTTTTGGCCAACCAAGAAAGCTTGCAAAGGAAATCTGCACTACAATGAAGTCTCACTGCCCCCTGGTCAAAAGGGCCATCTGAAAAAAGTGTAAAATCCAGAAAGGCAGGACAGGACATGGAGAACTGGGAGCCTTGTTATGCTGATGGGCGGGATGTAAATTGCCAGCAGCCACTCTGGAGAAGTGTATGGTGTTTCCTGAAACATCCAAAAAACAAAGCAACAAAGCCAAGGGCACTTCCACTTATGGTCCTATAGCTTAGGAAAATTAAAATCAAAAAGACACACCCACCCCAAAGTTTGGAACGGCTCTGTTTACAAGAACCTCGTTTACGGTACAAGTTCAATATCACACAAAGCGAAAAATGGATAAAGAAATTGTGGTACTTACATACAATGCAATATCACTCAGCAATGAAATCTATGTCATCAGGTCCGTAGCAGCATAATGAGTGGATTCAGGTACGATGATTCTAAGTGAAATAAGTCACACAGAAAAAGAAACATCATAAGATATCACTACTACAAGGAATGTAAACTTGGCTACACAAGAACTGAATTACAAAACAGAACAGGGTGTCAAATGTAGAAAACCAACTTATGCTTGCTTAAGGGGAAAGGTGAGTTGGGATGCTGCATAAAACCAGAGATTGAAATTAGCACAGATACCGTTCCATAAGCCAAATATGTAATAGACAAGAGCTACTCCTTGCTCAACGAAGTGGACTCAACACCCCGTATTAAACGCCTAAGAATATACCTGACTAGAAATAATCTTAAAACCTATGGATTTGTATGTCTCCGAAAGAGAATCAAGCGTGTGTACAGCGGCATCAGCGCAGCAGTGATAGGATTGGTGAGGTTCGGTGAGCAAATGCAGACCCTTTGAAGTCATATTGCATGGTACCCATTCCATGGGTCTCAACTCTCCAGGTTTAAGGGATTCTTCCTTCAGGTAAAACATGCATGTGGAACCCAGAGTATGATCCACCGTGTGATCGGGAAATGTGTTGAAATGTGTCTCACTTTTCGTCCCCTGGTACTCGGGTGCAACATTCCAGACGCTTTACTAACACTCTCCCCACTTGGAGAGTCAGTGCCTTTAACCTCCTATTTGGCCCAGTTTGCAATTTCTGTGTAAGATGAACAGGAATAGGGAGAACCAATGAGAGACTAGCTTGAGGTGTCTGGACGGGAAAATTTAACTCTCAGTTCCCACCAGGAAGAGAAATTAACCAAAGGCTCAGCGAGCCGTGCCAGAACCACACTAGGGCCTGAAGCAATCCTGCAGTGTTGCGGCCAGCTCACAAGAAAGCGAGTTGAAGAAAGGAGCTCAGGGGCACTGTAATTCACAAACCTGCAGAGTAATAAATGACAGCTATCGTCCAAAAATATATTGAAGTAAGGCCGCCAAGAGGACTTGAATGCGGGGCAGAATTGCAGGAAACCGATTTCAGGAGGTAGACTGGAATTGCATGTAAAGCATAGGAAAAGAGGCAGAACGTCCACAATGATGCACTTGGCCAAAAAGGGCGTATGCGTTTTTTCCTGAATATATTCAGGATAAAACTAAGCAAGCTTGCAAAGGAAATCTGCACTACAATGAAGTCTCACTGCCCCCCGGTCAAAAGGGCCATCTGCAAAAAGTGTAAAATCCAGAAAGGCAGGACAGGCCATGGAGAACTGGGAGCCTTGTTATGCTGATGGGCGGGATGTAAATTGCCAGCACCCACTCTGGAGAAGTGTATGGTGTTTCCTGAAACCTCCAAAAAACAAAGCAACAAAGCCAAGGGCACTTCCACTTATGGTGATATAGCTTAGGAAAATTAAAATCAAAAAGACACACCCACTCCAAAGTTTGGGACGGCTCTGTTTACAAGAAACTCGTTTACGGTACAAGTTCAATACCACACAAAGCGAAAAATGGATAAAGAAGTTGTGGTACTTACGTACAATGCAATATCACTCAGCAATGAAATCTATGTCATCAGGCCCGTAGCAGCATAATGAGTGGATTCAGGTACGATGATTCTAAGTGAAATAAGTCACACAGAAAAAGAAACATCATAAGATATCACTACTACACGGAATGTAAACTTGGCTACACAAGAACTGAATTACAAAACAGAACAGGGTGTCAAATGGAGAAAACCAACTTATGCTTGCTTAAGGGGAAAGGTGAGGTGGGGTGCTGCATAAAACCGGAGATTGAAATTAGCAAAGATACCGTTCCATAAGCCAAATATGTAATAGAAAAGAGCTACTCCTTGCTCAACGAAGTGGACTCAACACCCCATATTAAACGCCTAAGAATATACCTGACTAGAAATAATCTTAAAACCTACGGATTTATATGTCTCCGAAAGAGAATCAAGCGTGTGTACAGCGGCATAAACGCAGCAGTGATAGGATTGGTGAGGTTCGGTGAGCAAATGCAGACCCTTTGAAGTCATATTGCATGGTACCCATTCCATGGGTCTCAACTCTCCAGGTTTAAGGGATTCTTCCTTCAGGTAAAACATGCATGTGGAACCCAGAGTATGATCCACCGTGTGATCGGGAAATGTGTTGAAATGTGTCTCACTTTTCGTCGCCTGGTACTCGGGTGCAACATTCCAGACGCTTTACAAACACTCTCCCCACTTGGAGAGTCAGTGCCTTTAACCTCCTATTTGGCCCAGTTGGAATTTCTGTGTAAGATGAACAGGAATAGGGAGAACCAATGAGAGACTAGCTGGAGGTGTCTGGACGGGATAATTTAACTCTCAGTTCCCACCAGGAAGAGGAATTAACCAAAGGCTCAGCGTGCCATGCCAGAACCACACTAGGGCCTGAAGCAATCCTGCAGTGTTGCGGCCAGCTCACAAGAAAGCGAGTTGAAGAAAGGAGCTCAGGGGCACTGTAATTCACAAACCTGAAGAGTAATAAATGACAGCTATCGTCCAAATATATATTGAAGTAAGGCCGCCAAGAGGACTAGAAAGCGGGGCAGAATTGCAGGAAACCGATTTCAGGAGGTAGATGGGAATTGCATGAAAAGCATAGGAAAAGAGGCAGAACGTCCACAACGATGCACTTGGCCAAAAAGGGCATATGGGTTTTTTCCTGAATATATTGAGGAAAAACTGCATACGCACTTTTTGGCCAACCAAGCAAGCTTGCAAAGGAAATCTGCACTACAATGAAGTCTCACTGCCCCCCGGTCAAAAGGGCCATCTGAAAAAAGTGTAAAATCCAGAAAGGCAGGACAGGCCATGGAGAACTGGGAGCCTTGTTATGCTGATGGGCGGGATGTAAATTGCCAGCAGCCACTCTGGAGAAGTGTATGGTGTTTCCTGAAACATCCAAAAAACAAAGCAACAGAGCCTAGGGCACTTCCACTTATGGTCCTATAGCTTAGGGAAATTAAAATCAAAAAGACACAGCCACCCCAAAGTTTGGGACGGCTCTGTTTACAAGAACCTCGTTTACGGTACAAGTTCAATATCACACAAAGCGAAAAATGGATAAAGAAGTTGTGGTACTTACGTACAATGCAATATCACTCAGCAATGAAATCTATGTCATCAGGCCCGTAGCAGCATAATGAGTGGATTCAGGTACGATGATTCTAAGTGAAATAAGTCACACAGAAAAAGAAACATCGTAAGATATCACTACTAAACGGAATGTAAACTTGGCTAAACAGGAACTGAATTACAAAACAGAACAGGGTGTCAAATGTAGAAAACCAACTTATGCTTGCTTAAGGGGAAAGGTGAGTTGGGGTGCTGCATAAAACCAGAGATTGAAATTAGCACAGATACCATTCCATAAGCCAAATATGTAATAGACAAGAGCTACTCCTTGCTCAATGAAGTGGACTCAACACCCCATATTAAACGCCTAAGAATATACCTGACTAGTAAGAATCTTAAAACCTATGAATTTATATGTCTCCGAAAGAGAATCAAGCGTGTGTACAGTGGCATAAACGCAGCAGTGATAGTATTGGTGAGGTTCGGTGAGCAAATGCAGACCCTTTGAAGTCATATTGCATGGTACCCATTCCATGGGTCTCAACTCCCCATGTTTAAGGGATTCTTCCTTCAGCTAAAACATGCATGTGGAACCAAGAGTATGATCCACCATGTGATCGGAAAACGTGTTCAAATATGTCTCAGGTTTCGTCCCCTGGTACTCGGCTGCAACATTCCAGACGCTTTACTAACACTCTCCCCACTTGGAGAGTCAGTGCCTTTAACCTCCTGTTTGGCCCAGTTTGCAATTTCTGCGGAAGATGAACAGGAAGAGGGAGAACAAATGAGAGACTAGGTGGAGGTGTCTGGACGGGCAAATTTAACTCTCATTTCCCACCAGGAAGAGGAATTAACCAAAGGCTCAACATGCCGTGCCGGAACCAAACTAGGGCCTGAAGCAATCCTGCGGTGTTGCGGGCAGCTCACAAGAAAGCGAGTTGAAGAAAGGAACTCAGGGGCACTGTAATTCACAAACCTGCAGAGTTATAAATGACAGCTATCTTCCAAAAATATATTGAAGTAAGGCTGCCAAGAGGACTTGAAAGCGGGGCAGAATTATAGGAAACCGATTTCAGGAGGTAGACTGGAATTGCATGTAAAGCATAGGAAAAGAGGCAGAACGTCGACAATGATGCACTTGGCCAAAAAGGGCGTATGCGTTCTTTTCTGAATATATTCAAGAAAAAACGCATAAACACTTTTTGGCCAACAAAGCAAGCTTGCAAATGAAATCTGCATTACAATGAAGTCTCACTGCCCCCAGGTCAAAAGGGTCATCTGAAAAAAGGGTAAAATCCAGAAAGGCAGGACAGCCCATGGAGAACTGGGAGCCTTGTTATGCTGATGGGCGGGATGTAAATTGCCAGCAGCCACTCTGGAGAAGTGTATGGTGTTTCCTGAAACATCCAAAAAGCAAAGCAACAGAGCCTAGGGCACTTCCACTTATGGTCCTATAGCTTAGGGAAATTAAAATCAAAAAGACACAGCCACCCCAAAGTTTGGGACGGCTCTGTTTACAAGAACCTCGTTTACCGTACAAGTTCAATATCACAGAAAGCGAAAAATGGATATAGAAGTTGTGGTACTTACGTACAATGCAATATCACTCAGCAATGAAATCTATGTCATCAGGCCCGTAGCAGCATAATGAGTGGATTCAGGTACGATGATTCTAAGTGAAATAATTCACACAGAAAGAGAAACATCATAAGATATCACTACTACACGGAATGTAAACTTGGCTACACAGGAACTGAATTACAAAACAGAACAGGGTCTCAAATGTAGAAAAGCAACTTATGCTTGCTTAAGTGGAAAGGTGAGTTGGGTGCGGCATAAAACCAGAGATTGAAATTAGCACAGATACCGTTCCATAAGCCAAATATGTAATAGACAAGAGCTACTCCTTGCTCAACGAAGTGGACTCAACACCCCATATTAAACCCCTAAGAATATACCTGACTAGTAAGAATCTTAAAACCTATGGATTTATATGTCTCTGAAAGAGAATCAAGCGTGTGTACAGCGGCATAAACGCAGCAGTGATAGGATTGGTGAGGTTCGGTGAGCAAATGCAGACCCTTTGAAGTCATATTGCATGGTACCCATTCCATGGGTCTCAACTCTCCAGGTTTAAGGGATTCTTCCTTCAGCTAAAACATGCATGTGGAACCCAGAGTATGATCCACCGTGTGATCGGGAAACGTGTTCAAATGTGTCTCAGTTTTTGTCCCCTGGTACTTGGGTGCAACATTCCAGACGCTTTACTAACACTCTCCCCACTAGGAGAGTCAGTGCCTTTAACCTCCTGTTTGGCCCAGTTTCCAATTTCTGTGGAAATTGAACAGGAATAGGGAGAACCAATGAGACACTAGGTGGAGGTGTCTGGACGGGCAAATTTAACTCTCATTTCCCACCAGGAAGAGGAATTAACTAAAGGCTCAGCATGCCGTGCCGGAACCAAACTAGGGTCCGAAGCAATCCTGTGGTGTTGCGGCCAGCTCACAAGTAAGCGAGTTGAAGAAAGGAGCTCAGGGGCACTGTAATTCACAAACCTGCAGAGTTATAAATGACAGGTAACTTCCAAAAATATATTGAAGTAAGGCAGCCAAGAGGAGTTGAAAGCGGGGCAGAATTGCAGGAAACCGATTTCAAAAGGTAGACTGGAATTGCATGTAAAGCATAGGAAACGAGGCAGAACGTCCACAATGATGCACTTGGCCAAAAAGGGCGTATGCGTTTTTTCCTGAATATATTCAGGAAAAGACGCATACGCCCTTTTTGGCCAACCAAGCAAGCTTGCAAAGGAAATCTGCACTACAATGAAGTCTCACTGCCCCCCGGTCAAAAGGGCCATCTGAAAAAAGTGTAAAATCCAGAAAGGCAGGACAGGCCATGGAGAACTGGGAGCCTTGTTATGGTGATGGGCGGGATGTAAATTGCCAGCAGCCACTCTGGAGAAGTGTATGGTGTTTCCTGAAACATCCAAAAAAGAAAGCAACAGAGCCTAGGGCACTTCCACTTATGGTCCTATAGCTTAGGGAAATTAAAATCAAAAAGACACAGCCACCCCAAAGTTTGGGACGGCTCTGTTTACAAGAACCTCATTTACGGTACAAGTTCAATATCACACAAAGCGAAAAATGGATAAAGAAGTTGTGGTACTTACGTACAATGCAATATCACTCAGCAATGAAATCTATGTCATCAGGCCCGTAGCAGCATAATGAGTGGATTCAGGTACGATGATTCTAAGTGAAATAAGTCACACAGAAAAAGAAACATCGTAAGATATCACTACTAAACGGAATGTAAACTTGGCTAAACAGGAACTGAATTACAAAACAGAACAGGGTGTCAAATGTAGAAAACCAACTTATGCTTGCTTAAAGGGAAAGGTGAGTTGGGGTGCGGCATAAAACCAGAGATTGAAATTAGCACAGATACCATTCCATAAGCCAAATATGTAATAGACAAGAGCTACTCCTTGCTCAATGAAGTGGACTCAACACCCCATATTAAACGCCTAAGAATATACCTGACTAGTAAGAATCTTAAAACCTATGGATTTATATGTCTCCGAAAGAGAATCAAGCGTGTGTACAGGGGCATAAACGCAGCAGTGATAGGATTGGTGAGGTTCGGTGAGCAAATGCAGACCCTTTGAAGTCATATTGCATGGTACCCATTCCATGGGTCTCAACTCCCCATGTTTAAGGGATTCTTCCTTCAGCTAAAACATGCATGTGGAACCAAGAGTATGATCCACCATGTGATCGGAAAACGTGTTCAAATATGTCTCAGGTTTCGTCCCCTGGTACTCGGCTGCAACATTCCAGACGCTTTACTAACACTCTCCCCACTTGGAGAGTCAGTGCCTTTAACCTCCTGTTCGGCCCAGTTTGCAATTTATGCGGAAGATGAACAGGAAGAGGGAGAACAAATGAGAGACTAGGTGGAGGTGTCTGGACGGGCAAATTTAACTCTCATTTCCCACCAGGAAGAGGAATTAACTAAAGGCTCAGCGTGCCGTGCCAGAACGACACTAGGGCCTGAAGCAATCCTGCAGTGTTGCGGCCAGCTCACAAGAAAGCGAGTTGAAGAAAGGAGCTCAGGGGCACTATAATTCACAAACCTGCAGAGTAATAAATGACAGCTATCGTCCAAAAATATATTGAAGTAAGGCCGCCAATAGGACTTGAAAGCGGGGCAGAATTGCAGGAAACCGATTTCAGGAGGTAGACGGGAATTGCATGAAAAGCATAGGAAAAGAGGCAGAACGTCCACAACGATGCACTTGGCCAAAAAGTGCGTATGCATTTTTTCCTGAATATATTGAGGAAAAACCGCATACGCCCTTTTTGGCCAACCAAGAAAGCTTGCAAAGGAAATCTGCACTACAATGAAGTCTCACTGCCCCCTGGTCAAAAGGGCCATCTGAAAAAAGTGTAAAATCCAGAAAGGCAGGACAGGCCATGGAGAACTGGGAGCCTTGTTATGCTGATGGGCGGGATGTAAATTGCCAGCACCCACTCTGGAGAAGTGTATGGTGTTTCCTGAAACATCCAAAAAACAAAGCAACAGAGCCTAGGGCACTTCCACTTATGGTCCTATAGCTTAGGGAAATTAAAATCAAAAAGACACAGCCACCCCAAAGTTTGGGACGGCTCTGTTTACAAGAACCTCGTTTACGGTACAAGTTCAATACCACACAAAGCGAAAAATGGATAAAGAAGTTGTGGTACTTACGTACAATGCAATATCACTCAGCAATGAAATCTATGTCATCAGGCCCGTAGCAGCATAATGAGTGGATTCAGGTACGATGATTCTAAGTGAAATAAGTCACACAGAAAAAGAAACATCATAAGATATCACTACTACACGGAATGTAAACTTGGCTACACAAGAACTGAATTACAAAACAGAACAGGGTGTCAAATGGAGAAAACCAACTTATGCTTGCTTAAGGGGAAAGGTGAGTTGGGGTGCTGCATAAAACCAGAGATTGAAATTAGCACAGATACCGTTCCATAAGCCAAATATGTAATAGACAAGAGCTACTCCTTGCTCAACGAAGTGGACTCAACACCCCATATTAAACGCCTAAGAATATACCTGACTAGAAATAATCTTAAAACCTACGGATTTATATGTCTCCGAAAGAGAATCAAGCGTGTGTAGAGCGGCATAAACGCAGCAGTGATAGGATTGGTGAGGTTCGGTGAGCAAATGCAGACCCTTTGAAGTCATATTGCATGGTACCCATTCCATGGGTCTCAACTCTCCAGGTTTAAGGGATTCTTCCTTCAGGTAAAACATGCATGTGGAACCCAGAGTATGATCCACCGTGTGATCGGGAAATGTGTTGAAATGTGTCTCACTTTTCGTCGCCTGGTACTCGGGTGCAACATTCCAGACGCTTTACTAACACTCTCCCCACTTGGAGAGTCAGTGCCTTTAACCTCCTATTTGGCCCAGTTGGAATTTCTGTGTAAGATGAACAGGAATAGGGAGAACCAATGAGAGACTAGCTGGAGGTGTCTGGACGGGATAATTTAACTCGCAGTTCCCACCAGGAAGAGGAATTAACCAAAGGCTCAGCGTGCCATGCCAGAACCACACTAGGGCCTGAAGCAATCCTGCAGTGTTGCGGCCAGCTCACAAGAAAGCGAGTTGAAGAAAGGAGCTCAGGGGCACTGTAATTCACAAACCTGAAGAGTAATAAATGACAGCTATCGTCCAAATATATATTGAAGTAAGGCCGCCAAGAGGACTAGAAAGCGGGGCAGAATTGCAGGAAACCGATTTCAGGAGGTAGATGGGAATTGCATGAAAAGCATAGGAAAAGAGGCAGAACGTCCACAACGATGCACTTGGCCAAAAAGGGCATATGGGTTTTTTCCTGAATATACTGAGGAAAAACTGCATACGCACTTTTTGGCCAACCAAGCAAGCTTGCAAAGGAAATCTGCACTACAATGAAGTCTCACTGCCCCCCGGTCAAAAGGGCCATCTGAAAAAAGTGTAAAATCCAGAAAGGCAGGACAGGCCATGGAGAACTGGGAGCCTTGTTATGGTGATGGGCGGGATGTAAATTGCCAGCAGCCACTCTGGAGAAGTGTATGGTGTTTCCTGAAACATCCAAAAAACAAAGCAACAGAGCCTAGGGCACTTCCACTTATGGTCCTATAGCTTAGGGAAATTAAAATCAAAAAGACACAGCCACCCCAAAGTTTGGGACGGCTCTGTTTACAAGAACCTCGTTTACGGTACAAGTTCAATATCACAGAAAGCGAAAAATGGATAAAGAAGTTGGGGTACTTACGTACAATGCAATATCACTCAGCAATGAAATCTATGTCATCAGGCCCGTAGCAGCATAATGAGTGGATTCAGATACGATGATTCTAAGTGAAATAAGTCACACAGAAAAAGAAACATCGTAAGATATCACTACTAAACGGAATGTAAACTTGGCTAAACAGGAACTGAATTACAAAACAGAACAGGGTGTCAAATGTAGAAAACCAACTTATGCTTGCTTAAGGGGAAAGGTGAGTTGGGGTGCTGCATAAAATCAGAGATTGAAATTAGCACAGATACCATTCCATAAGCCAAATATGTAATAGACAAGAGCTACTCCTTGCTCAATGAAGTGGACTCAACACCCCATATTAAACGCCTAAGAATATACCTGACTAGTAAGAATCTTAAAACCTATGAATTTATATGTCTCCGAAAGAGAATCAAGCGTGTGTACAGTGGCATAAACGCAGCAGTGATAGTATTGGTGAGGTTCGGTGAGCAAATGCAGACCCTTTGAAGTCATATTGCATGGTACCCATTCCATGGGTCTCAACTCCCCATGTTTAAGGGATTCTTCCTTCAGCTAAAACATGCATGTGGAACCAAGAGTATGATCCACCATGTGATCGGAAAACGTGTTCAAATATGTCTCAGGTTTCGTCCCCTGGTACTCGGCTGCAACATTCCAGACGCTTTACTAACACTCTCCCCACTTGGAGAGTCAGTGCCTTTAACCTCCTGTTTGGCCCAGTTTGCAATTTCTGCGGAAGATGAACAGGAAGAGGGAGAACAAATGAGAGACTAGGTGGAGGTGTCTGGACGGGCAAATTTAACTCTCATTTCCCACCAGGAAGAGGAATTAACCAAAGGCTCAACATGCCGTGCCGGAACCAAACTAGGGCCTGAAGCAATCCTGCGGTGTTGCGGCCAGCTCACAAGAAAGCGAGTTGAAGAAAGGAACTCAGGGGCACTGTAATTCACAAACCTGCAGAGTTATAAATGACAGCTATCTTCCAAATATATATTGAAGTAAGGCTGCCAAGAGGACTTGAAAGCGGGGCAGAATTATAGGAAACCGATTGCAGGAGGTAGACTGGAATTGCATGTAAAGCATAGGAAAAGAGGCAGAACGTCGACAATGATGCACTTGGCCAAAAAGGGCGTATGCGTTCTTTCCTGAATATATTCAAGAAAAAACGCATAAACACTTTTTGGCCAACCAAGCAAGCTTGCAAATGAAATCTGCATTACAATGAAGTCTCACTGCCCCCGGTCAAAATGGGTCATCTGAAAAAAGTGTAAAATCCAGAAAGGCAGGACAGCCCATGGAGAACTGGGAGCCTTGTTATGCTGATGGGCGGGATGTAAATTGCCAGCAGCCACTCTGGAGAAGTGTATGGTGTTTCCTGAAACATCCAAAAAACAAAGCAACAGAGCCTAGGGCACTTCCACTTATGGTCCTATAGCTTAGGGAAATTAAAATCAAAAGGACACAGCCACCCCAAAGTTTGGGACGGCTCTGTTTACAAGAACCTCGTTTACCGTACAAGTTCAATATCACAGAAAGCGAAAAATGGATATAGAAGTTGTGGTACTTACGTACAATGCAATATCACTCAGCAAAGAAATCTATGTCATCAGGCCCGTAGCAGCATAATGAGTGGATTCAGGTACGATGATTCTAAGTGAAATAAGTCACACAGAAAGAGAAACATCATAAGATATCACTACTACACGGAATGTAAACTTGGCTACACAGGAACTGAATTACAAAACAGAACAGGGTGTCAAATGTAGAAAATCAACTTATGCTTGCTTAAGTGGAAAGGTGAGTTGGGTGCGGCATAAAACCAGAGATTGAAATTAGCACAGATACCGTTCCATAAGCCAAATATGTAATAGACAAGAGCTACTCCTTGCTCAACGAAGTGGACTCAACACCCCATATTAAACCCCTAAGAATATACCTGACTAGTAAGAATCTTAAAACCTATGGATTTATATGTCTCTGAAAGAGAATCAAGCGTGTGTACAGGGGCATAAACGCAGCAGTGATAGGATTGGTGAGGTTCGGTGAGCAAATGCAGACCCTTTGAAGTCATATTGCATGGTACCCATTCCATGGGTCTCAACTCTCCAGGTTTAAGGGATTCTTCCTTCAGCTAAAACATGCATGTGGAACCCAGAGTATGATCCACCGTGTGATCGGGAAACGTGTTCAAATGTGTCTCAGTTTTTGTCCCCTGGTACTTGGGTGCAACATTCCAGACGCTTTACTAACACTCTCCCCACTAGGAGAGTCCGTGCCTTTAACCTCCTGTTTGGCCCAGTTTCCAATTTCTGTGGAAATTGAACAGGAATAGGGAGAACCAATGAGACACTAGGTGGAGGTGTCCGGACGGGCAAATTTAACTCTCATTTCCCACCAGGAAGAGGAATTAACTAAAGGCTCAGCATGCCGTGCCGGAACCAAACTAGGGTCCGAAGCAATCCTGTGGTGTTGCGGCCAGCTCACAAGAAAGCGAGTTGAAGAAAGGAGCTCAGGGGCACTGTAATTCACAAACCTGCAGAGTTATAAATGACAGGTAACTTCCAAAAATATATTGAAGTAAGGCAGCCAAGAGGAGTTGAAAGCGGGGCAGAATTGCAGGAAACCGATTTCAGAAGGTAGACTGGAATTGCATGTAAAGCATAGGAAAAGAGGCAGAACGTCCACAATGATGCACTTGGCCAAAAAGGGCGTATGCGTTTTTTCCTGAATATATTCAGGAAAAGACGCATACGCCCTTTTTGGCCAACCAAGCAAGCTTGCAAAGGAAATCTGCACTACAATGAAGTCTCACTGCCCCCCGGTCAAAAGGGCCATCTGAAAAAAGTGTAAAATTCAGAAAGGCAGGACAGGCCATGGAGAACTGGGAGTCTTGTTATGCTGATGGGCGGGATGTAAATGGCCAGCAGCCACTCTGGAGAAGTGTATGGTTTTTCCTGAAACATCCAAAAAACAAAGCAACAGAGCCTAGGGCACTTCCACTTATTGTCCTATTGCTTAGGGAAATTAAAATCAAAAAGACACAGCCACCCGAATGTATGGGATGGCTCTGTTTACAAAAACCTCGTTTAAGGTACAAGTTAAATATCACAGAAAGTGAAAAATGGATAAAGAAGTTGTGGTACTTACGTACAATGCAATATCACTCAGCAATGAAATCTATGTCATCAGGCCCGTAGCAGCATAATGAGTGGATTCAGGTACGATGATTCTAAGTGAAATAAGTCACACAGAAAAAGAAACATCATAAGATATCACTACTAAACGGAATGTAAATTTGGCTAAACAGGAACTGAATTACAAAACAGAACAGGGTGTCAAATGTAGAAAACCAACTTATGCTTGCTTAAGGGGAAAGGTGAGTTGGGGTGCTGCATAAAACCAGAGATTGAAATTAGCACAGATACCATTCCGTAAACCAAATATGTAATAGACAAGAGGTACTCCTTGCTCAACGAAGTGGACTCAACACCCCATATTAAACGCCTAACAATATACCTGACTAGTAAGAATCTTAAAACCTATGGATTTATATGTCTCCGAAAGAGAATCAAGCGTGTGTACAGCGGCATAAACGCAGCAGTGATAGGATTGTTGAGGTTCGGTGAGCAAATGCAGACCCTTTGAAGTCATATTGCATGGTACCCATTCCATGGGTCTCAACTCTCCATGTTTAAGGGATTCTTCCTTCAGCTAAAACATGCATGTGGAACCCAGAGTATGATCCACCGTGTGATCAGGAAACGTGTTCAAATGTGTCTCAGTTTTGGTCCCCTGGTACTCGGGTGCAACATTCCAGACGCTTTACTAACACTCTCCCCACTTGGAGAGTCAGTGCCTTTAACCTCCTGTTTGGCCCAGTTTGCAATTTCTGTGGAAAATGAACAGGAATAGGAAGAACCAATGAGAGACTAGTTGGAGGTGTCCAGACGGGCAAATTTAACTCTCATTTCCCACCAGGAAGAGGAATTAACCAAAGGCTCAGCGTGCCATGCCGGAACCACACTAAGGCCAGAAGCGATCCTGCGGTGTTGCGGCCAGCTCACAAGAAAGCGAGTTGAAGAAAGGAGCTCAGGGGCACTGTAATTCACAAACCTGCAGAGTTATAAATGACAGCTATCTTCCAAAAATATATTGAAGTAAGGCTGCCAAGAGGAGTTGAAAGCGGGGCAGAATTGCAGGAAACCGATTTCAGGAGGTAGACTGGAATTGCATGTAAAGCATAGGAAAAGAGGCAGAACGTCCACAATGATGCACTTGGCCACAAAGGGCGTATGCGTTTTTTCCTGAATATATTCAGGAAAAAACGCATACGCCCTTTTTGGCCAACCAAGCAAGCTTGCAAAGGAAATCTGCACTACAATGAAGTCTCACTGCCCCCCGGTCAAAAGGGTCATCTGAAAAAAGTGTAAAATCCAGAAAGGCAGGACAGCCCATGGAGAACTGGGAGCCTTGTTATGCTGATGGGCGGGATGTAAATTGCCAGCAGCCACTCTGGAGAAGTGTATGGTGTTTCCTGAAACATCCAAAAAACAAAGCAACAGAGCCTAGGGCACTTCCTCTTATGGTCCTATAGCTTAGGGAAATTAAAATCAAAAAGACACAGCCACCCCAAAGTTTGGGACGGCTCTGTTTACAAGAACCTCGTTTACCGTACAAGTTCAATATCACAGAAAGCGAAAAATGGATAAAGAAGTTGTGGTACTTACGTACAATGCAATATCACTCAGCAATGAAATCTATGTCATCAGGCCTGTAGCAGCATAATGAGTGGATTCAGGTACGATGATTCTAAGTGAAATAAGTCACACAGAAAAAGAAACATCATAAGATATCACTAATACACGGAATGTAAACTTGGCTACACAAGAACTGAATTACAAAGCAGAACAGGGTGTCAAATGTACAAAATCAACTTATGCTTGCTTAAGTGGAAAGGTGAGTTGGGTGCGGCATAAAACCAGAGATTGAAATTAGCACAGATACCGTTCCATAAGCCAAATATATAATAGACAAGACCTACTCCTTGCTCAACGAAGTGGACTCAACACCCCAAATTAAACCCCTAAGAATATACTTGACTAGTAAGAATCTTAAAACATATGCATTTATATGTCTCCGAAAGAGAATCAAGCATGTGTACAGCGGCATAAACGCAGCAGTGATAGGATTGGTGAGGTTCGGTGAGCAAATGCAGACCCTTTGAAGTCATATTGCATGGTACCCATTCCATGGGTCTCAACTCTCCAGGTTTAAGGGATTCTTCCTTCAGCTAAAACATGCATGTGGAACCCAGAGTATGATGCACCGTGTGATCGGGAAACGTGTTCAAATGTGTCTCAGTTTTTGTCCCCTGGTACTTGGGTGCAACATTCCAGACGCTTTACTAACACTCTCCCCACTTGGAGAGTCAGTGCCTTTAACCTCCTGTTTGGCCCAGTTTCCAATTTCTGTGGAAATTGAACAGGAATAGGGAGAACCAATGAGACACTAGGTGGAGGTGTCCAGACGGGCAAATTTAACTCTCATTTCCCACCAGGAAGAGGAATTAACTAAAGGCTCAGCATGCCGTGCCGGAACCATACTAGGGTCCGAAGCAATCCTGTGGTGTTGCGGCCAGCTCACAAGAAAGCGAGTTGAAGAAAGGAGCTCAGGGGCACTGTAATTCACAAACCTGAAGAGTAATAAATGACAGCTATCGTCCAAATATATATTGAAGTAAGGCCGCCAAGAGGACTAGAAAGCGGGGCAGAATTGCAGGAAACCGATTTCAGGAGGTAGATGGGAATTGCATGAAAAGCATAGGAAAAGAGGCAGAACGTCCACAACGATGCACTTGGCCAAAAAGGGCATATGGGTTTTTTCCTGAATATATTGAGGAAAAACTGCATACGCCCTTTTTGGCCAACCAAGAAAGCTTGCAAAGGAAATCTGCACTACAATGAAGTCTCACTGCCCCCCGGTCAAAAGGGCCATCTGAAAAAAGTGTAAAATCCAGAAAGGCAGGACAGGCCATGGAGAACTGGGAGCCTTGTTATGGTGATGGGCGGGATGTAAATTGCCAGCAGCCACTCTGGAGAAGTGTATGGTGTTTCCTGAAACATCCAAAAAACAAAGCAACAGAGCCTAGGGCACTTCCACTTATGGTCCTATAGCTTAGGGAAATTAAAATCAAAAAGACACAGCCACCCCAAAGTTTGGGACGGCTCTGTTTAAAAGAACCTCGTTTACGGTACAAGTTCAATATCACACAAAGCGAAAAATGGATAAAGAAGTTGTGGTACTTACGTACAATGCAATATCACTCAGCAATGAAATCTATGTCATCAGGCCCGTAGCAGCATAATGAGTGGATTCAGGTACGATGATTCTAAGTGAAATAAGTCACACAGAAAAAGAAACATCGTAAGATATCACTACTAAACGGAATGTAAACTTGGCTAAACAGGAACTGAATTACAAAACAGAACAGGGTATCAAATGTAGAAAACCAACTTATGCTTGCATAAGGGGAAAGGTGAGTTGGGGTGCTGCATAAAACCAGAGATTGAAATTAGCTCAGATACCATTCCATAAGCCAAATATGTAATAGACAAGAGCTACTCCTTGCTCAATGAAGTGGACTCAACACCCCATATTAAACGCCTAAGAATATACCTGACTAGTAAGAATCTTAAAACCTATGGATTTATATGTCTCCGAAAGAGAATCAAGCGTGTGTACAGTGGCATAAACGCAGCAGTGATAGGATTGGTGAGGTTCGGTGAGCAAATGCAGACCCTTTGAAGTCATATTGCATGGTACCCATTCCATGGGTCTCAACTCCCCATGTTTAAGGGATTCTTCCTTCAGCTAAAACATGCATGTGGAACCAAGAGTATGATCCACCATGTGATCGGAAAACGTGTTCAAATATGTCTCAGGTTTCGTCCCCTGGTACTCGGCTGCAACATTCCAGACGCTTTACTAACACTCTCCCCACTTGGAGAGTCAGTGCCTTTAACCTCCTGTTTGGCCCAGTTTGCAATTTCTGCGGAAGATGAACAGGAAGAGGGAGAACAAATGAGAGACTAGGTGGAGGTGTCTGGACGGGCAAATTTAACTCTCATTTCCCACCAGGAAGAGGAATTAACCAAAGGCTCAACATGCCGTGCCGGAACCAAACTAGGGCCTGAAGCAATCCTGCAGTGTTGCGGCCAGCTCACAAGAAAGCGAGTTGAAGAAAGGAGCTCAGGGGCACTGTAATTCACAAACCTGCAGAGTTATAAATGACAGCTATCTTCCAAAAATATATTGAAGTAAGGCTGCCAAGAGGACTTGAAAGCGGGGCAGAATTATAGGAAACCGATTGCAGGAGGTAGACTGGAATTGCATGTAAAGCATAGGAAAAGAGGCAGAACGTCCACAATGATGCACTTGGCCAAAAAGGGCGTATGCGTTTTTTCCTGAATATATTCAGGAAAAACGCATACGCCCTTTTTGGCCAACCAAGCAAACTTGCAAAGGAAATCTGCACTACAATGAAGTCTCACTGCCCCCCGGTCAAAAGGGCCATCTGAAAAAAGTGTAAAATCCAGAAAGGCAGGACAGGCCAAGGAGAACTAGGAGCCTTGTTATGCTGATGGGCGGGATGTAAATTGCCAGCAGCCACTCTGGAGAAGTGTATGGTGTTTCCTGAAACATCCAAAAAACAAAGCAACAGAGCCTAGGGCACTTCCACTTATGGTCCTATAGCTTAGGGAAATTAAAATCAAAAAGACACAGCCTCCCCAAAGTTTGGGACGGCTCTGTTTACAAGAACCTTGTTTACGTTACAAGTTCAATATCACAGAAAGCGAAAAATGGATAAAGAAGTTGTGGTACTTACGTACAATGCAATATCACTCAGCAATGAAATCTATGTCATCAGGCCCGTAGCAGCATAATGAGTGGATTCAGGTACGATGATTCTAAGTGAAATAAGTCACACAGAAAAAGAAACATCATAAGATATCACTACTACACGGAATGTAAACTTGCCTACACAAGAACTGAATTACAAAACAGAACAGGGCCTCAAATGTAGAAAACCAACTTATGCTTGCTTAAGGGGAAAGGTGAGTTGGGGTGCTTCATAAAACCAGAGATTGAAATTAGCACAGATACCGTTCCATAAGCCAAATATGTAATAGACAAGAGCTACTCCTTGCTCAACAAAGTGGACTCAACACCCCATATTAAACGCCTAAGAATATACCTGACTAGAAATAATCTTAAAACCTATGGATTTATATGTCTCTGAAAGAGAATCAAGCGTGTGTACAGCGGCATAAACGCAGCAGTGATAGGATTGGTGAGGTTCGGTGAGCAAATGCAGACCCTTTGAAGTCATATTGCATGGGACCCATTCCATGGGTCTCAACTCTCCATGTTTAAGGGATTCTTCCTTCAGCTAAAACATGCATGTGGAACCCAGAGTATGATCCACCGTGTGATCGGGAAATGTGTTGAAATGTGTCTCAGTTTTCGTCCCCTGGTACTCGGGTGCAACATTCCAGACACTTTACTAACACTCTCCCCACTTGGAGAGTCAGTGCCTTTAACCTCTTATTTGGCCCAGTTTGCAATTTCTGCGTAAGATGAACAGGAATAGGGAGAACCAATGAGAGACTAGCTTGAGGTGTCTGGACGGGAAAATTTAACTCTCAGTTCCCACCAGGAAGAGGAATTAACCAAAGGCTCAGCGTGCCGTGCCAGAACCACACTAGGGCCTGAAGCAATCCTGCAGTGTTGCGGCCAGCTCACAAGAAAGAGAGTTGAAGAAAGGAGCTCAGGGGCACTGTAATTCACAAACCTGCAGAGTTATAAATGACAGCTACCTTCCAAAAATATATTGAAGTAAGGCAGCCAAGAGGAGTTGAAAGCGGGGCAGAATTGCAGGAAACCGATTTCAGGAGGTAGACTGGAATTGCATGTAAAGCAAAGGAGAAGAGGCAGAACGTCCACAATGATGCACTTGGCCAAAAAGGGCGTATGCGTTTTTTCCTGAATATATTCAGGAAAAACGCATACGCCCTTTTTGGCCAACCAAGCAAGCTTGCAAAGGAAATCTGCACTACAATGAAGTCTCACTGCCCCCCGGTCAAAAGGGCCATCTGAAAAAAGTGTAAAATCCAGAAAGGCAGGACAGGCCAAGGAGAACTAGGAGCCTTGTTATGCTGATGGGCGGGATGTAAATTGCCAGCAGCCACTCTGGAGAAGTGTATGGTGTTTCCTGAAACATCCAAAAAACAAAGCAACACAGCCAAGGGCACTTCCACTTATGGTACTATAGCTTAGGGAAATTAAAATCAAAGAGACACAGCCACTCGAAAATTTGGGCCGGCTCTGTTTACAAGAACCTCGTTTACAGTACAAGTTCAATATCACAGAAAGCGAAAAATGGATAAAGAAGTTGTGGTAATTATGTACAATGCAATATCACTCAGCAATGAAATCTATGTCATCAGGCCCGTAGCAGCATAATGAGTGGATTCAGGTATGATGATTCTTAGTGAAATAAATCACACAGAAAAAGAAACATCATAAGATATCACTACTACACGGAATGTAAACTTGGCTACACAGGAACTGAATTACAAAACAGAACAGGGTCTCAAATGTAGAAAACCAACTTATGCTTGCTTAAGGGGAAAGGTGAGTTGGGGTGCTGCATACAACATGAGATTGAAATTAGCACAGATACCGTTCCATAAGCCAAATATGTAATAGACAAGAGCTACTCCTTGCCCAACGAAGTGGACTCAACACCCCGTATTAAACGCCTAAGAATATACCTGACTAGAAATAATCTTAAAACCTACGGATTTATATGTCTCCGAAAGAGAATCAAGCGTGTGTACAGCGGCATAAACGCAGCAGTGATAGGATTGGTGAGGTTCGGTGAGCAAATGCAGACCCTTTGAAGTCATATTGCATGGGACCCATTCCATGGGTCTCAACTCTCCAGGTTTAAGGGATTCTTCCTTCAGCTAAAACATGCATGTGGAACCCAGAGTATGATCCACCGTGTGATCGGGAAATGTGTTGAAATGTGTCTCAGTTTTCGTCCCCTGGTATTCGGGTGCAACATTCCAGACGCTTTACTAACACTCTCCCCACTTGGAGAGTCAGTGCCTTTAACCTCCTATTTGGCCCAGTTTGCAATTTCTGCGTAAGATGAACAGGAATAGGGAGAATCAATGAGAGACTAGCTGGAGGTGTCTGGACGGGAAAATTTAACTCTCAGTTCCCACCAGGAAGAGGAATTAACCAAAGGCTCAGCGTGCCGTGCCAGAACCACACTAGGGCCTGAAGCAATACTGCCGTGTTGCGGCCAGCTCACAAGAAAGCGAGTTGAAGAAAGGAGCTCAGGGGCACTGTAATTCACAAACCTGCAGAGTTATAAATGACAGCTACCTTCCAAAAATATATTGAAGTAAGGCAGCTAAGAGGAGTTGAAAGCGGGGCAGAATTGCAGGAAACCGATTTCAGGAGGTAGACTGGAATTGCATGTAAAGCATAGGAAAAGAGGCAGAACGTCCACAATGATGCACTTGGCCAAAAAGGGCGTATGCGTTTTTTCCTGAATATATTCAGGAAAAACGCATACGCCCTTTTTGGCCAACCAAGCAAGCTTGCAAAGGAAATCTGCACTACAATGAAGTCTCACTGCCCCCCGGTCAAAAGGGCCATCTGAAAAAAGTGTAAAATCCAGAAAGGCAGGACAGGCCAAGGAGAACTAGGAGCCTTGTTATGCTGATGGGCGGGATGTAAATTGCCAGCAGCCACTCTGGAGAAGTGTATGGTGTTTCCTGAAACATCCAAAAAACAAAGCAACAGAGCCTAGGGCACTTCCACTTATGGTCCTATAGCTTAAGGAAATTAAAATCAAAAAGACACAGCCACCCCAAAGTTTGGGACGGCTCTGTTTACAAGAACCTTGTTTACGTTACAAGTTCAATATCACAGAAAGCGAAAAATGGATAAAGAAGTTGTGGTACTTACGTACAATGCAATATCACTCAGCAATGAAATCTATGTCATCAGGCCCGTAGCAGCATAATGAGTGGATTCAGGTACGATGATTCTAAGTGAAATAAGTCACACAGAAAAAGAAACATCATAAGATATCACTACTACACGGAATGTAAACTTGGCTACACAAGAACTGAATTACAAAACAGAACAGGGCCTCAAATGTAGAAAACCAACTTATGCTTGCTTAAGGGGAAAGGTGAGTTGGCGTGCTTCATAAAACCAGAGATTGAAATTAGCACAGATACCGTTCCATAAGCCAAATATGTAATAGACAAGAGCTACACCTTGCTCAACGAAGTGGACTCAACACCCCATATTAAACGCCTAAGAATATACCTGACTAGAAATAATCTTAAAACCTATGGATTTATATGTCTCCGAAAGAGAATCAAGCGTGTGTACAGCGGCATAAACGCAGCAGTGATAGGATTGGTGAGGTTCGGTGAGCAAATGCAGACCCTTTGAAGTCATATTGCATGGTACCCATTCCATGGGTCTCAACTCTCCAGGTTTAATGGATTCTTCCTTCAGCTAAAACATGCATGTGGAACCCAGAGTATGATCCACCGTGTGATCGGGAAATGTGTTGAAATGTGTCTCACTTTTCGTCCCCTGGTACTCGGGTGCAACATTCCAGACGCTTTACTAACACTCTCCCCACTTGGAGAGTCAGTGCCTTTAACCTCCTATTTGGCCCAGTTGGAATTTCTGCGTAAGATGAACAGGAATAGGGAGAACCAATGAGAGACTAGCTGGAGGTGTCTGGACGGGAAAATTTAACTCTCAGTTCCCACCAGGAAGAGGAATTAACCAAAGGCTCAGCGTGCCGTGCCAGAACCACACTAGGGCCTGAAGCAATACTGCCGTGTTTCAGCCAGCTCACAAGAAAGCGAGTTGAAGAAAGGAGCTCAGGGGCACTGTAATTCACAAACCTGCAGAGTAATAAATGACAGCTATCGTCCAAAAATATATTGAAGTAAGGCTGCCAAGAGGACTTGAAAGCGGGGTAGAATTGCAAGAAACCGATTTCAGGAGGTAGACGGGAATTGCATGAAAAGCATAGGAAAAGAGGCAGAACGTCCACAATGATGCACTTGGCCAAAAAGTGCGTATGCATTTTTTCTTGAATATATTGAGGAAAAACCGCATAGGCACTTTTTGGCCAACCAAGAAAGCTTGCAATGGAAATCGGCACTACAATGAAGTCTCACTGCCCCCCGGTCAAAAGGGCCATCTGAAAAAAGTGTAAAATCCAGAAAGGCAGGACAGGCCATGGAGAACTAGCAGCCTTGTTATGCTGATGGGCGGGATGTAAATTGCCAGCAGCCACTCTGGAGAAGTGTATGGTGTTTCCTGAAACATCCAAAAAACAAAGCAACACAGCCAAGGGCACTTCCACTTATGGTACTATAGCTTAGGGAAATTAAAATCAAAGAGACACAGCCACTGGAAAATTTGGGCCGGCTCTGTTTACAAGAACCTCGTTTACGGTACAAGTTCAATATCACAGAAAGCGAAAAATGGATAAAGAAGTTGTGGTAATTATGTACAATGCAATATCACTCAGCAATGAAATCTATGTCATCAGGCCCGTAGCAGCATAATGAGTGGATTCAGGTATGATGATTCTTAGTGAAATAAATCACACAGAAAAAGAAACATCATAAGTTATCACTACTACACGGAATGTAAACTTGGCTACACAGGAACTGAATTACAAAACAGAACAGGGTCTCAAATGTAGAAAACCAACTTATGCTTGCTTAACGGGAAAGGTGAGTTGGGGTGCTGCATACAACATGAGATTGAAATTAGCACAGATACCGTTCCATAAGCCAAATATGTAATAGACAAGAGCTACTCCTTGCCCAACGAAGTGGACTCAACACCCCGTATTAAACGCCTAAGAATATACCTGACTAGAAATAATCTTAAAACCTACGGATTTATATGTCTCCGAAAGAGAATCAAGCGTGTGTACAGCGGCATAAACGCAGCAGTGATAGGATTGGTGAGGTTCGGTGAGCAAATGCAGACCCTTTGAAGTCATATTGCATGGTACCCATTCCATGGGTCTCAACTCTCCAGGTTTAAGGGATTCTTCCTTCAGCTAAAACATGCATGTGGAACCCAGAGTATGATCCACCGTGTGATCGGGAAATGTGTTGAAATGTGTCTCAGTTTTCGTCCCCTGGTACTCGGGTGCAACATTCCAGACGCTTTACTAACACTCTCCCCACTTGGAGAGTCAGTGCCTTTAACCTCCTATTTGGCCCAGTTTGCAATTTCTGCGTAAGATGAACAGGAATAGGGAGAACCAATGAGAGACTAGCTGGAGGTGTCTGGACGGGAAAATTTAACTCTCAGTTCCCACCAGGAAGAGGAATTAACCAAAGGCTCAGCGTGCCGTGCCAGAACCACACTAGGGCCTGAAGCAATACTGCCGTGTTGCGGCCAGCTCACAAGAAAGCGAGTTGAAGAAAGGAGCTCAGGGGCACTGTAATTCACAAACCTGCAGAGTTATAAATGACAGCTACCTTCCAAAAATATATTGAAGTAAGGCAGCTAAGAGGAGTTGAAAGCGGGGCAGAATTGCAGGAAACCGATTTCAGGAGGTAGACTGGAATTGCATGTAAAGCATAGGAGAAGAGGCAGAATGTCCACAATGAGGCACTTGGCCAAAAAGGGCGTATGCGTTTTTTCCTGAATATATTCAGGAAAAACACATACGCCCTTTTTGGCCAACCAAGCAAGCTTGCAAATGAAATCTGCACTACAATGAAGTCTCACTGGCCCCCGGTGAAAAGGGCCATCTGAAAAAAGTGTAAAATCCAGAAAGGCAGGACAGGCCATGGAGAACTGGGAGCCTTGTTATGCTGATGGGCGGGATGTAAATTGCCAGCAGCCACTCTGGAGAAGTGTATGGTGTTTCCTGAAACATCCAAAAAACAAAGCAACAGAGCCTAGGGCACTTCCACTTATGGTCCTATAGCTAAAGGAAATTAAAATCAAAAAGACACAGCCACCCCAACGTTTGGGACGGCTCTGTTTACAAGAACCTTGTTTACGTTACAAGTTCAATATCACAGAAAGCGAAAAATGGATAAAGAAGTTGTGGTACTTACGTACAATGCAATATCACTCAGCAATGAAATCTATGTCATCAGGCCCGTAGCAGCATAATGAGTGGATTCAGGTACGATGATTTTAAGTGAAATAAGTCACACAGAAAAAGAAACATCATACGATATCACTACTACACGGAATGTAAACTTGGCTACACAAGAACTGAATTACAAAACAGAACAGGGCCTCAAATGTAGAAAACCAACTTATGCTTGCTTAAGGGGAAAGGTAAGTTGGCGCGCTTCATAAAACCAGAGATTGAAATTAGCACAGATACCGTTCCATAAGCCAAATATGTAATAGACAAGAGCTACTCCTTGCTCAACGAAGTGGACTCAACACCCCACATTAAACGCCTAAGAATATACCTGACTACTAATAATCTTAAAACCTAAGGATTTATATGTCTCCGAAAGAGAATCAAGCGTGTGTACAGCGGCATAAAATCAGCAGTGATAGGATTGGTGAGGTTCGGTGAGCAAATGCAGACCCTTTGAAGTCATATTGCATGGTACCCATTCCATGGGTCTCAACTCTCCAGGTTTAAGGGATTCTTCCTTCAGCTAAAACATGCATGTGGAACCCAGAGTATGATCCACCGTGTGATCGGAAAACGTGTTCAAATGTGTCTCAGTTTTCGTCCCCTGGTACTCGGGTGCAACATTCCAGACGCTTTACTAACACTCTCCCCACTTGGAGAGTCAGTGCCTTTAACCTCCTGTTTGGCCCAGTTTGCAATTTCTGTGGAACATGAACAGGAATAGGGAGAACCAATGAGACACTAGGTGGAGGTGTCCGGACGGGCAAATTTAACTCTCATTTCCCACCAGGAAGAGGAATTAACCAAAGGCTCAGCGTGCCATGCCGGAACCACACTAGGGCGCGAAGCAATCCTGCGGTGTTGCGGCCAGCTCACAAGAAAGCGAGTTGAAGAAAGGAGCTCAGGGGCACTGTAATTCTCAAACCTGCAGAGTTATAAATGACAGCTACCTTCCAAAAATATATTGAAGTAAGGCAGCTAAGAGGAGTTGAAAGCGGGGCAGAATTGCAGGAAACCGATTTCAGGAGGTAGACTGGAATTGCATGTAAAGCATAGGAAAAGAGGCAGAACGTCCACAATGATGCACTTGGCCAAAAAGGGCATATGCGTTTTTTCCTGAATATATTCAGGAAAAACGCATACGCCCTTTTTGGCCAACCAAGCAAACTTGCAAAGGAAATCTGCACTACAATGAAGTCTCACTGCCCCCCGTTCAAAAGGGCCATCTGAAAAAAGTGTAAATCCAGAAAGGCAGGACAGGCCATGGAGAACTGGGAGCCTTGTTATGCTGATGGGCGGGATGTAAATTGCAAGCAGCCACTCTGGAGAAGTGTATGGTGTTTCCTGAAACATCCAAAAAACAAAGCAACAGAGCCTAGGGCACTTCCACTTATGGTCCTATAGCTTAGGGAAATTAAAATCAAAAAGACACAGCCACCCCAAAGTTTGGGACGGCTCTGTTTACAAGAACCTCGTTTACGGTACAAGTTCAATATCACACAAAGCGAAAAATGGATAAAGAAGTTTTGGTACTTACATACAATGCAATATCACTCAGCAATGAAATCTATGTCATCAGGCCCGTAGCAGCATAATGAGTGGATTCAGGTACGATGATTCTAAGTGAAATAAGTCACACAGAAAAAGAAACATCGTAAGATATCACTACTACACGGAATGTAAACTTGGCTAAACAGGAACTGAATTACAAAACAGAACAGGGTGTCAAATGTAGAAAACCAACTTATGCTTGCTTAAGGGGAAAGGTGAGTTGGGGTGCTGCATAAAACCAGAGATTGAAATTAGCACAGATACCATTCCATAAGCCAAATATGTAATAGACAAGAGCTACTCCTTGCTCAATGAAGTGGACTCAACACCCCATATTAAACGCCTAAGAATATACCTGACTAGTAAGAATCTTAAAACCTATGGATTTATATGTCTCCGAAAGAGAATCAAGCGTGTGTACAGCGGCATAAACGCAGCAGTGATAGGATTGGTGAGATTCGGTGAGCAAATGCAGACCCTTTGAAGTCATATTGCATGGTACCCATTCCATGGGTCTCAACTCTCCAGGTTTAAGGGATTCTTCCTTCAGCTAAAACATGCATGTGGAACCCAGAGTATGATCCACCGTGTGATCGGGAAACGTGTTCAAATGTGTCTCAGTTTTTGTCCCCTGGTACTTGGGTGCAACATTCCAGACGCTTTACTAACACTCTCCCCACTTGGAGAGTCAGTGCCTTTAACCTCCTGTTTGGCCCAGTTTCCAATTTCTGTGGAAATTGAACAGGAATAGGGAGAACCAATGAGACACTAGGTGGAGGTGTCCGGACGGGCAAATTTAACTCTCATTTCACACCAGGAAGAGGAATTAACTAAAGGCTCAGCATGCCGTGCCGGAAACAAACTAGGGTCCGAAGCAATCCTGTGGTGTTGCGGCCAGCTCACAAGAAAGCGAGTTGAAGAAAGGAGCTCAGGGGCACTGTAATTCACAAACCTGAAGAGTAATAAATGACAGCTATCGTCCAAATATATATTGAAGTAAGGCCGCCAAGAGGACTAGAAAGCGGGGCAGAATTGCAGGAAACCGATTTCAGGAGGTAGATGGGAATTGCATGAAAAGCATAGGAAAAGAGGCAGAACGTCCACAACTATGCACTTGGCCAAAAAGGGCATATGGGTTTTTTCCTGAATATATTGAGGAAAAACTGCATACGCCCTTTTTGGCCAACCAAGAAAGCTTGCAAAGGAAATCTGCACTACAATGAAGTCTCACTGCCCCACGGTCAAAAGGGCCATCTGAAAAAAGTGTAAAATCCAGAAAGGCAGGACAGGCCATGGAGAACTGGGAGCCTTGTTATGGTGATGGGCGGGATGTAAATTGCCAGCAGCCACTCTGGAGAAGTGTATGGTGTTTCCTGAAACATCCAAAAAACAAAGCAACAGAGCCTAGGGCACTTCCACTTATGGTCCTATAGCTTAGGGAAATTAAAATCAAAAAGACACAGCCACCCCAAAGTTTGGGACGGCTCTGTTTACAAGAACCTCGTTTACGGTACAAGTTCAATATCACACAAAGCGAAAAATGGATAAAGAAGTTGTGGTACTTACGTACAATGCAATATCACTCAGCAATCAAATCTATGTCATCAGGCCCGTAGCAGCATAATGAGTGGATTCAGGTACGATGATTCTAAGTGAAATAAGTCACACAGAAAAAGAAACATCGTAAGATATCACTACTAAACGGAATGTAAACTTGGCTAAACAGGAACTGAATTACAAAACAGAACAGGGTGTCAAATGTAGAAAACCAACTTATGCTTGCTTAAGGGGAAAGGTGAGTTGGGGTGCTGCATAAAACCAGAGATTGAAATTAGCAAAGATACCATTCCATAAGCCAAATATGTAATAGACAAGAGCTACTCCTTGCTCAATGAAGTGGACTCAACACCCCATATTAAACGCCTAAGAATATACCTGACTAGTAAGAATCTTACAACCTATGGATTTATATGTCTCCGAAAGAGAATCAAGCGTGTATACAGTGGCATAAACGCAGCAGTGATAGGATTGGTGAGGTTCGGTGAGCAAATGCAGACCCTTTGAAGTCATATTGCATGGTACCCATTCCATGGGTCTCAACTCCCCATGTTTAAGGGATTCTTCCTTCAGCTAAAACATGCATGTGGAACCAAGAGTATGATCCACCATGTGATCGGAAAACGTGTTCAAATATGTCTCAGTTTTCGTCCCCTGGTACTCGGGTGCAACATTCCAGACGCTTTACTAACACTCTCCCCACTTGGAGAGTCAGTGCCTTTAACCTCCTGTTTGGCCCAGTTTGCAATTTCTGCGGAAGATGAACAGGAAGAGGGAGAACCAATGAGAGACTAGCTGGAGGCGTCTGGACGGGCAAATTTAACTCTCATTTCCCACCAGGAAGAGGAATTAACCAAAGGCTCAGCATGCCATGCCGGAACCAAACTAGGGCCTGAAGCAATCCTGCGGTGTTGCGGCCAGCTCACAAGAAAGCGAGTTGAAGAAAGGAGCTCAGGGGCACTGTAATTCACAAACCTGCAGAGTTATAAATGACAGCTATCGTCCAAAAATATATTGAAGGAAGGCTGCCAAGAGGACTTGAAAGCGGTGCAGAATTGCAGGAAACCGATTTCAGGAGGTAGACTGGAATTGCATGTAAAGCATAGGAAAAGAGGCAGAACGTCCACAATGATGCACTTGGACAAAAAGGGCGTATGTGTTTTTTCCTGAATATATTCAGGAAAAAACGCATACGCCCTTTTTGGCCACCCAAGCAAGCTTGCAAAGGAAATCTGCACTACAATGAAGTCTCACTGCCCCCCGGTCAAAAGGGCCATCTGAAAAAAGTGTAAAATCCAGAAAGGCAGGACAGGCCATGGAGAACTGGGAGCCTTGTTATGCTGATGGGCGGGATGTAAATTGCCAGCAGACACTCTGGAGAAGTGTATGGTGTTTCCTGAAACGTCCAAAAAACAAAGCAACAGAGCCTAGGGCACTTCCACTTATGGTCCTATAACTTAGGGAAATTAAAATCAAAAATACACAGCCACCCCAAAGTTTGGGCCGGCTCTGTTTACAAGAACCTCGTTTACGGTACAAGTTCAATATCACAGAAAGCGAAAAATGGATAAAGAAGTTGTGGTACTTACGTACAATGCAATATCACTCAGCAATGAAATCTATGTCATCAGGCCTGTAGCAGCATAATGAGTGGATTCAGGTACGATGATTCTAAGTGAAATAAGTCACGCAGAAAAAGAAACATCATAAGATATCACTACTACACGGAATGTAAACTTGGCTACACAGGAACTGAATTACAAAACAGAACAGGGTGTCAAATGTAGAAAACCAACTCATGCTTGCTTAAGGGGAAAGGTGAGTTGGGGTGCTGCATACAACAAGAGATTGAAATTAGCACAGATACCGTTCCATAAGCCAAATATGTAATAGACAAGAGCTACTCCTTGCTCAACGAAGTGGACTCAACACCCCATATTAAACGCCTAAGAATATACCTGACTAGTAAGAATCTTAAAACCTATGGATTTATATGTCTCCGAAAGAGAATCAAGCGTGTGTACAGCGGCATAAACGCAGCAGTGATAGGATTGGTGAGGTTCGGTGAGCAAATGCAGACCCTTTTAAGTCATATTGCATGGTACCCATTCCATGGGTCTCAACTCTCCAGGTTTAAGGGATTCTTCCTTCAGCTAAAACATGCATGTGGAACCCAGAGTATGATCCACCGTGTGATCGGGAAATGTGTTCAAATGTGTCTCAGTTTTCGTCCCCTGGTACTCGGGTGCAACATTCCAGACGCTTTACTAACACTCTCCCCACTTCGAGAGTCAGTGCCTTTAACCTCCTGTTTGGCCCAGTTTGCAATTTATTCGGAAGATGAACAGGAATAAGGAGAAGCAATGGGAGACTATCTGTAGGTGTCTGGACCGGCAAATTTAACTCTCATTTCCCACCAGGAAGATAAATGAACCAAAGGGTCCGCGTGCCATGCTTGAACTAGATTAGGGCCTGAGGAGATCCTGCGGTGTTGCGGCCAGCTCACAAGAAAGCGAGTTGAAGAAAGGAGCTCAGGGGCACTGTAATTCAGAAACCTGCGGAGTTATAAATGACAGCTATCATCCAAAATTATACTGAAGTAAGGCTGCGAAGAGGACTTGAATGCGGGGCAGAATTGCTGGAAACTGATTTCAGAACGTACACGGGAGTAGCTCTTAAAGCATAGGAAAAGAGACAGAACTTGGAAAATAATGCACTTGGCAAAAAAGGGCATATGTGTTTTATCCAGAGCTCTCATAACTGAGGGGAGGAGATTCCCAGCAGGCTCCAACTGCCACCTGAGGGCTCACATTGCCAAGGCAACGGGAGCATGCCAGGCAGGAGTTACCTCACAGCAGAGGTCCCACCTCACAGAAGGGTGAGAAACCCAGCCAACATCAGACTCTCACCAGAGGGCCCACATCACCAAGGGGATGGGAACCAGGCAGGAGTGTCTTCACATCAGTGGGGCCACATCATCGAAAGCTGAGGTACTCAGCACATGTGTCCTCAAACCAGAGGACCCACATCACCAAGGACCTCGGAGTGAGGCAGGCAGGAGTAGCCTCACAACACTGGGCACATAGAATAAAAAAGTGAGGAATCCAGCAGTTGGAACCTCCCAGCAGGCGGCCCAGAGCACCGAGGCTATGGGATCCAGGCCACAGTGAACTCACAGAAGAGGGCCCATGTCATGAAACTGAGCAACCCAGCCATTGGGACTTCAGAGCAGGAGGCCCACATCCCCATGGGGATGGAATTCTGGTAGGAGTGTCCTCACACCACTGAGAATGTATCAGAAAATTTTGGGCGACCAGCAGTTAGGGCCTGACGCCAGAGGACCCTCATCACCAAGGGAAGGAGGCTCCCAGCAGGCTCCAACTGCCACCAGAAGGCTGATGTCGCCAAGGCGATGTGTGCCAACCAGGCACGAGTGACCTCACAGCAGAGGGCCCACCTCAGAGAAGTGTGACGAACCCAGTCAGGATCAGACTCGCACCAGAGGGCCCACATCACCAAATGGATTGGAACCAGGCAGGAGTGTCCTCACATGAGTAGGGCCACATCATCTAAAGGTGAGGAACCCAGAACATGTGGCTTCAAACCATAGGACACCCATCACCAAGGGGCTGGGAGTGAGGCAGGCAGGAGGAGCCTCATAACAGAGGGCCCAAAAATAAGAAAGGTGAGGAATCCAGCAGTTGGAACCTCCCAGCAGGCGGCCCAGAGCACAGAGGCTAGAGGAACCAGGCCAGAGTGAACTAACACCAGACAGCCCACATCATGAAACTGTGAGCAACCCAGACATTGGGACCTCAGAGCAGAAGGCCCACATCCCCATGGTGATGGGAACATGACAGGAGTGTCCTGGCATCACTGGGCTCACATCAGAAAACGTGGGGTGCTCAGAAGTTAGGGCCTGACGCTAGAGGGCACTCATCACCGAGAGGAGGAGGCTCCCAGCAGGCTCCAGCTGCCACCAGAGGGCCAACGTCGCCAAGGCGATGTGTGCCAGCCTGGCAGGAGTGACCTCACAGTAGAGGGCCCACCTCACAGAAGGGTGAGGAACACAGCCAGGATCAGACTCTCACCAGAGGGCCCACATCACCAAGGGGATGGGAACCAGGCAGGAGTGTCCCCACACCAGTGGGACAACATCATCGAAAGGTGAGGATCCCAGCACATGTGTCCTCAAACCAGAGGAACCACATCACCAAGGGGTTCGGAATGAGGCTGGCAGGACTGGCCTCACAACACAGGGTCCATAGAATATAAAAGTTGAGGAATCCAGCAGTTGGAACCTCCCAGCAAGTGGCCCAGAGCACCGAGGCTATGGGATCCAGGCCGCAGTGAACTCACAGCAGAGGGCCCACATCATGAACCTGTGAGCAGCCCAGCTGTTGGGACCTCAGAACAGAAAACCCACATCCCCATTGGGATGGGAACCTGGCAGGAGTGGCTTTGTACCACTTAGCACATATCAGAAAATGTTAGGAGCCCAGCAGTTAGGGCCTGACGCCAGGGGGCCCTCATAACTGAGGGGAGGAGACTCCCAGCAGGTTCCAACTGCCAACAGAGGGCCCACGTCTACAAGGTGGCATGTGCCAGCCAGGCAGTAGTGACCTCACAGCAGAGGGCCTATCTCACAGAAGGGTGAGGAACCGAGGCAGGATGAGACTCTCACCAGAGGGCCCACAACACCAAGGGGATGGGAACCAGTCAGGACTGTCCTCCCACCAGTGGGGCCACATCATCGAAAGGTGAGGAACCCAGCACATGTGGCCTCATATCAGAGGACATACATCACAAAGGGGATGGGAGTGAGGCAGGTAGGAGTAGCCTAAAAACAGAGGGCCCAAAGAATAAAAAAAGTGAGGAATCCAGCATTTGGAACCTCCCAGCAGGCGGCCGAGAGCACAGAAGCTATGGGATGCAGGCAGGAGTTAACTAACACCAGAGAGCCCACATCATGAAACTGTGAGCAACCCAGGCATTGGGACCTCAGAGCAGAAAGCCCACATCCCCATGGGGATGGGAACCTGACAGGAGTGTCCTGGCATCACTGGGCTCACATCAGAAAACGTGGGGAGCCCAGCAGTTAGAGCCTGATGCTAGAGGGCCGTCATCACCGAGGGCAGGAGGCTCCCAGCAGGTTCCATGTGCCAACAGAGGGCCCACGTCGCCAAGATGATGTGTGCAAGTCAGGCAGGATTGACCTCACAGCAGAGGGCCTACCTCACAGAAGAGTGAGGAACCCAGCCAGGATAAGACTGTCACCAGAAGGCCCACATCACCAAGGGGATGGGAACCAGGCAGGAGTGTCCTCACACCAGTGGGGCCACATCATTGAAAGTTGCCTAACCCAGCACATGTGGCCTCAAACCAGAAGACCCACATCACGAAGGGGTTGCGAGTGAGGCAGGCAGGAGGAGCATCACAACACAGGACCCATAGAATACAAAAGTTGAGGAATCGAGCAGTTGGAACCTCCCAGCAGGCAGCCAAGACCACAGAGTCTATGGGATCCAGGCCACAGTGAACTAACACCAGAGAGCCCACATCATGAAATTGTGATCAACCCAGCCGTTGGAACCTCAGAGCAGAAGGCCCACATCCCCATGGGGATGGGAACCTAAGAGGAGTGCTTGAGCAACACTGGGCTCACTAAGAAAAGTTGGGGAGCCCAGCAGTTAGGGCCTGACGTCAGAGGGCCCTCATCACAGAGCTGAGGAGGGTCCCAGCAGGGTCCATTTGCCACCAGAGGGCTCATGTCAACAAGGCGAGGTGAGCAACCCAGGCAAGAGTTACCTGATAGTAGAGGGCCCACCTCACAGATGGGTGAGGAACCCAGCCAGGATCAGACTCTCACCAGAGCGCCCACATCACAAAGGGGATGGGACCCAGTCAGGATTATCCTCACACCAGTGGGGCCTCATCATCTTAAGGTGAGGAACCCAGCACATGTGTCCTCAAACCAGAGGACCCACATCACCAAGGGCCTTGGAGTGAGGCAGGCAGGAGTAGCCTCACAACACAGGGCACATAATATAAAAAACGTGAGGATTCCAGCATTTAGACCTTCCAGCAGGCGGCCCAGAACACCGAGGCTATGGGATCCAGGCCACAGTGAACTCACAGCAGAGGGCCCACATCACAAAACTGTGAGCAACCCAGGAGTTGAGACCTCAGCGCAGAAGGACCACATCCCCATGGGAATGGGAACCTGGCTGGAGTGTCCTCGCACCACTGGGCGCACATCAGAAAATGTGGGGAGCCCACCATTTAGGGCCTGACGCCAGAGGGCCGTCATCACCGAGAGGAGGAGGCGCCCTGCACGCTCCAACTGCCACCAGAGGGCTCACGTCTCCAAGGTGACGTGTGCCAGCCAGGCAGGAGTGACCTCACAGCAGAGGGCCTACCTCACAGAACGTTGAGGAACCCAGCCAGGATTAGACTCTCGCCAGAGGGCCCACCTCACCAAGGGGATGGGAACCAGGCAGGAGTGTCCTCACACGAGTGGGGTCACATCATCGAAAGGTGAGGAACGCAGCACATGTGGCCTCAAGCCATAGGACAGTCATCACCAAGGGGCTGGCAGTGAGGCAGGCAGGAGGAGCCTCACAACAGAGGGCACATAGAATAAAAAAGTTGAGGAATCCAGCAGTTGGAACCTCCCAGCAGGCGGCTCAGAGCACCGATGATAAGGGATCCTTGCCGGAGTGAACTCACAGCAGAGGGCCCACATCATGGTACTGTGAGCAAGCCAGCCGTTTTGACCTCAGAGCAGAAGGCCCATCGCCATGGGGATGGGAACCTGGCAAGAGTCTCCTCACTCACTTGGCGCACATCAGAAAATGTGGGGAGCCCAGCAGTTATGGTCTAAGGCAAGAGGGCCCTCATCACCGAGGGGAGGAGGATCCCAGCACACTCCAACTGCCACCAGAGGGCCCACGTCGCCAAGGTGACGTGTGCCAGACAGGCATGATTGACCTCACAGCAGAGGGCCCACCTCACAGAAGGGTGAGGAACCCAGCCAGGATCAGACTCTCACCTGAGGGCCCACATCAGCAAGGGGATGGGAACCAGTCAGGACTGTCTTCCCTCCAGTGGGGTCACATCATCGAAAGGTGCGGAACCCAGCACATGTGGCCTCAAATCAGAGGACACATATCACAAAGGGAATGGGAGTGAGGCAGGCAGGAGTAGCCTAAAAACAGAGGGCCCAAAGAATAAGAAAGGTGAGGAATCCAGCAGTTGGAACCTCCTAGCAGGCGGCCCAGAGCACAGAAGCTATGGGATACAGGCAGGAGTGAACTAACAGCAGAGAGCCCACATCATGAAACTGTGAGCAACCCAGGCTTTGGGACCTCAGAGCAGAAGGCCCACACCCCAATGGGGATGTGAACCTGGCTGGAGTGTCCTCGCACCACTGGGCGCACATCACAAAATGTAGGGAGCCCAGCAGTTAGGGCCTGATGCCAGAGGGCCCTCATCACCGAGGAGAGGAGGCTCCCAGCAGGCTCCAAGTGCCACCAGAGGGCTCATGTCCACAAGGCGAGGTGAGCAAGCCAGGCAAGAGTGACCTCACATCAGACGGCCTACCTCACAGATGGGTGAGGAACCCAGCCAGGATCAGACTCTCAACAGAGGGCCCACATCACCAAGGGGATGTGAACCAGGCAGGAGTCTCCTAAGACCATTGGTCCCACATCATCGAAAGGTGAGGAACCCAGCACATGTGGCCTCAAACCAGACGACACACATCACGAAGGGGCTGGGAGTGAGGCAGGCAGGAGGATCCTCACAACAGAGGGCCCAAAAAATTAAAAAAGTGAGGAATCCAGCAGTTGGAACCTCCCAGCAGGCAGCCAAGAGCACAGAGGCTATGGGATCCAGGCTTCTGTGAACTAACACCAGAGAGCCCACATCATGAAAATGTGAACAACCCAGCCGTTGGGACCTCAGAGCAGAAGGCCCACATCCCCATGGAGATGGGATCCTAAGAGGAGTGCCAAAGCATCACTGGGCTCACTAAGAAAAGTTGGTGAGCCCAGCAGTTAGGGCCTGACGCAAGAGGGCCCTCATCACCGGGGGGAAGAGATTCCCAGCACGCTCCAACTGCCACCACACGGCTGACTTCACCAAGGCAATGTGTGCCAGCCATGCAGGAGTGACCTATCAGCAGAGGGTCTCCCTCACAGGTGGGTGAGGAACAAAGCCAGGAACAGACTCTCACCAGGGGGTCCACATAACCACGTGGATGAGAACCAAGCAGGAGTGTCCTCACACTAGTGGGGCCACATCATCGAAAGGTGAGGAACCCAGCAAAAGTGGCCACAAACCAGAGGACCCACATCACCAAGGGGTTGAGAGTGAGGTAGGTGTCTGGACGGGCATATTTAACACTCATTTCCCACCAGGAAGAGGAATTAACCAAAGGCTCAGCGTGCCCTGCCAGAAGCAGATTAGGGCCTGAAGCAGTCTTGCGGGTTTGCGGCCAGCTCACAAGAAAGCGAGTTGAAGAAAGGAGCTCAGGGGCCCTGTAATTCACAAACCTGCAGAGTTATAAATGACAGATAACGTCCAAAAATATATTGAAGTAAGGCTGCGAAGAGGACTTGAAAGCGGGGCAGAATTGCAGGAAACCGATTTCAGGAGGTAGACTGGATTTGCATTTAAAGCATAGGAAAAGAGGCAGAACATTGACAATGATGCACTTGGCAACAAAGGGCGTATGAGTTTGTTCCTGAATATATTCAGGAAAAAACACATACGCCCTTTTTGGCAAACCAAGCAAGCTTGCAATGGAAATCCGAACTACTATGAAGTGTCACTTCCCCCGGGTCTAAAGGGCCATCTGAGAAAAGTGTAAAATCCAGAAAGGCAAGACAGGCCATGGGGAAAAAGGAGCCTTGTTATGCTGATGGGCGGGATGTACATTGCCAACAGCCACTCTGGAGAAGTGTATGGTGTTTCCTGATACATCTGAAAAACAAAGCAACAGAGTCTAGGGCATTTCCACTTATGGTCCTATAGCTTAGGGAAATTAAAATCAAAAAGACACAGCCACCCCAAAATTTACAACGGCTCTGTTTACAGGAGTCTCTTCTACAGTACAAGTTAAATATCCCAGAGAACAAATAATTGATAAAGAAGTTGCGGTACTTATGTACAACAGAATACCACTCAGCAATGAAATCTGTGTCACCAGGCCTGTACCAGCATAATGAGTGGATTGAGGCATGATGATTCTAAGTGAAATAAGTCACACAGAAAAAGAAACATCATAAGGTATCACTAATGCACGGAATGTAAACTTGGCTACACATGAACTGAATTACAAAACAGAACAGGGTCTCAAGTTTAGAAAACCAACCTATGCTTGCTTAAGGGGAAAGGTGAGTTGGGGTGCTGCATAAAACCAGAGTTTGAAATTAGCACAGATACCGTTCCATAAGCCAAATATGTAATAGACAAGACCTACCCCTTGCTCAACGAAATGGACTCAACAATGAGGTATCACCTCACACCTGTTAGAATGGGCATCATCTGAAAATCTACAAACAACAAATGCTGGAAAGGGTGTGGAGAAAAGGAAGCCTCTTCCACTATTGTTGGGAATATAAATTGATACAGTCACTATGGAGAACAATATGGAGTTTCTTAAGAAACTAATAATAGAATTACCATATGATACAGCAATCCCAGGACTGGACATATACTCAGACAAAACCATAAATCAAAAAGAGACATTCACCGCAATGTTCATTGCATCACTATTTACAATATCGAGGTAATGGAAGCAACCTAAATGCCCACAGACAGACGAATGCATAAAGCTGTGGTACATATATAAAATGGAATATTACTAAGCCATGAAAGGAATGAAATTGGGTCATTTGTAGAGACGTCGATGGATCTAGAGACTGTCATACAGAGTGAAGTAAGTCAGAAAGAGAAAATCAAATCTTGTATATTCATGCATATATGTGGAACCTAGAAAAACTGTACAGATTAACCGTTTTGCAAGGCATAAATAGAGCAACAGATGTAGACAACAATCGTATGGACAACAAGGGGGGAAAGCTCTTGGAGGGGTGGTGGTGGGAGGAGTTGAGAGATTGGGATTGGCATGTAAACATTTATATGTATAAAATAGATAACCAATGAGAACCTGCTGTATAAAAATATAAAATAAAATTCAAAATTAAAAAGAAATAAAATTTAAAAAATAAAACAGAAAAAACAATTATTCCCTTCACATACATGTATTTATATGAATAAATTATTTCCATGCTTATATCTGTAAATACAAAAAAGAGGAATAAAATCTACCTTGAACCAAAAACGAAAAAGAGAAAAAAAAAACAGAACCCACCAGTTACTCAGAGGAAAACCGTATCAGGGCACTTGCTCCAGTTGTAAACAATTCTGAAGTTGGTCAGTGGTGGGGAATCGTCTCCCATTCAGCCAGCAGCCCCCACACAACAAGCGTCCTCATTGCAAAGCTGGGGCACCGTGCCGAGGCATCTGTGAGTAAACGTGAGCTGAGCCCCAGGCCAGTTGCTGCTGAACTGTTCCCGCCCTTCCCAGGTAAAACACCTGAATATATACAAGGACTTGAAAGCCTAGAGGAAGGGCCATGGAGCCACACGAGTGACAGCATGCCAGCTGACTTGGTGCCTGCAGGCCAGCCAGGATGGTCCTGGCCCTGGGTGCTCTTCTGGAAGATTTCCATTTCCCTGCCTGAGATACCCGTCCTGTCCCTGCCCCCACTGCTTTTTTCCTTCCTCACCTCTGCCCAGGGAGAAATTCCAGCAGCAGGTATGGGTGACACATCCTCTTCTTTAGCAGGTGGCAGCCTGGCAACTGCTGCAGAAAGTCCAGCAGAGCCCCACTCACACTGGGCCACCCACAAAGCTGTGGCCTCTCACTCCCTCCCACCAGCCCAGCCCCGAGACTGCTGACAGGGCAGAGAAAATGGCGTCAGGCACAGCTGCAGGGGCTTTTGCTGCCTGGAGTGGTATTTATATTGATCTCAACCCAGGCACACCTGGGGAGGGCTGGCCGGCATGGTAAGGCTGCCCAGGTAGCCAATCATCACCCCTCAGGGGCTCACAGTTGCAGAAAATGGAACTTGCTGAACCGGCCAGGTCCAAGGAACAGGTGTGGGCTCCTGAGAGTCAGGATAGACAAGGGGCTGCAGCTTTGGCTTGTTTTCTAATCATTTTATCTGGCCCATGAGTGGGAGACAACTTCAAGAAAACCCTCTCCTAATGAGAGGAACCCAGGAGTCAGGGAGAGGAGGGGTGGGTGGTGGTTGGAGACAGAGGCCTGGTGCCCTGGGTGCAGTGGAAGTCTCTGGAAGACCAGGTGGAGGGAGGCCACACAGAGTGACGCCCAGGGTCACAGACCTGTCGGAGCTGCTGTTTGTTAGTTCAAGTCCTGCTCTGAGGTGCTCTGTGTCAGCTCTGAGCGACAGGTGAGCTGGGGGTGCTCTTCAATGAGGGCTATGTGCACGGTTCCTGTGTGCCCAGCCCTGCCACGGTACCTGCAAGGGTAGCTCTGTATCCTGGGAGGGGTCTGACCATGAGAGCCCCGTGGGCTGTGTTGGGGGTGGGGTACCTGCCCAGGAGAGCTCCATATCCTGGGATTGGCCTGACCACGAGAGCCCCATGGGCTGCTGGGGACCTGGTAAAGGATGTCAGGACAGTCAGTGAAGCCACCGAGGATATACCTCCAGTTGCTCCTGATTCCTACACCCTGCTGGTCATTCTACCAACCACCAGGACATGGTATTCTGTATTAGTCTTCAATGATGCCTTCTTTTGTATTCCATTAGTCCCAGAGTCACAAGAAATTTTGGCTTGTGAGTGGCAGAACTCAACATACAACTAAAACAATACTTCCGGGCCGTCTTGCCCCAAGGGTTCAAAACTTCCCACACCATCTTTGGGGAAAGCTTAGCTAACGACCGAAAAGTTCTACCTCTGGAAAAGGAAACCCTCCTTCAATATGCAGATGACATTCTGATCGCCAGCCCTACTAAGGAGGCCTCTGAACTACCAAGCCAATAAAGGATAGAAGTTGTCCAAGAAAAAGCTCAAATATCACAGACTGCGGTGACCTGCCTGGGCTTCATTCTCACACAAGGTCAGAGAAGCCCATCCCAGGAAAGGGAAGAAACCATTTGCAGCCTTACCCCTTTCTAAAACTAGAAGACAGCTTAGGGGTTCCTGGGGAGGCCAGGGTTTGCTGCTTCTGGATCCCTAACTACAGTCTACTAGCTGGGCCTCTATATGAAACACTGAAAGGAAAAGATGATGATCCTTTTGAACAGAATCCAGAAGTGGCCTTTCAAGAATGGAAAGAGCAGTCAATTCAGACCCTTGCCCTGGAACTCCCTAATTGAGCTAAACCCTTTGACCTTTCCATTCCCGGTGAAAGGTGAATCGCCATTGGAGAATTAGTGCAAAAACTGGGACCACTTGAAATGGAACAACGCAAGAATGCCATCCAGGTAGGATAAACTACAGTCACCAAGGGGCTTGGCCCACTGCCACATCTGGCCAAGATACTGGCGGTATCTAAAAACCTGGAAATCAGCAGCCCAAAAGGCCACCTCCCTCCTAAGGGAAAAGGACCCCACGTGGTGATCCTAATCACCAACCATGCCCTGAAGTTGCAGGGTTCGCTCCGTGGGCACACCGACCTCGAGTGAGGAGGCCCTCCAACTCCAACATCCAGAGAGATAACCGGAGGCAACAGGGCACCATGACGACTCATGTGAACATCACTTGACCTGGAGTTTCTCTCATAAAACAACAATAGTGTGTCCCGAAGGAGTAGACTACTGCTTGCAGGACTTCCTGCACCCGGAGGGGAGCTAATAATCTTGGCGGGGGAACCGTATATCACACTGTCACCATAGAAAAGCCTACAGACACCGTGATGATGGTGGCCAATAAGACCGGCTGGACTCCTGTTTACTTCAAAAGGCTGTTAACTCAGTGGCCATCATGGTCCTTGATCACCACTGACCCTGGACTGTCTGGGAGTTGAGCGGGCAGGGCTCCGACACCTGGTGCTGTTTTTACGTTAATTCAGGGGCCTAATTGAAGAAAGAGCAGACTACTGGTCAGAGCATCTAGGCTGGCAGAAACGGTCAGCCTAAGGTGGCCGAACAAATGTGGGGCAGGGTGAAACCGACCCCCACAGCGTCTCTGCACATCTCTTTCCTGGACCCTTAAAGGTCATTAGAATCTATAACACTTCCAATGCTGGTGCTCAGGCGGACGAGCAGGGAGGCAGGGGTCCTGGGGCCAATCAACGTCACCTGGAGGCTGCTGGGGAGAAGTTCTGACCCTCGTCCCCTGGTATGAGGGCTCCCAACTCAGCACTCAGCAGTTACAGAAGAAGGGTCTGCACCCTCAGCACTCCAAGAATGAGGAACGGGACAAAAGGCAGAGGAGGGGTTTGTCCCCAGCAAAGCCCATTAAAAATCCCTGGGAGATAAAAATAGAATGTGGGCAATAAAGTCAAGTCTGACCTTTTTTATCCTTTGTGCTTTGTCTAATTTCACGTGCTCCTAGGGTCCCGCATGCAGAGGTTCCACACCCGGCACTTCAGACCAGATTTCCTGGTGCAGAATGGCTGGGTCGACACCTCAGCTCCTGGGGCCCAGTGCAGACTCCGAGATATAGAGCCTGAGCTGCAGCCAACCCGGCCCTTGAGAGCTCCGCCCCCTCCCTCCCACTGACTCTGACAGGATCTCTACACAGCAGCCCAGCCCACAGCCCACGGGGTAGTGCATGCTCTCACCTCTCCATTCTCTGATGAAAATATAAAGTTTCCTTTGCTTGGGAACCAAACTCAGTCTCGATCTGTTGGCCCCAATGACACTGAGCAGGGGGACCCTTGTTGGGGTCCACTCTGGAGGATCAGTAACAGAAATTGAGACTATTGTAACTTCAATGAACAGATGTGTGAGCCAAACTGTAGTTAACATAGAACAGTTTATAAGGCTCGGGTAAAATAAGATGTTTCTAACACTTCCATTTGATATTTCCATCACTTTATTATAAGCAAGTTCAGTGAGAAGGTTTGTCCTATTTGTCAGGTCAATATTAGAGAAATGAAGTGATTTCTTTCCAAGGATGTACATCTAATAATCTTGGTTAAAGCTTCAATCTTGTTTTAAATGCTTTTCCATTGAAAATGGTACCTCTCTTTCAGCTCCCCCATTTCTGAGAAGTATAAAATCTTATAATTTATTATTACCAAAGGGGAAAGGTGGGAGGAGGGATAAATTAACAGTTTGGAATTAACACATACACACTGCTATGTATAAAATAGATCATCAACAAGGAACTACTGTATAGCACAGGGAACTACACTCAATATTGTGCAATAACCTATAAGGGGAAATAATCGGAAAAAGAACAGATATTTTTATTGACATCATCTATCAATGACAGTTAAAGTGTAACCTAAGGGAAGCCGGTGGTGAGTGCTTCTGACCCTGAAGACTTCAGTCATCTAAAGTTTGCACTCTGCCTACTTCCCAAGGCCCTTAATGAACATATGTGTAGCCGTAGCTTAAAAAACTCCCCAGTTTGGGTTTCGGGGAGACACTGATTTTGAAAAAGCCCTGGTGTTCTCCTTACATGAATGGGACTCTTCCTACTGCTAAAACATGTCTGTCACATCCAGAGGATGGTATACCGTCTGATCGGGAAGAGTTTGGAAAAGGCATCTCATCTCCTCATCTCCTGGTGCTCGGGTTCACCCCTCCAGCGTCTTTACTAACAGTCTCCCCACTTGGAGATGTCAACACTGTCAACATCCTGTTGCGTACAGTTTGGAATTTGTCCAGAGGATGAAGCGGAAGGATGAGGAACAATGAGAGACAAGTCCTAGGTGTTCAGACAGGCACATGTCACTCTAATTTCCAATCAGGAAGATGAATTGACCAAAGGCTAGGGTTGCCCATGGAAACAGTATAGGGCTTGAGGAAATCCCACTGCTTTGTGGCCAGTTCCCATAAACACAAGTTGAACAATGGAACTCAGGGGCAGTAAAATTCACGAAACTGCAGAGTTGAAAATATCTATCACTGAAAAATGTCTTGAGGAAAGTCAGAGAAAAGGATTGGCAAGCAAGGGAGAATGGCAGGAAAGGGATTTGAGGAGGTAGAAAGGACTCGCCATTAAGCACAAGAAAAGGGGCTGAACATTGCCAACATTGCAGTTGGCCAAAAAGGCTGTATGCGTTTTTTTCTGTATATATTCAAGAAAAGGGCATACACTTTTTTAGCCAACCAAACAGGTGGGCACTGGAAATCAATACTACAAAAGATATCACTTCGCATCAGTCAGAAGAGCCATCCTCATAAAGTGTAAACGCCAGAAATGCAGGACAGGGCAAGGAGAAGAGGGAGCCCTGTGAGGCTTATAGTGGAAATGTATATTGCCAACGGCCATTCTGGAGAAGTGTATTGTGTTTACTAAAGCATCTAAAAAATGAGCTACAGAGCATAGGGCACTTGCACTCATGGGCGTATATCTTGGGAAAAACAAAAATCGAGAGGACACAGGCACCCCAATGTTTACTGCCTCTCTGTTTAAAAGATCCTCGACTAGGATATAACTTAAATGTCTCTGGAGGGAAAAAATGGATAGAGATGTGGTACTTATGTAGAGTGGAATATTACTCAGCCTGGAAATCAATGAAATATGGCCAGTTGTAACAACTCCGGAGGAGTTACGTATGATCATTCTAAGTGACATAAATATGTAGAAAACACGCGTAAGGCTGCTAAACGGGAAAGGTGGGGAGGGGTGAGGCATCATCCAGGAGGTTGAGATTAGCAAAGATACCATTCCAAATACCAAACTGATAATCAACAAGGCCTACACGGTAGCTAAAAGAACTGCACTCAGCACACTCAAGTCACCAGAAAAGAATATCTATGACTGGTAAGAATCTGAAAAAGAAATTATTGATGTCTCTCTGTACATGAATCAAGTGGATGTACAGCAGCAAGAAACAGAGCTTTGAAAATCAGCTGTAAACAACATAGTAATAAATTGAAAAAAATAAACGACAGAGAGACAGAGAAAACCTCTTACAACTTTTCCTCAGGGACGGTGATGCAACATGGATTGAACACATCTAGACCCACAGCAGGATGAGACATAAGGCTGGAAACTGTTCGCGCTAAGAGAAATGTGAGGTTGGGTGAGGAAATGCACACCCTTTAAAGTAATACTACCTGGTACCCATTCAATGGGTCCCAAATCTGCAGGTTCAAGGAATCTTCCTACAGCTAAAACATGCATGGAAAACCCAGAGGACTGTACACCATGTGATCGGGAGATGTGTCTAAAATGCACCTCATTTATCCTCTCCTGGTGCTCCTGTTCATCATTCCAGCCACGTTACTTAGAATCTCCCCACTTAGAGAATCAGCACATTTAAACTTCTGTTTCACACATTTTGCAAATTGTGAGGAGGATGAACGGGAACAGGGGGAAACAATGAGAGAATAGTTGTAGGGGTTTGGACGGGCACATGTCACTCTAATTTCCCATTAAGAATAAGAATTAAAAAAAGGCTCAGCCCGCCTCGCCGGAGCCAAAATAGGGCCTGAAGCAATCCTGCGGTTTTGAGGCCAGCTCACAAAAGAGCAACTTAAAAAATGGAGCTCAGGGTCACTGCAATTCACAAACCTGCAGAGTTATAAATGAAAACTAACGTCCAAAAATATGTTGAGGTAAGGCAAAGAAGAGGATCTGAATGCAAGACAGAATTGCAAGAAACAGATTTCAAGAGATAGATTGGACTCGCCTTTAAAGCACATGAAAAGCGGCAGAATTTCGACAATGATGCAGTTGGCCCAAAAGGGAGTATGCGTTTTTTCCTGAATATATCCAGGAAAAAACGCATACGCACTTTATGGGCAACCAAGCAAGCAAGCAATGCAAATGTGCACAACAAAGAAGTCTCATTTCCCACCGGTCAAAAGGGCCATCCGAAAAAATTGTAAAAACCAGAAATGCAGGACAGGCCATGGAGAACAGGGAGCCTTTATACGCTGATGGACAGTGTGTGAACTGCCGAGAGCCACTCTGGAGAAGTGTATGGTGGTTCCTAAATCATCTAAAAAACAGAGCGACAGAGCATAGGGCACTTCCAATCATGGGAGTATATCTAGGGAAGTCTAAAAATCAACAAGACACAAGCACACCACAGTTTAGGGCTACTCTGTTTACAAGAACCTCAACTTCAGTACACCTTAAATATCCCAGGAAAGAGAACAATGGATAAAGAAAATGTGGTACTTATGTACAATGGAATATCTCTTCACCATGAAATCAATGTAATAAGGCTAGTAGAAGGATAAAGAGTGGATTGAGGTCCGATAATACTACTTGAAATAAGTCAAACAGAAAAAGAAACATATCATAAGATATCACTTATAGAGGGAGGATAAATATGGCTGCACAAAAAATGAATTACAAAACAGAACAGTGTCTCACATTTAGAAAACACACTTATGTCAGCTTAAGGGGAAAGGAGAGGTGGGGTGATGCATAAAACCAGAGTTTGAAATTAGCACAGATACCGTTCAATAAACCAAATAGGTATCAGACAAGATCTACACCTTGCTCAACGAACTGGCCTCAACACACCCTATACACCGCAGAGAAATATATCTGAGTAATAAGAATCTTAAAACCCATGTATTGATATATCTCCATAAGGGAATCAAGTGTGCGCAGAGCGGCACAAACACAGCAGTGAAAATGAGCTAAACCCCTTTATAGAAATAAATTTTAAAACCAAAACGCAGAAACAATGAAAGAGAGAAAAATTCTTACAAAATTCGCTCAGGGGCTGTGATGCAACCTGGAATGACCACATATAAACCCACAGCTGGATAAGACATAAGGCTGGACACTTGGGGCTGAAAGGATTGGTGAGCTTTGGTGAGCAACTGCCGAAAGTTTAATGCAATACTTCATGCTACTTATTCCAAGGGTCCCAACACTCCAAGTTGAAGGGAATCTTCCTACAGCTAAACCATGCATGGGAAATCCAGCGGATGGTATACCATATGATCGGGAAAGGTTTCTAAAATGCACCTCATTTTCCTCTCCTGGGGCTCCGGATCAACATTCCAGCCACTTTACTAACAACATCTCCACATGGAGAGTCAATGCCTTTAAGTTCCGGTATCGCACAGTCTGCAGTTAGTGCAGAGGATGAATGGGAACAGGGGGAACCAGTGAGAAAATAGCTGTAGCGGTTTCAATGGGCACATGTCACTCTAATTTCACATCAGGAAGAAGAATTAACCAAAGGCAGAGCAAGGCACCTCAGAAGAAGAATAGGGCCTGAAGAAATCCTGTGGATATGAGGCAAGATCACAAAAATAAGAGCTGAAAAATGGAGCTAAGGGCCACTGCAATTCAAAAACCTGCAGAGTTATAAAGGCCAACTATTTTCCAAAAGTATATTGAGGTAAGGCTATGAAGAGGCACTGAGAGCAAGGCAGAACTGCAGGAAACCGATTTCAGGAGGTAGACTGGAATTGCACTGAAAACATATGAAAAGACTCAGAACGTCGACAATGATGCACTTGGCCAAAAAGGGCGTATGCATTCTTTCCTGAATATATTCAGGAAGAAATGCATACGCCCTTTCTGGCCAACCAAGCAAGCTCACAAAGGAAATCTGCACTACAATGAAGTCTCACTGCCCCCCGGTCAAAGGGCCATCTGAAAAAAAGTGTAAAATCCAAAAAGGCAGGACAGGCCATGGAGAACTGGGAGCCTTGTTATGCTGATGGGCGAGATGTAAATTGCCAACAGCCACTCTGGAGAAGTGTATGGTGTTTCCTGAAACATCCAAAAAACTAAGCAACAGAGCCTAGGGCACTTCCACTTATGGTCCAATAGCTTAGGGAAATTAAAATCAAAAAGACACAGCCACCGCAAAGTTTGGGATGGCTCTGTTTAGAAGAACCTCGTTTACGGTACAAGTTCAATATCGCAAAAAGCGAAAAATGGATAAAGAAGTTGTGGTACTTACGTACAATGCAATATCACTCAGCAATGAAATCTATGTCATCAGGCCCGGAGCAGCATAATGAGTGGATTCAGGTACGATGATTCTAAGTGAAATAAGTCACACAGAAAAGGGAACATCATATGATATCACTACTACACGGAATGTAAACTTGGCTACACAAGAACTGAATTACAAAACAGAACAGGGTGTCAAATGTAGAAAACCAACTTATGCTTGCTTAAGGGGAAAGGTGAGTTGGGGTGCTGCATAAAACCAGAGATTGAAATTAGCACAGATACCGTTCCATAAGCCAAATATATAATAGACAAGAGCTACTCCTTGCTCAACGAAGTGGACTCAACACCCCATATTAAACGCCTAAGAATATACCTGACTAGTAAGAATCTTAAAACCTATGGATTTATATGTCTCCGAAAGAGAATCAAGCGTGTGTACAGCGGCATAAACGCAGCAGTGATAGGATTGCTGAGTTTCGGTGAGCAAATGCATTCCCTTTGAAGTCATATTGCATGGTACCCATTCCATGTGTCTCAACTCTCCAGGTTTAATGGATTCTTCCTCCAGGTAAAACATGCATGTGGAACCCAGAGTATGATCCACCGTGTGATCGGAAAACGTGTTCAAATGTGTCTCAGTTTTCGTCCCCTGGTACTCAGGTGCAACATTCCAGACGCTTTACTAACACTCCCCCACTTGGAGAGTCAGTGCCTTTAACCTCCTGTTTGTCCCAGTTTGCAATTTCTGTGGAAAATGAACAGGAATAGGGAGAACCAATGAGAGACTAGGTGGAGGTGTCTGGACGGGTAAATTTAACTCTCATTTCCCACCAGGATGAGGAATTAACCAAAGGCTCAGCGTGCCGTGCCAGAACCACACTAGGGCCTGAAGCAATCCTGCGGTGTTGCGGCCAGCTCACAAGAAAGCAAGTTGAAGAAAGGAGCTCAGGGGCACTGTAATTCACAAACCTGCAGAGTTATACATGACAGCTATCTTCCAAAAATATATTGAAGGAAGGCTGCCAAGAGGACTTGAAAGCGGGGCAGAATTGCAGGAAACCGATTTCAGGAGGTAGACTGGAATTGCATGTAAAGCATAGGAAAAGAGGCAGAACGTCCACAATGATGCACTTGACCAAAAAGGGCGTATGCGTTTTTCCCTGAATATATTCAGGAAAAAACGCATACGCCCTTTTTGGCCAACCAAGCAAGCTTGCAAAGGAAATCTGCACTACAATGAAGTCTCACTGCCCCCCGGTCAAAAGGGCCATCTGAAAAAAGTGTAAAATCCAGAAAGGCAGGACAGGCCATGGAGAACTGGGAGCCTTGTTATGCTGAAGGGCGGGATGTAAATTGCCAGCAGCCACTCTGGAGAAGTGTATGGTGTTTCCTGAAACATCCAAAAAACAAAGCAACAGAGCCTAGGGCACTTCCACTTATGGTCCTATAGCTTAGGGAAATTAAAATCAAAAAGACACAGCCACCCCAAAGTTTGGGCTGGCTCTGTTTACAAGAACCTCGTTTACGGTACAAGTTCAATATCACAGAAAGCGAAAAATGGATAAAGAAGTTGTGGTACTTACGTACAATGCAATATCACTCAGCAATGAAATCTATGTCATCAGGCCCGTAGCAGCATAATGAGTGGATTCAGGTACGATGATTCTAAGTGAAATAAGTCACACAGAAAAAGAAACATCATAAGATATCACTAATACACGGAATGTAAACTTGGCTACACAGGAACTGAATTACAAAACAGAACAGGGTCTCAAAAGTAGAAACCCAACTTATGCTTGCTTAAGGGGAAAGGTGAGTTGGGGTGCTGCATAAAACCAGAGATTGAAATTAGCACAGACACCGTTCCATAAGCCAAATATGTAATAGACAAGAGCTACTCCTTGCTCAACGAAGTGGACTTAACACCCCATATTAAACGCCTAACAATATACCTGACTAGTAAGAATCTTAAAACCTATGGATTTATATGTCTCCGAAAGAGAATCAAGGGTGTGTACAGCGGCATAAACGCAGCAGTGATAGGATTGGTGAGGTTCTGTGAGCAAATGCAGACCCTTTGAAGTCATATTGTATGGTACACATTCCATGGGTCTCAAAACTCCATGTTTAAGGGATTCTTCCTTCAGCTAAAACATGCATGTGGAAACCAGAGTATGATCCACCGTGTGATCGGGAAACGTGTTCAAATGTGTCTCAATTTTCGTCCCCTCGTACTCGGGTGCAACATTCCAGACGCTTTACTAACACTCTCCCCACTTGGATAGTCAGTGCCTTTAAACTGCTGTTTGGCCCAGTTTGCAATTTCTGCGTAAGATGAACAGGAAGAGGGAGAACCAATGAGAGACTAGCTGGAGGTGTCTGGACGGGCAAATTTAACTCTCATTTCCCACCAGGAAGAGGAATTAACCAAAGGCTCAGCATGCGATGCCGGAACCAAACTAGGGCCTGAAGCAATCCTGCGGTGTTGCGGCCAGCTCACAAGAAAGCGAGGTGAAGAAAGGAGCTCAGGGGCACTGTAATTCACAAACCTGCAGAGTTTAAATGACAGCTATCTTCCAAAAATATATTGAAGGAAGGCTGCCAAGATGTCTTGAAAGCGGGGCAGAATTGCAGGAAACCGATTTCAGGAGGTAGACTGGAATTGCATGTAAAGCATAGGAAAAGAGGCAGAACGTCCACAATGATGCACTTGGCCAAAAAGGGCGTATGCGTTTTTTCCTAAATATATTCAGGAAAAAAAACGTATGCACTTTTTGGCCAACCAAGCAAGCTTGCAAAGGAAATCTGCACTACAATGAAGTCTCACTGTCCCCCGGTCAAAAGGGCCATCTGAAAAATGTGTAAAATCCAGAAAGGCAGGACAGGCCATTGAGAACTGGGAGCCTTGTTATGCTGATGGGCGGGATGTAAATTGCCAGCAGCCACTCTGGAGAAGTGTATGGTGTTTCCTGAAACATCCAAAAAACAAAGCAACAGAGCCTAGGGCACTTCCACTTATGGTCCTATAGCTTAGGGAAATAATAATCAAAAAGACACAGCCTCCCCAAAGTTTGGGACGGCTCTGTTTACAAGAACCTCGTTTACGGTTCAAGTTCAATATCGCAGAAAGCGAAAAATGGATAAAGAAGTTGTGGTACTTACGTATAATGTAATATCACTCAGCAATGAAATCTATGTCATCAGGCCCGTAGCAGCATAATGAGTGGATTCAGGTACGATGATTCTAAGTGAAATAAGTCACACAGAAAAAGAAACATCATAAGATATCACTACTACACGGAATGTAAACTTGGCTAACCAGGAACTGAATTACAAAACAGAACAGGGTGTCAAATCTAGAAAACCGACTTATGCTTGCTTAAGGGGAAAGGTGAGTTGGGGTGCTGCATAAAACCACAGATTGAAATTAGCACAGATACCGTACAATAAGCCAAATATGTAATAGACAAGAGCTACTCCTTGCTCAACGAAGTGGACTCAAAACCCCATATTAAACGCCTAACAATATACCTGACTAGTAAGAATCTTAAAACCTATGGATTTATATGTCTCCGAAAGAGAATCAAGGGTGTGTACAGTGGCATAAACGCAGCAGTGATAGGATTGGTGAGGTTCTGTGAGCAAATGCAGACCCTTTGAAGTCATATTGTATGGTACACATTCCATGGGTCTCAAAACTCCATGTTTAAGGGATTCTTCCTTCAGCTAAAACATGCATGTGGAACCCAGAGTATGATCCACCATGTGATCGGGAAACGTGATCAAATGTGTCTCAGTTTTCGTCCCCTGGTACTCGGGTGCAACATTCCAGACGCTTTACTAAAACTCTCCCCACTTGGATAGTCAGTGCCTTTAAACTCCTGTTTGGCCCAGTTTCCAATTTCTGCGTAAGATGAACAGGAAGAGGGAGAACCAATGAGAGACTAGCTGGAGCTGTCTGGACAGGCAAATTTAACTCTCATTTCCCACCAGGAAGAGGAATTAACCAAAGGCTCAGCATGCGATGCCGGAACTAAACTAGGGCCTGAAGCAATCCTGCGGTGTTGCGGCCAGCTCACAAGAAAGCGAGTTGAAGAAAGGAGCTCAGGGGCACTGTAATTCACAAACCTGCAGAGTTATAAACAGCTATCGTTCAAAAATATATTGAAGGAAGGCTGCCAAGAGGACTTGAAAGCAGGGCAGAATTGCAGGAAACCGATTGCAGGAGGTAGACTGGAATTGCATGTAAAGCATAGGAAAAGAGGCAGAACGTCCACAATGATGCACTTGGCCAAAAAGGGCGTATGCGTTTTTTCCTGAATATATTCAGGAAAAAACGCATACGCCCTTTTTGGCCAACCAAGCAAGCTTGCAAAGAAATCTGCACTACAATGAAGTCTCACTGCCCCCCGTTCAAAAGGGCTATCTGAAAAAAGTGTAAAATCCAGAAAGGCAGGACAGGCCAGGGAGAAATGGGAGCCTTGTTATGCTGATGGGCGGGATGTAAATTGCCAACAGCCACTCTGGAGAAGTGTATGGTGTTTCCTGAAACATCAAAAAAACAAAGCAACAGAGCCTAGGGCACTTCCACTTATGGTCCTATAGCTTAGGGAAATTAAAATCAAAAAGACACAGCCACCCCAAAGTTTGGGACGGCTCTGTTTACAAGAACCTCGTTTACGGTACAAGTTCAATATCACAGAAGGCGAAAAATGGATAAAGAAGTTGTGGTACTTACGTACAATGCAATATCACTCAGCAATGAAATCTATGTCATCAGGCCCGTAGCAGCATTATGAGTGGATTCAGGTACGATGATTCTAAGTGAAATAAGTCACACAGAAAAAGAAACATCATAAGATATCACTACTACACGGAATGTAAACTTGGCTACACAGGAACTGAATTACAAAACAGAACAGGGTCTAAAATGTAGAAAACCAACTTATGCTTGCTTAAGGGGAAAGCCGATATGGGGTGCTGCATGAAACCAGAGATTGAAATTGGCACAGATACCATTCCATAAGCCAAAAATATAATAGACAAAAGGTACTCCTTGTTCAAAGAAGTGGACTCAACACCCTATATTAAACGCCTAGGAATATACCTGACTAGTAAGAATCTTAAAACCTATGGATTTATATGTCTCCGAAAGAGAATCAAGCGTGTATAGAGCAGCATAAACGCAGCAGTGATAGAATTGGTGATGTTCGGTGAGCAAATGCAGACCCTTTGAAGTCATATTGCATGGTACCCATTCCATGGGTCTCAACTCTCCAGGTTTAAGGGATTCTTCCTTCAGCTAAAACATGCATGTGCAACCCAGAGTATGATCCACCATGTGATCAGGAAACGTGTTCAAATGTGTCTCAGTTTTCGTCCCATAGTACTCAGGTGCAACATTCCAGACGCTTTACTAACACTCTCCCCACTTGGAGAGTCAGTGCCTTTAACCTCCTGTTTGGCCCAGTTTGCAATTTCTGCGGAAGATGAACAGGAAGATGGAGAACTAATGAGAGACTAGCTGGAGGTGTCTGGACGGGCAAATTTAACTCTCATTTCCCACCAGGAAGAGGAATTAACCAAAGGCACAGCATGCCGTGCCGGAACAAAACTAGGGCCTGAAGCAATCCAGCGGTGTTGCGGCCAGCTCACAAGAAAGCGAGTTGAAGAAAGGAGCTCAGGGGCACTGTAATTCACAAACCTGCAGAGTTATAAATGACAGCTATCTTCCAAAAATATATTGAAGTAAGGCTGCCAAGAGGAGTTGAAAGCGGGGCAGAATTGCAGGAAACCGATTTCAGGAGGTAGACGGGAATTGCATGTAAAGCATAGGAAAAGAGGCAGAACGTCCACAATGATGCACTTGGCCAAAAAGGGCGTATGTGTTTTTTCCTGAATATATTCAGGAAAAAACGCATACGCCCTTTTTGGCCAACCAAGCAAGCTTGCAAAGGAAATCTGCACTACAATGAAGTCTCACTGCCCCCCGGTCAAAAGGGACATCTGTAAAAAGTGTAAAATCCAGAAAGGCAGGACAGGCCATGGAGAACTGGGAGCCTTGTTATGCTGATGGGCGGGATGTAAATTGCCAACACCCACTCTGGAGAAGTGTATGTTGTTTCCTGAAACATCCAAAAAACAAAGCAACAGAGCCTAGGGCACTTCCACTTATGGTCCTATAGCTTAGGGAAATTAAAATCAAAAAGACACAGCCACCCCAAAGTTTGGGACGGCTCTGTTTACAAGAACCTCGTTTACCATACAAGTTCAATATCACAGAAAGCGAAAAATGGATAAAGAAGTTGTGGTACTTACGTACAATGCAATATCACTCAGCAATGAAATCTATGTCATCAGGCCCGTAGCATCATAATGAGTGGATTCAGGTACGATGATTCTAAGTGAAATAAGTCACACAGAAAAGGGAACATCATATGATATCACTACTACACGGAATGTAAACTTGGCTACACAAGAACTGAATTACAAAACAGAACAGGGTGTCAAATGTAGAAAACCAACTTATGCTTGCTTAAGGGGAAAGGTGAGTTGGGGTGCTGCATAAAACCAGAGATTGAAATTAGCACAGATACCGTTCCATAAGCCAAATATATAATAGACAAGAGCTACTCCTTGCTCAACGAAGTGGACTCAACACCCCATATTAAACGCCTAAGAATATACCTGACTAGTAAGAATCTTAAAACCTATGGATTTATATGTCTCCGAAAGAGAATCAAGCGTGTGTACAGCGGCATAAACGCAGCAGTGATAGGATTGCTGAGTTTCGGTGAGCAAATGCATTCCCTTTGAAGTCATATTGCATGGTACCCATTCCATGTGTCTCAACTCTCCAGGTTTAATGGATTCTTCCTCCAGGTAAAACATGCATGTGGAACCCAGAGTATGATCCACCGTGTGATCGGAAAACGTGTTCAAATGTGTCTCAGTTTTCGTCCCCTGGTACTCAGGTGCAACATTCCAGACGCTTTACTAACACTCCCCCACTTGGAGAGTCAGTGCCTTTAACCTCCTGTTTGGCCCAGTTTGCAATTTCTGTGGAAAATGAACAGGAATAGGGAGAACCAATGAGAGACTAGGTGGAGGTGTCTGGACGGGTAAATTTAACTCTCATTTCCCACCAGGATGAGGAATTAACCAAAGGCTCAGCGTGCCGTGCCAGAACCACACTAGGGCCTGAAGCAATCCTGCGGTGTTGCGGCCAGCTCACAAGAAAGCAAGTTGAAGAAAGGAGCTCAGGGGCACTGTAATTCACAAACCTGCAGAGTTATACATGACAGCTATCTTCCAAAAATATATTGAAGGAAGGCTGCCAAGAGGACTTGAAAGCGGGGCAGAATTGCAGGAAACCCATTTCAGGAGGTAGACTGGAATTGCATGTAAAGCATAGGAAAAGAGGCAGAACGTCCACAATGATGCACTTGACCAAAAAGGGCGTATGCGTTTTTTCCTGAATATATTCAGGAAAAAACGCATACGCCCTTTTTGGCCAACCAAGCAAGCTTGCAAAGGAAATCTGCACTACAATGAAGTCTCACTGCCCCCCGGTCAAAAGGGCCATCTGAAAAAAGTGTAAAATCCAGAAAGGCAGGACAGGCCATGGAGAACTGGGAGCCTTGTTATGCTGAAGGGCGGGATGTAAATTGCCAGCAGCCACTCTGGAGAAGTGTATGGTGTTTCCTGAAACATCCAAAAAACAAAGCAACAGAGCCTAGGGCACTTCCACTTATGGTCCTATAGCTTAGGGAAATTAAAATCAAAAAGACACAGCCACCCCAAAGTTTGGGCTGGCTCTGTTTACAAGAACCTCGTTTACGGTACAAGTTCAATATCACAGAAAGCGAAAAATGGATAAAGAAGTTGTGGTACTTACGTACAATGCAATATCACTCAGCAATGAAATCTATGTCATCAGGCCCGTAGCAGCATAATGAGTGGATTCAGGTACGATGATTCTAAGTGAAATAAGTCACACAGAAAAAGAAACATCATAAGATATCACTAATACACGGAATGTAAACTTGGCTACACAGGAACTGAATTACAAAACAGAACAGGGTCTCAAAAGTAGAAACCCAACTTATGCTTGCTTAAGGGGAAAGGTGAGTTGGGGTGCTGCATAAAACCAGAGATTGAAATTAGCACAGACACCGTTCCATAAGCCAAATATGTAATAGACAAGAGCTACTCCTTGCTCAACGAAGTGGACTTAACACCCCATATTAAACGCCTAACAATATACCTGACTAGTAAGAATCTTAAAACCTATGGATTTATATGTCTCCGAAAGAGAATCAAGGGTGTGTACAGCGGCATAAACGCAGCAGTGATAGGATTGGTGAGGTTCTGTGAGCAAATGCAGACCCTTTGAAGTCATATTGTATGGTACACATTCCATGGGTCTCAAAACTCCATGTTTAAGGGATTCTTCCTTCAGCTAAAACATGCATGTGGAAACCAGAGTATGATCCACCGTGTCATCGGGAAACGTGTTCAAATGTGTCTCAGTTTTCGTCCCCTCGTACTCGGGTGCAACATTCCAGACGCTTTACTAACACTCTCCCCACTTGGATAGTCAGTGCCTTTAAACTCCTGTTTGGCCCAGTTTGCAATTTCTGCGTAAGATGAACAGGAAGAGGGAGAACCAATGAGAGACTAGCTGGAGGTGTCTGGACGGGCAAATTTAACTCTCATTTCCCACCAGGAAGAGGAATTAACCAAAGGCTCAGCATGCGATGCCGGAACCAGCCTAGGGCCTGAAGCAATCCTGCGGTGTTGCGGCCAGCTCACAAGAAAGCGAGGTGAAGAAAGGAGCTCAGGGGCACTGTAATTCACAAACCTGCAGAGTTTAAATGACAGCTATCTTCCAAAAATATATTGAAGGAAGGCTGCCAAGATGTCTTGAAAGCGGGGCAGAATTGCAGGAAACCGATTTCAGGAGGTAGACTGGAATTGCATGTAAAGCATAGGAAAAGAGGCAGAACGTCCACAATGATGCACTTGGCCAAAAAGGGCGTATGCGTTTTTTCCTAAATATATTCAGGAAAAAAAACGTATGCACTTTTTGGCCAACCAAGCAAGCTTGCAAAGGAAATCTGCACTACAATGAAGTCTCACTGCCCCCCGGTCAAAAGGGCCATCTGAAAAATGTGTAAAATCCAGAAAGGCAGGACAGGCCATTGAGAACTGGGAGCCTTGTTATGCTGATGGGCGGGATGTAAATTGCCAGCAGCCACTCTGGAGAAGTGTATGGTGTTTCCTGAAACATCCAAAAAACAAAGCAACAGAGCCTAGGGCACTTCCACTTATGGTCCTATAGCTTAGGGAAATTAAAATCAAAAAGACACAGCCACCCCAAAATTTGGGACGGCTCTGTTTACAAGAACCTCGTTTACGGTTCAAGTTCAATATCGCAGAAAGCGAAAAATGGATAAAGAAGTTGTGGTACTTACGTACAATGTAATATCACTCAGCAATGAAATCTATGTCATCAGGCCCGTAGCAGCATAATGAGTGGATTCAGGTACGATGATTCTAAGTGAAATAAGTCACACAGAAAAAGAAACATCATAAGATATCACTACTACACGGAATGTAAACTTGGCTAACCAGGAACTGAATTACAAAACAGAACAGGGTGTCAAATCTAGAAAACCCACTTATGCTTGCTTAAGGGGAAAGGTGAGTTGGGGTGCTGCATAAAACCACAGATTGAAATTAGCACAGATACCGTTCAATAAGCCAAATATGTAATAGACAAGAGCTACTCCTTGCTCAACGAAGTGGACTCAAAACCCCATATTAAACGCCTAACAATATACCTGACTAGTAAGAATCTTAAAACCTATGGATTTATATGTCTCCGAAAGAGAATCAAGGGTGTGTACAGTGGCATAAACGCAGCAGTGATAGGATTGGTGAGGTTCTGTGAACAAATGCAGACCCTTTGAAGTCATATTGTATGGTACACATTCCATGGGTCTCAAAACTCCATGTTTAAGGGATTCTTCCTTCAGCTAAAACATGCATGTGGAAACCAGAGTATGATCCACCATGTGATCGGGAAACGTGATCAAATGTGTCTCAGTTTTCGTCCCCTGGTACTCGGGTGCAACATTCCAGACGCTTTACTAAAACTCTCCCCACTTGGATAGTCAGTGCCTTTAAACTCCTGGTTGGCCCAGTTTGCAATTTCTGCGTAAGATGAACAGGAAGAGGGAGAACCAATGAGAGACTAGCTGGAGCTGTCTGGACAGGCAAATTTAACTCTCATTTCCAACCAGGAAGAGGAATTAACCAAAGGCTCAGCATGCGATGCCGGAACTAAACTAGGGCCTGAAGCAATCCTGCGGTGTTGCGGCCAGCTCACAAGAAAGCGAGTTGAAGAAAGGAGCTCAGGGGCACTGTAATTCACAAACCTGCAGAGTTATAAACAGCTATCGTTCAAAAATATATTGAAGGAAGGCTGCCAAGAGGACTTGAAAGCGGGGCAGAATTGCAGGAAACCGATTGCAGGAGGTAGACTGGAATTGCATGTAAAGCATAGGAAAAGAGGCAGAACGTCCACAATGATGCACTTGGCCAAAAAGGGCGTATGCGTTTTTTCCTGAATATATTCAGGAAAAAACGCATACGCCCTTTTTGGCCAACCAAGCAAGCTTGCAAAGAAATCTGCACTACAATGAAGTCTCACTGCCCCCCGTTCAAATGGGCTATCTGAAAAAAGTGTAAAATCCAGAAAGGCAGGACAGGCCAGGGAGAAATGGGAGCCTTGTTATGCTGATGGGCGGGATGTAAATTGCCAACAGCCACTCTGGAGAAGTGTATGGTGTTTCCTGAAACATCCAAAAAACAAAGCAACAGAGCCTAGGGCACTTCCACTTATGGTCCTATAGCTTAGGGAAATTAAAATCAAAAAGACACAGCCACCCCAAAGTTTGGGACGGCTCTGTTTACAAGAACCTCGTTTACGGTACAAGTTCAATATCACAGAAAGCGAAAAATGGATAAAGAAGTTGTGGTACTTACGTACAATGTAATATCACTCAGCAATGAAATCTATGTCATCAGGCCCGTAGCAGCATTATGAGTGGATTCAGGTACGATGATTCTAAGTGAAATAAGTCACACAGAAAAAGAAACATCATAAGATATCACTACTACACGGAATGTAAACTTGGCTACACAGGAACTGAATTACAAAACAGAACAGGGTCTCAAATGTAGAAAACCAACTTATGCTTGCTTAAGGGGAAAGGTGACTTGGGGTGCGGCATAAAACCAGAGATTGAAATTAGCACAGATACCGTTCCATAAGCCAAATATGTAATAGAAAAGAGCTACTCCTTGCTCAACGAAGTGGACTCAATACCCCATATTAAACGCCTAACAATACACCTGACTAGTAAGAATCTTAAAACCTATGGATTTATATGTCTTTGAAAGAGAATCAAACGTGTGTACAGCGGCATAAACGCAGAAGTGATAGGATTGGTGAGGTTCGGTGAGCAAATGCAGACCCTTTGAAGTCATATTGCATGGTACCCATTCCATGGGTCTCAACTCTCCTTGTTTAAGGGATTCTTCCTTCAGCTAAAACATGCATGTGGAACCCAGAGTATGATCCACCGTGTGATCGGGAAACGTGTTCAAATGTGTCTCAGTTTTCGTCCCCTGGTACTCGGGTGCAACATTCCAGACGCTTTACTAACACTCTCCCCACTTGGAGACTCAGTGCCTTTAAACTCCTGTTTGGCCCAGTTTGCAATTTCTGTGGAAAATGAACAGGAATAGGGAGAACCAATGAGAGACTAGGTGGAGGTGTCCGGACGGGCAAATTTAACTCTCATTTCCCACCAAGAAGAGGAATTAACCAAAGGCTCAGCATGCCGTGCCGGAAGCAAACTAGGGTCTGAAGCAATCGTACGGTGTTGCGGCCAGCTCACAAGAAAGCGAGTTGAAGAAAGGAGCTCAGGGGCACTGTAATTCACAAACCTGCAGAGTTTAAATGACAGCTATCGTTCAAAAATATATTGAAGGAAGGCTGCCAAGAGGACTTGAAAGCGGGGCAGTATTGCAGGAACCCGATTTCAGGAGGTAGACTGGGATTGCATGTAAAGCATAGGAAAAGAGGCAGAACGTCCACAATGATGCACTTGGCCAAAAAGGGCGTATGCGTTTTTTCCTGAATATATTCAGGAAAAAACGCATACGCCCTTTTTGGTCAACCAAGCAAGCTTGCAAAGGAAATCTGCACTACAATGAAGTCTAACTGCCCCCCGGTCAAAAGGGCCATCTGAAAAAAGTGTAAAATCCAGAAAGGCAGGACAGGCCATGGAGAACTGGGAGACTTGTTATGCTGATGGGCGGGATGTAAATTGCCAGCAGCCACTCTGGAGAAGTGTATGGTGTTTCCTGAAACATCTAAAAAACAAAGCAACAGAGCCTAGGGCACTTCCACTTATAGTCCTATAGCTTAGGGAAATTAAAATCAAAAAGACACAGCCACCCCAAAGTTTCGGCCGGCTCTGTTTACAAGAACCTCGTTTACGGTACAAGTTCAATATCACAGAAAGGAAAAAATGGATAAAGAAGTTGTGGTAGTTACGTACAATGCAATATCACTCAGCAATGAAATCTATGTCATCAGACCCGTAGCAGCATAATGAGTGGATTCAGGTACGATGATTCTAAGTGAAATAAGTCACACAGAAAAAGAAACATCATAAGATATCACTACTACACGGAATGTAAACTTGGCTACACAAGAACTGAATTACAAAACAGAACAGGGTGTCAAATGTAGAAAACCAACTTATGCTTGCTTAAGGGGAAAGGTGAGTTGGGGTGCTTCATAAAACCAGAGATTGAAATTAGCACAGATACCGTTCCATAAGCCAAATATGTAATAGACAAGAGCTACTCCTTGCTCAACGAAGTGGACTCAACACCCCATATTAAACGCCTAAGAATATACCTGACTAGTAAGAATCTTAAAACCTATGGATTTATATGTCTCCGAAAGAGAATCAAGTGTGTGTACAGCGGCATAATCGTAGCAGTGATAGGATTGGTGAGGTTCGGTGAGCAAATGCAGACCCTTTGAAGTCATATTGCATGGTACCCATTCCATGGGTCTCAACTCTCCATGTTTAAGGGATTCTTCCTTCAGCTAAAACATGCATGTGGAACCCAGAGTATGATCCACCGTGTGATCAGAAAACGTGTTGAAATGTGTCTCAGTTTTCGTCCCCTGGTACTCGGGTGCAACTTTCCAGATGCTTTACTAACACTCTCCCCACTTGGAGAGTCAGTGCCTTTAACCTCCTGTTTGGCCCAGTTTGCAATTTCTGTGGAAAATGAACAGTAATAGGGAGAACCAATGAGAGACTAGCTGGAGGTGTCCGGACGGGCAAATTTAACTCTCATTTCCCACCAGGAAGAGGAATTAACCAAAGGCTCAGCGTGCCATGCCGGAACCACACTAGGGCCCGAAGCAATCCTGCGGTGTTGCGGCCAGCTCACAAGAAAGCGAGTTGAAGAAAGGAGCTCAGGGGCACTGTAATTCACAAACCTGCAGAGTTATAAATGACAGCCATCTTCCAAAAATATATTAAAGTAAGGCTGCCAAGAGGAGTTGAAAGCGGGGCAGAATTGCAGGAAACCGATTTCAGGAGGTAGACTGGAATTGCATGTAAAGCATAGGAAAAGAGGCAGAACGTCCACAATGATGCACTTGGCCAAAAAGTGCGTATGCGTTTTTTCCTGAATATATACAGGAAAAAACGCATACGCCCTTTTTGGCCAACCAAGCAAGCTTGCAAAGGAACTCTGCACTACAATGAAGTCTCACTGCCCCCCGGTCAAAAGGGCCATCTGAAAAAAGTGTAAAATCCAGAAAGGCAAGACAGGCCATGGAGAACTGGGAGCCTTGTTATGCTGATGGGCGGGATGTAAATTGCCAGCAGCCACTCTGGAGAAGTGTATGGTGTTTCCTGAAACATCCAAAAAACAAAGCAACAGAGCCTAGGGCACTTCCACTTATGGTCCTATAGCTTAGGGAAATTAAAATCAAAAAGACACAGCCACCCCAAAGTTTGGGACGGCTCTGTTTACAAGAACCTCGTTTACGGTTCAAGTTCAATATCGCAGAAAGCGAAAAATGGATAAAGAAGTTGTGGTACTTACGTACAATGTAATATCACTCAGCAATGAAATCTATGTCATCAGGCCCGTAGCAGCATAAAGAGTGGATTCAGGTATGATGATTCTAAGTGAAATAAGTCACACAGAAAAAGAAACATCATAAGATATCACTACTACACGGAATGTAAACTTGGCTACCCAGGAACTGAATTACAAAACAGAACAGGGTGTCAAATCTAGAAAACCAACTTATGCTTGCTTAAGGGGAAAGGTGAGTTGGGGTGCTGCATAAAACCAGAGATTGAAATTAGCACAGATACCGTTCCATAAGCCAAATATGTAATAGACAAGAGCTACTCCTTGCTCAACGAAGTGGACTCAACACCCCATATTAAACGCCTAACAATATACCTGACTAGTAAGAATCTTAAAACCTATGGATTTATATGTCTCCGAAAGAGAATCAAGGGTGTGTACAGCGGCATAAACGCAGCAGTGATAGGATTGGTGAGGTTCTGTGAGCAAATGCAGACCCTTTGAAGTCATATTGTATGGTACACATTCCATGGGTCTCAAAACTCCATGTTTAAGGGATTCTTCCTTCAGCTAAAACATGCATGTGGAAACCAGAGTATGATCCACCGTGTGATCGGGAAACGTGTTCAAATGTGTCTCAGTTTTCGTCCCCTGGTACTCGGGTGCAACATTCCAGACGCTTTACTAACACTCTCCCCACTTGGAGAGTCAGTGCCTTTAAACTCCTGTTTGGCCCAGTTTGCAATTTCTGCGTAAGATGAACAGGAAGAGGGAGAACCAATGAGAGACTAGCTGGAGCTGTCTCGACAGGCAAATTTAACTCTCATTTCCCACCAGGAAGAGGAATTAACCAAAGGCTCAGCATGCGATGCCGGAACCAAACTAGGGCCTGAAGCAATCCTGCGGTGTTGCGGCCAGCTCACAAGAAAGCGAGTTGAAGAAAGGAGCTCAGGGGCACTGTAATTCACAAACCTGCAGAGTTATAAATGACAGCTATCGTTTAAAAATATATTGAAGGAAGGCTGCCAAGAGGACTTGAAAGCGGGGCAGAATTGCAGGAACCCGATTTCAGGAGGTAGACTGGGATTGCATGTAAAGCATAGGAAAAGAGGCAGAACGTCCACAATGATGCACTTGGCCAAAAAGGGCGTATGCGTTTTTTCCTGAATATATTCAGGAAAAAACGCATACGCCCTTTTTGGTCAACCAAGCAAGCTTGCAAAGGAAATCTGCACTACAATGAAGTCTCACTGCCCCCCGGTCAAAAGGGCCATCTGAAAAAAGTGTAAAATCCAGAAAGGCAGGACAGGCCATGGAGAACTGGGAGACTTGTTATGCTGATGGGCGGGATGTAAATTGCCAGCAGCCACTCTGGAGAAGTGTATGGTGTTTCCTGAAACATCTAAAAAACAAAGCAACAGAGCCTAGGGCACTTCCACTTATGGTCCTATAGCTTAGGGAAATTAAAATCAAAAAGACACAGCCACCCCAAAGTTTCGGCCGGCTCTGTTTACAAGAACCTCGTTTACGGTACAAGTTCAATATCACAGAAAGGAAAAAATGGATAAAGAAGTTGTGGTAGTTACGTACAATGCAATATCACTCAGCAATGAAATCTATGTCATCAGACCCGTAGCAGCATAATGAGTGGATTCAGGTACGATGATTCTAAGTGAAATAAGTCACACAGAAAAAGAAACATCATAAGATATCACTACTACACGGAATGTAAACTTGGCTACACAAGAACTGAATTACAAAACAGAACAGGGTGTCAAATGTAGAAAACCAACTTATGCTTGCTTAAGGGGAAAGGTGAGTTGGGGTGCTTCATAAAACCAGAGATTGAAATTAGCACAGATACCGTTCCATAAGCCTAATATGTAATAGACAAGAGCTACTCCTTGCTCAACGAAGTGGACTCAACACCCCATATTAAAAGCCTAAGAATATACCTGACTAGTAAGAATCTTAAAACCTATGGATTTATATGTCTCCGAAAGAGAATCAAGTGTGTGTACAGCGGCATAATCGTAGCAGTGATAGGATTGGTGAGGTTCGGTGAGCAAATGCAGACCCTTTGAAGTCATATTGCATGGTACCCATTCCATGGGTCTCAACTCTCCATGTTTAAGGGATTCTTCCTTCAGCTAAAACATGCATGTGGAACCCAGAGTATGATCCACCGTGTGATCAGAAAACGTGTTGAAATGTGTCTCAGTTTTCGTCCCCTGGTACTCGGGTGCAACTTTCCAGATGCTTTACTAACACTCTCCCCACTTGGAGAGTCAGTGCCTTTAACCTCCTGTTTGGCCCAGTTTGCAATTTCTGTGGAAAATGAACAGTAATAGGGAGAACCAATGAGAGACTAGCTGGAGGTGTCCGGACGGGCAAATTTAACTCTCATTTCCCACCAGGAAGAGGAATTAACCAAAGGCTCAGCGTGCCATGCCGGAACCACACTAGGGCCCGAAGCAATCCTGCGGTGTTGCGGCCAGCTCACAAGAAAGCGAGTTGAAGAAAGGAGCTCAGGGGCACTGTAATTCACAAACCTGCAGAGTTATAAATGACAGCCATCTTCCAAAAATATATTAAAGTAAGGCTGCCAAGAGGAGTTGAAAGCGGGGCAGAATTGCAGGAAACCGATTTCAGGAGGTAGACTGGAATTGCATGTAAAGCATAGGAAAAGAGGCAGAACGTCCACAATGATGCACTTGGCCAAAAAGTGCGTATGCGTTTTTTCCTGAATATATACAGGAAAAAACGCATACGCCCTTTTTGGCCAACCAAGCAAGCTTGCAAAGGAACTCTGCACTACAATGAAGTCTCACTGCCCCCCGGTCAAAAGGGCCATCTGAAAAAAGTGTAAAATCCAGAAAGGCAAGACAGGCCATGGAGAACTGGGAGCCTTGTTATGCTGATGGGCGGGATGTAAATTGCCAACAGCCACTCTGGAGAAGTGTATGGTGTTCCCTGAAACATCCAAAAAACCAAGCAACAGGGCCTAGGGCATTTCCACTTATGGTCGTATAGCTTAGGGAAATAATAATCAAAAAGACACAGCCTCCCCAAAGTTTGGGACGGCTCTGTTTACAAGAACCTCGTTTACGGTACAGGTTCAATATCACAGAAAGTGAAAAATGGATAAAGAAATTGTGGTACTTACGTACAATGCAATATCACTCAGCAATGAAATCTATGTCATCAGGCCCGTGACAGCATAATGAGTGGATTCAGGTATGATGATTCTAAGAGAAATAAGTCACACAGAAAAAGAAACATCATAAGATATCACTACTACACGGAATGTAAACTTGGCTACACAGAAACTGAATTACAAAACAGAACAGCGTCTCAAATGTAGAAAACCAACTTATGCTTGCTTAAGGGGAAAGGTGAGTTGGGGTGCGGCATAAAACCACAGATTGAAATTAGCACAGATACCGTTCCATAAGCCAAATATGTAATAGACAAAAGCTACTCCTTGCTCAACGATGTGGACTCAACACCCAATATTAAACGCCTAAGAATATACCTGACTAGTAAGAATCTTAAAACCTATGGATTTATATGTCTCCGAAAGAGAATCAAGCGTGTATACAGCGGCATAAACGCAGCAGTGATAGGATTGGTGAGGTTTGGTGAGCAAATGCAGACCCTTTGAAGTCATATTGCATGGTACCCATTCCATGGGTCTCAACTCTCCAGGTTTAAGGGATTCTTCCTTCAGCTAAAACATGCATGTGGAACCCAGAGTATGATCCACCGTGTGATCGGGAAACGTGTTCAAATGTGTCTCAGTTTTCGTCCCCTGGTACTCGGGTGCAACATTCCAGACGCTTTACTAACACTCTCCCCACTTGGAGAGTCAGTGCCTTTAACCTCTTGTTTGGCCCAGTTTGCAATTTCTGCGTAAGATAAACAGGAAGAGGGAGAACCAATGAGAGACTAGCTGGAGGTGTCTGGACGGGCAAGTTTAACTCTCATTTCCCACCAGGAAGAGGAATTAACCAAAGGCTCAACATGCCATGCCGGAACCAAACTAGGGCCTGAAGCAATCCTGCGGTGTTGCGGCCAGCTCACAAGAAAGCGAGTTGAAGAAAGGAGCTCAGGGGCACTGTAATTCACAAACCTGCAGTTATAAATGACAGCTATCGTCCAAAATATATTGAAGGAAGGCTGCCAAGAGGACTTGAAAGCGGGGCAGAATTGCAGGAAACCGATTTCAGGAGGTAGACTGGAATTGCATGTAAAGCATAGGAAAAGAGGCAGAACGTCCACAATGATGCACTTGGCCAAAAAGGGCGTATGCGTTTTTTCCTGAATATATTCAGGAAAAAACGCATACGCCCTTTTTGGCCAACCAAGCAAGCTTGCAAAGGAAATCTGCACTACAATGAAGTCTCACTGCCCCCCGGTCAAAAGGGCCATCTGAAAAAAGTGTAAAATCCAGAAAGGCAGGACAGGCCATGGAGAACTGGGAGCCTTGTTATGCTGAAGGGCGGGATGTAAATTGCCAGCAGCCACTCTGGAGAACTGTATGGTGTTTCCTGAAACATCCAAAAAACAAAGCAACAGAGCCTAGGGCACTTCCACTTATGGTCCTATAGCTTAGGGAAATTAAATTCAAAAAGACACAGCCACCCCAAAGTTTGGGCTGGCTCTGTTTACAAGAACCTCGTTTACGGTACAAGTTCAATATCACAGAAAGCGAAAAATGGATAAAGAAGTTGTGGTACTTACGTACAATGCAATATCACTCAGCAATGAAATCTATGTCATCAGGCCCGTAGCAGCATAATGAGTGGATTCAGGTACGATGATTCTAAGTGAAATAAGTCACACAGAAAAAGAAACATCATAAGATATCACTACTACACGGAATGTAAACTTGGCTACACAAGAACTGAATTACAAAACAGAACAGGGCCTCAAATGTAGAAAACCAACTTATGCTTGCTTAAGGGGAAAGGTGAGTTGGGGTGCTTCATAAAACCAGAGATTGAAATTAGCACAGATACCGTTCCATAAGCCAAATATGTAATAGACAAGAGCTACTCCTTGCTCAACGAAGTGGACTCAACACCCCATATTAAACGCCTAAGAATATACCTGACTAGTAAGAATTTTAAAACCTATGGATTTATATGTCTCCGAAAGAGAATCAAGCGTGTGTACAGAGGCATAAGCGCAGCAGTGATAGGATTGGTGAGGTTCGGTGAGCAAATGCAGACCCTTTGAAGTCATATTGCATGGTACCCATTCCATGGGTCTCAACTCTCCAGGTTTAAGGGATTCTTCCTTCAGCTAAAACATGCATGTGGAACCCAGAGTATGATCCACCGTGTGATTGGAAAACGTGTTCAAATGTGTCTCAGTTTTCGTCCCCTGGTACTCGGGTGCAACATTCCAGATGCTTTACTAACACTCTCCCCACATGGAGAGTCAGTGCCTTTAACCTCCTGTTTGGCCCAGTTTGCAATTTCTGTGGAAAATGAACAGGAATAGGGAGAACCAATGAGAGACTAGGTGGAGGTGTCCGGACGGGCAAATTTAACTCTCATTTCCCACCAGGAAGAGGAATTAACCAAAGGCTCAGAGTGCCATGCCAGAAGCACACTTGGGCCCGAAGCAATCCTGCGGTGTTGCGGCCAGCTCACAAGAAAGCGAGTTGAAGAAAGGAGCTCAGGGGCACTGTAATTCACAAACCTGCAGAGTTATAAATGACAGCCATCTTCCAAAAATATATTAAAGTAAGGCTGCCAAGAGGAGTTGAAAGCGGGGCAGAATTGCAGGAAACCGATTTCAGGAGGTAGACTGGAATTGCATGTAAAGCATAGGAAAAGAGGCAGAACGTCCACAATGATGCACTTGGCCAAAAAGGGCGTATGCGTTTTTTCCTGAATATATTCAGGAAAAAACGCATACGCCCTTTTTGGCCAACCAAGCAAGCTTGCAAAGGAAATCTGCACTACAATGAAGTCTCACTGACCCCCGGTCAAAAGGGCCATCTGAAAAAAGTGTAAAATCCAGAAAGGCAGGACAGCCCATGGAGAACTGGGAGCCTTGTTATGCTGATGGGCAGGATGTAAATTGCCAACAGCCACTCTGGAGAAGTGTATGATGTTTCCTGAAACATCAAAAAAACAAAGCAACAGAGCCTAGGGCACTTTCACTTATGGTCCTATAGCTTAGGGAAATTAAAATCAAAAAGACACAGCCACCCCAAAGTTTGGGACGGCTCTGTTTACAAGAACCTCATTTACGGTACAAGTTCAATATCACAGAAAGCGAAAAATGGATAATGAAGTTGTGGTACTTACGTACAATGCAATATCACTCCGCAATGAAATCTATGTCATCAGGCCCGTAGCAGCATAATGAGTGGATTCAGGTACGATGATTCTAAGTGAAATAAGTCACACAGAAAAAGAAACATCATAACATATCACTACTACACGGAATGTAAACTTGGCTACACAGAAACTGAATTACAAAACAGAACAGCGTCTCAAATGTAGAAAACCAACTTATGCTTGCTTAAGGGGAAAGGTGAGTTGGGGTGCTTCATAAAACCAGAGATTGAAATTAGCACAGATACCGTTCCATAAGCCAAATATGTAATAGACAAGAGCTACTCCTTGCTCAACGAAGTGGACTCAACACCCCATATTAAACGCCTAAGAATATACCTGACTAGTAAGAATCTTAAAACCTATGGATTTATATGTCTCCGAAAGAGAATCAAGCGTGTGTACAGTGGCATAAGCGCAGCAGTGATAGGATTGGTGAGGTTCGGTGAGCAAATGCAGACCCTTTGAAGTCATATTGCATGGTACCCATTCCATGGGTCTCAACTCTCCAGGTTTAAGGGATTCTTCCTTCAGCTAAAACATGCATGTGGAACCCAGAGTATGATCCACCGTGTGATCGGAAAACGTGTTCAAATGTGTCTCAGTTTTTGTCCCCTGGTACTCGGGTGCAACATTCCAGATGCTTTACTAACACTCTCCCCACTTGGAGACTCAGTGCCTTTAACCTCCTGTTTGGCCCAGTTTGCAATTTCTGTGGAAAATGAACAGGAATAGGGAGAACCAATGAGAGACTAGGTGGAGGTGTCCGGACGGGCAAATTTAACTGTCATTTCCCACCAGGAAGAGGAATTAACCAAAGGCTCAGCATGCCATGCCGGAACCAAACTAGGGTTTGAAGCAATCCTGCTGTGTTGCGGCCAGCTCAGAAGAAAGCGAGTTGAAGAAAGGAGCTCAGGGGCACTGTAATTCACAAACCTGCAGAGTTTAAATGACAGCTATCTTCCAAAAATATATTGAAGTAAGGCTGCCATGAGGAGTTGAAAGCGGGGCAGAATTGCAGGAAACCGATTGCAGGAGGTAGACTGGAATTGCATGTAAAGCATAGGAAAAGAGGCAGAACGTCCACAATGATGCACTTGGCCAAAAAGGGCGTATGCGTTTTTTCCTAAATATATTCAGGAAAAAACACGTACGCACTTTTTGGCCAACCAAGCAAGCTTGCAAAGGAAATCTGCACTACAATGAAGTCTCACTGCCTCCCGGTCAAAAGGGCCATCTGAAAAAAGTGTAATATCCAGAGAGACAGGACAGGCCATTGAGAACTGGGAGCCTTGTTATGCTGATGGGCGGGATGTAAATTGCCAGCAGCCACTCTGGAGAAGTGTATGGTGTTTCCTGAAACATCCAAAAAACAAAGCAACAGAGCCTAGGGCACTTCCACTTATGGTCCTATAGCTTAGGGAAATTAAAATCAAAAAGACACAGCCACCCCAAAGTTTGGGACGGCTCTGTTTACAAGAACCTCGTTTACGGTTCAAGTTCAATATCGCAGAAAGCGAAAAATGGATAAAGAATTTGTGGTATTTACGTACAATGTAATATCACTCAGCAATGAAATCTATGTCATCAGGCCCGTGACAGCATAATGAGTGGATTCAGGTATGATGATTCTAAGAGAAATAAGTCACACAGAAAAAGAAACATCATAAGATATCACTACTACACGGAATGTAAACTTGGCTACACAGAAACTGAATTACAAAACAGAACAGCGTCTCAAATGTAGAAAACCAACTTATGCTTGCTTAAGGGGAAAGGTGAGTTGGGGTGCGGCATAAAACCACAGATTGAAATTAGCACAGATACCGTTCCATAAGCCAAATATGTAATAGACAAGAGCTACTCCTTGCTCAACAATGTGGACTCAACACCCAATATTAAACGCCTAAGAATATACCTGACTAGTAAGAATCTTAAAACCTATGGCTTTATATGTCTCCGAAAGAGAATCAAGCGTGTGTACAGTGTCATAAACGCAGCAGTGATAGGATTGGTGAGGTTTGGTGAGCAAATGCAGACCCTTTGAAGTCATATTGCATGGTACCCATTCCATGGGTCTCAACTCTCCAGGTTTAAGGGATTCTTCCTTCAGCTAAAACATGCATGTGGAACCCAGAGTATGATCCACCGTGTGATCGGGAAACGTGTTCAAATGTGTTTCAGTTTTCGTCCCCTGGTACTCGGGTGCAACATTCCAGACGCTTTACTAACACTCTCCCCACTTGGAGAGTCAGTGCCTTTAACCTCTTGTTTGGCCCAGTTTGCAATTTCTGCGTAAGATAAACAGGAAGAGGGAGAACCAATGAGAGACTAGCTGGAGGTGTCTGGACGGGCAAATTTAACTCTCATTTCCCACCAGGAAGAGGAATTCACCAAAGGCTCAGCATGCGATGCCGGAACCAAACTAGGGCCTGAAGCAATCCTGCAGTGTTGCAGCCAGCTCACAAGAAAGCGAGTTGAAGAAAGGAGCTCAGGGGCACTGTAATTCACAAACCTGCAGTTATAAATGACAGCTATCGTCCAAAATATATTGAAGGAAGGCTGCCAAGAGGACTTGAAAGCGGGGCAGAATTGCAGGAAACCGATTTCAGGAGGTAGACTGGAATTGCATGTAAAGCATAGGAAAAGAGGCAGAACGTCCACAATGATGCACTTGGCCAAAAAGGGCGTATGCGTTTTTTCCTGAATATATTCAGGAAAAAACGCATACGCCCTTTTTGGCCAACCAAGCAAGCTTGCAAAGGAAATCTGCACTACAATGAAGTCTCACTGCCCCCCGGTCAAAAGGGCCATCTGAAAAAAGTGTAAAATCCAGAAAGGCAGGACAGGCCATGGAGAACTGGGAGCCTTGTTATGCTGAAGGGCGGGATGTAAATTGCCAGCAGCCACTCTGGAGAACTGTATGGTGTTTCCTGAAACATCCAAAAAACAAAGCAACAGAGCCTAGGGCACTTCCACTTATGGTCCTATAGCTTAGGGAAATTAAAATCAAAAAGACACAGCCACCCCAAAGTTTGGGCTGGCTCTGTTTACAAGAACCTCGTTTACGGTACAAGTTCAATATCACAGAAAGCGAAAAATGGATAAAGAAGTTGTGGTACTTACGTACAATGCAATATCACTCAGCAATGAAATCTATGTCATCAGGCCCGTAGCAGCATAATGAGTGGATTCAGGTACGATGATTCTAAGTGAAATAAGTCACACAGAAAAAGAAACATCATAAGATATCACTACTACACGGAATGTAAACTTGGCTACACAAGAACTGAATTACAAAACAGAACAGGGCCTCAAATGTAGAAAACCAACTTATGCTTGCTTAAGGGGAAAGGTGAGTTGGGGTGCTTCATAAAACCAGAGATTGAAATTAGCACAGATACCGTTCCATAAGGCAAATATGTAATAGACAAGAGCTACTCCTTGCTCAACGAAGTGGACTCAACACCCCATATTAAACGCCTAAGAATATACCTGACTAGTAAGAATTTTAAAACCTATGGATTTATATGTCTCCGAAAGAGAATCAAGCGTGTGTACAGCGGCATAAGCGCAGCAGTGATAGGATTGGTGAGGTTCGGTGAGCAAATGCAGACCCTTTGAAGTCATATTGCATGGTACCCATTCCATGGGTCTCAACTCTCCAGGTTTAAGGGATTCTTCCTTCAGCTAAAACATGCATGTGGAACCCAGAGTATGATCCACCGTGTGATTGGAAAACGTGTTCAAATGTGTCTCAGTTTTCGTCCCCTGGTACTCGGGTGCAACATTCCAGATGCTTTACTAACACTCTCCCCACATGGAGAGTCAGTGCCTTTAACCTCCTGTTTGGCCCAGTTTGCAATTTCTGTGGAAAATGAACAGGAATAGGGAGAACCAATGAGAGACTAGGTGGAGGTGTCCGGACGGGCAAATTTAACTCTCATTTCCCACCAGGAAGAGGAATTAACCAAAGGCTCAGCGTGCCATGCCAGAAGCACACTTGGGCCCGAAGCAATCCTGCGGTGTTGCGGCCAGCTCACAAGAAAGCGAGTTGAAGAAAGGAGCTCAGGGGCACTGTAATTCACAAACCTGCAGAGTTATAAATGACAGCCATCTTCCAAAAATATATTAAAGTAAGGCTGCCAAGAGGAGTTGAAAGCGGGGCAGAATTGCAGGAAACCGATTTCAGGAGGTAGACTGGAATTGCATGTAAAGCATAGGAAAAGAGGCAGAACGTCCACAATGATGCACTTGGCCAAAAAGGGCGTATGCGTTTTTTCCTGAATATATTCAGGAAAAAACGCATACGCCCTTTTTGGCCAACCAAGCAAGCTTGCAAAGGAAATCTGCACTACAATGAAGTCTCACTGACCCCCGGTCAAAAGGGCCATCTGAAAAAAGTGTAAAATCCAGAAAGGCAGGACAGCCCATGGAGAACTGGGAGCCTTGTTATGCTGATGGGCAGGATGTAAATTGCCAACAGCCACTCTGGAGAAGTGTATGATGTTTCCTGAAACATCAAAAAAACAAAGCAACAGAGCCTAGGGCACTTCCACTTATGGTCCTATAGCTTAGGGAAATTAAAATCAAAAAGACACAGCCACCCCAAAGTTTGGGACGGCTCTGTTTACAAGAACCTCATTTACGGTACAAGTTCAATATCACAGAAAGCGAAAAATGGATAATGAAGTTGTGGTACTTACGTACAATGCAATATCACTCCGCAATGAAATCTATGTCATCAGGCCCGTAGCAGCATAATGAGTGGATTCAGGTACGATGATTCTAAGTGAAATAAGTCACACAGAAAAAGAAACATCATAACATATCACTACTACACGGAATGTAAACTTGGCTACACAGAAACTGAATTACAAAACAGAACAGCGTCTCAAATGTAGAAAACCAACTTATGCTTGCTTAAGGGGAAAGGTGAGTTGGGGTGCTTCATAAAACCAGAGATTGAAATTAGCACAGATACCGTTCCATAAGGCAAATATGTAATAGACAAGAGCTACTCCTTGCTCAATGAAGTGGACTCAACACCCCATATTAAACGCCTAAGAATATACCTGACTAGTAAGAATCTTAAAACCTATGGATTTATATGTCTCCGAAAGAGAATCAAGCGTGTGTACAGCGGCATAAGCGCAGCAGTGATAGGATTGGTGAGGTTCGGTGAGCAAATGCAGACCCTTTGAAGTCATATTGCATGGTACCCATTCCATGGGTCTCAACTCTCCAGGTTTAAGGGATTCTTCCTTCAGCTAAAACATGCATGTGGAACCCAGAGTATGATCCACCGTGTGATCGGAAAACGTGTTCAAATGTGTCTCAGTTTTTGTCCCCTGGTACTCGGGTGCAACATTCCAGATGCTTTACTAACACTCTCCCCACTTGGAGACTCAGTGCCTTTAACCTCCTGTTTGGCCCAGTTTGCAATTTCTGTGAAAAATGAACAGGAATAGGGAGAACCAATGAGAGACTAGGTGGAGGTGTCCGGACGGGCAAATTTAACTGTCATTTCCCAACAGGAAGAGGAATTAACCAAAGGCTCAGCATGCCATGCCGGAACCAAACTAGGGTTTGAAGCAATCCTGCTGTGTTGCGGCCAGCTCAGAAGAAAGCGAGTTGAAGAAAGGAGCTCAGGGGCACTGTCATTCACAAACCTGCAGAGTTATAAATGACAGCTATCTTCCAAAAATATATTGAAGTAAGGCTGCCAAGAGAAGTTGAAAGCGGGGCAGAATTGCAGGAAACCGATTTCAGGAGGTAGACTGGAATTGCATGTAAAGCATAGGAAAAGAGGCAGAATGTCCACAATGATGCACTTGGCCAAAAAGGGCGTATGCGTTTTTTCCTGAATATATTCAGGAAAAAACGCATACGCCCTTTTTGGCCAACCAAGCAAGCTTGCAAAGGAAATCTGCACTACAATGAAGTCTCACTGCCCCCCGGTCAAAAGGGCCATCTGAAAAAAGTGTAAAATCCAGAGAGGCAGGACAGGCCATGGAGAACTGGGAGCCTTGTTATGCTGATGGGCGGGATGTAAATTGCCAACAGCCACTCTGGAGAAGTGTATGGTGTTTCCTGAAACATCTAAAAAACAAAGCAACAGAGCCTAGGGCACTTCCACATATGGTCCTATAGCTTAGGGAAATAAAAATTAAAAAGACACAGCCACCCCAAAGTTTGGGCCGGCTCAGTTTACAAGAACCTCGTTTACGGTACAAGTTCAATATCACAGAAAGCGAAAAATGGATAAAGAAGTTGTGGTACTTACGTACAATGCAATATCACTCAGCAATGAAATCTATGTCATCAGGCCCGTAGCAGCATAATGAGTGGATTCAGGTACGATGATTCTAAGTGAAATAAGTCACACAGAAAAAGAAACATCATAAGATATCACTACTACACGGAATGTAAACTTGGCTACACAGGAACTGAATTACAAAACAGAACAGGGTCTCAAATGTAGAAAACCAACTTATGCTTGCTTAAGGGGAAAGGTGAGTTGGGGTGCGGCATAAAACCAGAGATTGAAATTAGCACAGATACCGTTCCATAAGCCAAATATGTAATAGAAAAGAGCTACTCCTTGCTCAACGAAGTGGACTCAACACCCCATATTAAACGCCTAACAATACACCTGACTAGTAAGAATCTTAAAACCTATGGATTTATATGTCTCTGAAAGAGAATCAAAAGTGTGTACAGCGGCATAAACGCAGCAGTGATAGGATTGGTGAGGTTCGGTGAGCAAATGCAGACCCTTTGAAGTCATATTGCATGGTACCCATTCCATGGGTCTCAACTCTCCTTGTTTAAGGGATTCTTCCTTCAGCTAAAACATGAATGTGGAACTCAGAGTATGATCCACCGTGTGATCGGGAAACGTGTTCAAATGTGTCTCAGTTTTCGTCCCCTGGTACTCGGGTGCAACATTCCAGACGCTTTACTAACACTCTCCCCACTTGGAGAGTCAGTGCCTTTAAACTCCTGTTTGGCCCAGTTTGCAATTTCTGTGGAAAATGAACAGGAATAGGGAGAACCAATGAGAGACTAGGTGGAGGTGTCCGGACGGGCAAATTTAACTCTCATTTCCCACCAAGAAGAGGAATTAACCAAAGGCTCAGCATGCCGTGCCGGAAGCAAACTAGGGCCTGAAGCAATCGTACGGTGTTGCGGCCAGCTCACAAGAAAGCGAGTTGAAGAAAGGAGCTCAGGGGCACTGTAATTCACAAACCTGCAGAGTTTAAATGACAGCTATCTTCCAAAAATATATTGAAGTAAGGCTGCCATGAGGAGTTGAAAGCGGGGCAGAATTGCAGGAAACCGATTGCAGGAGGTAGACTGGAATTGCATGTAAAGCATAGGAAAAGAGGCAGAACGTCCACAATGATGCACTTGGCCAAAAAGGGCGTATGCGTTTTTTCCTAAATATATTCAGGAAAAAACACGTACGCACTTTTTGGCCAACCAAGCAAGCTTGCAAAGGAAATCTGCACTACAATGAAGTCTCACTGCCTCCCGGTCAAAAGGGCCATCTGAAAAAAGTGTAAAATCCAGAGAGGCAGGACAGGCCATTGAGAACTGGGAGCCTTGTTATGCTGATGGGCGGGATGTAAATTGCCAGCAGCCACTCTGGAGAAGTGTATGGTGTTTCCTGAAACATCCAAAAAACAAAGCAACAGAGCCTAGGGCACTTCCACTTATGGTCCTATAGCTTAGGGAAATTAAAATCAAAAAGACACAGCCATCCCAAAGTTTGGGACGGCTCTGTTTACAAGAACCTCGTTTACGGTTCAAGTTCAATATCGCAGAAAGCGAAAAATGGATAAAGAAGTTGTGGTATTTACGTACAATGTAATATCACTCAGCAATGAAATCTATGTCATCAGGCCCGTGACAGCATAATGAGTGGATTCAGGTATGATGATTCTAAGAGAAATAAGTCACACAGAAAAAGAAACATCATAAGATATCACTACTACACGGAATGTAAACTTGGCTACACAGAAACTGAATTACAAAACAGAACAGCGTCTCAAATGTAGAAAACCAACTTATGCTTGCTTAAGGGGAAAGGTGAGTTGGGGTGCGGCATAAAACCACAGATTGAAATTAGCACAGATACCGTTCCATAAGCCAAATATGTAATAGACAAGAGCTACTCCTTGCTCAACGATGTGGACTCAACACCCAATATTAAACGCCTAAGAATATACCTGACTAGTAAGAATCTTAAAACCTATGGATTTATATGTCTCCGAAAGAGAATCAAGCGTGTGTACAGTGTCATAAACGCAGCAGTGATAGGATTGGTGAGGTTTGGTGAGCAAATGCAGACCCTTTGAAGTCATATTGCATGGTACCCATTCCATGGGTCTCAACTCTCCAGGTTTAAGGGATTCTTCCTTCAGCTAAAACATGCATGTGGAACCCAGAGTATGATCCACCGTGTGATCGGGAAACGTGTTCAAATGTGTCTCAGTTTTCGTCCCCTGGTACTCGGGTGCAACATTCCAGACGCTTTACTAACACTCTCCCCACTTGGAGAGTCAGTGCCTTTAACCTCTTGTTTGGCCCAGTTTGCAATTTCTGCGTAAGATAAACAGGAAGAGGGAGAACCAATGAGAGACTAGCTGGAGGTGTCTGGACGGGCAAATTTAACTCTCATTTCCCACCAGGAAGAGGAATTAACCAAAGGCTCAGCATGCGATGCCGGAACCAAACTAGGGCCTGAAGCAATCCTGCAGTGTTGCAGCCAGCTCACAAGAAAGCGAGTTGAAGAAAGGAGCTCAGGGGCACTGTCATTCACAAACCTGCAGTTATAAATGACAGCTATCGTCCAAAATATATTGAAGGAAGGCTGCCAAGAGGACTTGAAAGCGGGGCAGAATTGCAGGAAACCGATTTCAGGAGGTAGACTGGAATTGCATGTAAAGCATAGGAAAAGAGGCAGAATGTCCACAATGATGCACTTGGCCAAAAAGGGCGTATGCGTTCTTTCCTGAATATATTCAGGAAAAAACGCATACGCCCTTTTTGGCCAACCAAGCAAGCTTGCAAAGGAAATCTGCACTACAATGAAGTCTCACTGCCCCCTGGTGAAAAGGGCTATCTGAAAAAAGTGTAAAATCCAGAAAGGCAGGACAGGCCATGGAGAACTGGGAGCCTTGTTATGCTGATGGGCGGGATGTAAATTGCCAACAGCCACTCTGGAGAAGTGTATGGTGTTTCCTGAAACATCAAAAAAACAAAGCAACAGAGCCTAGGGCACTTCCATTTATGGTCCTATAGCTTAGGGAAATTAAAATCAAAAAGACACAGCCACCCCAAAGTTTGGGACGGCTCTGTTTACAAGAACCTCGTTTACGGTACAAGTTCAATATCACACAAAGCGAAAAATGGATAATGAAGTTGTGGTACTTACGTACAATGCAATATCACTCAGCAATGAAATCTATGTCATCAGGCCCGTGACAGCATAATGAGTGGATTCAGGTATGATGATTCTAAGAGAAATAAGTCACACAGAAAAAGAAACATCATAAGATATCACTACTACACGGAATTTAAACTTGGCTACACAGAAACTGAATTACAAAACAGAACAGCGTCTCAAATGTAGAAAACCAACTTATGCTTGCTTAAGGGGAAAGGTGAGTTGGGGTGCGGCATAAAACCAGAGATTGAAATTAGCACAGATACCGTTCCATAAGCCAAATACGTAATAGACAAGAGCTACTCCTTGCTCAACGATGTGGACTCAACACCCAATATTAAACGCCTAAGAATATACCTGACTAGTAAGAATCTTAAAACCTATGGATTTATATGTCTCCGAAAGAGAATCAAGCATGTATACAGCGGCATAAACGCAGCAGTGATAGGATTGGTGAGGTTCGGTGAGCAAATACAGACCCTTTGAAGTCATATTGCATGGTACCCATTCCATGGGTCTCAACTCTCCAGGTTTAAGGGATTCTTCCTTCAGCTAAAACATGCATGTGGAACCCAGAGTATGATCCACCGTGTGATCGGGAAACGTGTTCAAATGTGTCTCAGTTTTCGTCCCCTGGTACTCGGGTGCAACATTCCAGACGCATTACTAACACTCTCCCCACTTGGAGAGTCAGTGCCTTTAACCTCTTGTTTGGCCCAGTTTGCAATTTCTGCGTAAGATACACAGGAAGAGGGAGAACCAATGAGAGACTAGCTGGAGGTGTCTGGACGGGCAAATTTAACTCTCATTTCCCACCAGGAAGAGGAATTAACCAAAGGCTCAGCATGCGATGCCGGAACCAAACTAGGGCCTGAAGCAATCCTGCGGTGTTGCGGCCACCTCACAAGAAAGCGAGTTGAAGAAAGTAGCTCAGGGGCACTGTAATTCACAAACCTGCAGTTATAAATGACAGCTATCGTCCAAAATATATTGAAGGAAGGCTGCCAAGAGGACTTGAAAGCGGGGCAGAATTGCAGGAAACCGATTTCAGGAGGTAGACTGGAATTGCATGTAAAGCATAGGAAAAGAGGCAGAACGTCCACAATGATGCACTTGGCCAAAAAGGGCGTATGCGTTTTTTCCTGAATATATTCAGGAAAAAACGCATACGCCCTTTTTGGCCAACCAAGCAAGCTTGCAAAGGAAATCTGCACTACAATGAAGTCTCACTGCCCCCCGGTCAAAAGAGGCATCTGAAAAAAGTGTAAAATCCAGAAAGGCAGGACAGGCCATGGAGAATTGGGAGCCTAGTTATGCTGATGGGCGGGATGTAAATTGCCAACAGCCACTCTGGAGAAGTGTATGGTGTTTCCTGAAACATCTGAAAAACAAAGCAACAGAGCCTAGGGCACTTCCACTTATGGTCCTATAGCATAGGGAAATTAAAATCAAAAAGACACAGCCACCCCAAAGTTTGGGACGACTCTGTTTACAAGAACCTCGTTTACGGTACAAGTTCAATATCGCAGAAAGCGAAAAATGGATAAAGAAGTTTTGGTACTTACGTACAATGCAATAACAATCAGCAATGAAATCTATGTCATCAGGCCCATAGCAGCATAATGAGTCAATTCAGGTACGATGATTCTAAGTGAAATAAGTCACACAGAAAAAGAAACATCATAAGATATCACTACTATACGGAATGTAAACTTGGCTACACAGGAACTGAATTACAAAACAGAACAGGGTCTATAATGTAGAAAACCAACTTATGCTTGCTTAAGGGGAAAGGTGAGTTGGGGTGCTGCATAAAACCAGAGATTGAAATTAGCACAGATACCATTCCATAAGGCAAATATGTAATAGACAAGAGCTACTCCTTGCTTAACGAAGAGGACACAGCATGCCATATTAAACGCCTAAGAATATACCTGACTAGTAAGTATCTTAAAACCTATGGATTTATATGTCTCCGAAAGAGAATCAAGCATGTGTACAGCGCCATAAGTGCAGCAGTGATAGGATTGGTGAGGTTCTGTGTAAATGCAGACCCTTTGAAGTCATATTGCATGGTACCCATTCCATGGGTCTCAACTCTCCAGGTTTAAGGGATTCTTCCTTCAGCTAAAACATGCATGTGGAACCCAGAGTATGATCCACCGTGTGATCGGGAAACGTGTTCAAATGTGTCTCAGTTTCCGTCCCCTGGTACTCGGGTGCAACATTCCAGACGCTTTACTAACACTCTCCCCACTTGGAGAGTCAGTGCCATAAACCTCCTGTTTGGCCCAGTTTGCAATTTCTGCGGAAAATGAACAGGAATAGGGAGAACAAATGAGAGACTAGCTGGAGGTGTCTGGACGGACAAATTGAACTCTCATTTCCCACTAGCAAGAGGAAGTAACCAAAGGCTCAGCGTGTCATGCCGGAACCACACTAGAGCCTGAAGCAATCGTGCGGTGTTGCGGCCAGCTCACAAGAAAACGAGTTGAAGAAAGGAGCTCAGGGGCAGTGGAATTCACAAACCTGCAGAGCTATAAATGACAGCTATCGTCCAAAAATATATTGAAGTAAGGCTCTGAAGAGGACTTGAAAGCGGGGCAGAATTGCAGGAAACCGATTTCAGGAGGTAGACTGGAATTGCATGTAAAGCATAGGAAAAGAGGCAGAACGTCCACAATGATGCACTTGGCCAAAAAGGGCGTATGCGTGTTTTCCTGAATATATTCAGGAAAACACGCATACGCCCTTTTTGGCCAACCAAGCAAGCTTGCAAAGGAAATCTGCACTACAATGAAGTCTCACTGCCCCCCTGTCAAAAGGGCCATCTGAAAAATGTGTAAAATCCAGAAAGGCAGGACAGGCCATGGAGAACTGGGAGCCTAGTTATGCTGATGGGCGGGATGTAAATTGCCAACAGCCACTCTGGAGAAGTGTATGGTGTTTCCTGAAACATCTGAAAAACAAAGCAACAGAGCCTAGGGCACTTCCACTTATGGTCCTATAGCTTAGGGAAATTAAAATCAAAAAGGCACAGCCACCCCAACGTTTGGGACCGCTCTGTTTACAAGAACCTCGTTTATGGTACAAGTTCAATATTGAAGAAAGCGAAAAATGGATAAAGAAGTTGTGGTACTTACGTACAATGCAATATCACTCAGCAATGAAATCTATGTCTTCAGGCCCATAGCAGCATAATGAGTGGATTTAGGTACGATGATTCTAAGTGAAATAAGTCACACAGAAAAAGAAACATAATAAGATATCACCACTACACGGAATGTAAACTTGGCTACACAGGAACTGAATTACAAAACAGAACAGGGTCTCTAATGTAGAAAACCAACTTATGCTTGCTTAAGGGGAAAGGTGAGTTGTGGTGCTGCATAAAACCAGAGATTGAAATTAGCACAGATACCATTCCATAAGCCAAATATGTAATAGACAAGAGCTACTCCTTGCTCAACGAAGAGGACACAACACCCCATATCAAACGCCTAAGAATATACATGACTAGTAAGTATCTTAAAACCTATGGATTTATATGTCTCCGAAAGAGAATCAAGCGTGTGTACAGCGGCATAAGTGCAGCAGTGATAGGATTGGTGAGGTTCGGTGAGCAAATGCAGACCCTTTGAAGTCATATTGCATGGTACCCATTCCATGGGTCTCAACTCTCCAAGTTTAAGGGATTCTTCCTTCAGCTAAAACATGCATGTGGAACCCAGAGTATGATCCACCGAGTGATCGGGAAACGTGTTCAAATGTGTCTCAGTTTTCGTCCCCTGGTACTCGGGTGCAACATTCCAGACGCTTTACTAACACTCTCCCCACTTGGAGAGTCAGTGCCTTTAACCTCCTGTTTGGCCCAGTTTGCAATTTCTGCATAAGATGTATAGGAATAGGGAGAACCAATGAGAGACTAGCTGGAGGTGTTTCGACGGGCAAATTTAACTCTCATTTCCCACCAGGAAGAGGAATTAACCAAAGGCTCAGCGTGACGTGCCAGAACAGATTACAGCCTGAAGCAATCCTGTGGTGTTGCGGCCAGCTCACAAGAAAGCGAGTTGAAGAAAGCAGCTCAGGGGCACTGTAATTCACAAACCTGCAGAGTTATAAACCACAGCTATCGTCCAAAAATATATTGAAGTAAGGCTGCCAAGAGGACTTGAAAGCGGGGCAAAATTGCTGGAAACCGATTTCAGAAGGTACACGGGAGTCGCTCTTAAAGCATAGGAAAAGAGACAGAACTTGGAAAATAATGCACTTGGCAAAAAAGGGCATATGTGTTTTATCCAGAGCTCTCATAACTTAGGGGAGGAGATTCCCAGCAGGCTCCAACTGCCACCTGAGGGCTCACATTGCCAAGGCACGTGAGCAAGCCAGGCAGGAGTTACCTCACAGCACAGGTCCCATCTCACAGAAGGGTGAGTAACCCAGCCAACATCAGACTCTCACCAGAGGGCCCAATCACCAAGGGGATGGGAACCAGGCAGGAGTGTCTTCACACCAGTGGGGCCACATCATCGAAAGGTGAGGTACTCAGCACATGTGTCCTCAAACCAGAGGACCCACATCACCAAGGGCCTCAGAGTGAGGCAGGCAGGAGTAGCCTGAAAACACTGGGCCCATTGAATAAAAAAGTGAGGAATCCAGCAGTTGGAACCTCCCAGCAGGCAGCCCAGAGTACCGAGGCTATGGGATCAAGGCCACAGTGAACTCACAGAAGAGACCCATATCATGAAACTGAGCAACCCAGCCATTGTGACCTCAGAACAGGAGGCACACTTCCCCATGGGGATGGAAATCTGGTAGGAGTGTCCTCGCACCACTGTGAACGTATCAGAAAATTTTGGGTGACCAGCATTTAGGGCCTGACACCAGAGGACCCTCATCACCAAGGGAAGGAGGCTCCCAGCAGGCTCCAACTGCCACCAGCGGGCTGACGTTGCCAAGGCGATGTGTGCCAACCAGGCACGAATGACCTCACAGCAGAGGGCCCACCTCAGAGAAGTGTGACAAACCCAGTCAGGATCAGACTCGCACCAGAGGGCCCACATCACCAAATGGATTGGAACCAGGCAGGAGTGTCCTCACATGAGTAGGGCCACATCATCTAAAGATGAGGAACCCAGAACATGTGGCTTCAAACCATAAGACAGCCATCACCAAGGGGCTGGGAGTGAGGCAGGCAGGAGGAGTCTCATAACAGAGGGCTCAAAAATAAGAAAGGTGAGGAATCCAGCAGTTGGAACCTCCCAGCAGGCGGCCCAGAGCACAGAGGCTAGGGGATCCAGGCCAGAGTGAACTAACACCAGACAGCCCACATCATGAAACTGTGAGCAACCCAGACATTGGGACCTCAGAGCAGAAGGCCCACATCCCCATGGTGTTGGGAACATGACAGGAGTGTCCTGGCATCACTGGGCTCACATCAGAAAACGTGGGGTGCTCAGAAGTTAGGGCCTGACGCTAGAGGGCACTCATCACCGAGAGGAGGAGGCTCCCAGCAGGCTCTAGTGGCCACCAGAGGGCCAACGTCGCCAAGGCGATGTGTGCCAGCCTGGCAGGAGTGACCTCACAGCAGAGGACCCACCTCACAGAAGGGTGAGGAACACAGCCAGGATCAGACTCTCACCAGAGGGCCCACATCACCAAGGGGATGGGAACCAGACAGGAGTGTCCCCACACCAGTGAGACAACATCATCGAAAGGTGAGGATCCCAGCACATGTGTCCTCAAACCAGAGGAACCACATCAACAAGGGTTTCGGAATGAGGCTGGCAGGACCGGCCTCACAACACAGGGTCCATAGAATATAAAAGTTGAGGAATCCAGCATTTGGAACCTCCCAGCAAGTGGCCCAGAGCACCAAGGCTATGGGATCCAGGCCGCAGTGAACTCACAGCAGAGGGCCCACATCATGAACCTGTGAGCAGCCCAGCCGTTGAGACCTCAGAACAGAAGGCCCACAACCCCATTGGGATGGGAACCTGGCAGGAGTGGCTTCGCACCACTTAGTACATATCAGAAAATGTTAGGAGCCCAGCAGTTAAGGCCTGACGTCAGAGGGCCCTCATCACAGAGGTGAGGAGGCTCCCAGCAGGGTCCAAGTGCCACCAGAGGGCTCATGTCAACAAGGCGAGGTGAGCAACCCAGGCAAGAGTTACCTGATAGTAGAGGGCCCACCTCACAGATGGGTGAGGAACCCAGCCAGGATCAGACACTCACCAGAGGGCCCACATCACAAAGGGGATAGGAACCAGTCAGGATTATCCTCACACCAGTGGGGCCTCATCATCTTAAGGTGAGGAACCCAGCACATGTGTCCTTAAACCAGAGGACCTACATCACCAAGGGCCTTGGAGTGAGGCAGACAGGAGTAGCCTCACAACACAGGGCACATAATATAAAAAACGTGAGGATTCCAGCGTTTAGACCTTCCAGCAGGCGGCCCAGAACACCGAGGCTATGGGATCCAGGCCACAGTGAACTCACAGCAGAGGGCCCACATCATAAAACTGTGAGCAACCCAGGCGTTGGGACCTCAGCGCAGAAGGCCCACATCCCCATGGGAATGGGAACCTGGTTGGAGGGTCCTCGCACCACTGGGCGCACATCAGAAAATGTGGGGAGCCCACCATTTTGGGCCTGACGCCAGAGGACCGTCATCACCGAGAGGAGGAGGCACCCTGCCTGCTCCAACTGCCACCAGAGGGCTCACGTCTCCAAGGTGATGTGTGCCAGCCAGGCAGGAGTGACCTCACAGCAGAGAGCCTACCTCACAGAACGTTGAGGAACCCAGCCAGGATTAGACTCTCGCCAG